>NC_060125.1:592520120-593145120 GCF_021461395.2 Schistocerca americana | reverse complement strand
CCCACCTACATAAGGAGATTATCGCAATGAAACAAGAGGAATCAGAGCTCTCACGGCAAGATTTTCGTTTTCTTTTTGCCCACGCGCTGTTCGAGACTGGAACGGCAGAGAAATAGTGTGAAAGTGGTTCGATGTACCCTCTGCCAGGTGCTTAGTTGCCAGTTACATGGTAGTCACGTGAATATAGACGTATATTACTATGAGAACCATTTCCAATGAAATCGGTTTTAATCTGTAGATCAACTTACTAGGAGCTGCGAGAAAGCCTCGTTTCTTCTCGTTCGCCTACGGTAGCCGTTAAAAACTGGTTTTAGAATTGAAAAACCCGTCAAATACTAAATCCGTTATAATAATAAATGAGAAGCACCAGTTTGCTTTTGTTCTACAATATTTCTTTTATTGCTAACCGGTTCTCGGCTTACAAGGCCATCTTCAGACATTTACTTGTAAGCCGAAAACCGGTTAGCAATAAAAGTAATATTGTAGAACAAAAGCAAACTGGTGCTTTTCATTTATTATTATAATGTTGTTATACCAAGAACCGACGGAAGATTCTGTTAATATGACTAAATCCGTTCTATAATCGTGTTCTTAGTGGCAAAGAATCTCAAAGCTAAAGATACCAATTGCGAAATTTGTACTGTATACTTACGGAATCTCGTCGTCAACGTCTTCCTTAACAAGGCACAGCCTACTGCCTTTACCCAACTGTTTTTCTATTCCGCTTGTAGTTCAGGATCTAGGTGAATTCCACGACTTGTCATTCTCATGAGGTGTTGTCTCCAATTTTCATGATACTTTTGAATCTTTTTAGTGCTGAAAATATATAATTCTATTCAGATGTCTTCATTTATACATAACTATGTCTCTTCACGTGCAGCCCTTCGTCCTCCCGAGGCGGAATTCTATTGTATTTTTTCTTAATTTTTTGGTAACGCCGTTTTCGCTTCCGTAGGATAAGACAGGAGCCGCCATCACTTCATAAATTTCTTGGTGATCTCTTATTGTAGTTTATGGCTCATACTCTGCTAATTGTACCACTGGGAACTTGAAATCTGTTATTTTCAATATTGGAGTCAAAATCAAAACGTAAGTTGCAGCCCATGTAAGAGAGTCGAGAGACTTGTTCTGAAACTGAATTATCTAAAACAGTTTTTGATCTGACTGTATATTTCCCTTGCATTGCCAATACCTTGGTTTTATTACCATAAATTTTAAATTGCTTGCATATTTCTTTCAGCTGGTATACTGATCATTGTACGTGTTTCTCATTGTTGTGAATGATAACGAAAACATCAGCAAACAGAAGAACATTTGTGATCTTAATTCCCTTGTTTGTATTACATTTTCATTTACAAAGAGTGAAGTCACTGTAAATATCAGAATGAATAGCAGATGTCACGTCCTTTTCTTACACCTTCGTTAATGTCTATTTCTTCTAATACATACCTACCTATGTTTGTTACAAAGCGTGTATTTTTAAAGACTTTTCACTACCTCTGTTAGGTGATAAAGGTTATCCACATTCAGGGGCAATCTTCCTTTGGATATCATGACTGACGTGGTCTAAAGTCTGCTCAAGTCCAAAATGGCCATATGTGTTTCTCAATTAACATCACTGTGTTTTTCTAAAATCTTCTTAATTACAAAATGAATGTACGATACGATATAAATCAATTTCGTTTCCCAGAAATAACAGCTTCTGTAATATTTTTCTTGTGGTCATTAACTATCGTTGAGTATAGCTAGTAGCCAGAGTTCAGAAGAATGACGCCACGATAGTTTCAGTAGATATGTTGTGCATCATTGCTGTCCTTTGTGTAGGAGTGATAACACGGATGTTCACGGCGCTGACAGAAGATGAAGGTGGGCTGTGCTATTTGCCATGACGATTTTCTGGAAGTTTTGGCCCTAAATGTGAATGAAGCATGGTCTCAGTATTTCTGCAGGGCAAAAGGAGGTCCAACAAGGCACTGAAACGTATCCTGTGGCTTTTGTCACCTCACTGCAAATCCCGCTGACTTTAGTGTAATTATTGTCTGTGAATAAAAGTATAATTTCTGATCGTCTCATTGCGTATTTCTTTCATTTACCTTCCGTACTGTACTGTAGCAACACTTTGTGAAGAGTTGCCCCAGAATTTGGCGAGAGTACATTTGTAGAGAGAACTAGCTATTAATTTACACAACAAACGGATGTTAAATTGCAAGACAGTGGTGGAATTTGCATCTCATCGCCTCTCAGACCCACAGTGATTCAGCACCGTGAGTCTGACGACCTTCCATCTGGGACCCAATACAGATAGCGATGACAACGCGCCACGGCCTCGCGGCGCGGCCGCGTTATATAAGCGGCGTGCAGCGACCGCGCTTGCAGTAGGACACCGGCAGCCATGGTGAAGGCGCGCAAGATCGTGATCGCCCGCGTGTTCCAGGGAGAGCCGCGGCTCCAAGACTTCCGCATCGAGGAGGAGGACCTGCCGGCCCTCCGCGATGGCCAGATACTCGCCGAAGCAGTCTACATCAGCGTCGATCCCTACCAGAGGGCGTACAAGAACATGCACCAAGTCGGCGCCACCATGATCGGTTCACAGGTGAAGTTGCTGTCATATGCCTCCGTTGCTAACCAATTCTAATTAACTCGCACTAATTACTGTCCTGACAGAAGAACACCATTGCGAATGACAAAATTATTACAGGTACGCCATACTGAAGAACACAAGTCCACACATACACGCTCACAAATAACATCACTGACTTTCCATTGGCACCCCCTGTTTCTGTTCACCACCGATGCAAAAATAAAATAAAAACAATTTGCTGTGCTGAAGTCAATGAATCAATTTTCTTTTGGGTCATGACAGATGATAAAACTTTGCAAAAAATGTCGTACATGAACGAGCTCAATTTTTTGAAAGATAAAAGCCTTTTCAGGCATTTTGACAGATACTCGTATTTCACTTTTATCTTTTTTTTTTATTACTTGATTTAAGTTTGGAAATTTGTGGTAAGTTCCTATGCGACCAAATTACTGAGGCCATCGGTCCCTAGGCTTACAAACTACTTAATCTAACTTAAACTAACCTACGCTAAGGACAAACACAAACACCCATGCCCGAGGAAGAACTCGAACCTCCGACGGGGGCAGCGGCGCGAACCGTGGCAAGACGCTCCTGACCACGCGGCAGATTTAAGTTGCTAACAGGCGATGATGGACGAGAATAATATTATCACATGCTTATTTCTAATATGTAACAAAGGTGGTTCATGGTGTGGGTTCCTGTAGTCATGTTCTAGTTCATGAACCACGGGCAACGTATGAGTGGCCAAGTAAGTGGTCCCGACAGTCGGGATACCAGTTACTTTGGAATAAGGCTGGGCATCTCGGACATATTCTGAGTCGTGGTCACCTTTGTGCTCATACGGCAAAGACTACGAAATCCCTGGTTAGTCCCTCAGCCGTTAGGGGTAAAACTCAATGGGACTCGGGGCAAGTAAGGCTAGCAACCTGCTTCCATGGTACTTTAAATATGATGCTGGCAACAATCAGAGCAAAATGCCTCGGACCTTTGGAGGTGACGGAGTCCCACCTCTAACTGACAAACCAGGGACTCCTAAGATACGACTTGGCAAACAAATGGTAATGAGATGGGGAGCTATTAATATCAATGGGGGCTACTCTGGGAAGAAGGTAGAGCTGGCAGAGGCTACCCATCTAATCTTCAGCATTCTTCTGTAGCACCACATTTCGAAATCTTCTATTCTCTTCTTGTCTAAACTATTTATCGTCCACGTTTCACTTCCATTGTGGAGGGATACAGGTTGTGAATTCGCAAAACCGTAACAAAACACTACTAAATATACCAGTTATTGCAATTAACAGAAATCACTGTTGCCAGGAAGTCACAGTTTACGCTGTCTCTAAAGGTATGTGTGCTAATCTCTGGCCACAGGTGGCCCGCATCGTGGAGAGCCGTGCTGCGGACTTCCCAGTGGGGCGGTACGTGGTCGGCTACTGGGGGTGGCGCGACCGCACCGTGGCCGACGTGGGGCCGGATGCGCCCTACTTCATGTCGCCGGTCATGCTGGTGCCAGACCTGGGGGAGCTGCCCCTCTCCCTCTCTCTGGGTGTGCTGGGCATGCCTGGAATCACGGCCTACTTTGGACTGCTGGAGATCTGCAAGCCTAAGGAGGGAGAGGTCGCCGTAGTCAGTGGGGCAGCAGGTGCTGTGGGGTCCATAGTCGGGCAGATAGCGCGCCTCAAGGGGTGCAAAGTAATTGGTTTCGCGGGATCAGACGCTAAGGTAAGACACCGCTTCCATTTGCGATTCCTGCACCTATGACGCTGTGGTGTGCGTACTGTAAGACCTTCAGTACACACACCATCAGATTATTTGAGATGTCGCTCTAACGAAGTAGTTGAGTGTCAGCAATATGTCTCGTGGTCTTATCGTGGCGTGTTTATCTTCTGACGTTAGGTCGGACGATAGAAATGCCACTTGCACGCTTAGAGTAGCAGATTCACGGTGACCAACCTAAAACAGAACTTGATTAATTTTCACACACATTTATTAAAACAGTAACAAACATAAAAATTACTTAACTTGGTTCTGGATGCCATTTACAATTGACAATCTGAAGTTCCTTTGGTATTGGTACGTTAGTCTTATTCTCACATATATCTCTGATACTTGACAAAAGTGTGTATACATTTATCTTCATGGCTATGTACAGGAATATGGTAATCTTATTAGGCGCAGACTGAAACTTGACTATAGACTGGTACAGACAAATGTAGACTGGTACAGACTAATGCAGACTGGTACAGATTAGTGCAGACAAATGCAGACTGACTAATCGGAGGTCTGTACACTCGTTATAATACCACGCGCATTCGTGTATCACTGCGCGAGTGTGATCTGCGAGGAGAAAAAGTTCTACTTTAGCAGCAATCTCATTGGCTGCGTTACATATTAATACACGGATCTGCGGAAGCAGAATTTGGTCCGTCTCTATGGCAGCGCCATCTCGTAGTGCGGAGATGGACGAGCGCTGCGCCTGCGCTGTTGTGCTTAGCAGGGCGCGCTCTAGTGGGAAAGTTGTGTATGCGCTGACTACGTGGAACTATGTACACAACAGACGCAGGTGAGGTCAGTGCAGCATAATCTCATCACATCAGTGACACTTGTTCGTAAGTACTGCTGAGTTTTCCTCAAAATCCTTACATTCTTCAGACATAGGAACGCTGCCCAGAAAGTAATGCATCCCATTTTTATCTCAGCTGAAAACAATGCTACGAATGGGAAACTTTACGTATGTATTATTTGAAGTCTCCTGAGTGAGCGCGCCAAGTATCTGTCACTTCCGACAGATAGCGTAGCAGCAGGACAGTTTCAAAGTGGCGTCTGAGGGTGACACACGCTACAAGCAACGTGCCGCCATTGAATTTCTCACTGTAGAGGAGAAACAGTGGGGAATACTCACAAACATTTGTGTAAAGTCTATGCAGCATCTGCTGTCGACAGGAGTACAGTTATTAGCTGGGCACGGAGGGTGAGGTCATCAGAAGGTGGTTCGGTGAAGCTCGACGATTTGCAGTGGTCGGGGAGACCATCCACGGCTGTCACACCTGACATGTTGCAGCGAGCTGATGTTGTCATTCACGAGGACAAATGGACAAATGGTTCAAATGGCTCTGACCACTATGGGACTCAACATCTGAGGTCATCAGTCCCCTAGAACCTAGAACTACTTAAACCTAACTAACCTAAGGACACCACACACATCCATGCCCGAGGCAGGATTCGAACCTGCGACCGTAGCAGTCGCGTGGTTCCAGACTGAAGCGCCTAGAACCGCTCGGCGACACCGGCCGGCTTCACGAGGACAGACGCATTACGACTCGGTAGTTGGCGCTGCATCTGTCAATCAGCAAAGGGAGTGTGGATGCAATTATCCGCATTTTTGGATATTTAAAAGCGTGTGCAAGATAGGTCATGCGGTGTCTAACGGTGGATCACAAATCGCACGGAAAAAAACATTTTGTCTTGATTTGCTGCAACGTTTTCAAGCTGAGGGGGAGGCCTTCTTGTCCCAGATTGTGACAGGTGATGAAACCTGGGTTCACCATCTTGAGCCCAAAACAAAACGACAGTCGATGGAATGGCGCCGTTCTCTTTCCCCGCAGAAGAAAAAATTCGAAGCACCTGCTTCCGCCAGTAAGATCATGATCATCGTGTTCTGGGGCTGTTAAGGTGTGATTCTCATTGATATGATACCAAGAGGCGGTACCATTAATTCAGGAGCATATGTCAACACATTAACAAAACTGAAGACGCGCTTCCGGCGACTTAGGCGCCACAACAATCCAGCAAATGTTTTGCTGCAACACGATAACGCTCGGCCCCACACAAGTATGAAGACTGCTGAACGCATCGCAGAACAGGGTTGGACAGTGATACTCCATCAACCCTACAGCCCTGACCTACCCCCTCGGGCTTAACACTTGTTTGGGCCAATAAAAGATGCCATTCGTGGAAGACACTTTGAGGACAATGAGGAGGTGATTCACACAGGGAAGCACTGGCCCCGTCACCAGGACAAGGACTGGTACCGACAGGACGTTTTGCGCTGGAGGAAGACCATAGAACGGGATGGAGATTACGTGAAAAAATAGGGTATATAGACAAAACACCATTCATTCGTGCGTGTAATTCTCATTATGTCCAATAAAGAATTATTGAAGAAAAAAAAATGCGGTGCATTATGTCTGGCAACCCTCGTACAAAGTGTAGATAGAGACATGTGCATTACCTGGTCAAACGTATTCGGACACCTCTATGTAATGGGAAATTGACGACTAAATGTCGCTAGAGGCAGACGTGCCAGTATAAAAGGAAGTGGGGAGAGAAGCAGCGACAGCAGGATTTATCAGTCGGGAGAGCTCTGTTACTTCGAATTTGAAGTCGAAAAGCGATGGAACAGCCACAGTAAACCGAGACCAGGCAGGGCTCACACACTGAGAGACAGGTACCATCGAATATTGCGGAATGTGGTTATAAAAATCGCGTGAAATCAGCGATTGATTTCACTCGACAGTTCCAAAGTGCTACCAGCAGTACGGCCAGCACATTGGTTGTGCACAAGGAGTTAACAAACATGGGGTACAGTGATCGAGCAGCTGCTTATAGGCCACACGTTTCTGCAGTCAGTACAAAGTGACGCTTGGAGAGCTGTAAACAACAACATCACTGGATAGTGGATGAAACTGATGATTTGGAGTAATGAATCACACTATACCTTGTGACAATTCCGTGGGAAGTTTCCGGTTTGCTGGATGCCTGGAGAACGTTTCTGTGAGCAGTAAAATGCGGAGGAAGTGATTTTATGCTACTGGGGTGTTTGTCATGGTTATGGAGTGGTCCCCTTATTGGGTTTAAGAAAACACTAAATGAGGAAGGATACGAACACATTCTGCAATATTGCATACTGTGTACAGTAAAGGTACAGTTTGGAGACGATGAATGTTGTATCAGCGTGACACTACACTCTGCCACAAAGCAGCGTCCGTGAGCCCATGGTTTGTGTACAATAACGTTCTTAAAATTGACTAGCCTACCCAGAGCCCCTATCTGAGCTTAGTGAATCACCGTTAGGACGTCGACTTCGCACCAGATCCCACTGTCCAACTTCACTATCTTCTTTCGTTACTAGGAGGACTTCTCGCAAAAACTGGGGCCTAAGCCCCAGGGGTATGCACTGGAAATACACCACAGTGGTTAGACCTAGGATTTCATATGGGGTCATAGTGGGGTGAAAGAAGGTAGAACAGCGGGTTGCTGCTAAAGAGCTTGCTAAGGTGCAGAGATTGACCTGCTTAGCCATGTTGTTTTTGTGGTCTATGTTATTTGTTAAGAAGAAAATACTGATGTATATGAACCATGTTGTTGTTGTTGTGGTCTTCAGTCCTGAGACTGGTTCTATGCAGCTCTCCATGCTACTCTATCCTGTGCAAGCTTCTTCATCTCCCAGTACCTACTGCAACCTACATCCTTCTGAATCTGCTTAGTATATTCATCTCTTGGTCTCCCTCTACGATTTTTACCCTCCACGCTACCCTCCAATACTAAATTGGTGATCCCTCGATGCCTCAGAACATGTCCTACCAACCGATCCCGTCTTCTAGTCAAGTTGTGCCACAAACTCCTCTTCTCCCCAATTCTGTTCAATACCTCCTCATTAGTTATGTGATCTACCCATCTAATCTTCATCATTCTTCTGTAGCACAACATTTCGAAAGCTTCTATTCTCATCTTGTCCAAACTATTTATCGTCCATGTTTCACTTCCATACATGGCTACACTCCATACAATTACTTTCAGAAACAACTTCCTGACATTTAAATCTATACTCGATGTTAACAAATTTCTCTTCTTCAGAAACGCTTTCCTTGCCATTGCCAGTCTACATTTTATATCATCTCTACTTCGACCATCATCAGTTGCTTTGCTCCCCAAATAGAAAAACTCCTTCACTACTTTAAGTGTCTCATTTCCTAATCTAATTCCCTCAGCATCGCCCGACTTAATTCGACTACATTCCATTATCCTCGTTTTGCTTTTGTTGATGTTCATCTTATATTATCCCTTCAAGACACTGTCCATTCCGTTCAACTGCTCTTCCAAGTCCTTTGCTGTCTCTGACAGAATTACAATGTCATCGGCGAACCTTAAAGTTTTTATTTCTTCTCCATGGATTTTAATACCTACTCCGATTTTTTCTTTTGTTTCCTTTACTGCTTGCTCAATATATAAATTGAATAACATCTGGGAGAGGCCATAACGGGCGGAATTAGCAGCACACCAACCGCTGGAATGGAAGCCATGCTGGATATGCCTCCACTTCACCTTTGGGTTAAGATGGAGGCAGCAGCTGGGGCATACAGACTTAAAAATGGCCAAAACTGGGTCTCATTCAGATATCCAGAATCACACACTAACGTAGTGAGTGAGGTAAAAATAGGTATGGCCAGGGAAATGCCCGCCGACTATATAATAACTCCGAACTGCTTCGACAAGCCTTACAACATAATAATTGGAAGTAGGGAGCAGTGGAAGAAAACAGTTCGACACCGTACGAGGAACATTGTTTGGTTCACCGATGGGTCGAAAACAGATCAAGGCGTCGGGGCAGGGTTGTACGGGGTTCAACCAAGACTGGAGAGCAGCATGTCTCTAGGGAAGCTGGCCTCTGTATTCCAAGCCGAAATTACTGCAATTAGGGCATGTGAGGAGGAGAATATGAGTAGGTGCTACAATGACCGTAGCATCTACATCTATTCAGACAGCCAGGCAGCCCTGAAATCATTGGCAGCTCCTGCAACAAGATCTAAGATTGTTGCAGATTGCCACAGGGCTCTGGTGGAGCTAGGGGGAAGCAATAGGGTGAACCTAGTGTGGGTCCCTGGCCACTCAGGGACCTGTGGCAATGAACAAGCCGATAGATTGGGTAGGATGGGGGCAACAACTCCATTTATTGGACCGGAACCTGTCTTGAAAACCATCAAGGCTGTGATCAAATTAGAACTACTGAACTGGCTTAGGAAACAGCATGTAGGATATTGGACCATGGTCCATAAACAAAAACATGGTAAGGTAATGATGCCCAAGCCATGTTTTAAAAGAAGCTCTGTAATCCTGGGATTGAACAGGAAAGAGATCAAACTCATGACTGGACTGATGATCGGCCATGGGAACTTCAAAAAACACCTACACACAATGGGTACAATGGAAGAGGACCCTAAATGAAGGATCTGTGATGAGGGTGAAGAAACTGCATCACACCTAATCTTTGAATGCATGGCATTGGAGAGTAAAAGATACAGAATCTTCGGGACAACTAGACTTGAAGAAATTGTGTCTAACAAAAAACTGGTAGAGGGACTCTTTGCACTATTTAAGGGCACTGGTTGGCTTTACTAGATAGACAGGGAGCGATACCGCACGATAAATCTAGTTTCGGTGCGGGCAGTGGCGGGTTAGACCTAAGCTGTTTTAGCTCTCCTGTTAAAATCAATCAATCAATCTTCTTTCGTTTCGGTTCTTGAGGAAGAATGGGATGGCGTTTCTTCACAAATACACACCTCACTAAAAGTGTCCCTAGGAGGTTTCAAGCTGTCATAAAGGCGAAGGGTGGACACCTCCCATATTAATGTCCATTAATAGGTATCTGGATGCTTTTGATCAGATGTTTAAGGTCGCACCTCCATTCAACGAGATTATGTTGGCTATTTTCAAAAAATTGTATGATGTGTCACTCGTACAAAAGCATATTGTTTGGTTGGCCGGTATAAAGAGAGCTTGAGAGATGAAGTGTCGTATTTGTATTACTATCGGTGAATATACATATGAAAAATAAGAAAAAGAGAATGAAACTGGGCGTGCGTTCACAGCCTCCACTCTTCTCTGGAGACGTCTCAAGGATAGATGTTGATGAGCAGTACTCACGTGTCTTCACTCCGTACTGTACTGATGAACCATAAACCGTTTGCACTCAGTCTCTCAAGCACAACAGCTAATTTTAAAGCTCGAAATCTCATTCTTCACGAATATTCTAACCTCGTACTATCTGGTCGAGTCTTGGCGCATTATCATTGTTTCAAGGCCACAGTGTAACACTGACCCTCTAAGGACAGTAGAAAAAAATGACTAGTTATGTTTCATTAACGATAATTGCGTAATTAAATTCAGAAAAATTACACTCTGTGGTTGTTTCAAAACCCCGACAGACAGTTCATTGTACGTACTCATCGCAGGCTTGACTTATGTCACAGTACTCGCACTTCTGCTGTGTCTGTGTGTTCTTGCACTGCAAACGTCTACTGTAAACGGGAGATCTTATGTTTATTACTGTCTTTCTTTGAAATTAAAATATCGACAAAAATATACAAAATAGAAATGTAATACAGAACGGGGAAGCATGCAGCGACGCAACATTTTTTCCACATTAATGATCTGATCTCATCGCCACCTATACGAAATTTTTGGTGGTAATATAAACAAAAGTGGTTAGTTACAAGGATGTACCGGAATCTGTTGTTAGCTATTGAATAGAGCGTCGAGTAACAGATCCAGAAGTTGTCATCTTGAGGTTGAAGCTCTTCTGTCTGTGTTCGTTTACAAACAAATAATAGATGTATACAGAGCTCTCTATAATGGAAGTGTGTTCCCCGCCCTCAAAGAACTATCGGACAACACCGACCTATAAGCTCCCCCTCCCCCCCCCCCTTCCCTTACACACACATCTTTTTAAAGAAAATACATAGAAATAAATGAAAATAAAATAAATGATTAGATAAAAAAGTAAGTAAATAGATAAAACCCACACCCATTCACACACACAAACACACACACACACACACACACACACACACACACACACACACACACACACACATACATGCATGCATGCATGCACACAAATCTTCCAAATAGAATTAGTTAATGTTAGGTCGACCATAACATCCCAGGCGTAAAATTTCGAAGTAAATAACTTTTCCACATTAAGATCTATCTGGTGGCAAAAGACAAGCCGCGAAAGAAAATAAGTGCAATAAAAAAAACATAAAAACCCAGGAAAACCACTGCATATAAATAGTAAATACTGTATTCAAAACCCAAATTTATATGTTTACAAGTACATAGTAAAGAGCAATTTTTCTTGTTTAATAGAAATAAAATAAAGGCCCACTGATGATTCTCAATATTCAGCGAAACATATGTGGTAAACAGGAGAAAAGGTAAAACTGGGTGTTTGTGAAGGTGAACCCCCTCCAAAAACTAATCTATTCAGAAGTTAATGAAGGAAGAATGTAGTTGAAATAATAAGACACTAAACAACGCAGTTTTACCATTCCAATAAAAATGAAAGGCAAGGCAAGAATTATTGTATGATAAACATATGCCACCATAATCAGATATCTATTAAAGCTGCAGAGGAGAAGTGCTAATTATGACCTATTTGTAGCAAAAATTGTGTCGTTCATCTGGAATGATTTGGGAAAACGAGTGAAAATCCGAATCAGGAGCCGGCCGAAGTGGCCGTGCAGTTAAAGGCGCTGCAGTCTGGAACCGCAAGACCGCTACGGTCGCAGGTTCGAATCCTGCCTCGGGCATGGATGTTTGTGATGTCCTTAGGTTAGTTAGGTTTAACTAGTTCTAAGTTCTAGGGGACTAATGACCTCAGCAGTTGAGTCCCATAGTGCTCAGAGCCAGCCAGCCGAATCAGGAGTGGATGTCATTATAGTAATTAGCTGTAACTTATTTACACAATGTGAAAACGTCCTCTTGTAGCGATATAACTGGCCTCTCTTCCGCAGGTGAAGTGGCTGAAAGAGGAGTTGGGATTCCATCACGCATTTAACTACAAGACGAATGACGTCACAGAGGCGCTGAAGCAGGCGGCACCTGACGGCGTCGACGTGTACTTCGACAACGTGGGCGGCGAGATGAGCAGCGCAATCATCAACAGCATGCGAGAGTACGGTCGCATCTCCGTGTGCGGCGCGATATCTGGATACAACGAGTCTAATCTCCCGAAGGCTACCATCATCCAGCACGCAGCCATATTCAAGCAGCTCCGCATGGAGGGATTCATGTACATCCGATGGCACGACCGCTGGGGAGAGGGCATCGGACAGCTGATGCAGTGGATCAGGGAGGGGAAGATCAAGTACCACGAGACTGTCACCGACGGCTTCCAGAACACTCCCAAAGCCTTTGTTGGCATGCTGCAAGGAGAGAACCTAGGGAAAGCTGTTGTTAAAGTCTGAAGCGTGAAGGATACTTCCGTACTAGATTTGGGTGCATGAGCAGGGCCAAAGACAATTTGTTACAGTATTTTGTGCAGTGAATTACAAAAGGTAGCTGGATGACTGGGACAGAATATTCTTTCAGAATTTGTTTGTGCTTTCATTTTTGTAAACTAAAAAGAAATAAATTTTATAGAAAACCTTTTGTGTGTTGTGTCCATTATTTAATTCCACAGTCAGATTATATGTCCCAGCACGTAATTGTCGCAAAAACAACATAACTTAAGTGCTACACACCAACAACTATAAGAGCATGATACGATAGGAAATATTCATGTAGCTGGTTAATGTTTGTGTTCTTAAGTAATAGAACCCAAATATGAAGTCCTCGACAGAGAGTGTTCATCAGAGACAAGGGTACCGTCAGGAGTGCCCCAGGGTAGTGTGATAGGACCGTTATTATTTTCTATACACATAAGTGATGTGGCGGACAGGGTGGGGAGCAATTTACAGTTGTTTGCTGATGATACAGTGTGTAAGGTAAGTTGTCGTGGTCGAAACACTATAGAATGAAACAAGATGACTTACAAAAAATTTCTACTTGGTGTGATGAATGGCAGCTAGCTCTGAATGTAGATAAATGTAAGTTAATACGAAGGAGTAGGAAGAACAAACCTGTAATGTTCGGATGCAACGTTAGCAGTGTCCATCTTGACACTGTGACATCTTTTAAATACCTGGGCGTAACTTGCAAAGCGATATGAAATGGAACGCACATATGAGGATTGTGGTAGGAAAGGATAATGGTCGACTTCAGTTTACTGGGAGAATTATGGTACAGTGTTAATGCGACCTATTCTATAGAAATGCTAGCGTGTTTGGGATCCCCACCAGGCCGGATAAAAGTCAGGCCGCTAGATGTGTTACTGGTGGGCTCGAACAACAGGTAAGTTCTATGGATGTGCTTTGGGAACTCAAGTCGAAATCCCTGGAGGGAAGGCGACGTTCTTTTCGGGGAACACTATTGAAAAAATTTAGAGAACCGGTATTTGAAGCTGTATGAATGCAGAGTCTCGCGGTGATAACATTGAATAAAATGTTCTCGGGTTTCCAACCGTGTCAATTGCTTAAAATTGCACGAGCTTTCGGCCAAGCACTTCTTGGCCATTGTCAAGTGTTATGACTGCCAGTGGGCTGTTGGTGTGCCCTTATATACGCTAGCTGCCGGCTGTGACGTCACTGGTGCCCGTGAAATTGCCGTATATGGGCATGTTTTGAGTCAGCGTCCGATGTGCCCTCTTCAAGAACGCGATCGCTGGATCAAACGCAGTGCTGAGCTGCAAGCCACAGTCTCTATACAGGGTGTTTGTGGTAATTTTTATTTCAGTAGCTTCCTTTATTAAACTGTCCCAGAAGCCGTTAGTGCGAGCCACGACAGAGGTATCGCCAAATTTTATGTGGTGACCGTTTTTTAACGCATGCTCAGCTAACGCAGATTTCTCTGGATAGCGTAGGCGATAATACCTCTCATGTTCTTTCCTGCGTTGTTCCACAGTGCGCACTGTTTGTCCGATGTACTTCTGGCCACACTCACAAGGTATTCCGTAGACTCCAGGTGTTCTGAGACCTACAGCGCCTTTAACTGGTCTCAGTAATTGGCTGATTTTCGTTGGAGGCCTGAAGATTGATTTGATCTTGTGTCTTTTCGTCATGCCAGCTTTGCATTATTACTAGAAAGGATTCACAACACAAGGCAACAGCTGGATGCAAATGGACGTCCTATTATGGCCTTGCACCTGCAGTTATCAAAAACACTCACAGCTTTGGACTGGGAATGGGTCGACGCTGCTACGTTATCTCAACAGACGTCAGCACAGAAAAGAACTACAGAGAAGCAGAAAGGAAAGTTCGGCCGCCTTTCGCAACAACAACATGGTGCGGACCACAGATCTTCAGAACGTACTGTCATCAACTTGACGGCGAGAGATATAGACGCGGGTGCAATGTCGGCACTTAAGAAAGGACTTAATTTCGCACCTTCCCCGAGGGACATTCCTGTCTGTGAAGTAATAAGCGGTGTTGAACAGGTTCAAATGGTTCAAATGGCTCTGAGCACTATGGGACTCAACTGCTGAGGTCATTAGTCCCCTAGAACTTAGAACTAGTTAAACCTAACTAACCTAAGGACATCACAAACATCCATGCCCGAGGCAGGATTCGAACCTGCGACCGTAGAGGTCTTGCGGTTCCAGACTGCAGCGCCTTTAACCGCACGGCCACTTCGGCCGGCTGTTGAACAGGCAGTCCACAATCTCCCACATGAAATAGCGGACGAAATACGGCGAGAACCCAGCTTTATACTGACAAAGGCGAAGTTACGAGCATCCAACATAACCAGGGCCGAGCGCAACGGCCTTCGAGCACTACGTAATGATGAAAGCATTGTGGTACTTCCCCCTGAGAAGGGCAATGCCGCCGTAATTATGGAGTTCGAGGACTATGATACGAAAATCTGTGCGCTGCTGAACGACGATACTTATCGGAAGCTCCCTACAGAGAACTACAGATATAAATGAAATATTGAAATTGTTCAGCCAATTTAGTAGAAAAGTCTTAAAACTACAGCGAAACCTGTATAATTGGGGCCAGTCCTAGCCCGAATTATAGAAAGTCGGGATCACATAAATGTTTTCTAAAATAGTTATCTGCAGCTGTAATAATGAACCTAACAAACCGTGGACGTAGTAGTTAAGTTGAAATGTAACATTATGCGTCTTTCTCATTCTTCTGAATGTTAACGATATCATCAGCAAACAGAAGAACATTTGTAATCTTAATTCCTTTGTTTATATTACATTTTCATTTACAAAGAGTGAAGTCACTGTAAATAACAGAATGAATAGCAGAGTGCCACGTCCTTTTCTTTCTCCTTCGTTAATAACTATTTCTTCTAATAAATTCCTACCTATGTTTGTTACAAAGCGTGTATTTTTAGTCTGTAATATTTGTCTTGTGATCACTAACTATCGTTGAGTATAGCTAGTAGCCAGAGTTCAGAAGTTATGTAATGATATCACAAAAATGTGCGACTGGATTAAATGCGTTGAAGTTTGCAATGCAAATTCAAACATTTAACAAACTTGATGAATACACTACCGCATTTTAATACCCTTTTAAGCGATCAAAGAGATAGAATTTAGCGTAACTCATTATGTAAGCTTGAGAAAGCAAACTGAGCAGGTTTCTAAATTGTTGTGTCCCTGTACGCAACACA
Source organism: Schistocerca americana (assembly GCF_021461395.2). NCBI lineage: Eukaryota > Metazoa > Arthropoda > Insecta > Orthoptera > Acrididae > Schistocerca > Schistocerca americana. The sequence continues at coordinate 593,129,039 of NC_060125.1, read as the reverse complement.
GATATGTATGTTATTCGTTGTCGGCCTGTGAAGATACAGAATTTTTTGCGAAGTGTAATTCTGGATTAGTCGCGTAATCATTAGGCGTATGAAGTTTCTGTAGCCTGTGGCCCCTCTTTTCTTAAATTTAAGACTTTTTACGTAGTAAATTATGGAATATTACAGTGTTTTATGTCATTAGCATTTCATACGAAAGAAAGTATTCTTGATAACCATTTATGAACAAAAGGTGCAGTACGACCGCATTTCAGCTTCGTGTAGGATTTCACTGTTATAGCTATATAAAAGTAATCATAATCTCCCACCACGTACAATATTTAAGCGTGAATAGTAAAATTAAAAAGAATTAATTTTTTTATTAGTTAGAACCCTCGTCGCCGTATATAAATGGAAAAAAAACGTTTCTACAGCGAATATTATAATAGTGTTAATGATGTTTAAAAAATACATGAAAGAGTCATTTTAATGCAAAGGACATTTTTATATGGTCAAACATTTGTTTTGTGTTGCATTGTTGTTTGTTTGAGGCACTTCTTGAGCGGGGCACGGCGCTTAGATTTAAGGGGAGCCTCGGAGTAGATGAAGTCACGAGTCATCGGATGTTTAAACATGTTTGGAAAAAGATTGAGTGTGAATTAAACCTCCGCTCAGAATGCGCATCTGTAGACAGTTACGTAATAAATCTTCATGCTCATACGAATTAGTTAGCTATTTCAAGAGTGTAAACAGAAGAACGATTGTTAAGTGACACATCAACATTTAAACCTATACCAATGTTTTCATGGTTTTACCATCTGGAACCTTTCCGGCCTACAGGTGAATAGGAGGGGAAGGGAAGCAGCGCGGAGTGGCCGCGCGGTTTGATGTGCCATGTCACGGATTGCACGGCCCCTACCGCGGAGGTTCGGGTCCTCCCGCATGCGTGTGTGTGGTGTAAGATAGTTTAAGCAATGTGTAAGTCTAGGGACTGATGACCTCAGCAGTTTGGTCCCCAAGGAATTCACATACGTTTCAATTTTTTATTTATTTATTTTTTTGTCGGGAAGGGAAGGAATTAGTGGGGATTTACTATAGATGTTTGCATTACTTCTCTACATAATCACCAGTCAGATTTAAGGATTTATCATATCTCTTCATGAGTTACTTAACTCCCCCTGAATATAATTCTATCACATGAATGTTAACCCAACGAGCACAGAACTATTAGTACCAAATTACTTACAATCCGAGAAACATGCAAGTAGTTGTCCAACAAATGATACATCCTGAAAACACGGTTACCACGAATTTTTTGGATAGTTTTCCTCAACATTTCGTTGGTCCCGGAAAACGGACGATCACTTTTGGAAGCAACTTATTTTTTCAACCTCGTGTTCGTCAATGTGAAGTTCGTAACTATGTGAAAATTTATTTTTAAAGGGAGATTTGAGAATCTCGCTACACGATGCAAGGTACACACTAGCCCGTACATCAAACAATTGGTCTGTGAGAGGGCAATCCGTTTTCAATGAAATTTACATACGCCATCTCAGTGCAAAACAAAATTACTCATTTAAAAATGTTGGCCCTGAATATTACTAATCTTTATCGTTAGTCTCACAAAAAATCACTGTACCGGTACTGTTATTGTAATTAAACAGCAAATGAACATAAAAATTAACGCATCTGACTTTCTGATAAAACTGCATGAAAATTCACAAGATCTTTTACTGGTGCAAAACTTCTGAAGTGATACTGATATTATTTTCACAAATACACTCTGCCAAACACCGTGCCTTACATTGGAACATGAACTTTGGTGGTACTTAAATTTATTGGCCTACCTGTGGGCACTGAACGCTCATCTGCTCCGCAACTTGTTGCTACCAGGAATAATGATGTGACTGTTAAAAATCAAATTTAATTAATCGTACTTGCTATGTGCAGTGCAAGATAGTATATTACCATTTTTCATAGCCGCTTGTCAGTGCACAGTTCGCGATGTGCAATGCGATTGAGGAAGTAAATGAAAATGGTTCAAATGGCTCTGAGCACTATGGGACTTAACATCTGTGGTCATCAGTCCCCTAGAACTTAGAAGTACTTAAACCTAACTAACCTAAGGACATCACACACATCCATGCCCGAGGCAGGATTCGAACCTGCGACCGTAGCGGTCGCTTGGTTTCAGACTGTAGCGCCTAGAACCGCACGGCCACTCAGGCCGGATGAGGATGACACGGCGGCCGGTCGGTACTGATGGGCCTTCTTGGACTGTTCAGGCGGAGTTTCTTTTGTATATGATCGAAAATTCATTTTAGAGGATCGTTAATGTAGCTTGCAATAAATTGTGTATATTACGTTCTCCGCAGTGGTTTTCAGGAGTTCGTATTACTATAATACTTCGTGCAAACGATGTAAGAACAATGTGTTACTTGCACTTTTCCCAGCGGATAGAATAGTTCATCATCTTGCAGGGGAGCGTCTGGGATATTATTATTTCTTCTTATGGTACTGCGGATGATAAACTTTCAACCCTGCTGAAGGGCATATGTAATGTGCGACGCTGACAGCCTATAGGATGAACTGGTACCCTTCGAAAACGTACTCAGTGAAAATGGAGGCACTAACCGTCAAATTTATAGGATTCTACAAGCGAGAACGTCAGACCAACCAAAGAAAAAGCAAGAAGAATGAGATGAAAAGTCTACGGCTTTTCTGCATGTGGGAAATGTTTTTACCCAAACTGCTAGAATAATGATAAAGTACATAAAGTACGTGTGATCTTCTTGCCACGGGCCAAGACAGCATCTCTTCTGAGATCTGTGAAAAATGGTCTACTTTCAATAAAAGCGGGCAAAAGTAAAATGCCTTGTCGTTGTGGTAAGAGGTACGTAGGACAAACAATACGCATAACGGGAGAGCGGTGCACAGGTCAACAGCGACACACCAGCGCTCTGCAGCGGCTCAACGTTGTACTCGCACTGGCCATTCAGTGGACTATGGGGACGTAGAGGTACAGGCCACAGCCTCATCCTATCGGTACTCAGTAGTTCAGGAAGCTGCGCAAACACGATTAGCAGACAAGCTACTCAACCGAGAGGAGAGTTCCCAGTTCGACAAATCATAGAAACCCTTTATTTCACGTCTGCGCCGCTGGAGGAATATTGTTCTGAGTCTTCACTGCCAGGCATTCCAACAAATGCAGTCCATTTTAATAATCATGCTCATAATTAGTGAGCTCTGTGGTTTTGCTGACTCTGCTTTATTTCACTCTTACTAGGGTACCGCGCCAAATCGTCACCACCGACATCTACCGAATTCGCTGCACATTCAGGGCTAGGCTAGGAATGAAAGTGACAGAAGTGGACGTTCCAGGTGGTCACGCGTTTGGAAAAATTATAATTTTTACCCGGGTCGGGCGAGACATGAGCCCTTTGTGTTAGCGTAGTTTTCAGGGGGCAGTTAAAGCAGCGGGAAGAGTACAGAACGGCAATCTGACGATCCTGGCATCGATTCCCTGCCCGGTAACTACTTTTTATTTTCAATTTCTACGTTACTTACACCGGAAGCAAATCGAGATAACGCTCAGTATAGTGTATTTGATGTGATGAAACCCTACGCGCAGGAGAACAAATTTCTTCTATTGAATGACTCGTGGGGAGGGCATCAAACTCACAATTATACGACGAGGATTTTGGAAAAGTAATTCCCCACCCCCCTTCTCCTCCAAATGGACTTTGCTAGAGCCACCCTGCGATGTCCAATTTTATCGTCCGCTAAAACATTTGACCAAAGAGCATCAAAACTGCTCTTATCTCGTCCAGAGAGAGAAAAAAAAATCACGTTCTGAGCAGACTGCTTCAAAATACATTCCGCTGTACGTCACTAGCTATTCTCAAGAATATTTGGCGAAATGATGCGCTACGTGTGGTTTGCCGTCGAACTACGCGATGAGAGACAACCTTTTATGAATGTAAGCCGAGTATTTTTTTATAGCAACTGTAAAAGAACAATGTAACGGCTTTATAAGGAGTGCAAGACGCCGAGAAAATTGCTGATTTCCCTGTTTTTACGATGAACGTTAGTCCACCATGTGTAAATCATCGACTGCAAAAAAAAAAAAAAAAAAAAAAAAAAAAAAAAAAAAAAAAAAAAAAAAAAATAAGTGACTAATTTTATATACGAACTTTTCGTGCACGCCTTACAACCCCTTCTGGAAATTTAATTGCATTCCCACATTTTCCTTTGCCCTTTGTTCTATGAAAATATCAAGAAATACAATACAGTGAGCATTATTTAGGTTGATGAGTTCTCCTCGTACCACACAAAATTAATCATAGGTGATTTTAATGCGAAGATAGTGAAGGAGGAAGCATTCCGGCATAGAATTGGGAAAGAAAGTTTGCATCACATCTCGAATGATAATAGCACAAGGATGTTTAATTTTGCTGTTTCAAGAGACATGATTGCTGAGAGCACATCTTTCAAAAGGAAGAACATTCATAAAGCAATTTGGGTCTGCCTGGATGGACACACCCGAAACCAAATTGATCATGTTCTTGTAGATCGGAGATGGCACACTAGTAAAGAAAATGTTAGGACTTTCAGGGCAGCAGACTGCGATTCTGATCATTTTCTTGTAGGTGCCAACGTTCACCAACGGCTATCTACAGCAACATCAAGGTGTCACAATGCAGAACTTGTTAGGTTCGACACTGACAAGCTAAATGATGAAAACTTTAGAAGAAGGTACATGATAGAAATTTCAAATAGGTTTGATGCTCTCAGGACACACGAAGATCAAGACAAGGATGTAAATAAACAGTGGATCTCTGTGAGGAATAATATCAAAGAGGCACCGAAGGTCACAATAGGTACAATTAAGAACAGGGGGAAATCGTGGTTTGGTGAGGAATGCAAGAAATTGGTAGAGGAAAGGAGAAAAGCGCGATTAGATTGGAATAGAATGGGAGACAAAAAACGAGAGGAGTTCTTGAACATGAGAAGGGAAGTTGGTCGTAGGCTACGGGCAAATAAGAAGGATTATTTGAACAATCAAGTTAAAAAAATGGAAACAAACAGTGAAACAAAAAACATTAGGGAACTTTACCTAGACATAAATGGTTATAGGAAGGGGTTCAAGGCTAAGACAACTGCACTTCAAGAGGATGCCGGAGGAATACTGACAGACCCCAGTGCTATATTAAGTAAATGGAACGCGTATTTTGAGCATGTATTAAATGTACACCAGGAAGCAGGAAATGAGCAGGCGTACGAAATACATACAGCAGAGATGCAATCAACAAATTGAGAAACCGTAAAACACCAGGATCAGATTGCATAACTGCAGAACTAGTACAAATGGGGGACAGAAATTGGTGGAAGTAGTTCACAAAGTGATAACTAAAGTATGGAACTCAGAGATGATACCTGAAGAGTGGCAGGAGTTGATTCTGATCCTAATTTTTAAGAAGGGCGACAAAACGGATTGTAGTAATTATAGAGGGATTTCGCTATTACTATTATCTTCCAAAATTTTCTGGAATATTCTGCTAAGCAGGCTTACACCACATGCAGATGAAATTGTGGGGGATTACCAAGCTGGCTTTGGGAGGAACAGATCAATTATAGACCAAATATTCACCCTGCGTCAAATTTTTGGGAAAGGAGTGGGAATACAATTAACCATTTCATAATCTTTTCATAGATTTTACAAAAGCATATGATTCAGCGTTGCAATCAAAATTGTACAGAATTCTTTTGGAACTTGGAATACCAAAGAAATATGTTAGACTTATAGAAGCGAGTTTGAGAAACACAAAAGGTAGAGTACGCATGGGGAAATTGGAGTCAGGAGAATTAGTAATAAAGAACGGACTTAAGCGAGGAGATGCCCTGTCTTCGCTACTTTTTAATTTAGTCCTAGAATATATTGTACGAATGGCAGCAGATAATTCAGAGGGTGTGTAGTTAAATGGAAATATTAAGATATTAGGGTATGCAGATGATCTAAACATCATTAGCGATAGGAAAGAATTTGTTACAGCAAATGCGAATGTGTTAATCAAGGCTAGTGAAAATGTAGATCTAAGGATAAGTGAAGACAAAACTAAATACCTGGCTACTACTAGAATGCCAACAGCAGTAGACCAGGAAATGTTAAGAGTTGGAGACATGCAGTTTGAAAAAGTGAACACATTTAAGTATCTAGGCGTGGCTTCGAGAAATGAGATTGAATCCGAACTGAAGAAGAGATTACGGACGGGAAATGCGTGCTACTTCTCACTGAATAGATTACTTTCATCACGGATACTGTCTAGGAATTTAAAGATTAGAATATACAAAACTATTATTCTACCAGTTATGCTGTATGGGTGTGAGACTTGGTCTCTCACTGCGCAAAATGAAAAGCCGTTTCGGGTATTTGAAAACAAAATTTTGAGGAAAATTTTCGGAGCAAAAAGGGATGACATTAGCGGAGAGTGGCGAAAACTGCGTAACTAACAGGTTTACGAACTCTATTCAAGCCCTGACATAATCAGCATTATTAAATCACGTAGGCTGCGATGGGCGGGTCACGTAGCTCGAATGGATGAAGGTAGGGCAGCGCGCAGAGTACTGGTAGGGCACTTAGAGGGAAAACGTCCAGTGGGGAGACCGAGGCGTAGATGGGAGGACAATGTGAAGGATGATTTCATGAGCCTAGGTATTGAAGGTGAATGGAAGGAAATAGCCCAAGACAGAGACAGATGGCGAAAATACGTTGCTGCGGTAATGGACTCTCGAGTCCGGTATGATCAGTGAGTGAGTGTGTGAGTGATTGATTATTTAGGTTTATTTGCAGTGTAAGGAACATAAAAACTAAAAATAAAAATAAGTTCCTACACAGAGAAACGATCCCACGGCCCTCGGCTGACTGTTCAGTACTCTTTCCCGCTGCGCCAACTGCTGCGGAGAAAGTACGATAGCATAACCGGCTCGTGTCTCACCCGATCCGCGCCAAAAATGCTACTCTTTTCTAAACGTTTGGCCATCTGTAGCACCCACATCTGTCACTTCCATTTTTGGCCGAGCCGTGCATGTACCATAAATTTAAGCGAAAACGGTGATGACGAAGAGGCGCGGTCCCGTTGTGAGACTCATGAAGTTTTATCTATGACTTGACACTCTTGTTGTTAGCATAGTCACCTCAGTCGTACTCGTGATCCTACTCCACGTGTTAAGTCAAGTGGTTTATATTCTGCCAGCGACTCACCTTGAAGATGGCTATCAGTCATGGCTATCAGCTACGGTTATCAGTCACGATATCAGACGGTGAATTAACATTATTCCGAATACGCCCGAAAGATGGTGGAATAAGATGTACGGAACACTTTACAAAGTAGCAAAAAATGTAGTAATTACTATTTCTATCAGTTTTGCCTATTGATTGTTGTTTTCGAGGCAATTTATACACTGCCAGTCTTCGATATAAAAACTTGATAAAGCTGGAAAATACCCGGAAGAATATTGTAAACAGACTGTTTTGCAAGCTAAACTTACGATATTCTAAAAAACACGTTTTAATAACATACACATTTATTTAGCTTTTGAGCTATTGGAACACAGTCTCAATGACACTAGGTAACAGATACATCAAAATACATCCAGATATAGCGAAAAGATAAAAGTTATAAACATAAAGCTGTGGGACACTAATTCTACTTTCACATTCCAGTGTGAAAATAATAAAAAAAAAGTTTAGCTTTTGGGTCATCGGAACACCGTGTCAATAACAATAGATACCAGATACCTCAGAGTGCATCCAGACGTTATTAAAATCAATAGTTATAAATATAAAACTATGGATCACACTAATTCTACTTTCATATTCCAGCATGAAAATCATAAAGAAAACTTTAGTAGCATATACTGGTAGATGTAAAGCTATGGACGCGGGTCGTGAGTCGTGCCTGGATGTCTCAGTGTGAAGCGCATTCCCCGGCAAGACACTTAGGTTCGCCGCGCGGAGTGGCCGCGCGGTTTGAGGCGCCATGTCACGGACTGCGCGGCCCCTCCCGCAGGAGGTTCGAGTCCTCCCTCGGGCATGGGTGTGTGTGTTGTTCTTGGCATAAGTTAGTTTAAGTAGTCTGTAAGTCTAGGGACCGATGACCTCAGTAGTTTCGTCTCTTAGGAATACACACACACATTTGAACATCTGAACGTTTAGGTTAACCCAATCTGGCACACAGTTTTAATCTGCCGGGATGTTTCAGTAGTAGTAATAATAATAATACACTACTAGCCATTAAATTTGCTACACCACGAAGATGACGTGCTAAGACGCGAAATTTAACCGACAGGAAGAAGATGCTGTGATATGCAAATTGTTAGCTTTTCAGAGCATTCACACAAGGTTGGCGCCGGTGGCGGCACCTACAACGTGCTGACATGAGGAAAGTTTCCAACCGATTTCTCATACACAAACAGCAGTTGACCGCCGTTGCCTGGTGAAAAGTTGTTGCGATGCCTCGTGTAAGAAGGAGAAATGCGTACCATCACGTATCCGACTTTGATAAAGGTCGGATTGTAGCCTATCGCGATTGCGGTTTATCGTATCGCGACATTGCTGCTCGCGTTGGTCGAGATCCAATGACTGTTAGCAGAATATGGAATCGGTGGGTTCTGGAGGGTAATACGGAACGCCTTGCTGGATCCCAACAGCCTCGCATCACTAACAGTCGAGATGACAGGCATCTTATCCGCACGGCTGTAACGGATCGTGCAGCCACGTCTCGATCCCTGAGTCAACAGATGGGGACGTTTGCAAGACAACAACCATCTGCACGAACAGTTCGACAACGTTTGCAGCAGCATGGACTATCAGCTCGGAGACCATGCCTGCGGTTACCCTTGACGCTGCATGACAGACAGAAGCGCCAGCTATGGTGTACTCAACGACGAACCTGGGTGCACGAATGGCAAAACGTCATTTTTTCGACCGAATCCAGGTTCTTTTTACAGCATCATGATGGTCGCATCCGTGTCTGGCGACATCGCGGTGAACGCACATTGGGAGTGTGTATTCGTCATCGCCATAGTGGCGTATCACCCGGCGTGATGGTATGGGGTGGCATTGGTTACACGTCTCGGTCACCTCTTGTTCGCATTGACGGCACTTTGAACAGTGGACGTTACATTTCAGATGTGTTACGACCCGTGGCTCTACCCTTCATTCGATCCCTGGGAAACCCTACATTTCAGCAGGATAAAGCACGACCGTATGTTGCAGGTCCTGTACGGGCGTTTCTGGCTACAGAAAATGTTCGACTGCTCCCCTGGCCAGCACATTCTCCAGATCTTTCACCAATTGAAAACGTCTGGTCAATGGTGGCCGAGCAACTGGCTCGTCACAATACGCCAGTCACTACTCTCGATGAACTGTGGTATCGTGTTGAAGCTGCATGGGCAGCTGTACCTGTATACGCCATCCAAGCTCTGTTTGACTCAATGCCCAGGCGTATCAAGGGTGTTATTACGGCCAGAGGTGGTTGTTCTGGGTACTGATTTCTCAGGATTAATGCATCCAAATTGCGTGAAAGTGTAATCACACGTCAGGTCTAGTATAATATATTTGTCCAATGAATACCCGTTAAATCCTGCATTTTTTATTGGTGTAGCAATTTTAATGGCCAGTAGTGTATGAGGAATGTCGACGTCCCGAAAATGTGTGCGCAAGCATACTCCGTCCAAAGACGCCTCGGAATGGCCTATGGTACCGAGCGACTTCCGTGTCATCCTCAGCCAATAGGTATTAGTGGATGCGGATACGGAGAGGCATGTGGTCGGCACACCATCCCTCCGGCCGTTGTCAGTTTTCGTGACCAGAGCCACTACTTCCCTCTCACGTAGCTTCTTAATTTGTTGGCCTCGCCAGGGCTGAGTGCAGCCTGACTGCGACGAGGGCCCGGCAGCCACGGCCAGTCACTCATCCAGGAGCTAGCCGAGCCCGACACCAGCGAACTTCGGTGATATGACGGGAATCGGTGTGAGCACTGTGGCAAGGCCGTTGGCAGTACGTAAATAGCTACGAAGAAATTTGTTTTAGCAGTTTCTGCAGGGAAATCAAGGGAAAGGTGTGGCTGGGGTAGAATATTCGTCCAGTTCCTGTGTTTTCGATTTTAAATTGTCAGTACCATTTACCATTTTAGGCAATTATTTAAAGTTACACAAACAAATGAAAATAAAACTTCCTGGCAGATTAAAACTGTGTGCCGGACCGAGTCTCGAACTCGAGACCTTTGCCTTTCGCGGGCAAGTGCTCTACCAAATCTCATTCTGGAAACATCCCCTAGGCTGTGGCTAAGCCATTTCTCCGCAATATCCTTTCTTTCAGGAGTGCTAGTTCTGCAAGATCCGCAGGAGAGCTTCTGTAAAGTTTAGAAGGTAGGAGACGAGGTACTGGCAGAAGTAAAGCTGTGATGACGGGGCGTGAGTCGTGCTTGGGTAGCTCAGTTGGTAGAGCACTTGCCCGCGAAAGGCAAAGGTCCCGAGTTCGAGTCTCGGTCTGGCACACAGTTTTAATCTGCCAGGAAGTTTCATATCAGCGCATACTCCGCTGCAGAGTGAAAATCTGATTCTGGAAATAAAAATAAATTTTATAGACCCAATGTTGCCTATTGCATGGATTACTTGGCTGAACTACCGCCTTAGCGTGTTGTTTGTGCAAACGCAGTCTCTTAGCTCCTACTCTATAACAACGATGTAAGAAAGAGATGCTACAGATTAACGCCTGTACAGTATATACCTACTTTGAGGTACGAGGGTCACTCCAAAAGAAATGCACACTATTTTTTTAAAATACAGTTTTCATTCTGCATGTGTGAAACTTTTACAGCGTGTAGATACATCCTTCCCGCTTGTTTTCAAACTTAGTTCAACCTGTTCACGTGGGTGGCGCCGTCACAGCAGGTCTTTTGCTACACTTGACGTTCGTCAGACGCAACGTGCTGTCATAGAATTCCTGTGCTGTGAAAACGAGACAGCGGTAAACATCCATAAGAAGTTGAAAAAGGTGTATGGAAATGCTGTTGTCGATCGCAGTACAGTTAGTCGGTGGCCAAGCAGGTTACGTGATGAACGTGTGCATGGCAGTATTGAGGATTGTCCTCGCAGCGGCAGGCCTCGTACTGCACACACTCCAGACAATGTGCAGAGAGTTAACGAATTGGTGACTGCTGACAGACGCATCACAGTCAAAGAATTGTCACGCTACGTTGGGATGGGGGAAGGAAGTGTTTGCAGAATACTGAAAGTGTTGGCGTTAAAAAAGGTTTGTGCCAGGTGAGTTCCCAGGATGTTGACAGTAGCTCACAAAGAATCAAGAAAAACGGTATGCAGCGAACTTTTGGAAGATCCCGAGAATGGTGGAGATGAAATTCTTGGAAGAATTGTGACAGGTGATGAAACATGGCTATATCATTTTTCACCAGAGACGAAGAGGCAATCAATGGCGTGGCATCATGCAAATTCACCCAAGAAAAATAATTCAAATCCACACCTCGTGTAAAAGGTATGGCTACGGTGTTTTTCGATTCCGAAGGACTCTTGCTTGTGGACATCATGCCAAGTGGAACCACCATAAATTCTGATGCATATGTGACGATGCTGAAGAAACTTCAAGTTCGACTGAGTCGTGTTCGACCACATCGGCGAAAGCAGGATGTTTTGCTGTTGCACGACAATGCACGGCCACATGACAGTCACAAAACCATGGAAGCGATCACAAAACTCGGATGGACAACACTGAAACACCCACCTTACAGTCCTGACCTGGCTCCTTGTGACTATCATCTCTTTGGGAAACTGAAAAACTCTCTTCGTGGAACAAGGTTTGAAGATGATGACTCCCTTGTGCACGCTGCCAAACAGTGGCTCCAACAGCTTGGTCCAGAATTTTACCGTGTGGGTATACAGGCGTTGGTTGCAAGATGGCGTAAGGCAGTTGAGAGGGATTGAAATTATGTGGAGAAATGAAAATATTGTTCCTAAAGGATGTATCTACACACTGTAAAACTTTCAAACATGTGGAATAAAAGATGAATTTAAAAAAAAAAAAAAGAACAGTGTGCATTTCTTTTGGAGTGACCCTCATATTATTTCCAGCTCCATAGACTAAAACGATGCCGCAAAAGCAATCAAACACAACTTCTATAGGAAAGTACGATGAAGATGAGCATTATTCAAATGAGAGTGCCGCGCGGGATAACCGCGCGGCCTGAGGCACTTTGTCACGGTTCGCGTGGCTCCCCTGTTGGAGGTTCGATTACTCCCTCGGGCATGGGTGTGTGTGTTTTCCTTAGCGTAATTTAGTTTAAGCTAGATCAAGTAGTGTGGAAGCTGACGAACGGATGACCTCAGTGGTTTGGTCCCATAGCACTTACCACAAATTTCCAAATTTCGAAATGAGAGTTCCAAGTGACAGTAACAACATTTCGTTTTGTTTTGAACATTGTCCAACCTTCTCGATTTATGGGAAGATATCAAATTGTTTCATGTAATTTTCGCAAACAGTGTTCGTATTAAAAACTAAACGGTGACAGTTATGTAAAAACAAGGAGCTATGGACAATGTGCAGAACTGTCAGACAAGTGTGTGACTAGTGTTTTATTCCACAATCTCCCGATATCAATGATATTTCACATCGAGCATCTGTTGCTATCGTAATTCACGTAAAGAGTATAGTCTTGGTTCAAATGGCTCTGAGCACTATGGGACTTAACTTCTCAGGTCATCAGTCCCCTAGAGCTTAGAACTACTTAAACCTAACTAACCTAAGGACATCACACACACCCATGCCCGAGGCAGGATTCGAACTTGGTACCGTACAGTCAAGCGGTTCCAGACTGTAGCGCCTAGAACCGCTCGGCCACTCCGGCCGGCTGAGTATAGTCTGTTGTGCAAATTCCGTAACAGTCTTCTAACTTGGAAAACGTCGCACTAACTGCTCGAATAGTCATCATTCTTTAAAGAAAATTAGTGCGAATTAAGAAAAGCAAAATTTACTTCCCAACACATGCACAACCAAATTATTTAATTTGAAGTCACTGCACGACAGTAAACTTTTTTCGTAGATCTTGCTGAGTTTACAAATGTTTATGTTTAGCAGTGAAACTGGGCATAAATCGCTATGCAGAAACTACTATAACATAAATAGTTGTAGTCTTCAGTCCGAAGACTGGCTTCATGCAGCTCTCGACTCTAGTCTATCCTGTGCAAAGCTCTCCACCTTAGAATAACAATTGCAACTTACGTCAATTTGATCCTGTTTACTGTATTCATCAGTTCATCAAACTCTACAATGTTTACTCCCCCATCCCACGCACACACACTTCCCTCCAACAACAAGTAGACAATTCCTTGATGCCTGAGAAAGTGTCCTATCAGCCGATCCCTTCTTTTAGTGGTGTTGTGCCATTAATTTCTTTTCTTCCCAGTTCGATTCAGTATTTCTCATTAATTACACGATGAAGCTATCTCTTTTCCAGCATTCTTCTTTAGCACTACATTTCAAAGACATCTATTCTCCTCTATTCTGAACTGCTTATTGTCCACGTTCCGCTTCTCTCCAAGGCTACACTCAAGACAAATACCTTACGAAAGGACTTCCGAAAACTAACATTTATGTTTGATGTTAACAAATTCCTCTTTTTTAGAAATGCTTTTCTTGCTGTAGAGACTCGCCATTTCATATTCCCTCTACTTCGACCATCGGCAGTTCCTTTACTGCCCAAATATCAACAATCATGTACCACTTTCAGTGTCTCATTTCCCAACCTAATTCCCTCACGTCCTCCTGATTTAGTCCGAATGGATTCCATTAGTCTTGTTTCACTTACGTTGTTGCTCGTTTTGTAATCACTTTTCAAGACACTATCAACTCCTTTCAACTGCTCTTCGAAGTCCTTTGCTCTCTGCCGGCCCCGGTGGTCTAGCGGTTCTAGGCGCTCATTCAGGAACCGCGTGACTGCTACGGTCGCAGGTTCGAATCCTGCCTCGGGCATGGATGTGTGTGCTGTCCTTAGGTTAGTTAGGTTTAAGTAGTTCTAAGTTCTAGGGGACTGATGTTAAGTCCCATAGTGCTCAGAGCCAGCCTTTGCTCTCTCTGACAGAATTACAATGTCTTCGCCAAAGCTCAAAGTTTAGATTAATTCTTCCTGAATTTTAATTCCCTTTGCAAAGTTCTCCTGGGCTTCCTGTGCTTCTTACGGAATGTGCAATTGAATAACACCGAGATAGGCTACAATCCTGCCCCACTCCCTTTTCAACCGTTCCTTCCCTTTCATGTCCTTAGGCTCAAATAACCACAATCTGGTTTCTGTAAAAGCTGTATATGATCTTTAGTTCCCTGTATTTCATCCCTGCTACCATTAGAACTTTGAAGAATGTATTCAAGCCAACACTGTCGGAAGACTTCTGTAAAACTGCAGATAATATAAACGTAGGTTTGCGTTTCTTTAAGCTATCTTCTAAGATAAATCTTAAGCCGTCCTCCCACGGGACGTGAAAATGCACACGGCTGAGGAGCTGGTGACGTCACAGCATTGGAATTCCTCGTTCCACTACACTGCGATGCGTGAAGTAACGTATGTGGCATGTCGGATTTTTGCCTAGAGGAGGGGAATGTGGCCAGTGAGATGCGACCTAGTTTTATGTTACAAGCACAACATTGGAGCTGCCATACTGTATGGCGGTAAACATGGTATTTGGTCGGTTTTCTCTCTCGTGGACTACGTAGTATGAATATAAGCTGTTTCAAAGCCTCAGAGAAATGAGGATTCCTCGAAAATGCATCGTTAGCTACGATTTGTTATAATAAAAAGATAGGAAACCATGTATCGGTAGGTAAAGCCTGTCTGTAGTAGATGCTTTTATTGTTATAACTTGCGTGCTACGAACGTATACCATTTCAATGCTACGGCAGAATGATGATTTATCAAAATCAAGTCTTTTTGGTATGATTTGCATATTAAGTTTCAAATAATGACATTTATAGATACAGTGTTTAGATAGTGTGTATGGTATACGCTTGCTAAGTTGGGGCTGTAGCATAGTTGATAGTATGTTGATAGTATCGCCCGCTCAGAGTGGTGATGGCTGATGCTGCAGGTTCTAGTTGTCCACCACCTCCTACCAAAATATTTTTTCGCCTTATGTTTCCTTAAAGGTCCTACGTCTTTAGGTCTTTTTCTTTCGTTTGATAGATGAATTATCTCAAAAGTCGATGTTATTTGGTATAATTGATCTATTTTCTGCAGCTATTATTGGAAAGGCCAACAACTGGAATGATTCCCTGGTGAACAGAAATCTGAACGTGACTGCCAGTCTCTCTCTGAAAGTAAACACAAGTTCCACTCTGAAGTTTATATATATATATATATATATATATATATATATATATATATATATATATATATCAATACCTGGGCTTATGACAGGCTCATTTTTGTATTTCACCAATAAATATCGTTTTACGATGGTGAGCAGGTTCTCAAAGAATCTCTTCTCCCATTTTGATGAAATTACGCAACGAATCATGATCTTGGAACCAATGTGACGAAATTCGTTACTTCAGTGTGTTAGTGGTCAGTGCAGCATCAAAAATATGGAAATTATATATGCGCAAACTGATTTTTCTTTTTTCTTTATTGTGGTTTCATTCCCTTGCCCCATATGGACATAATCCGCCGCTCTTCAGCCGAGTGACGTTACAATGAAATAAAAATAGGAAACTATACAAAAAAGGCGGCAAAATGGGGACATAAAAACGTAATAAGTGGAGACAATTGGAGGTAAAGGATACACTGACACAGGGATGTTCATTGGGGGGGGGGGGGGGCAGCTAAAAAAGAATTCGACCTAAAATTAAAAGAACACAGTTAGCGAGTCGGGGAGCACTTAAAATACATGGGAGTCACATGCACAAGTTAAAAGTCAGCCATAGTATAAAACCACACAGAACGAGACACACTTAAAAAATCGCTGTAAGCGATGGAGCACACATGAAGAATAAAAACTGCCGGGAGGGACCTTCCGAGGAAGAGGACCCCAGAGAGGAGGGAAAATGAGGGGAGAGGGAGATGCAGTGGGGGAGGGGGGCTGGAGGGGTGAGAGGAAAAGAAAAAAGAGGGGATTGGGGAGTGCACCAAGAGGCAGGAGACAGGTGGGGTGGGAGATGGAGAGGGAAGGTAAATCAGGAGGGAGTGAAGAGACACAGAAGGGGGCATGGGAAAGGGAGGGGGGTGGAGGAAGGAGGAAAACCGCTCAAGGGGAGGGAAGAGGAGGGGGGAGGGAGCACTGAGGAGTAGGAGGGGGGAAGGTGGGGTTTTGGTAGGAGGGGTAGAGATCAGTGTGGAGCTCATCATGCAGTAGGAGTAGGCGCTGGGAAAGGAGGTGGAGGGTGTGGAGATGGAGAGAGGTCGGGACACAACGGTAAAGGCGCGGTAACAGGCTGGGGGTAGAGAGGATAGGAGACACCATGGGGTGGGGGATCAAGTCAGCAAACGATGTACAGGGTGCGAATACGTTCGAGGAAAAGGAGAAGATGTGGGAAGGGGATGAGGTCATAAAGGATCCGCATGGGGATTGGAAGGTGTATACGGAAGGCCAGTTGGAGTGTGTGGTGTTCTATGGGTTGAGGGCTTTATAGAATCTGGGAGGAGCGGAAATCCAAATGACACTGGCATATAAACTGACATTAGACACTGTGCCTTCACTGTATTCAACATAAAAACGAAAATGGGCTGAAAATTCAATTGAATTAACGAGTAACTTCTACTAGTGTGTATCTCAGATCGATGTACAGCGTTATGTAGTAATCCTCTTCCAGAAATTTGATGCTCAAGCCAC
Organism: Schistocerca americana; assembly: GCF_021461395.2. Classification (NCBI taxonomy): domain Eukaryota; kingdom Metazoa; phylum Arthropoda; class Insecta; order Orthoptera; family Acrididae; genus Schistocerca; species Schistocerca americana. The sequence goes on along the minus strand of NC_060125.1, from coordinate 593,112,170 downwards.
CGACGAAAACAGAATTGTCTTTGCGATTTTCTCCACTCTTCGTTTCCGGTCGCTAACAGAGTTTATGCAGTTATTTTAGTCGCATCCATTTTCGCACAGAAAGTGTGTGGTCTGCGAGCCAGATAAAGCCGACAGACAGTGCTCAGGGCGCAAAACACGTCTACCACCTTGCTCCCGTGTGCCGATGTCGCCGTCTTTCGTGAGGTCGGATGTCCTGTCCGCATCCACATCAATGTTAGTTACTTCGCCCCTTGCGAGGGCAGTTTTAAGGGCAGTGTTGCCTCGCATGGTCCAGAATTTCCCAGGAACAGTCCGCCTGCTTAGCTGGGTGGTTATCTGCTTGCCTCCCATGCAGTGGGCCCAGGTTCAGTTCCTGGCCTGGTTGGGGATTTTCTCCACTCGTGGACTGGGTGTTGTGTTATCCTCATCATCATTTCATCCTCATTACTGGTGCGCAAGTCGCCCAGTGTGGTGACGACTGAAATAAGACTTGAACTTGGCGGCCGAACTTCTCCGGATGGGGTCTCCCAGCCACAATGTCATATGCTCATTTCCATTTTTCCATAGAACAAGAACTACTAACCTTTCCCGAGATTGGCTTCTACAACGTATCCCAATCTTCTGTAAATACACTGAGGTGACAAGAGTTATGGGATACCTCTTAATGTTCTGCCACACCTCCTTTTGCCTGGAGTAGTGCAGAAGCTGGACCTGGCACCCACTCAACAAATCGTTGAAAGCCCCTTGCAGAAACAATGAGGAACTGACCTCTGGACTATGTCCGATTAATATCCGTGGGATTCATGTTGTGTGATCTGGGCGGTCAAATCATACCCTCGAATTGTCCATGATGTTCTTCAAACCATTCACGAACAGTTGTGGTCCTGCGACCGGGTGCAGTGTCATCTACAAAAATTTCGTCGTTGTTTGGGAACATGAAGTCCACAGATGGCTACAAATGCTTTCCAAGTAGCTGAACATAACCATTTCCAGTCTGTGATTCACGTAAACACACCGCACACCATTACGGTCATGAGCCCAGGAGAGATGCCACAGGCGATGTCGCACCGTTAGAGAAGGCGCTCGTGTCGGTTGTCTGCTGCCATAGCCCATTAACGCCAAATTACGCCACACTGTCCTTACGGATATGTTTCTCGGTTATTTCGCGCAGTGTTGCTTGTCTATTAGCACTGACGGCTCTACGCAAAAGTCGCTGTTCTCGGTCGTTAAGTGAAGGCAGTGGGCCAACGCGTTGTCTTTGTTGAGATATAATGCCTGAAATTTGGTATTCTCAACAAGCTCTTGACGCTGCAAGTCTCGGAATACTGAACTCCTGAACGGTTTCCGAAATGGCATGTCCCAAGCGTCTAGCTCCAACTGCCATTTCGCGTTTAAAGTCTGTTAATTCCCGTCATCCTGCCATAATCAGGTCGCAAATCTTCTCACAGGGATCACCTGACTACAAATGACAGCTCTGTCAACGCACTGTCCTTTTATACCTGGAGTACACTCATTACCATCTTATATGTGCGTATTGCTATGAGTTTCACCACGAGAGACTGATTCCATGTGTATGGCGTTCCCTTCTGTCGTTTGTTGTTGCCTAAAAGTTGGGATGATGTTCATTTCACCACTTGACCTTTTCATAGGAAAGTTTAAACATTATCGAGTTTGGGTAGTATGGCAGTGTATGCAAACGGAACATCATGACGCAAAATATGTAGGCATTTACGGCTTCCTGTGTCTCAGAAAGCTATTCCATTACAGCAGGCAGTTGTGGAAAAATGTTATCTTGCAGCTATTTTATGTTATCTAAGAACTCACAAGCAGCAAACTTTACGTCAAGCATGACGAATATCTATGATGATGACCATGCAAAAAGAGTAAAACAGTCGTGTGTTGGCCTTCAGCGGCGTTATGTGACATTTCACCGGATCTGCAGTACGCGAACAGGCACGTACAACAGCGCCGCTATCGGACGCAAAAGTGCTCTGTCACTGGGAGCCCCGTGTGAACGACTTGCAGAAATGAAATCGGCTTGTAGGAAACGGACCGTCTGAAAAACCCACATGTCGGTTACGTTAGAACAAGCAGCTGTGGTTGCAACAGCATGACGTCACAGTTCGACATAACACTGAGAAACGAAGTTATACAAACATCCTTGGAAAATTAGCACACTGGATTCACATTCGGGAGGACGACGGTTCAATCCCGCGTCCGGCCATCCTGATGTAGTTTTTACGTGATTTCCCTAAATCGCTCCAGGCAAGTGCCGGGATGGTTCCTTTGAAAGGGCACGGCCGACTTCCTTCCCCGTCCTTCCCTATCCGATGAGACCGATGACCTCGCTGTTTGGTCTCTTCCCCCAAACAACCCAACCATCCTTGGAAAAAAAGTCAGTGGGATTTGTTTCTAAAGCACCGACAATATTGTTTGCATTTGTACAAAAACGCCTTTGGGAATCTTCTGACCTGCTACTATGCCTGTAATAGTTGGTGTATAAGGCTGTTTTACCGTCGTGTCGCAGTGAAGACATCCACCGAGGAGCGACAAGAGGTTTCTGCACTATCAACTGGATCTTGACAACATACTTGTCTTTTGTTGGAAACATTGTGCTTAGTACCAAGACAGCATACAAAGCTCGTGAGCTGAAGGCACTGTCACCTTAACCTATTGGAGGAAGGGAAAATAACTTTACTGAACGAGGGAGGAGGCCATTACAGAGGAATATGTCCAACTGTAACTTACCGCGACGGAAGCGACGGTTAGAGGTTAGTACTTATTTAAAGAACGTAATTTGATGGAACGTAAAGAATCTAATAGAAATCTGGGAGCCTTCCCGGCAGATTAAAACTGTGTACCGGGCAGCCCTTCGTGGGCAAGTGCTCTGTCGACTAAGCCACTCAAGCACGACCCTCCATCCCTCCTCACAGCCTTACTTCCGCCAGTAACTCATCTTCTACCTTCCAAACTCTCCTGTGACACTTGCATGACTTTCTGGAAGAGAGGATATTGTGGAGACATGGCTTATTCACAGTCTGGCGGAAATAAAGCTGTTAGGAGGGCTCGTGAGTCATGCTTGCGTAGCTCAATCGGTAGACACTTTCCTTCAGAAGGCAAACATACTGAGTTCGAGCCTCGGTCCGGCACACAGTTTAAATCTGCAAGAGAATTTCATGTCAGCACTCACTCCGCTGCAGAGTGAAAATCGCAATCTGAAAAAGAAAAAAAAACCTTGTTGTTATTTATGGTCACCAGACATCTTCCGTTTAACGAGCGTTTAATAAAAGTAAGCTTCCCTTTATTTGGTTGAAATAAGAGGATCAACTGAGTATGGACACAATGGCTAATTTCAAGTGAGCAATACGTGGGGCTAACTCAGAAAGATGTATGCAATGTCCAAATTAATTCATCTGCACACAAACGTGCGAGCCGCCTGCGCTTATTGTGATGTTGATTTAACGGTAAACAGTGCATTTCCCTTACCCACAGATCATGGTGAGCCTTCATTCAGATAACGGCTCTACAATCAGATCACGCCAGAATATTGTATATTGTCCAAACTATATTCTAATATAATGTCGAAATTAGATTGCAAATAGCCGCGAGGAGTGCCCGCGTCGTTTGAGGCGCCATGTCACGGATTGCGTGGCCCCTCCCGCCGGAGGTCCGAGTCCTCCCTCGAGCATGGGTGTGTGTGTTGTTCTTAGCATAAAATAGTTTAAGTTACTTTAAGCAGTGTGTAAGTCTAGGGACCGATGACCTCAGCAGTTTGGTCCATCAGGAATTCACAAACATCTGAACATCCTCAACAGCTTGCAAATAGACACACACACACACGAAATTCATATGCTTATGAAATATAGTGTTCAATTCTTTCAACAGTTTCCGACGTTGGACTTTCGTACCCGGAATTGACCACGTCCTCTGGTTTGGAGCCGACAGGGAGGTGCAACATACTGGCTCACACGAATCTACGATGAGTTCTGTCGTTGATGTCTTGACCTCCGAAAAGTTTAGTGTCCCCTTTGTAATCCAATCAAATCATTAGCATAATAATAAAAGTGAATATCGATTTTTTCAGTTTTATAAGAATAATTTCGATATACTCACTTTCATAAAAATGAGTTATGGTTCAAATGGCTCTGAGCACTATGGGACTTAACATCTGAGGTCATCAGTCCCCGAGAACTTAGAACTACTTAAACCTAGCTAACCTAAGGACATCACACACATCCATGCCCGAGGCAGGATTCGAACTTGCGACCGTAGCGGTCGCTTGGTTCCAGACTGTAGCGCCTAGAACCGCACGGCCACTCAGGCCGGTGAGGATGACACGGCGGCCGGTCGGTACTGTTGGGCCTTCTTGGACTGTTCAGGCGGAATTTCTTTTGTATATGATCGAAAATTCATTTTAGAGGATCGTTAATGTAGCTTGCAATAAATTGTGTATATTATGTTCTCCCCAGCGTTTTTCAGGAGTGCGTATTACTATAATACTTCGTGCAAACTATGTAATGCCAATGCGTTACTTGCACTTTTCCCAGCGGATAGAATAGTTCATCATCTTGCAAGGGAGCATCTGGGATATTATTATTTCTTCTTATGGTATTGCGGATGATAAACTTTCAACCCTGCTGAAGGGCATATGTAACGTGCGACGCTGACAGCCTATAGGATGAACTGGTACCCTTAGAAAACGTACTCAGTGAAAATGGAGGCACTAAGCGTCAAATTTATAGGATTCTACAAGCGAGAACGTCAGACCAACCAAAGAAAAAGCAAGAAGAAAGAGATGGAAAAATCTACGGCTTTTCTGCCGTTTGTGGGAAATGTTTTTACCCAAACTGCCAGAATAATGATAAAGTACATAAAGTACGTGTGATCTTCTCGCCACGGGCCAAGACAGCATCTCTTCTGAGATCTGTGAAAAATGCTCTACTTTCAATAAAAGCGGGCAAAAATAAAATGCCTTGTCGTTGTGGTAAGAGGTACGTAGGACAAACAATACGCATAACGGGAGAGCGGTGCACAGGTCAACAGCGACAGACCAGCGTTCTGCAGCGGCTCAACGTTGTACTCGTACTGGCCATTCAGTGGACTACGGGGACGTAGAGGTACAGGCCACAGCCTCATCCTATCGGTACTCAGTAGTTCAGGAAGCTGCGCAAACACGATTAGCAGCCAGCCTACTCAACCGAGAGGAGAGTTCCCAGTTCGACAAATCATGGAAACCCTTTATTTCACGTCTGCACCGCTGGAGGAATATTTTTCTGAGTCTTCACTGCCAGGCATTCCAACAAATGCAGTCTATTTTAATAATGATGCTCATCATTAGTGAGCTCTATGAATTTGCTGACTCTGCTTTATTTCACTCTTACTAGGGTACCGTGCCAATTCGTCACTACCGATTTCTACCGAATTCGGTGCGCAATAGGGTTAGGCTAGGAATGAAAGTGACAGAGGTGGACGTTCCAGATTGTCACGCGTTTGGAAAAAATAGAATTTTTACGCGGGTCGAGCGAGACATGAGCCCTTTGTGTTAGCGTAGTTTTCAGGGGTCAGTTAGAGTGGCGGGAAGAATACAGAACGGCAATCTGAGGATCCTGGCATCAATTCCCCGTCCGGTAACTACTTTTTATTTTCAATTTCTACGTTACTTACACCGCAAGCAAATCGAGATAACGCTCAGTATAGTGTATTTGATGTGATGAAACCCTACGCGCAGGAGAACCAATTTCTTCTATTGAATGACTCGTGGGGAGGGCATCAAACTCACAATTATAACCGAGCGAGGTGGCGCAGTGGTTAGCACACTGGACTCGCATTCGGGAGGACGACGGTTCAATCCCGTCTCCGGCCATCCTGATTTAGGTTTTCCATGATTTCCCTAAATCGCTTCAGGCAAATGCCGGGATTGTTCCTTTGAAAGGGGACGGCCGATTTCCTTCCCCATCCTTCCCTCACCCTAGCTTGCGCGCTCCGTCTCTAATGACCTCGTTGTCGACGGGACGTTAAACACTAATCTCCTCCTCCTCCTCCTCACAATTATACGACGAGGATTTTTTGAAAAGTAATTCCCCACCGCCCTTCTCCTCCAAATGGACTCCGCTAGAGCCACCCTGTGATGTCCAATTTTATCGTCTGCTAAAAGATTTGGCCAAAGAGCATCAAAACTGCCCTAATCTCGTCCATAAAAAAAAAAAATCACGTTTTGACCAGATTGCTTCAAAATACATTCCGCTGTACGTCACTAGCTATTCTCAAGAATATTTGGCGAAATGATGCGCTACGTGTGGTTTGCCGACGAACTACGCGATGAGAGACAACCTTTTATGAATGTAAGCCGAGTATCTTTTTATAGCAACTGTAAAAGAACAATGTAACGGCTTTATAAGGAGTGCAAGACGCCGAGAAAATTGCTGATTTCCCTGTTTTTACGATGAACGTTAGTCCAGCATGTATAAATCATCAACTGCAAAAAAAAAAAAAAAAAAATAAGTGTCTAATTTTATATACGAACTTTTCGTGCACGCCTTACAACCCCTTCTGGAAATTTAATTGCATTCCCACATTTTCCTTTGCCCTTTGTTCTATGAAAATATCAACACATACAATACAGTGAGCATTATTTAGGTTGATGAGTTCTCCTCGTACCACACAAAATTAATCATAGGTGATTTTAATGCGAAGATAGTGAAGGAAGAAGCATTCCGCCTACATTTGGGAAAGAAAGTTTGCATAACATTTCGAATGATAATAGCACAAGGGTGGTTAATTTTGCTGTTTCAAAAGACATGATAGCTGAGAGCACATATTTCAAAGGGAAGGACATTCATAAAGCAATTTGGGTCTCTCTGGATGGACACTCCCGAAACCAAACTGATCATGTTCTTGTAGATCGGAGATGGCAAACTAGTAAAGAAAATGTTAGGACTTTCAGGGCAGCAGACTGCGATTCTGATCATTTTCTTGTAGTTGCCAACGTTCACCAACGGCTATCTACAGCAACATCAAGGTGTCACAATGCAGAACATGTTAGGTTCGACACTGACAAGCTAAATGATGAAAACTTTAGAAGAAGGTACATTATAGAAATTTCAAATAGGTTTGATGCTCTCAGGACACACGAAGATCAAGACGAGGATGTAAATAAACAGTGGATCACTGTGAGGAATAATATCAAAGAGGCTACGAAGGTCACAATAGGTAAAATTAAGAAGAACAGGAGGAAACCGTGGTTTGATGAGGAATGCAAGAAATTGGTAGAGGAAAGGAGAAAAGCGCGATTAGATTGGAATAGAATGGGAGACAGAAAACGAGAGGAGTTCTTGAACATGAGAAGGGAAGTTGGTCGTAGGCTACGAGCAAAGAAGAGGGATTATTTGAACAATCAAATTAAAAAAATGGAAACAAACAGTGAAACAAAAAACATTAGGGAACTTTACCTAGACATAAATGGTTATAGGAAGGGGTTCAGGGCTAGGACAAATGCACTTCGAGGGGATGCATGTATTAAATGTACACCAGGAAGCAGGAAATGAGCAGGCGTACGAAATACATACAGCAGAACCCCAGATAGCTGAGCCAACGTTAAAGGAAGTAAGAGATGCAATCAACAAATTGAAAAACCATAAAGCACCAGGATCAGATTGCATAACTGCAGAATTAGTTAAAAATGGGGGACAGAAATTGGTGGAAGTAGTTCACAAAGTGATAACTAAAGTATGGAACTCAGAGATGATACCTGAAGAGTGGCAGGAGTCGATTCTGATCCCAATTCTTAAAAAGGGCGACAAAACGGATTGTAGTAATTATAGAGGAATTTCCCTATTGCCATTATGTTCCAAAATTTTCTCGAATATTCTGCTAAGCAGGCTTACACCACATGCAGCTGAAATTGTGGGGGATTACCAAGCTGGCTTTGGGAGGAACAGATCAACTATAGACCAAATATTCACCCTGCGTCAAATTTTTGGAAAAGAAGTGGGAATACAATAAACCAGTTCATAATCTTTTCATAGATTTTACAAAAGCATATGATTCAGTATTGCAATCAAAATTGTACAGAATTCTTTTGGAACTTGGAATACCAAAGAAGTATATTAGACTTCTAGAAGCGAGTTTGAAAAACACAAAAGGTAGAGTACGCGTGGGGAAATTGGAGTCAGAAGAATTTGTAATAAAGAACGGGCTTAAGCAAGGAGATGCCCTGTCTCCCCCACTTTTTAATTTAGTCCTAGAATATATTGTACGAATGGTAGCAGATAATACAGAGGGTGTGGAGTTAAATGGAAATATTAAGATATTAGGGTATACAGATGATCTAAACATCATTAGCGATGGGGAAGAATTTGTTACAGCAAATGCGAATGCGTTAATCAAGGCTAGTGAAGATGTAGGTCTAAGGATAAGTGAAGACAAAACTAAATACCTGGTTACTACTAGAATGCCAACAGCAGTAGATCAGGAAATGTTAAGAGTTGGAGACATGCAGTTTGAAAAAGTGAACACATTTAAGTATCTAGCCGTGGCTTCGAGAAATGAGATTGAATCCGAACTGAAGAAGAGATTAGGGACGGGAATTGCGTGCTACTTCTCACTGAATAGATTACTTTCATCACGGATACTGTCTAGGAATTTAAAGATTACACTCCTGGAAATTGAAATAAGAACACCGTGAATTCATTGTCCCAGGAAGGGGAAACTTTATTGACACATTCCTGGGGTCAGATACATCACATGATCACACTGACAGAACCACAGGCACATAGACACAGGCAACAGAGCATGCACAATGTCGGCACTAGTACAGTGTATATCCACCTTTCGCAGCAATGCAGGCTGCTATTCTCCCATGGAGACGATCGTAGAGATGCTGGATGTAGTCCTGTGGAACGGCTTGCCATGCCATTTCCACCTGGCGCCTCAGTTGGACCAGCGTTCGTGCTGGACGTGCAGACCGCGTGAGACGACGCTTCATCCAGTCCCAAACATGCTCAATGGGGGACAGATCCGGAGATCTTGCTGGCCAGGGTAGTTGACTTACACCTTCTAGAGCACGTTGGGTGGCAAGGGATACATGCGGACGTGCATTGTCCTGTTGGAACAGCAAGTTCCCTTGCCGGTATAGGAATGGTAGAACGATGGGTTCGATGACGGTTTGGATGTACCGTGCACTATTCAGTGTCCCCTCGACGATCACCAGTGGTGTACGGCCAGTGTAGGAGATCGCTCCCCACACCATGATGCCGGGTGTTGGCCCTGTGTGCCTCGGTCGTATGCAGTCCTGATTGTGGCGCTCACCTGCACGGCGCCAAACACGCATACGACCATCATTGGCACCAAGGCAGAAGCGACTCTCATCGCTGAAGACGACACGTCTCCATTCGTCCCTTCATTCACGCCTGTCGCGACACCACTGGAGGCGGGCTGCACGATGTTGGGGCGTGAGCAAAAGACGGCCTAACGGTGTGCGGGACCGTAGCCCAGCTTCATGGAGACGGTTGCGAATGGTCCTCGCCGATACCCCAGGAGCAACAGTGTCCCTAATTTGCTGGGAAGTGGCGGTGCGGTCCCCTACGGCACTGCGTAGGATCCTACGGTCTTGGCGTGCATCCGTGCGTCGCTGCGGTCCGGTCCCAGGTCGACGGGCACGTGCACCTTCCGCCTACCACTGGCGACAACATCGATGTACTGTGGAGACCTCACGCTCCACGGGTTGAGCAATTCGGCGGTACGTCCACCCGGCCTCCCGCATGCCCACTATACGCCCTCGCTCAAAGTCCGTCAACTGCACATACGGTTCACGTCCATGCTGTCGCGGCATGCTACCAGTGTTAAAGACTGCGATGGAGCTCCGTATGCCACGGCAAACTGGCTGACACTGACGGCGGCGGTGCACAAATGCTGCGCAGCTAGCGCCATTCGACGGCCAACACCGCGGTTCCTGGTGTGTCCGCTGTGCCGTGCGTGTGATCATTGCTTGTACAGCCCTCTCGCAGTGTCCGGAGCAAATATGGTGGGTCTGACACACCGGTGTCAATGTGTTCTTTTTTCCATTTCCAGGAGTGTAGAATATACAAAACTATTATTCTACCCGTTATGTTGGATGGGTGTGAGACTTGGTCTCTCACTGTGCAAAATGAAAAGCCGTTTCGGGTATTTGAAAACAAAATTTTGAGGAAAATATTCGGAGCAAAAAGGGATGACATTATCGGAGAGTGGCGAAACCTGCGTAACTAAGAGGTTTACGAACTCTATTCAAGCCCTGACATAATCAGTATTATTAAATCACGTAGGTTGCGATGGGCGGGTCACGTAGCTCGAATGGATGAGGGCAGGTCAGCGAGCAGAGTACTGGTAGGGCACTTAGAGGGAAAACGTACTGTGGGGAGACCGAGGCGTAGATGGGAGGACTATGTGAAGGCTGATTTGAGGTGCCTAGGTACTGAAGCGAACTGGAAGGAAATAGCCCAAGACAGGGACAGATGGCGAAAATACGTTGCTGCGGTAATGGACTCTCGAGTCCGGTATGATCAGTGAGTGAGTGTGTGAGTGAGTGATTGTTTAGGTTTATTTGCAGTGCAAGGAACATAAAAACTAAAAATAAAAATAAGTTCCTACACAGAGAAACGATCCCACGGCCCTCGGCTGACTGTTCAGTACTCTTTTCCGCTGCGCCAACTGCTGCGGAGAAAGTGCGATAACATAAACACTCGTGTCTCACCCGATCCGCGCCAAAAGTGTTACTCTTTTCTTAACGTTTGGCCATCTGTAGCAACCACATCTGTCACTTCCAGTTTTGGCCGAGCCCTGCATGTACCACAAATTTAAACGAAAACGGTGATGACGAAGAGGCGCGGTCCCGTTGTGAGACTCATGAAGTTTTATCTATGACTTGACACTCTTGTTGTTAGCATAGTCATCTCAGTCGTACTCGTGATCCTACTCCACGTGTTAAGTCAAGTGGTTTATATTCTGCCAGCGACTCACCTTGAAGATGGCTATCAGTCATGGCTATCAGCTACGGTTATCAGCCACGATATCAGACGGTGAATTAACACTATTCCGAATACGCCCGAAAGATGGTGGACTAAGAAGTACGGAAAAATTTACAAACAAACAAAAAAGGTAGTAATTACTATTTCTATCAGTTTCTCCTATTGATTGTTGTTTTCGAGGCAATTTATACACTGCAGGTCTTCGACATAAAAGCTTGATAAAGCTGGAAAATACCCGTAAGAATATTATAAAAAGAATGTTTTGCAAGCTAAACTTACGATATTCTAAAAAACACGTTTTAATAACATACACATTTATTTAGCTTTTGAGCTATTGGAACACAGTCTCAATGACACTAGGTAACAGATACATCAAAATACATCCAGATATAGTGAAAAGATAAAAGTTATAAACATAAAGCTGTGGGACACTAATTCTACTTTCACATTCCAGTGTGAAAATAATAAAAAAAAAGTTTAGCTTTTGGGTCATCGGAACACCGTGTCAATAACAATAGATACCAGATACCTCAGAGTGCATCCAGACGTTATTAAAATCAATAGTTATAAATATAAAACTATGGATCACACTAATTCTACTTTCATATTCCAGCATGAAAATCATAAAGAAAACTTTAGTAGCATATACTGGTAGATGTAAAGCTATGGACGCGGGTCGTGAGTCGTGCCTGGATGTCTCAGTGTGAAGCGCATTCCCCGGCAAGACACTTAGGTTCGCCGCGCGGAGTGGCCGCGCGGTTTGAGGCGCCATGTCACGGACTGCGCGGCCCCTCCCGCAGGAGGTTCGAGTCCTCCCTCGGGCATGGGTGTGTGTGTTGTTATTAGCGTAAGTTAGTTTAAGTAGTCTGTAAGTCTAGGGACCGATGACCTCAGTAGTTTCGTCTCTTAGGAATACACACACACATTTGAACATCTGAACGCTTAGGTTAACCCAATCTGGCACACAGTTTTAATCTGCCGGAATGTTTCAATAGTAATAATAATAATACACTACTGCCCATTAAAATTGCTACACCACGAAGATGACGTGCTACAGTCGCGAAATTTAACCGACAGGAAGAACATGCTGTGATATGCAAATGATTAGCTTTTCAGAGCATTCACACAAGGTTGGCGCCGTTGGCGACACCTACAACGTGCTGACACGAGGAAAGTTTCCAACCGATTTCTCATACACAAACAGCAGTTGACCGCCGTTGCCTGGTGAAAAGTTGTTGCGATGCCTCGTGTAAGAAGGAGAAATGCGTACCATCACGTATCCGACTTTGATAAAGGTCGGATTGTAGCCTATCGCGATTGCGGTTTATCGTATCGCGACATTGCTGCTCGCGTTGATCGAGATCCAATGACTGTTAGCAGAATATGGAATCGGTGGGTTCAGGAGGGTAATACGGAACGCCTTGCTGGATCCCAACGGCCTCGTATCACTAGCAATCGAGATGACAGGCATCTTATCCGCACGGCTGTAACGGATCGTGCAGCCACGTCTCGATCCCTGAGTCAACAGATGGGGACGTTTGCAAGACAACAACCATCTGCACGAACAGTTCGACAACGTTTGCAGCAGCATGGACTATCAGGTCGGAGACCATGGCTGCGTTTACCCTTGACGCTGCATCACAGACAGGAGCGCCTGCTATGGTGTACTCAGCGACGAACCTGGGTGCACGAATGGCAAAACGTCATTTTTTCGACCGAATCCAGGTTCTTTTTACAGCATCATGATAGTCGCATCCGTGTTTGGCGACATCGCGGTGAACGCACATTGGAAGTGTGTATTCGTCATCGCCATAGTGGCGTATCACCCGGTGTGATCGTATGGGGTGCCATTGGTTACACGTCTCGGTCACCTCTTGTTCGCATTGACGGCACTTTGGACAGTGGACGTTACATTTCAGATGTGTTACGACCCGTGGCTCTACCCTTCATTCGATCCCTGGGAAACCCTACATTTCAGCAGGATAATGCACGACCGTATGTTGCAGGTCCTGTACGGGCCTTTCTGGCTACAGAAAATGTTCTACTGCTCCCCTGGCCAGCACATTCTCCAGATCTCTCACCAATTGAAAACGTCTGGTCAATGGTGGCCGAGCAACTGGCTCGTCACAATACGCCAGTCACTACTCTCGATGAACTGTGGTATCGTGTTGAAGCTGCATGGGCAGCTGTACCTGTACACGCCATCCAAGCTCTGTTTGACTCAATGCCCAGGTGTATCAAGGCCGTTATTACGGCCAGAGAAGGTTGTTCTGGGTACTTATTTCTCAGGATTTATGCATCCAAATTGCGTGAAAATGTAATCACACGTCAGGTCTAGTATAATATATTTGTCCAATGAATACCCGTTTATATTCTGCATTTTTTCTTGGTGTAGCAATTTTAATGGCCAGTAGTGTATGAGGAATGTCGACGTCCCAAAAATGTGTGCGCAAGCAGACTCCGTCCAAAGACGCCTCGGAATAGCCAGTGGTACCGAGCGTCTTCCGTGTCATCCTCAGCCAATAGGTATTAGTGGATGTGGATACGGAGAGGCGTGTGGTCGGCACACCATCCCTCCGGCCGTTGTCAGTTTTCGTGACCAGAGCCACTACTTCCCTCTCACGTAGCTTCTTAATTTGTTGGCCTCGCCAGGGCTGAGTGCAGCCTGACTGCCACGAGGGCCCGGCAGCCCCGGCCAGTCACTCATCCAGGAGCTAGCCGAGCCCGACACCAGCGAACTTCGGTGATATGACGGGAATCGGTGTGAGCACTGCGGCAAGGCCGTTGGCAGTACGTAAATAGCTACGAAGAAATTTGTTTTAGCAGTTTCTGCAGGGAAATCAAGGGAAAGGTGTGGCTGGGGTAGAATATTCGTCCAGTTCCTCTGTTTTCGATTTTAAATTGTCAGTACCATTTACCATTTTAGGCAATTATTTAAAGCTACACAAACAAATAAAAATAAAACCTCCTGGCAGATTAAAACTGTGTGCCGGACCGAGACTCGAACTCGAAACCTTTGCCTTTCGCGGGCAAGTGCTCTACCAAATCTCATTCTGGAAACATCCCCTAGGCTTTGGCTAAGCTATGTCTCCCCAATATCCTTTCTTTCAGGAGTGCTAGTTCTGCAAGGTCCGCAGGAGAGCTTCTGTAAAGTTTAGAAGGTAGGAGACGAGGTACTGGCAGAAGTAAAGCTGTGAGGACGGGGCGTGAGTCGTGCTTGGGTAGCTCAGTTGGTAGAGCACTTGCCCGCGAAAGGCAATGGTCCCGAGTTCGTGTCTCGGTCCGGCACAGAGTTTTAATCTGCCAGGAAGTTTCATATCAGCGCACACTCCGCTGCAGAGTGAAAATCTGATTCTGGAAATAAAAATAAATTTTATAGACCCAATGTTGCCTATTGCATGGATTACTTGGCTGAACTACCGCCTTAGCGTGTTGTTTGTGCAAACGCAGTCTCTTAGCTCCTACTCTATAACAACGATGTAAGAAAGAGATGCTACAGATTAACGCCTGTACAGTATGTACCTATTTTGAGGTACGAGGGTCACTCCAAAAGAAATGCACACTATTTTTTTAAAATACAGTTTTCATTCTGCATGTGTGAAACTTTTACAGCGTGTAGATACATCCTTCCCGCTTGTTTTCAAACTTAGTTCAACCTGTTCCCGTGGGTGGCGCTGTCACAGCAGGTCTTTTGCTACACTTGACGTTCGTCAGAAGCAACGTGCTGTCATAGAATTCCTGTGCTGTGAAAACGAGACAGCGGTAAACATCCATAAGAAGTTGAAAAAGGTGTATGGAAATGCTGTTGTCGATCGCAGTACAGTTAGTCGGTGGCCAAGCAGGTTACGTGATGAACGTGTGCATGGCAATATTGAGGATTGTCCTCGCAGCGGCAGGCCTCGTACTGCACACACTCCAGACAATGTGCAGAGAGTTAACGAATTGGTGACTGCTGACAGACGCATCACAGTCAAAGAATTGTCACGCTACGTTGGGATGGGGGAAGAAAGTGTTTGCAGAATACTGAAAGTGTTGGCGTTAAAAAAGGTTTGTGCCAGGTGAGTTCCCAGGATGTTGACAGTAGCTCACAAAGAAGATCCCGAGAATGGTGGAGATGACTTTCTTGGAAGAATTGTGACAGGTGCTGAAACATGGCTCCATCATTTTTCATCAGAGACGAAGGGGCAACCAATGGAGTGGCATCATGCAAATTCACCCAAGAAAAATAATTCAAATCCACACCTGCTCGAAAAGATATGGCTACGGTGTTTTTCGATTCCGAAGGACTCTAGCTTGTGGACATTATGCCAAGTGGAACCACCATAAATTCTGATGCATATGTGACGATACTGAAGAAACTTCAAGCTCGACTGAGTCGTGTTCGACCACATCGGCAAAAGCAAGATGTTTTGCTGTTGCACGAAATTGCACGGCCACGTGTCAGTCACAAAACCATGGAAGCGATCACAAAACTCGGATGGACCACACTGAAACGCCCACCTTACAGTCCTGACCTGGCTCCATGTGACTATCATCTCTCTGGGTAACTGAAAGACTCTCTTCGTGGAACAAGGTTTGAAGATGATGACTCCCTTGTGCACGCTGCCAAACAGTGGCTCCAACAGCTTGGTCCAGAATTTTACCGTGCCGGTATACAGGCGCTGGTTGCAAGATGGCGTAAGGCAGTTGAGAGGGATGGAAATTATGTGGAGAAATGAAAATATTGTTCCTAATGGATATATCTACACACTGTAAAACTTTAAAACATGTGGAATAAAAGATGGATTAAAAAAAAAAAAAGAACAGTGTGCATTTCTTTTGGAATGACCCTCATATTATTTCCAGCTCCATAGACTAAAACGATGCCGCAAAAGCAATCAAACACAACTTCTATAGGAAAGTACGATGAGGATGAGCATTATTCAAATGAGAGTGCCGCGCGGGATAGCCGCGCGGCCTAGGGCACTTTGTCACGGTTCGCGTGGCTCCCCCGTTGGAGGATCGATTACTCTCTCGGGCATGGGTGTGTGTGTTGCCCTTAGCGTAATTTAGTTTAAGTTAGATTAAGTAGTGTATAAGCTGAGGAACGAATGATCTCAGTAGTTTCGTCCCCTAGCACTTAACACAAATTTCCAAATTTCGAAATGAGAGTCCGAAGTGACAGTAACAACATTTCGTCTTGCTATGAACGTTGTCCAACCTTCTCGATTTATGGGAAGATATCAAATTGTTTCATGTAATTTTCGCAAACAGTGTTCGTATTAAAATCTAAACGGGACAGTTATGTAAAAACAAGGAGCTATGGACAATATGCAGAACTGTCAGACAAGAGTGTGACTAGTGTTTTATTCCACAATCTCCCGATATCAATGATATTTCACATCGAGCATCTGTTCCTATCGTAATTCACGTAAAGAGTATAGTCTTGGTTCAAATGGCTCTGAGCACTATGAGACTTAACTTCTCGGGTCATCAGTCCCCTAGAGCTTAGAACTACTTAAACCTAACTAACTTAAGGACACCACACACACCCATGCCCGAGGCAGGATTCGAACTTGGTACCGTACGGTCGCGCGGTTCCAGACTTTAGCACCTAGAACCGCTCGGTCACTCCGGCCGGCTGAGTATAGTCTGTTGTGCAAATTCGATAACAGTCTTCTAACTTGGAAAACGTCGCACTAACTGCTCGAATATTCATCATTTTTTAAAGAAAATTAGTGCAAATTAATAAAAGCAAAATTTACTTCCCAACACATGCACAACCAAATTATTTAATTTGAAGTCACATCACAACAGTATACTCTTGTCGTAGATCTTGCTGAGTTTACTAATGTTTATGTTTAGCAGTGAAACTGGGCATAAATCGCTATGCAGAATCGACTGTAACATAAGTAGTTGTGGTCTTCAGTCCGAAGACTGGCTTCATGCAGCTCTCGTCTCTAGTCTGTCCTGTGCAAAGCTCTCCACCTTCGAATAACAATTGCAACTTACATCGATTTGGTCCTGTTTACTGTATTCGTCTCTTGGTCAAACTCTACAATGTTTACTCACCCACCACATGCACACACACTTCCCTCCAACAGCAAGTTGACAATTCCTTGATGCCTAAGAATGTGTCCTATCAGTCGATCCCTTCTTTTAATGGTGGTGTGCCATAAAGTTCTTTTCTCTCCTGTTCGATTCAGTATTTCTCATTAATTACATGGTGCAACTATCTTTTTTCCAGCATTCTTCTTTAGCACTACATTTCAAAAGTAGTCTGAAGTGCTTAATGTCCACGTTCCGCTTCTCTCCAAGGTTTCACTCAAGACAAGTACCTTACGGAAGAACTTCCGAAAACTAACATTTATGTTTGATGTTAACAAATTCCTCTTCTTTTAAAAATGCTTTCCTTGCTGTTGCCAGTTGGTATTTCAATTTCCCTGTACTTCAACCATCGGCAGTTCCTTTACTGCCCAAATATCAACAATTAAGAACTACTTTCAGTGTATCATTTCCCAACCTAATTCCCTCACATCCTCCTGATTTAGTCCAAATGCATTCCATTACTCTTGTTTCGCTTATGTTTATTCTCATTATGTAATCTCTTTTCAAGACACTATCCACTCCTTTCAGCTCCTTCACGAAGTCCTTTGCTATCACTGACAGAATTACAATGTCATCGCCAAAGTTAAAAATTTAGATTTCTTCTTCCTGAATTTTAATTCCCTTTTCAAAATTCTCCTAGGCTTCCTGTGCTGCTTGCACAATGAACAAATTGAATAACACCGGAGATACGCTACAACCCTGCCCCACGCCCTTTTCAACCATTGCTTCCCTTTCATGTCCTTAGGCTCAAATAACCACAATCTGGTTTCTGTAAAAGCTGTATATGATCTTTAGTTCCCTGTATTTCATTCCTGATACCTTTAGAACTTAAAAGAATGTATTCAAGCCAACACTGTCAGAAGACTTCTGTAAAACTACAAATAATATAAACGTAGGTTTGCGTTTCTTTAAGCTATCTTCTAAGATAAATCTTAAGCCATCGTCCCACGGGATGTGAAAATGCATGCGGCCGAGGAGCTGGTGACGTCACAGTATGGAATTCTACGTCCCACTACACTGCGTAGCGTGAAATAACGCATGTGGCATGTCGGATTTTTGCCCGGTGGAGGAGAATGTGGCCAGTGAGATGCGACCTAGTTTTATGTTACAAGCACAGCATTGGAGGTGCCATACTGTATGTCGGTAAACATGGTATTTGGTCAGTTTTTTTCTCGTAGACTACGTTGTATGAATATAAGCTGTTTCAAAGCCTCAGCGAATTGAGGATACCTCGAAAATGCGTCGTTTTGGTTACAATTTGTTATAATAAAATGACTACAAACGTATACCATTTTAATGCTATGGCAGAATAATGATTTATAAAAATCGAGTAATTTTGGTATGATTTACATATTAAGTTTCAAATAATGACATTTATAGATACAGTGTTTAGATAGTGTGTATCGTATACGCTTGCTAAGTCTGGGCTGTAGCATAGTTGATAGCATCGTGCGCTCAGAGTGATGATGGGTGATGTTGCAGGTTCTAGTTGTCCACCACCTCTTACCAAAATATCTTTTCGCCTTATATTTCCTTAAAGGTTCTACGTCTTTAAGTCTTTTTCTTTCGTTTGATAGATAAATTATCTCAAAAGCGATGTTATTTCGTATAAATGATCTATTTTCTGCAGTTATTACTGGAAAGGCCAACGACTGGAATGATTCACTGGTGAACAAAAATCTGAACATGACTGCCAGTGTGTGTCTGAAAGTAGACACAAGTTACACACTAGAAGTTTTTAACGTTAAGAAACTTTCTGTAAAATATACATACCAATATCTAGGCTTATGACACCGTAATTTTTGTATTTCACCGATAAATATCTTTTTACTATGGTGAGCAGATTCTCAAAGAATCTCTTTTCCCATTTCGATGAAATTACGTAACGAATCGTGATCTTGAAACCTATGTGATGACATTTGCTGCTTCAGGGTGTTAGTGGTCAGTGCAGCATCAAAAATATGGATAGTATATATGTGCAAACTGAAATTTCTTTTTTCTTTATTGTGGTTTCATTCCCCTGCCCCATATGGGCACAATCCGCCGCTCTTCAGCCGAGTGATGTTACAATGAAATAAAAATAGGAAACTATACAGAAGAAGGCGGCAAAAGGGAGACATAAAAACATAATAAGTGGAGATAGTTGGAGGTAAAGGATACACTGACACGGGAATGTTTATTGGGGAGCAGCTAAAAAAAAAAAGAAGAAGTCGACATAAAGTTAAAAGAACACATTTGGTGAGTCAGGGAGCACTTAAAATACACTGGAGTCACATGCACAAGTTAAAAGTCAGACACAGTATAAAAACACACAGAATGAGAGACACTTAAAAAACAACTGTAAGTGATGGTGCACACATAAAGAATAAAAACTGCAGGGAGGGACCTACCGAGGGAGAGGAGGCCAGAGAGGAGGGAAAAAGAGGGGAGAGGTAGGTACAGTGGGGGAGGGGGCTGAAGGGGTGGGAGGAAAAGAAAAAAGGGGGGATTGGGGAGCGCACCAAGAGGCAGGAGACGGGCGGGGTGGGAGATGGTGTGGGAAGGTAAATGAGGAGGGAGTTCAGAGACACAGAAGGGGGCACAGGAAAGGGAGGGGGGTGCAGGAGGGAGAAAAACCGCTGAAGGGAAGGGAAGAGGAGGGGAGAGGGAGCATTGAGGAGAAGGAGGGGGGAAGGTGGGGTTTTGGTAGGAGGGGTAGAGGTCAGTGTGAAACTTGTCATACAGTAGGAGTAGGCGCTGAGAAAGGAGGTGGAGGGTGTGGAGATGGAGAGAGGGCGGGACACAACGATAAACGTGTGGGAGCTGGATGGGGGTAGAGAGGATAGAAGACACCATGGGGTGGGGGATCAGTCAGAAAACGATGTACAGGGTGCGAATATGTTCAAGGAAAAGGAGAAGATGTGGGAAGGGGATGAGGTCATAGAGGATCCACATGGAGAACGGAAGGTGTATACGGAAGGCGAGTTGGAGTGTGTGGCGTTCTAGGGGTTGAGGGCTTTATAGATTATGGGAGGAGCGGAAATCTAATTGACACTGGCATATAAACTGACATTAGACACTGTGCCTTCACTGTATTCAAGTTAAAAACGAAAATGGGCTGAAAACTCAATTGAATTAACGAGTAACTTCTACTAGTGTGTATCTCAGATCGATGTACAGCGTTATGTAGTAATCCTCTTCCAGAAATTTGCTGTTCAAGCCACCGACGAAACCAGAATTGTCTTTGCGATTTTCTCCACTCTTCAATTCCGGTCGCTAACAGAGTTTATGCAGTTATTTTAATCGCATCCATTTTCGCACAGAAAGTGTGTAGTCTGCGAACCAGATAAAGCCGACAGCGGCCGCTAGACAGTGCTGACGGCGCAAAACACGTCTACAAGCTCGCCCCTGTGTGCCGATGGCGCCGTCTTTCGTGAGGTCGGATGTCCTGTCTGCATCCACATCAATGTCAGTTATCTTGCCACTTGCGAGGGCAGTTTTAAGGGCAGTGTTGCCTCGCATGGTCCAGAATTTCCCAGGAACAGTCCGCCTGCTTAGCTGGGTGGTTATCTGCTTGCCTCCCATGCAGTGGGCCCAGGTTCAGTTCCTGGCCTGGTTGGGTATTTTCTCCACTCGTGGACTGGGTGTTGTGTTGTCCTCATCATCATTTCATCCTCATTACTGGCGCGAAAGTCGCCCAATGTGGTGATGACTGAAATAAGACTTGCACTTGGCGGCCGAACTTCTCCAGATGGGGTCTCCCAGCCAACAATGTCATATGCTCATTTCCATTTTTCCATAGAACAAGAACTACTAACCTCTCCCGAGATTGGCTTCTACAACGTATCCCAATCTTCTGTAAACACACTGAGGTGACAAGAGTCATGGGATACCTCTTAATGTTCTGCCACACCTCCTTTTGCCTGGAGTAGTGCAGAAGCTGGACCTGGCATCCACTCAACAAATCGTTGAAAGCCCCTTGCAGAAACAAAGAGGAACTGACCTCTGGACTATGTTCGATTAATATCCGTGGGATTCATGTTGTGTGATCTGGGCGGTCAAATCATACCCTCGAATTGTCCATGATGTTCTTCAAACTATTCGTGAACAGTTGTGGTCCTGCGACTGGGTGCATTGTCATCTACAAAAATTTCGTCGTTTTTTGGGAACATGAAGTCCACAGATGGCTACAAATGCTCTCCAAGTAGCCGAACATAACCATTTCCAGTCTGTGATTCACGTAAACACAGCGCACACCATTATGGTCACGAGCCCAGGAGAGATGCCGCAGGTGATGTCGCACCGTTAGAAAAGACGCTCGCGTCGGTTGTCTGCTGCCAAAGCCCATTAACGCCAAATTACGCCACACTGTCCTTACGGATATGTTTTTCGGTTATTTCGCGCAGTGTTGCTTGTCTATTAGCACTGACGACTCTACGCAAAAGTCTCTGTTCTCGGTCGTTAAGTGAAGGCAGTGGGCCAACGCGCAGATATAATGCCTGAAATTTGGTATTCTCAACAGGCTCTTGACGCTGTGGGTCTCGGAATACTGAACTCCTGAACGGTTTCCGAAATGGCATGTTCCAAGCGTCTAGCTCCAACTGCCATTTCGCGTTTAAAGTCTGTTAATTCCCGTCGTCCGGCCATAATCAGGTCGCAAATATTCTCACAGGGATCACCTGACTACAAGTGACAGCTCCGTCAACGCACTGCCCTTTTCTACCTCGAGTACGCGACATTACCACCAACTGTATATGTGCGTATTGCTATGAGTTTCACCACGAGAGACTGATTCCATGTGTATGGCGTTCGTCTTGCTGTCGTTTGTTGTTGCCTAAAGGATGGGATGACGTTCATTTCACCACTGGACCTTTTGATAGGAGGGTTTGAACATTATCGACTTTGAGTAGTATGGCAGTATATGCATATCGGAACATCATGGCGCAAAATATGTAGGCATTTACGGCTTCCTGTGTCTGAGAAAGCTATTCCATAACAGCAGGCAACTGTGGAAAAATGTTATCTTGCAGAAATTTTATGTTATCTAAGAACACACAAGCAGCGAACTTTACGTCAAGCTTGACGAATATCTACGATGATGACCATGCAAAAAGAGTAAAACAGTCGTGTGTTGGCCTTCAGCGGCGTTATGTGACATTTCACCGGATCTGCAGTACGCGAACAGGCACGTACAACAGCGCCGCTATCGGACGCAAAAGTGCTCTGTCACTGGGAGCCCCGTGTGAACGACTTGCAGAAATGAAATCGGCTTGTAGGAAACGGACCGTCTGAAAAACCCACATGTCGGTTACGTTAGAACAAGCAGCTGTGGTTGCAACAGCATGACGTTACAGTTCGACATAACACTGAGAAACGAAGTTATACAAACATCCTTGGAAAATTAGCACACTGGATTCGCATTCGGGAGGACGACGGTTCAATCCCGCGTCCGGCCATCCTGATTTAGTTTTTCCGTGATTTCCCTAAATCGCTCCAGGGAAGTGCCGGGATGGTTCCTTTGAAAGGGCACGGCCGACTTCCTTCCCCGTCCTTCCCTAATCCGATTAGACCGATGACCTTGCTGTTTGGTCTCTTCCCACAAACAACCCAACCATCCTTGGAAAAAAAAGTCTCCGAGATTTGTTTCTAAAGCACCGACAATATTGTTTGCATTTGTATAAAAACGCCTTTGGGAATCTTCTGACCCGCTACTATGTCTGTAATAGTTGGTGTATAAGGCTGTTTTACCGTCGTGTCGGAGTAAAGACATCCGCCGAGGAGCGACAAGAGGTTTCTGCACTATCAACTGGATCTTGACAACATACTTGTCTTTTGTTGGAAACATTGTGCTTAGTACCAAGACAGCATACAAAGCTCGTGAGCTGAAGGCACTGTCACCTTAACGCATTAGAGGAAGGAAAAATAACTTTACTGAACGAGGGAGGTGGCCATTACAGAGGAATATGTCCTACATTAACTTCCCGCGACGGAAGCGACGGTTGGAGGTTAATACTTATTTAAAGAACGTAATTTGACGGAACGTAAAGAATCTAATAGAAATCTTGGAACCTTTCCGGCAGATTAAAACTGTGTACCGGGCAAACCTTCGCGGGCAAGTGCTCTATCGACTAAACTACTCAAGCACGACCCTCCATCCCTCCTCACAGCCTTACTTCCGCTAGTAACTCATCTTCTACCTTCCAAACTCTCCTACGACACTTGCATGACTTTCTGGAAGAGAGGATATTGTGGAGACGTGGCTTATTCACAGTCTGGCGGAAATAAAGCTGTTAGGAGGGCTCGTGAGTCATGCTTGCATAGCCCAATCGGTAGACACTTTCCTTCAGAAGGCAAACATACTGAGTTGGAGCCTCGGTCCGGCGCACTGTTTAAATCTGCCAGGAACTTTCATGTTAGCACTCACTCCACTGCAGAGTGAAAATCTCATTCCGAAAAAAAAAAAAAAAATGTGTTGTTGTTTATGGTCACCAGACATCTTCCGTTTAATGAGCCTTTAATAAAAGTAAGCGTCTCTTTATTTGGTTGAAATAATTAGTTATAGGTCTGCACGTCTTACAGGATCAGCTGATTATGGACACAATGGCCAATTTCAAGTGAGCAATACGTGGAGCTAACTCAGAAAGATGTATGCAATGTCCAAATTAATTCATCTGCACACAAACGTGCGAGCCGCCTGCGCATATTGTGATGTTGATTTAACGGTAAACAGTGCATTTCCCTTACCCACAGGTCATGGTGAGCCTTCATTCAGATAACGGCTCTACAATCAGATCACGCCTGAATATTATATATTGTCCAAACTATATTCTAATATAATGCCGAAATTAGATTGCAAATAGCCGCGAGGAGTGGCCGTGTCGTTTGAGGCGCCATGTCACGGATTGCGAGGCCCCTCCCATCGGAGGTTCGAGTCCTCCCTCGAGCATGGGTGTGTGTGTTGTTCCTTGCATAAGATAGTTTAAGTTACTTTAAGGAGTGTGTAAGTCTAGGGACCGATGACCTCAGCAGTTTGGTCCCTTGGGAATTCACAAACATCTAAACATCCTCAACAGCTTGCAAATAAACACACACACACACACACACACGCAATTCATATGCTTATGAAACTTGAATATAGTGTTCATTTCTTTCAAAAGCTTCCGACGTTGATCCTTCGTACCCAGAATCGACCACGTCCTCTGGTTTGGAGCCCACAGGGAGGTGTAACATACTGGCTCACACGAATTTACGATGAGTTCTGTCGTTGATGTCTTGACCTCCGAAAAGTTTAGTGTCCCCTTTGTAATCCAATCAAATCATTAGCACAATAATAAAAGTGGATATCGATTTTTTCAGTTTTATTAGAATAATTTCGATATAGTCACTTTCATAAAAATGAGTATTTGTTCAAATGGCTCTGAGCACTATGGGACTTAACATCTGCGGTCATCAGTCCCCTAGAACTTAGAACTACTTAAACCTAACTAACCTAAGGACATCACACACATCCATGCCCGAGGCAGGATTCGTACCTGCGACCGTAGCGGTAGCGCGGTTCCGGCCTGAAGCGCCTTGGACCGCTTGGCCACCGCGGCCGACAAAAGTGAGTTATCCCATATTTAAATAGTCATATCCTGCACACTTAAATTAATGTTGAAACATTTCATTTGAGTACTTGTAAATATATTTTATTAATTGTTTCGAAGTTGTGGCAACTATTATTATCGATTGTGTTATAAACTCTTTGACTTTTGCTTGAGAACGCTGTTCAAGTTAGTTGAGAGAGAGGTACAGAGATCTGGCCTGAATGTGTTCTCGAATGGACGTCCTTACAGGAAGAGTTATTGTAAAGGGACTTGATATTGTTCTGTAGTAGTGCTGAAGGCACAAGTATTGTATGCTGTTATTGCTGAGTGTGGAAATACCGAAGAACATATCTATTTCTAAGTACAGATAGCGCATTTACTGGAATAACAATTCCTTGACCATTTAACATTCCTTTATACAAGGACAAGGACTTGGGACCAACAACCTACTCCATGGAAGAAACGAGACCAACAACGTCCGAACAAGATAAGTACTAATTTAGAAGTATAGATGTGATGTGAGACTCAATGAAAACTAAACATATAATAATGGTCAACGTCTTGTTTGAAGGTAGATCACTGAATGGGTGATACTGAAGAACCTCTTACATCTTCAATTCACAGACGTGCACTAAACAGGTTTTCTTTAGTTGTCTTATTCGGAACGAGAAGTAAATCAATAACGTTAAATAATAAAACGTTGATATCTTGTTATTGGGCTGAACTATTGTCCATGGTAATGACAATGGATTAGTCTTGCTTAGTAAAGGTTCTAATACAGTGTAGCACTAGGTCTAGAAAGCTGAATGAAGGCATAAGTGAACTGCAACGAATATTAAATTCCGATTAACAGACGACCAATCTATTGACATAATGAACACAATAATTTTTCGCGAGCCTGTTAATAATTGAGAACGAGAAATAATTTTGGTGCTCGTGAAATCTGGAAATCGGACGTTTTTAAACACCATATGACAGAGAAGCTATTGTAGTCGAACGCTGCAGTGGCGACTAGGAGTATAGTAAACGTAAATTTTGCAAGGCTGCTGGGGGAGGAAGAGGGACACTGACGTTGTGTTCTAATGGCCTAAATTGTTGGTTCATTTGGTGGACGGGGCCAAACAGCGAGGTCATCGGTGACATCGGGTTAGGGAAGGATGGGAAAGGAAGTCGGCCGTGCCCTTTCAAAGGAACCATCCCGGCATTTGCCTGAAGCGATTTAGGGAAATCATTGGAAACCTAAATCAGGACCACATAGCACTCCACAAGCCCATCCAGTGACGCCTGTGGGTTGAGGATGGCACGGCGGCCGGTCGGTAACGTTGGGCCTTCATGGCCTCTTCGGGCGGAGTATATTTTATATATGATCGAAAAGTCATTTTACAGGATCGTTAGTGTAGCTTGCAATAAATTGTGTATATTATGTTCTCACCAGTGTTTTTCAGAGGTTCGCATTACTACAACACTTCGTGCAAATGATGTAAGGACAACGTGTTACTTGCACTTTTCCCGGCGGATAGAATAGTCCATCATCTTGCGGGGGAGCGTCTGGGATATTATTATTTATTCTTATAGTATTGCGGATGATAAACTTTCAACCCTGCTGAAGGGCATATGTAATGTCCGACGCTGACAGCCTATAGGATGAACTGGTACCCTTCGAAAACGTACTCAGTGAAAATGGAGGCACTAAGCGTCAAATTTATAGGATTCTACAAGCGAGAACGTCAGACCAACCAAAGAAAAAGCAAGAAGAAAGAGATGGAAAAATCTACGGCTTTTCTGCCGTTTGTGGGAAATGTTTTTACCCAAACTGCCAGAATAATGATAAAGTACATAAAGTACGTGTGATCTTCTTGCCACGGGCCAAGACAGCATCTCTTCTGAGATCTGTGAAAAATGGTCTACTTTCAATAAAAGCGGGCAAAAATAAAATTCCTTGTCGTTGTGGTAAGAGGTACGCAGGACAAACAATACGCATAACGCGAGGGCGGTGCACAGGTCAACAGCGACACACCAGCGTTCTGCAGCGGCTCAACGTTGTACTCGCACTGGCCGTTCAGTGGACTACGGGGACGTAGGGATACAGGCCACAGCCTCATCCTATCGGTACTCAGTAGTTCAGGAAGCTGCGCAGACACGATTAGCAGACAACCTACTCAACCGAGAGGAGAGTTCCCAGTTCGACAAATCATGGAAACCCTTTATTTCACGTCTGCGCCGCTGGAGGAATATTGTTCTGAGTCTTCACTGCCAGGCATTCCAACAAATGCAGCCCATTTTAATAATCATGCTCATAATTAGTGAGCTCTGTTGATTTGCTGACTCTGCTTTATTTCACTCTTACTAGGGTACCGCGCCAATTCGTCACCACCGATTTCTACCGAATTCGCTGCACATTCAGGGCTCGGCTAGGAATGAAAGTGACTGAAGTGGACGTTCCAGATTGTCACGCGTTTGGAAAAAATAGAATTTTTACGCGGGTCGGGCGAGACATGAGCCCTTTTGTCTTAGCGTAGTTTTCAGGGGGCAGTTAGAGCAGCGGGAAGAGTACAGAACGGCAATCTGAGGATCCTGGCATCGATTCCCTGTCCGTTAACTACTTTTTATTTTCAATTTCTACGTTACTTACACCGGAAGCAAATCGAGATAACGCTCAGTATAGTGTATTTGATGTGATGAAACCCTACGCGCAGGAGAACCAATTTCTCCTATTGAATGACTCGTGGGGAGGGCATCAAACTCACAATTATACGACGAGGATTTTCGAAAAGTAATTCCCCACCCCCGTTCTCCTCCAAATGGACTCCGCTAGAGCCACCCTGCGATGTCCAAATTTATCGTCTCCTAAAAAATTTGACCAAAGAGCATCAAAACTGCTCTTATCTCGTCCTGAGAAAAAAAATTACGTTCTGAGCAGACCGCCTCAAAATACATTCCGCTGTACGTCACTAGCTATTCTCAAGAATATTTGGCGAAATGATGCGCTACGTGTGGTTTGCCGCCGAACTACACGATGAGAGACAACCTTTTATGAATGTAAGCCGAGTATTTTTTTATAGCAACTGTAAAAGAACAATGTAACGGCTTTATAAGGAGTGCAAGACGCCGAGAAAATTTCTGATTTCCCTGATTTTACGATGAACGTTAGTCCAGAATGTGTAAATCATCAACTGCAAACTTCGTAGTTTTCGTGCACGCCTTACAACCCCTTTTGGAAATTTAATTGCAATCCCACATTTTCCTTTGCCCCTTGTTCTACGAAAATATCAACAAATACAATACAGTGAGCATTATTTAGGTTGATGAGTTCTCTTAGTACGACACAAAATTAATCATAGGTGATTTTAATGCGAAGATAGTGAAGGAAGAAGCATTCCGGCCTACAATTGGGAAAGAAAGTTTGCATAACATTTCGAATGATAATGGCACAAGAGTGGTTAATTTTGCTGTTTCAAAAGACATGATTGCTGAGAGCACATATTTCAAAGGGAAGGACATTCATAAAGCAATTTGGGTCTCTCTGGATGGACACACCCGACACCAAATTGATCATGTTCTTGTAGATCGGAGATGGCACACTAGTTAAGAAAATGTTAGGACTTTCAGGGCAGCAGACTGCGATTCTGATCATTTTCTTGTAGTTGCCAAAGTTCACCAACGGCTATCTACAGCAACATCAAGGTGTCACAATGCAGAACTTGTTAGGTTCGACACTGTCAAGCTAAATGATGAAAACTTTAGAAGAAGGTACATGATAGAAATTTCAAATAGGTTTGATGCTCTCAGGACACACGAAGATCAAGACAAGGATGTAAATAAACAGTGGATCACTGTGAGGAATAATATCAAAGAGGCGGCGAAGGTCACAATAGGTACAATTAAGAAGAACAGGTGGAAACCGTGGTTTGATGAGGAATGCAAGAAATTGGTAGAGGAAAGGAGAAAAGCGCGATTAGATTGGAATAGAATGGGAGACAGAAAATGAGAGGAGTTCTTGAATATGAGAAGGGAAGTTGGTCGTAGGCTACGGGCAAAGAAGAGGGATTATTTGAACAATCAAATTTAAAAAATGGATACAAACAGTAAAACAAAAAACATTAGGGAACTTTACCTAGACATAAATGGATACAGGAAGGTGTTCAAGGCTAGGACAAATGCACTTCGAGGGGATGCCGGGGGAATACTGACAGACCCCAATACTATACTAAGTAAATGGAAGGCGTATTTTGAGCATCTATTAAATGTACACCAGGAAGCAGGAAATGAGCAGGCGTACGAAATACATACAGCAGAATCCCAGATACCTGAGCCAACGTTAAAGGAAGTAAGAGATGCAATCAACAAATTGAAAAACCATAAAGCCCCAGGATCAGGTTGTAGTAATTATAGAGGGATATCACTATTACCAGTATGTTCCAAAATTTTCTTGAATATTCTGCTAAGCAGGCTCACACCATATGCAAATGAAATTGTGGGGGATTACCAAGCTGGCTTTCGGAGGAACAGATCGACTATAGACCAAATATTCACCCTGCGTCAAATTTTGGTAAAGAAATGGGAATACAATAAACCAATTCAGATTTTACAAAAGCATATGATTCAGTATTGCAATCAAAATTGTACAGAAATCTTTTGGAACTTGGAATACCAGAGAAGTATGTTAGACTTCTAGAAGCGAGTTTGAAAACACAAAAGGTAGAGTACGCATGGGGAAATTGGAATCAGAAGAATTTGTAATAAAGTACGGACTTAAGCAAGGAGATGCCCTGTCTCCACTACTTTTTAATATAGTCCTAGAATATATTGTACGAATGGCAGCAAATAATTCAGAGGGTGTGGAGTTAAATGGAAATATTAAGATATTAGGGCATGCAGATGATCTAAGCATCATTAGCGATAGGAAAGAATTTGTTACTGCAAATGCGAATGCTAGTGAAGATGTAAGTCTAAGGATAAGTGAAAACAAAACTAAATACCTGGTTACTACTAGAATGCCAACAGCAGTAGATCAGGAAATGTTAAGAGTTGGAGACATGCAGTTTGAAAAAGTGAACACATTTAAGTATCTAGGCGTGGCTTCGAGAAATGAGATTGAATCCGAACTGAAGAAGAGATTACGGGCGGGAAATGCGTGCTATTTCTCACTGAATAGATTACTTTCATCACGGATACTGTCTAGGAATTTAAAGATTAGAATATAGAAAACTATTATTCTACCAGTTATGCTGTATGGGTGTGAGACTTTGTCTCTCGCTGTGCAAAATGAAAAGCGGTTTCGAGTATTTGAAAACAAAATTTTGAGGAAAATGTTCGGAGCAAAAAGGGATGACATTAGCGGAGAGTGGCGAAAACTGCGTAACGAAGAGGTTCACGAACTCTATTCAAGCCCTGACATAATCAGTATTATTAAATCACGTAGGCTGAGATGGGCGAGTCACGTAGCTCGAATGGATGAGGGCAGGGCAGCGTGCATAGTACTTGTAATACTATGCTCGGGCACACGTTACTCTTTAAAGCCTGTACTATGGTAAGTTGACGGGCTTCACCATATAAGAAAGGATTTTTGTATAGATTTTGACCGCGTATACCTGAATGGAGGCAAATCAGACTTACACCCACTCAGTAATAACAATGAAGCGTCAAACAATTCCGAAGTGCAACTACACGTTAGAACAGACAAGAAACAACCCAGCAGATGCTACCAAAATGTTAATATTACGGTCGCCAGCCTAATTAGGCATTAACTGAGTTTCTTCCCAGTACAAGTTGATGCACGTTCATACAAAACAGCACGTAATAACACTGCATAATATGGTAACTTTTAGAACCAGAAAATCTACTGAACTAATAATTTCACTTTCTGCACTAATATGGACAAGCCATAAATACACAACAATACACTATAATGTTTACTACAAACTTCGTACAGTCTAGTGATCTGATTATAATCGGGCGTAGGTTACCCTAGAAATAGCACTTTCGAAACACACATACAATGTCAATTTTGAAAAAGGTAAAACACTAATAAATTTTGGTTTTATATTGACTTTAACTTTGCTGGTCAAATCAGTTCAGTACACTTCAGAATTTAAATGAATAGAAAAGAAAGGGGGGGGGGGGGGGGTGGGACCCTGAAACTGTTATGATCACTGTACTGAAATTTTTGATTTTCGAAATCGTTAAGCACTCAAGATTTCCAATATATGAGTTACTACTCTTTTTGTATTATTTCTTGCTTATTTAACTACCATTATTTTTGTCTCAAATTGACTAAACTTCATTACTAAACCAATTTCAAAATTATCTTCCAACTTTGTCAGACCTATATTATTTGCCTATATATTCATTAACAACAAAGTTCTTTAAACATCATTCTAACATAGATAGGTCTGCAGGTAATTATTATTGACATAAACTTTAAACCTTCATTTCGGGACACTCGGATTGCACAACATGTGGGAAGGACACTGTCTAGGTTAGTGATGAGGATAATTAAATGATAGGACAGTTCTGGTAAAAGTTAAGTTGTTATTGAACAGTCAGGAACAAAAGTAACACTGGTCCACACGAATACAGTACTAAAAGTTTCAAGTTGTTGGTATCGATGCGGCGGTAGGCGGGCGGCGAGATGGCGAGGCGCAGAGCACACATACAATCACAGCTATGGCTCTTGATGTATCGGCACTTTACTTCTTCATAGCGTCGCAATATTTTTCCGTTTAGTGCCAATGGAATATTGCCATGCTGTATAGGCGTCGGAAACGGCACATCCGAGGCTCAACGAAATCACGTTTTCCAGGAGAGCCTCCTCGATCCAGAACGTGTTGCTCAGATCAATGCCCAACTCCGAGTACTACTGCTGAGCCTGTTATGCCGTGCAGCGCCCGTGTGCATTTTCCCGCGCTCGCCTGCCATCCACCTCTTACCGCTCCCCTACAGACAGGGTATTCACCAAAGGTTTTGCGTTCTACATATCCTAATACATTGTCTACGTATGGACCAGGCGCACAATTACAGCTTTAACATCTTACAACAGTTTCAGCATTTCTTACATTTCCATTTTGTAAAATTATTGCTTGCAATTTGACATAAACACTAATATTCACATCGAAAATTGTTTACAGTTTCTTTAACATAATAACATGAAAAGAAAAAAGAAATCAAATTAGAACATCGCTTACACTAATTCATCGAAAATCAGAAGAAAAAATTATTATATGTACAATAGCACAGCGTTGGTGTTGTTACACATGCCCCTGTTTCCAGTAAATTTCACTAAGTGCAAATTTGATGGGAACACTAAATTTTATATTTAAACAATGGTTCTGAGTCTTTGTGTGAATGTCCCATCAAAAAATTTTATACCACAAACTTCCTTTCACTCACATTATCTAGGTCTATACTTTTTAACATATCAAGAACATTTACCTATCGTTTGCTTAAGTGCCTTTGGCACAGTCCAACCTCCTATCACAACATGAAATAAATAGCAAATTACTGATTTTTATTAAATTTATCAAAGAAATAATTTCAAAATCTGGAACACAAACACTTAACTACAAAACCAAATACAAATATCTATATACTCTATAAGACAATTTGTTGCTGCTTGCATTGAATGGCAGTCCATTTCCTTACTTACTAATAAAAAACACACAATAATATTCAGAAAATTTACTACACATATTTGCTGGCTGTTATTCGGATTTGGGCAGTCCATTTCGCATCATTTTACCACATCACCTGTACCACACTTACAATTCTCCATTGACTATTTATCTGCCCTCATTGGTGTTTGGCAGTCCTTTATATCATGACTCATATACTGCCCACTTTGATTTTTGACAGTCCCATCTTTTATTTGGCTTGCAGCATTTGATATTTCTTTTTAGCCCTTTCTCCATACATCTTTACATTTACAGTACATTTGGTAATCTGAAACTCACATAAGTACATTAGCACACTGATATTGCTACACATATATTTACAAAGATTTGTTACATTTGGAATAAAATAGTTTCAGTATAAAATATAGCATATTTATTGCAAATTGCTTTCTGAGTGTACTTAGGTCACTCGCTCCTAGGAAGATACAGTTTCAGGTCCACAACGTTTCTTACACCTAAAGGTCTTTTGGATTTCGGGTAGATCAGGTAGTAAGCATTATCGTGTGGAATGTTCTGTATTATATACGGTCCATTATAAATATATTTAAATTTGGAAATTTCATGGTTCAGTTCACTAGACTTTTCGTGGGGTTTTAAAAGAACATAATCCCCAATTTTAAATTTTGAAACTTCCAGATTTTTATCGTGTCTTTTAGATCTAGATTCAGCTTCTTGCTTTGCCCTTTTTCTGACTAATTCTTTCGTTTGACTCAACCCCAAACTTGTACAAGGTGGAAACTCTAGTTTTTCTTCAATTAAACTTTTACTCCCGCTGCCTAACAAAATTTCTTCCGGTGGGAACCCAGTAGATTCATGATGTAAGGTGTTCATGACATTCTCAAAATCCGATATAAATCTACCCCAGGCTCTATGGTTATGACTGCAGTACGTTCTACACAATCTCCCGATTTCTCGCATGTACCTTTCAACCGGGTTGCTAGCAGGATGGTAGGCTGCGATATATTTAACCTCCACACCATTTTGCTCCATTCCTTCTTTCCAAATTTTGGATATGAACTGGGGACCATTGTCAGATAGTACTGCCTTTCCCGATGGTTCTGAAGTATTCGACCATCCTACTAAATACAGCTTTTGCTGTTGCTTTTTCCAAGGGGTATAATTTCACAAACTTTGAGAATACTTCCAAAATTACTAAAATATATGCACAATTTCCCGAAGTCTTTGGGAGGGGACCATACAAATCTACAGATAATAATTCCAGGGTGTCTTCAGGTAAAGTACTTTGCATTGGACCTCTACTAGTTCTGTTCGGTACTTTGGCCTTTTGACAGACATCACACGACTTAATTCGTTCATTTACCTTCTTACTGACACTATCAGCAATCACTACTACATTATTCAATTTATCCAAACATTTCTTTGGCCCACTATGCCCCAAAGCTAAATGAAAATAATCTATGACATCAGTATCAAACTGGTGTGGCCAACATACTCTCCATTCCTCTGTGACTAAATCTTTCCTCCTATATAAAATGCCTTTAAAATTTTTGTAATATTTCTTAATTTGAGGATAATGCACACTGTCAAAATTTACCTTCACAGATTTCCAGGTCGGATCCTCATTCTGATGGTATCTCATATTTTTACATATTTGATCAATTTTCCTTTTTCCTGAAACCTCTTTCATATACCTGATCTGAAAAGTACCCTCTTCACCATTTTCATCGGGCACTTCACTCATACCATTAGGCAATCGAGATAAAGCATCTGCCACATAATTCTCAGTACCCTTAACATAGCAAATCTCGTAATCAAATTGTTGCAGGTACAAAGCCCAACGAGTTAGCCTACCATTAAGCAAACGACAATCTTTAAGAAAAGTTAAAGCTTTGTGGTCAGTATGTATGATGAGCTTATGGCCCCACAGATAATTTCTGAATTTCTTTAACCCCCATATAAGGGCTAAAGCTTCCTTTTCCGATATAGTGTAGTTTCTCTCGTATTTTGTTAGAGTTCTACTTGCAAACGCGATAGTTCTGTGTTTGATGTCTTTGCCATCACAGATTTCTTGGAAAACTTCTATACCAATTCCATAAGCACTGCTGTCAGTACTCATGTGGAAAGGTTTTGACAGTATGGGCTGATGCAAAATATTGTCATTCAGAAGTTCACTTTTTAAATTTTCAAAATCTCTCATACACTCTTCAGTCCACACAAAAGCACTATTTTTCTTAAGTAGATTATTCAAATGAGGACTATTAAAAACTTGCCCCTTGACGAATTTTCTATAGAACCCACATAAACCTAAAAAGGCTTTCAACTGTTTTCTATTTCTAGGAGCTGGACACCCTGCTATTGCTCTTAACTTTTCCAGGTCCTTGCCAATACCGGTCGTAGTAATAATGTGCCCCAGAAACTTTATTTCCGACTTTACAAATTCACATTTCTTCCACTTAAGTGTCATGCCCCCTGCTTGTAGAGCAACAAAAACTTTCTGCAATAATTCAAAATGCTCTTGCCATTCTTCTGTAGCAATCAGTAAATCATCTACATAAATGGTTAGCCGGGAACTCAATTCTCTCCCTAATACAAAGTCCAGGGCCCTAATAAATACTGCCACAGAAGTGCTAAGCCCAAATGGCACTACTTTATACTGATAGCATTTTCCGGCGAATAGAAAAGCGGTATATTTACGGGATTCTTTACTCAATGGGATTTGCCAGTATCCGGCAGTCATGTCCAGACTGATTAAATACTTCACATTATAAAATTTTTGGAGCATTTCGTCCAGATTTTCAGGTCTGTCTATTTCCTTCTTTACAATTTTGTTCAAAGTCCTGGCGTCACTCTCACTCCCCCATC
Source organism: Schistocerca americana (assembly GCF_021461395.2). NCBI lineage: Eukaryota > Metazoa > Arthropoda > Insecta > Orthoptera > Acrididae > Schistocerca > Schistocerca americana. Next base: position 593,077,022 of record NC_060125.1, on the reverse strand, counting down.
CCTTTTGTTCATGATGATAAGGGGACTATTATATTCGCTGCTACTCCGTTCGATTACACCCCATTCTATCATTTTATCTATTTCCACTTGCACAGCCTGCCTCTTTCATATGGGTACCGAAAACGGTCTTACAAAGAATGATTTATGCTCTATTGTCTCAATCTGGTATTCGAAGTTCTTTACTAGGCCAGGTTTGTCCGAAAATACGGTGCTATTACTTTCTAAAATATCAAGCAATTCTGTTTTCAGATCAGGAGATATCTCCTTCAAATTTTTCACAATTTCTTTAAAATTATGCCCCTGCTTGTCACTCTCATCTATTAACCTCTGGACATGGTACACCTCTTACATATTTGTCAAACCATCATTCCCTTGGTCGATCTCCAACAATAAAGAATCAATTTCTGAATCGAACACCTTCCCATTTTCCTCAAACTTTAATTCCAAATTTCTAGATGCATTATTAATTTTGATCACTTCCTGGCTACAATCAATAATAACCTTTTCTTTATCTAACCAATCTATTCCCAAAATCATTTCAGTACTCAAGTCTGGCACAACCAAAAAATCGTGTTCAAATTTTTGTCCTTTTATACTAAATTCAACCAAAATCTGTTTCTTTACCGGCTTGCTAATCTTGCCAGTAGCACCAACAATTTTTACACCCATCACTGACATAATTACTAGTCCAGGCTTATCACAAATGTGTTCGAAAAACGACTGGGAGATTGCGCTTATCTGAGATCCAGTATCAAGAAGTACTTGCAATTTCACATTATAAATTTCAACTGGTATTACAGTTTGTTTAACCGTCGAATGTTTTTCATTGTTGTGGTCTTCCCTAAGCAAATCTGGGTCGACGATAACATCGTCCCAAGATATGCTTTTAACATTCAACTCACCTATATCTGGCAGTTTCTTTGGTTCTGGGAGTTCAAAGTCATTAATTACTTGAACTCTTTGTAAAATAGATCCTGAGTCATCAGGTGGCTCTTTCTTTCTTTGTTCAGTCTCAACATCTGGATTTTGTTTTGAATCTTCGTCATCATTAGGTACAATATCGCAATTAGCTCTATTCCCATTATTTTCACTAGTACCGAAATACTCATCATCTGAACTATCGTCAGAATCCGACCATTCTGGATCGCTTTCAGGTTCTAACATAAAAGCTTTTCTGAGACAGGCACTAAGTTCTTCCTCTGCATTTTCGTCAGGCTTTGATTTTAACTCAGTATCTTCTTCAGGCAAAACGACCTCATTATCAGCTTTACTCACATCCACTGTTACTTCGTATTTAGTGTAATCCTCGTGGACTTCAATTACTTTTAGGTAATCACCTGCCTCTTCCCCACGGTGCCTTTCGGTAGCAGCTTGTACTGTTGGCGGATTGTTAACAGAAGTTACTTCCTCATCAATGCTTAGGATTTCAGCCTCCAATTCCTTTCTATCTTTAACCTTCGTCCTATCGGCAGCACGCGTACTTTGCGCGGCGCTATTTATTCTCTCCTCTTTAAATTCGGGCCACGTCACCTAATCTACGTCCCTACTATCTCCCTTTTCACTAATTAACCTCCTTGCCTCATACTGCTTCTTAAAATCCTCCCACTCACATTGCTTGAGGCCCTTGTACAGATCGTCGATCTGCACACGCCAATTACTTACTTCCGCCAATTCATTCTCGCCTTTTACTTTATTGCTAACACTGCTAACCGCACCTCTCAGTGTATCCACAGTTTCGTCTATTATTTCCTTTGCTACGAAATTACCACTCTTAATGTATTCACCAGTTATTACGGCTATGCTCGTACCTAATGCTGCCGCATTGCTAGCGGCTTCTCTCTGAACAGCTGTTCTGCTAGGCTGGGCCGTTGCCCCCTGATGCTCCACTCGCCTGTTGATATGTAGCGTTCTGCGCAGCGAAGATGAGTCATCTGTGCGCGCACCTGACGCTTGTTCCGCAACGACACGTTGCGTCGTTCCACGCCTGTCTCTAACCTGTCTCATAATTTTACTGTCAGTCCGGTAACATTTCTTAAATCGGGGCCGGTATGTACTGTCCGCTTCCGTTTGGCCCGCAACGTTCGCGGAAATCAGTTTCCCGCGTCGTTATTATTTAGCGCGGTGTACCCTCTACCGCGACCTGGATAACTTCCTCTTCCTCTTCCTCTTTGTATCATATTGACGCGAAACCCATCGCCGTCATTTCTCTCGTCATGATTACGATTGTTTCTGTTACCAAAATTTTGATAATTGGCACGACTTACGCGCCAGTGGTCTTCATCTTCAACCCTTTCGAGAAACGCTTGGAAGCTGCGATGATTGCTTCCCACGTATCTCTTCGAATCTTCTGGAAGCTTTTTATATAGCTCCCACATAATTTCTGAATCGGATCTTCTCCCTCTTAAATGTGTCAATTTTCGGTACCAATATTCGCAGAAATCTTTCAAAGAATTCCTGCCCCTGTTATCATGAAGTTTGGCCATGATAAACTCGCGCCACAAATGATCCTGTTTTTGTTCGGACCAATATTCTTCCGTAAATTTTCGCTTAAATTCTTCGAACGTCATTCGTTCGGTATTTAAATTAATTCCCCAGCGCTTAGCATCACCTGCTAAGGCGCTAATTACTGCGTATATCTTTTCCTGAGCAGACAAGTGTTCAGGAAACATTCTCTCGCAATTTTTGATTAAATTTAACGGATGCCATCCATTATGTTTCTTGGCGGGATCGAAGCGTTCCTCACCTTCCAATAGCTTCGTAAGTGGTGTGCCATTATAGACAACACCAGGCCTATCTTTAATTTTACTCTCAAGATCGAAAATTTTGCCTTGAATTTTTGAAGTATTTTGTTCACATTTTTGCACACATCCGGTCACTTTTTCACCTAAATCTCTTTCAGTGTCTGATACTGCATTTTTCAAAAGTGATATTCCATGTTGACATTCGTTTACGATCTCAGTTTTAAGACCGAAAACTTTGTCTGCTTTTGTTTCGACTAGAGGCTCTACTTTCTCTTGGATGTTGAGAATTTCAACATCAAACCTACAGTTAATGTTTTCAATTTCTTCCTGCATAGTACCCATATTTTTATTAATTGCGTTAATTTCAAACTTCATAGTATTTACCACAGAACTTAAATTATCCACTTCTTGTTCTACCTGTTCTATTTGTTTACTGATTTTAATTCCTTATTCTTCGACCTGTGCTTTAATCTGACCAACTTGTGTTTTAAGCTGCTCGTCAATGTGTGTTTTAAGCTGATCATTTTGAGTTTTGAGCTGATTACTTTGAGTTTTAAGCTGCTCATCAACGTGTTTTGTAAGTTGACTAACCTAATTACCGACTTGTTTTTGAAGCTGATCATTCTGGGCTGCAATTTGTTTGGTTAATTGTTCAAATAAATCGTTCATGCTTAAAATTTTCACACTGTTTTGTTCTACGGAATCAGTGTGTTCCGATCCTACTTCAAAAGTTTCTTTCGGTTCTTTCTTTACCTGTGGTGAATCAAACATGTCAGTAGATTTGTTCACATACCCACTATCATCTACAAAGTCACCCTCTACTTCCTGTTTTATTCCTTGCTGTGTTCGAGACGATCTCGACATTTCTATCAGTTCGTTAACGTGTTCGTAATATTTTATGTACGCCAATTGTCTTCCGCTAACGCCATCTGTTATCTGGCCGCGGAAACTCCTGCTACTGCCAGCCGCATTTTCAATTACGCTCGGCACATCTACTGTTTCTACGTTCTTGTCCATACTGAACGCAAATTACACCACACTATCGTACTTGACGTTCACTGCTATTTACTTTACTAATTATTATTGCAATTCGTGCCACTGAACATCCACTGTTCGGTATTCACATTAATTTGTGACCGACAACAACTGAATGTCCTGTCACCGAGAAGCCACTTGTAATACTATGCTCGGGCGCACGTTACTCTTTAAAGTCTGTACTATGGTAAGTTGACGGGCTTCACCTTATAAGAAAGGATTTTTGTGTAGATTTTGACCGCGTGTACCTGAATGGAGGCAAATCAGACTTACACCCATTCCGTAATAACAATGAAGCGTCAAACAATTCCGAAGTGCAACTACACGTTAGAACGGACAAGAAACAACCCAGCAGATGCTACCAAATTGTTAATAATACGGTCGCCAGCCTAATTAGGCATTGACTGAGTTTCTTCCCAGTACAAGTTGATGCACGTTCATACAAAACAACACGTAATAACACTGCATAATATGGTAAATTTTAGAACCAGAAAATCTACTGAACTAATAATTTCACTTTCTGTACTAATATGGACAAGCCATAAATACACAACAATACACTATAATGTTTACTACAAACTTCGTACAGTCTAGTGATCTGATTATAATCGGGCATAGGTTACCCTAGAAATAGCACTTTCGAAACACACATACAATGTCAATTTTGAAAAAGGTAAAAAACTAATAAATTTTGGTTTTATATTGACTTTAACTTTGCTGGTCAAATCAGTTCAGTACACTTCAGAATTTAAATGAATAGAAAAGAAAGGGGGGGGGGGACCCTGAAACTGTTATGATCACTGTACTGAAATTTTTGATTATCGAAATCGTTAAGCACTCAAGATATCCAATATGTGAGTTACTACTCTTTTTGTATTATTTCTTGCTTATTTAACTACCATTATTTTTGTCTCAAATTGACTAAACTTCATTACTAAACCAATTTCAAAATTATCTTCCAACTTTGTCAGACCTATATTATTTGCCTATATATTCATTAACAACAAAGTTCTTTAAACATCATTCTAACATAGATAGGTCTGCAGGTAATTATTATTGACATAAACTTTAAACCTTCATTTCGGGACACTCGGATTGCACAACATGTGGAAAGGACCCTGTCTAGGTTAGTGATGAGGATAATTAAATGATAGGACAGTTCTGGTAAAAGTTAAGTTGTTATTGAACAGTCAGGAACAAAAGTAACACTGGTCCACACGAATACAGTACTAAAAGTTTCAACCTGTTGGTATCGATGCGGCGGTAGGCGGGCGGCGAGATGGCGAGGCGCAGAGCACACATACAATCATAGCTATGGCTCTTGATGTATTGGCACTTTACTTCTTCATAGCGTCGCAATATTTTTCCGTTTAGTGCCAATGGAATATTGCCATGCTGTATAGGCGTCGGAAACGGCACATCCGAGGCTCAACGAAATCACGTTTTCCAGGAGAGCCTCCTCGATCCAGAACGTGTTGCTCAGATCAATGCCCAACTCCGAGTACTACTGCTGAGCCTGTTATGCCGTGCAGCGCCCGTGTGCATTTTCCCGCGCTCGCCTGCCATCCACCTCTTACCGCTCCCCTACAGACAGGGTATTCACCAAAGGTTTTGCATTCTACATATCCTAATACATTGTCTACGTACGGACCAGGCGCACAATTACAACTTTAACATCTTACAACAGTTTCAAAATTTCTTACATTTCCATTTTGTTATAATATTGCTTGCAATTTGACGTAAACATTAATATTCACATCGAAAATTGTTTACAGTTTCTTTAACATAATGACATGAAAAGAAAAAAGAAATGAAATTAGAACATCGCTTACACTAATTCATCGAAAATCAGAAGAAAAAATTATTATATGTACAATAGTATAACGTTGGTGTTGTTACATACTGGAAGGACACTTAGAGGGAAAACGTCCTGTGGGGAGACCGAGGCGTAGATGGGAGGACAACGTGAAGGCTGATTTGAGGAGCCTAGGTATTGAAGCGGAATGGAAGGAAATAGCCCAAGACAGGGACAGATGGCGAAAATACGTTGCTGCGGTAACGGACTCTCGAGTCCGGTGTGATCAGTGAGTGAGTGTGTGAGTGAGTGATTGTTTAGGTTTATTTGCAGTGTAAGGAACATAAAAACTAAAAATAAAAATAAGTTCCTACACAGAGAAACGATCCTACGGCCCTCGGCTGACTGTTCAGTACTCTTTCCCGCTGCGCCAACTGCTGCGGAGAAAGTACTATAACATAAACAGCTGGTATCTCACCCGATCCGCGGCAAAAGTGCTACTCTTTTCTGAGCGTTTGGCCATCTGTAACACCCACATCTGTCACTTCCATTTTTGGCCGAGCCCTGCATGTACCATAAATTTAAACGAAAACGGTGATGATGAAGAGGCGCGGTCCCTTTCTGAGACTCATGAAGTTTTATCCATGACTTGACACTCTTGTTGTTAGCATAGTCATCTCAGTCGTACTCGTGATCCTACTCCACGTGTTAAGTCAAGTGGTTTATATTCTGCCAGCGACTCACCTTGAAGATGGCTATCAGTCGTGGCTATCAGCTACGGTTATCAGCCACGATATCAGACGGTGAATTAACACTATTCCGAATACGTTCGAAAGATGGTGGAATAAGATGTACGGATCACTTTACAAACTAGCAAAAAATGTAGTAATTACTATTTCTATCAGTTTTGCCTATTGATTGTTGTTTTCGAGGCAATATATACATTGCCAGTCTTCGATATAAAAGCTTGATAAAGCTGGAAAATACCCGGAAGAATATTGTAAACAGAATGTTTTGCAAGCTAAACTTACGATATTCTAAAGAACACGTTTTTGATAATATACACATTTATTTAGGTTTTGAGCTATTGGAACACAGTCTCAATGACACTAGGTAACAGATACAGCAAAATACATCCAGATATAGTGAAAAGATAATACTTATAAACATAAAGCTGTGGGACACAACTAATTCTACTTTCATATTCCAGTATGAAAATAATTTTAAAAAAGTTTAGCTTTTGGGTCATCGGAACACCGTGTCAATAACAACAGATAACACATACCTCGGAGTACAACCAGACATTATTAAAAACAATAGTTATAAATATAAAACTATGAAACTATGGGTCATACTAATTCTACTTTGATATTCCACATGAAAGTAATAAAGAAAACTTTACTAGCATATACCGGTAGATGTAAAGCTATGGACGTGGGTCGTGAGTCGTGCCTGGATGTCTCAGTCTGAAGCGCATTCGCCGGCAAGACACTTAGGTTCGCCGCGCGGAGTGGTCGCGCGGTTTGAGGCGCCATGTCACGGACTGTGCAGCCCCTCCCGCAGGAGGTTCGAGTCCTCCCTCGGGCATGGGTGTGTGTCTGGTTATTAGCGCTAGTTAGTTTAAAAAGCGTGTAAGTCTAGGGGCCGATGACCTCAGTAGTTTCGTCCCTTAGGAATACACACACACATTTGAACATTTGAACGCTTAGGTTAACCCAGTCTGGCACACAGTTTTAATCTGCCGGATTGTTTCAATAGTAATAATAATAATAGTAATAATAATAATAATACACTACTGGCCATTAAAATTGCTACACCACGAAGATGACGTGCTACAGACGCGACGTTTAACCGACAGGAAGAAGATGCTGTGATATGCAAATGATTAGCTTTTCAGAGCATTCACACAAGGTTGGCTCCGTTGGCGACACCTACAACGTGCTGACATGAGGAAAGTTCCCAACCGATTTCTCATACACAAACAGCAGTTGACCGGCGTTGCCTCGTGAAACGTTGTTGTGATGCCTCGTGTAAGGAGGAGAAATGCGAACAATCACGTTTACGACTTTGATAAAGGTCGGATTGTAGCCTATCGAGATTGCGGTTCATCGTATCGCGACATAGCTGCTCGCGTTGATCGAGATCCAATGACTGTTAGCATAATATGGAATCGGTGGGTTCAGGAGGGTAATACGGAACGCCTTGCTGGATCCCAACGGCCTCGTATCACTAGCAGTCGAGATGACAGGCATCTTATTCGTATGGCTGTAACGGATCGTGCAGCCACGTCTCGATCCCTGAGTCAACAGATGGGGACGTTTGCAAGACAACAACCATCTGCACGAACAGTTCGACAACGTTTGCAGCAGCATGGACTATCAGCTCGGAGACCATGGGTGCGGTGTGACAGGTGATGAACATGGCTCCATCATTTTTCACCAGAGACGAAGAGGCAATAATTGGAGTGGCATCATGCAAATTCACCCAAGAAAAAAAATTCAAAACCACACCTGCTGGAAAAGTTATGGCTACGGCGTTTTTCGATTCCGAAGGACTCTTGCTTGTGGACATCATGCCAAATGGAACCACCATAAATTCTGATGCATATGTGACGATACTGAAGAAACTTCAAGTTCGACTGAGTCGTGTTCGACCACATCGGCGAAAGCAGGATGTTTTGCTATTGCACGACAATGCACGGCCACATGTCAGTCACAAAACCATGGAAGCGATCACAAAACTCGGATGGACAACACTGAAACGCCCACCTTACAGTCCTGACCTGGCTCCATGTGACCATCATCTCTTTGGGAAACTGAAAGACTCTCTTCGTGGAACAAGGTTTGAAGATGATGACTCCCTTGTGCACGCTGCCGAACAGTGGCTCCAACGGCTTGGTCCAGAATTTTACCGTGCGGGTATACAGGCGCTGGTTCCAAGATGGCGTAAAAGCAAGTGAGAGGGATGGAAATTATGTGGAGAAACGAAAATATTGTCCCTAAAGGATGCATCTACACACTGTATAATTTTCAAACGTGTGGAATAAAAGATGGATTTTTTAAAAAATAGTTTGGCCATGATTTGTTATAATAAAATTACTACGAACGTATACCATTTCAATGCTACGGCAGAATGATGATTTATCAAAATCGAGTATTTTTGATATGATTTACATATTAAGTTTCAAATAATGACATTTATAGATACAGTGTTTAGATAGTGTGTATCGTATACGCTTGCTAAGTCAGGGCTGTAGCATAGTTGATATCATCGTGCGCTCAGGGTGATGATGGGTGATGTTGCAGGTTCTAGTTGTCCACCACCTCTTACCAAAATATCTTTTCGCCTTATGTTTCCTTAAAGGTTCTACGTCTTTAGATCTTCTTCTTTCGTTTGATAGATAAATTATCTCAAAAGTCGATGATATTTTGTATAAATGATCTATTTTCTGCAGCTATTATTGGAAAGGCCAACGACTGGAATGATTCCCCGGTGTACAGAAATCTGAATGTGGCTGCCAGTCTGTGTCTGAAAGTAAACACAAGTTCCACTCCAGAAGTTTTTACTGTTAAGAAACTTTGTGTAGAAAATACGATATCAATATCTGGGCTAATGACAGGCTCATTTTTGTATTTCACCAATAAATATCTTTTTACGATGGTGAGCAACTTCTCAAAGAATCTCTTCTCCCATTTCGATGAAATTACGTAACGAATCGTGATCTTGGAACCAACGTGACGAAATTCGTTACTTCAGTTTGTTAGTGGTCAGTGCAGCATCAAAAATATGGAAATTATATATGCGCAAACTGACATTTCTTTTTTCTTTATTGTGGTTTCATTCCCTTGCCCCATATGGGCACAATCCGCCGCTCTTCAGCCGAGTGACGTTACAATGAAATAAAAATAGGAAACTACACAGAAAAAATGCGGCAAAAGGGGGACATAAAGACATAATAAGTGGAGACAGTTGGAGGTAAAGGATACACTGACACGGGAATGTTCATTTGCGGGGGGGGGGGGGGGGGTAGCTTAAAAGAAGTACACATAAAATTAAAAGAACACAGTTGGTGAGTCGGGGAGCACTTAAAATACACTGGAGTCACATGCACAAGTTAAGAGTCAGCCACAGTATCAAAACACACAGAATGAGAGCCACTTAAAAGATCACTGTAAGCGATGGGGCACACATAAATAATAAAAACTGCAGGGAGGGACCTGAAGAGGGAGAGGAGGCCAGAGGGGAGAGGGATGTACAGTGGGGGAGGGGGCTGAAGGGGTGGGAGGAAAAGAAAAAAGGGGAGATTGGGGAGCGCACTAAGAGGCAGGAGACGGTCGGGGTGGGAGATGGAGTGGGAAGGTAAATGAGGAGTGAGTGCGGCGACACAGAAGGGGGCATGGGAAAGGGAGGGGGGTGCAGGAGGGAGGAAAACCGATCAAGGGAAGGGAAGAGGAGGGGAGAGGGAGCATTGAGGAGTAGGAGTGGGAACTGGCAACACTTTGGCAATAACAGATGGCTACAGAGGAAGGTGGGGTTTTGGTAGGAGGGGTAGAGGTCAGTGTGAAACTTGTCATGCAGTAGGAGTAGGCGCTGAGAACGGGGATGGAGGGTGTGGAGATGGAGAAAGGGCGGGACACAACGGTAAAGGCGCGGTAACAGGCTGGGGGTAGAGAGGATAGAAGATACCAGGGGGTGGGGGATCGAGTCAGTAAACGATGTACGGGGTGCGAATATGTTTGAGGAAAAGAAGAAGATGTGGGAAGGGGATGAGGTCATAGAGGATCCACATGGGGAACGGAATGACGATACGAAAGGCGAATTGGATTGTGTGGCGTTCTAGGGGTTGAGGGCTTTATGGAATATGGGAGGAGCGGAAATCCAAGTGACACTGGCATATAAACTGACATTAGACACTGTGCCTTCACTGTATTCAACATAAAAACTAAAATGGTCTGAAAATTCAATTGAGTTAACGAATAACTTCTACTGTGTGTATCCCAGATCGTTGTACAGCGTTATGTAGTAATCCTCTTTTAGAAATTTGCTGTTCAAGCCACCGATGAACCCAGAATTTCCTTGGCGATTTTGTAGACTCTTGGTTGCCAGTTGCTAACAGAGTTTACGCAGTTATTTTGATCGCATCCATTTTCGCACAGAAAGTGTGTGGTGTGCGAGCCAGATAAAGCCGACAGCGGCCGCTAGACAGTGCTGAGGGATCAAAACACGTCTACCAGCTCGTCCCGCGTGCCGATGGCGCCGTCTTTCGTGAGGTCGGATGTCCTGTCCGCATCTACATCAATGTTAGTTATCTTGCCACTTGCGAGGGCAGTTTTAAGGGCAGTGTTGCCTCGCATGGTTCAGAATTTCCCAGGAACAGTCCGCCTGGTTAACTGGGTGGTTATGTGCTTGCCTCCCATGCAGTGAGCCCAGGTTCGATTCCGGGCCTGGTTGGGGATTTTCTCCATTCGTGGACTTGGTGTTGTGTTGTCCCCATCATCATTTCATCCTCATCACGGGCCTGCAAGTCGCCCAGTGTGGCGTCGACTGAAATAAGACTTGAACTTGGCGGCCGAACTTCTTCAGATGGGGCCTCCTGGCCAATGATGCCGTATGTTCATTTCCATTTTTCCGTGGCACAAGAACTGACCTTCCCCGATGATGGCTTCTACAACGTATCCCAATCTTCTGTAAATAGACTGAGATGACAAGAGTCATGGTATACGTCATAATGTTGTGCCACACCTCGTTTTGCCTGGAGTAGTGCAGAAGCTGGACCTGGCATCCACTCAACAAGTCGTTGAAAGCACCTTGCAGAAACTCTGAGGAACACTGCCTCTGTAGCCGTCTGTAATTGCCAAAGTGTTGCCAGTTCCTAGATTTTGTGCACGAACTGACCTTTGGACTATGTCCGATTAATATCCGTGGGATTCATGTTGCGTGATCTGGGAGGTCAAATCATAGGCTCGAATTGGCCATGATGTTCTTCAAACCAATTGTGAACAGTTGTGATTCTGTGACTGGGTGCAGTGTCATCTACAAAAATTTCGTCGTTGTTTGGGGACATGAAGTACACGGATGACTACAAATGGTCTCCAAGTAGCCGAACATAACCATTTCCAGTCAGTGATCACGTAAACGCACCGCACACCATTATGGTCACGAGCTCAGGAGAGATGCCGCAGGCGATGTCGCACCGTTAGAAAAGACGCTCACGTCAGTTGTCTGCTGCCATAGCCCATTAACCCCAAATTACACCCCACTGTCCTTACGGATATGTTTTTCGGTTATTTCACGCAGTGTTGCCTGTCTATTAGCACTGACGACTCTACGCAAAAGTCGCTGTTCTCGGTCGTTAAGTGAAGGCAGTGGGCCAACGCGTTGTCTGTGTTGAGATATAATGCCTGGAATTTGGTATTCTCAACAGGCTCTTGACGCTGTGGGTCTCGGAATACTGAACTCCTGAACGGTTTCCGAAATGGAATGTTCCAAGCGTCTAGCTCCAACTGCCATTTCGCGTTTAAAGTCTGTTAATTCCCGTCTTCCGGCCATAATCAGGTCGCAACTCTTCTCACAGGGATCACCTAACTACAAATGACAGCTCGGCCAACGCACTGCTCTTTTATACCTGGAGTACGCGACATTACCACCATCTGTATATGTGCATGTAAAATCGCGAAGCATATCTAAGGCTTTCATTTATTCCCTTGTTGACCAGTTTTTTCTGTGGCAGTTAAAGATAGCAAAACGAAAGCCGAAGCTTCAAATTTCGCATTCGAGAAATCGATCACGCAGCTGAATCGCACAAACGTAGCGTCATTTGAGCACTGGACAGATGCCTGCGTGGACGACACAGTAATACGTATCTGTGGCGGGTTGGGGAACAGTTGAAAGATTTGAAAGTAAATAAGTCACCAGGTCCGGATGGAATCACAATTCGGATTTACAGCGAGTACTCTAAGGCACTGGCCCCCTACCTAGCTTGCATTTATTGCGATCTCTCGCCAAGAGACTGGAAAAAAGCGCAGGTGACTACTGCACATAAGAAGGTAAAAGAACGGATCCGCAAAATTAGAGACCAATATCCCTAACTGCCGTTTGCTGCAGAATTGTTGTGTATATTCTCATCTCGAATATAACACATTTTCTTGAGGCCGAGAAGATAATGCCCACGAATCAGCATAGTTTTAGAAGCATCGCTTGTCCTTTTCTCACGTAATATACTGCAAACTACGGATGAACGCCAAAAGACAGATTCCGTATTTTTAAATTTCCGGAAAGCATTTGACATGGCGTCCCAGTGCAGGCTATTAACGCAGATACGAGCATATACATTAAATTCATAGATGCGTGAGTGGCTCCAAGGTTTCTTAACTAACAGACAGCGAGTTTTCATCATACCGTTAGCAGTGCCCCAGGGACGTGTGATAAGACCGCTATTGTTCTCAGTATACATAAATGATTTGGCGGACGCAGTGGGCGGCAATCTGGTGTTGTTTACTGAAGATTGCTGTGGTGTACCGTATGGTGTCGAAACTGAGTGACTGTATGAGGTTACAAGATAACTTAGGCAAGATTTCTAGTTGGTGTGATGAATGGTAGCTAGCTCTAAATGTGAGAAAATGTAAGTTAATGCGGATGAATAGAAACTCCTAACCTGTAATGTTCGGATGCAGCATAAATCCCGCTTGACACAGTCACCTCGTTTAAATATCTAGGTGTACCGTTGCAGAGCAATATGAAATGGAACGAGCTGTGAGGACTTGGTAAGGAAGGCGAATAATAGCCTCTGGTTCATTGGGTGAATTCTAGGAAAGTATGGCTCATCTGTAAAGGAGGTCGCAAACAGTATGCTGGTGCAACCTGTTCTTGAATAGCGCTCGAGTATTTGGGATCCACATCAGGTCAGATAGAACGAGGACATTGAAGCAATTCAGAGGCGAGGTGCTATATTTGTTACCAGTATGTTCGAACAACAGGTAAATGTTACGCAGATGCTTGGGGAAATCAAATGGGAATCCCTGGCGGGAAGGAGACGTTCTTTTTGAAGAGCACTATTGAGAAAATTTAGAGAACCGTCATTTGATGCTGACTGCAGAACGATCCTCCTGCCGCCAGCATACACTTCACGTAGGGACCATAATGATCAGATACAAGAAATTAGGGCTCATACGGTAGCATGTAGAGAACCGTTTTTCCCTCGCCCTATATGCGAGTGGCACAGGAAATGAAACGATTTGTAGTCGTACAACGTACACTCCACCACGTACTGTACAGTGGCTTGTGGAGTATCTGTGTAGATGTAGATGTTTGTGGTGAGGTGTTTATTCGTTGTTATGCAGTGATATGCAGGTAACAGAATATTATCCTCTGCCCACAGGTGGCCCGCATCGTGGAGAGCCGTGCGGCGGGCTTCCCCGTGGGGCGGTACGTGGTCGGCTACTGGGGGTGGCGCGACCGCACCGTGGCCGACGTGGGGCCGGACGCGCCCTACTTCATGTCTCCGGCCATGCTGGTGCCAGACCTGTGGGAGCTGCCCCTCTCCCTCTCTCTGGGGGTGCTGGGCATGCCTGGAATCACGGCCTACTTTGGACTGCTGGAGGTCTGCAAGCCTAAGGAGGGAGACGTCGCTGTAGTCAGTGGGGCAGCAGGTGCTGTGGGGTCCATAGTCGGGCAGATAGCGCGCCTCAAGGGGTGCAAAGTAATTGGCTTGGCGGGATCAGACGCTAAGGTAAGACACTATCCCATTTTGGTTTCACTACACTATATTGCAAAGAATGTAACTTCGAGGAAGAGAACATTTACATGAATTCAGACATGGTACCTGATATTCTGTTTAGTTGAATCGAGAATGCCACCAAGCAGACTGGCAAATGCCTAAAACTAGACTGCATCTGTTCTTCCTGCAGTCTCAGATTTCTGCAGAACAAGCACGTCCTGTCACAAGTAAAACTACTCGAGAGACAAGCCTGAATTTGAGGCAGGTAACTGGAAAATGTCGTGAATTTTGTGCCCTGCTCAAATTGTTTTCCTAGATTATAAAAAAGACCTTTGATTGTGTCATGTGGGACGAGTAGAGGCATGTGCTCAATGATTTTGGGGTTTCGAAGTACCTAGTATCATTATTGAAAGATCTTCGTACCAGTCATACCGCAACCATAAAGGTGGATGGTGAATACTCTAAATGCTTAGACGTGACAAATGGAGTCAGTCAAGGTTCTATACCAGGGCCGGCCGCAGCCTGCCACATTTCGTGCTGGCTGCTTTGCAGGCCAAGGCTTGGTCTGGTCCATCTTGCATTTGATCATTCCTTTCTGGAAGTACCCGGTACAGCACGACATTTCATTTACACCACTGGCCATTAAAATTGCTACACCAAGAAGAAATGCAGATGATAAACGGGTATTCATTGGACAAATATACTATACTAGAACTGACATGTGATTACAGTTTCACGCAATTTGTGTGCATAGATCCTGAGAAATCAGTACCCAGAACAACCACCTCTGGCAGTAATAACGGCCTTGATACGCCTGGGCATTGAGTCAAAAAGAGCTTCGATGGCGTGTACAGGTACAGCTGCCCATGCAACTTCAACACGATACCACAGTTCATCGAGAGTAGTGACTGGCGTATTGTGACGAGCCAGTTGCTCGGCCACCATTGACCAGATATTTTCAATTGGTGAGAGATCTGGAGAATGTGCTGGTCAGGGCAGCAGTCGAACATTTTCTGTATCCAGAAACATGCGGTCGTGCATTATCCTGCTGAAACGTAGGGTTTCGCAGGGATCGAATGAGGGGTAGAGCCATGGGTCGTAACACATCTGAAATGTAACGTCCACTGTTCAAAGTGCCGTCAATGCCAACAAGAGGTGACCGAGACGTGTAACCAGTGGCACCCAATACCATCACGCCGGGTGATACGCCAGTATGGCGATGACAAATACACGCTTCCAATGTGCGTTCACCGCGATGTCGCCAAACACAGATGCGACAATCATGATGATGTAAACAGAACCTGGATTCATCCGAAAAAATGACGTTTTGCCATTCGTGCACCCAGCTTCGTCATTGAGTACACCGTCGCTGGCGGTCCTGTCTGTGATGCAGCGTCAAGGGTAACCGCAGCGACGGTCTCCGAGCTGATAGTCCATGCTGCTGCAAACGTCGTCGAACTGTTGGTGCAGATGGTTGTTGTCTTACAAACGTCCCCATCTGTTGACTCAGGAATCGAGACGTGGCTGCACGATCCGTTACAGCCATGTGGATAACATGCCTGTCATGTCGACTGCTAGTGATATGAGGCCGTTTGGATCCAGCACGGCGTTCCGTATTACCCTCCTGAACCCACCGATTCCATATTCTGCTAACAGTCATTGGATCTCGACCAATGGGAGCAGCAATGTCGCGATACGATAAACCGTAATCGCGATAGGCTACAATCCGACCTTTATCAAAGTCGGAAACGTGATGGTACGCATTTCTCCTCCTTACACGAGGCATCACAACAAAGTTTCACCAGGCAACACCGGCCAACTGCTGTTTGTATATGAGAAATCGGTTGGAAACTTTCCTCATGTCATCACGTTGTAGGTGTCGCCACCGGCGCCAACCATGTGTGAATGCTCTGAAAAGCTAATCATTTGCATATCACAGCATCTTCTTCCTGTCGGTTAAATTTCGCGTCTGTAGCACGTCATCTTGGTGGCGTACCAATTTTAATGGCCTGTAGTGTAGTATTGCAGTGTGTCATAAGCTGGTCGGCACGACTCTTTCCAGCTGGGCAGAATCATGGTGTCAGCGCTGTCTACCGTCCGCTATTTGTTTGTGGTATGACAGACGTTCACAGGTCCAGTGGCTGTTAGCACAAAATAAGCAATCTAGCAATCCATCGTCACAAGCCTCTAAAAAGGAATGGGGATGACAGAAGACAGGGATTATTATTCCCAATATGTCTTATGCATTTGCATAAGTGATGGGTACAGCAAATTTGCTGTGAAACTAAACTGAAGAGCCAAAGATACTGGTACACCTGACTAATATCATGTAGGGCGCTCGCAACCACGCAGAAGTGCCGCTAAACGACGTGGCATGGACTCGATTAATGTGTGAGGTAGTGGTGGAGGGAACTGACACTATTAATCCTGCAGGGCTGTCCATAAATCCGTAAGAGTACGAGGGGGTGGAGACCTCTTCTGAACAGCATGTTTCAAGGCATGCCAAATATGCTCATTAATGTTCACGTGTGGGGAGTTTGGTGGCTAGCGTAAATGTTTAAACTCAGAAGAGTGTTCCAGGAGTCACTCTGTTGGACACGTGGTGTATCGCATTGTCCTGCTGGAATTGCCCAAGTCTGTCAGAATGCACAATGGGAATAAATGGATGCAGGTGATCAGACAGGATGCTTACGTACGTGTCACCTGTCAGTGTTGTATATAGACGTATCAGTAGTCCCATATCACTCCAGCTGCAACCACCCCCACCATTACAGAACCTCCACCAGCTTGAAGAGTCCCCTGCTGAAATGCAGAGCCCATGGATTGATGAGGTTGTCTCCATACCCGTACACGTCCATCCGCTCGATACAGTTAGAAACGAGATTCGTCCGACCAGGTAACATGTTTCCAGTCATTGACTGTCCAATGCCGGTACTGACAGGCCCAAGCGAGGCGTAAAGCTCTGTGTCATGCAGTTATCAAAGGTACACGAGTGGGCCTTCGGCTCCGAAAGCCCATATTGATGATGTTCCTTTGAATGATTCGCACGCTAACACTTGTTGATGGCCTAGCACTGAAACCTGCAGCAGTTTGGGGAAGAATTGCACTTCTGTCACGTCGAACGATTCTGTACAGTCGTCGTTGATCCCGTTCTTGCAGGATCTTTTTCCGGCCGCAAATATGTCGGAGATTTGATGTTTAACTGAATTCCTGATATCCACGATAGACTTTTGAAATGATCGTAAGGGAATATTCCCTCTTCATCGCTGCCTCAGAGAGGCCGTGTCCCATCGCTCGTGCGGCGACTATAACACCAGTCTCAAATCTTGATAACCTACCATTGTAGCAGCAGTAACCGATCTAAAAGCTGCACCATACACTTCTGCCGTATGTAGGCAATGGTGACCGCAGCGCCGTATTCTGCCTGTTTACATATCTCCCTATTTGAATACGCATGCCTATATCAGTTTCTTCTATATTACAATACCATACAGAAACAAATTAAAGAATTAGCGAACAATGAAAGAGCGAAAAATTACAACAATCGACAGACGGAATTCACTGTTCTGCAGATCAAGAAGCTTTTTGTGCTACATGTACAGGCATTCCACACTGGTAGAAATGAATGGTACGAGTAGTAAAATTGCTGAAGTCGCTCACATTATTCCACTCTCAGTTGTAGCAGTTTTCCATGGAACTGATCGAAGGTATGGAGACTTTACATATCACTACTACGTACGTCGATTAAGTCAATACGCTATTGCTGAATTTATGAAAAAGAGGAGGACGGGGGGGTTTGGAGAGGAGGCTTGAAAAGTAGATCATCCTAGTATTTTAAGTGGACTTGACTGCACACTGCCCACAATAAGACATTGCAAGGGAGAAACATCTTTCTTCTGATTTTATGGGAATGCATTCAAAAAGAAGATCGGATTATAGAAGGGACATATTCAGACAAACACAGTCCAATTCCCTAAGCTCGGACCGATGACCACGCTGTCTGGTCTCCTTCCCCAAACCAACCAACCAACCAACCTCGCTGCTATTAAGGAAAACGCGAGGTTTGAAGAATTCATTGTGCCCATGAAAGAATTACAAGGATAGTATCCTACGACAGTCTGTCTGTCTTACAGGTGTTATCGAGAACGTTTGCCGTCTCAGTTGAAAGCGCCCCTGTACATGTGCAATTAACTGTAACTGACTGACCTGAAAGGTAGTTCCCGTTCTAATGAGAAATAATTTTACGTTAAAACTGTCTAGGACGTCTACATTGCTTTCCTCTCGTAGAATTTCCAAGTCTCCATAAAGAGGTTGGAAAAGTGCTACAATATTTCGACCGCCATAATTGTGTGAAACACATTTTTTATATTATGAAACTTAGTGAATCATGATTTACAGCAACCTGAGTGCGAAAATCTGTGAATCTGTCGGTGTCTGCCCTTACGCCGAGAATTTGTACCGCACAAAAATTATATTATGTTTTCAGCGCGTCAAAAATAATTGCAAAGCACAAAAAATTGTTTCGTTCGTGATCTTTGTTGTTGGGAAACGTGAAATATAAAAGCAAGTCGTATATATTGCGACTGCACTACCATTTAAATGGTCTGTGTTCGCAGTTTCCTCCTCTTCCCCATTCACATACAGACAGCTTGCTGTGGTCACGACGGTAATGTGCAGCGATGCTGAGCGCAGGAAAATGTAATATCTACTCTTTGCAGATGATAGTGCCCTTATTGTTGGAAGTGGGGAGGAACTTATTGATCTGTTCTCCAGAGTGAAGACTACTTGTTTAAATTTAGGTCTCTAGATAACCACAAAAAAGCCCAAACTAATAGTTATAATACACCAAGATATAGATCAAATGCAACTAGCAGGCTGCTTAGCAGATCTGAATGTACTGAATGACTATATCTGTTTATGGTCTCTGACAAATGACACAGGACAGTGTGATAAAGAATTTAAGTGAGGAACCGGATTTCCTGGTCCCGACGGTTAAACTCACTAAGGTCTGGCAGAACCGGGCAATATCCAAAACAATGAAGATGCGTCTGGTGGAATCATTCTTGTACAGTCGTGAGACGTGGGCCGTGAAAGCTAGTGGCAATACGCGAACTGATACCTTCGATATCCGGTCGCGGAAGACGTTATACGTAACATGGACAGAAAGAAGAACCAATGCTTCTATTATAGAAGAACTTAGAGTCATAAGAAATTTATCTTCCCATCTCATTCAAAAATATTTCTAGGTCTTTGGGCACATTTTGAGAATACAAAAAAAAATGGTTCAAATGGCTCTGAGCACTATGGGACTTAACATCTATGGTCATCAGTCCCCTAGAACTTAGAACTACTTAAACCTAACTAACCTAAGGACAGCACACAACACCCAGCCATCACGAGGCAGAGAAAATCCCTGACCCCGCCGGGAATCGAACCCGGGAACCCGGACGTGGGAAGCGAGAACGCTACCGCACGACCACGAGATGCGGGCGAAGTTCAGAATACAAGCAGGCAGTTTAGGGAGGATCGTCTAGTAAGGCAAAATCGTAAGCAAAAGACTACGAGAAAGAGCGGCAAAGAGATGGTTGGATCATGTGAGGAAGATTATCACTCTACCTCTCTACATTATTTTAGAGAGCGTTAAAGATCGAGGTGGTGGAGACGTCTGGTCGAAGATTCAGTTACTTAAGAAATAAATGACGAAATGAGGTGACGATAATCAGTAATGAGTGAACCAACTAATGATGATGATGAAAAGGTCCAGATGGGGTTAGCTTAACATACAGTGTCACTACCAATTCTGCTGGGTGTTATTTATCCAGATTTCATTAGAAGAGAGACAAAAAATAATGAAACGAGTATGTGTACTGACTGAGAATATGGTAGATCTACGAACGCATTGTGCTCAATGTAGGGCCCTACATTCACAGTGGATTATACATGTACATGCAGATGTAGAAGCTGCGTGTGTGGTGTAGCATCTGATCTGCACTTAATTGAATAGTGTGGCTGAGAGCTGTAATGAATATCTGAGGCACATAGTATTGGACATGTATTGTTATCAATGAAGACATGAAAGAAAGTACAGGGTTATTACAAATGAATGAAGCGATTTCACAGCTCTACAATAGCTTTATTATTTGAGATATTTTCACAATGCTTTGCACACACATACAAAAACTCAAAACGTTTTTTTAGGCATTCACAAATGTTCGATATGTGCCCCTTTAGTGATTCGGCAGACATCAAGCCGATAATCAAGTTCCTCCCACACTCGGCGCAGCATGTCCCCATCAATGAGTTCGAAAGCATCGTTGATGTGAGCTCGCAGTTCTGGCACGTTTCTTGGTAGAGGAGGTTTAAACACTGAATCTTTCACATAACTCCACAGAAAGAAATCGCGTGGGGTTAAGTCGGGAGAGCGTGGAGGCCATGACATGAATTGTTGATCATGATCTCCACCATGACCGATCCATCGGTTTTCCAATCTCCTGTTTAAGAAATGCTTCTGCTTTTGCCTTTTCCGTAAGATTTTCCAAACCGTCGGCTGTGGTACGTTTAGCTCCCTGCTTGCTTTATTCGTCGACTTCCGCGGGCTACGCATGAAACTTGCCCGCACGTGTTCAACCGTTTCCTCGCTCACTGCAGGCCGACCCGTTGATTTCCCCTTACAGAGGCATCCAGAAGCTTTAAACTGCGCATACCATCGCCGAATGGAGTTAGCAGTTGGTGGATCTTTGTTGAACTTCGTCCTGAAGTGTCGTTGCACTGTTATGACTGACTGATGTGGGTGCATTTCAAGCACGACATACGCTTTCTCGGCTCCTGTCGCCATTTTGTCTCACTGCGCTCTCGAGCGCTCTGGCGGCAGAAACCTGAAGTGCGGCTTCAGCCGAACAAAACTTTATGAGTTTTTCTACGTATCTGTAGTGTGTCGTGACCATATGTCAATGAATGGAGCTACAGTGAATTTATGAAATTGCTTCAATCATTTGCAATAGCCCTGTAAGGACAAACTTGAAACTCAGCGTCTACATGAGTATGGAGGTTTTTTAACTGATGAATTAGCTATGATGAAGAGTGTTTTGTTTCCTCACTGTATACTGTATTGATAACACATTTTTTAATCATTTTCAAGCGATTAACTATTTATTGGGCGGAAATTTCACATACCCGAAATTCCTTTTTCTCTCGATCTAGTTACAGAGTTATAAATGTCTTTGATCTTGGAGAGTACAGCCAACTACAACTACTCGAATGTCACCGCCCTATCGGCTTTTTAGGAACAACGATCTATGCTGATCCTATGGAACAGAATACATCATAACATATCCGAGAGTTATTGAAAGAAAATAGTCAAAATAGAGAACACTACTACATTAATAATATCACTTTTGTAAGTGCTAGTCAAATGAAAATGATTCTGATGGAAAAAAGCAAAAATGATTCCAATGGAAAAAAGCAAGTATACTTCATAATTAAAAAAGTAATCGGAGTAACTGCCAATACGTGTAGACCACTGTGGGAAAAGATGGTCACTACCTTCAACGAAATAAGGAGCAGTCAAATGGAAATGAGACAGAGGGGAAAAATAAGTCAGCTGTTTATTATTTCAAAATTAATTGACTTAACTGTTAACACATTTATTCCACTGTGAGACAAGACGTTCGTTGCCTTTATGGAGACACGTTTGCGGTTGCCTACAGAATCTTGGTTGTAACCAGACGTGCACCTCTCTGTCCGAAGAAAAGCAACGGCTACGAATGTCTTTCTACAGTGCTCCAAAAATGTGGAAATCGCGTGGGGAGAGATTGAGACTGTATGGAGGATGTGTGAGGACTTCCCAGAGAAACTTCTGCAGCCCACTGGAAAAAAAAAAGAACTTGGCAACTTGCCAAGGGTCAGGCCCACATATTGCTAAGGTTCTTCGATTTCGCTGCAGAAGTTTCGCTAGGAGACCCTCACACATCCTGTATAGAGTCTAAATCTCTCCCCATGCGATTTCCACCTTTTCGGAGCCCTGAAGAAAGACATTCTTGACTGTCAACTTGCTTCAGATGGAGAGATGCACACCTCAGTATAGGCAATCACAAACGCTTATCCACGAAAGGAACGACGATTTTGTCTCACTGTGGAGTAAACGTGTTAACTGTTACGCCGATTAATTTTGAAATAATAAACAGTTGATCTACTTTTTCCCATCTGTCTCATTTCTATTTGACTGCTCCTTATTATTCCAGAATGAAAAATAAAGCGCAGTTGGAAATAATGATAATAATATAGTACAAAAATCTACCACACTTTAGAGGTATTATTTATGGAGATAGAAAGGGGAAGGTGTTGACTGTGGACCTATTAGTAAGAACAGTCCAAACATTCGCCTCGAACGATTTTGAACAGTCACCTACAAAGCAAAATGAGTTAGTACTATTTCAATAACCATTTACGAAAATTGAGAACTCGCGCTTCTAGCTGCGTAACTGGCCTCTCTTCCGCAGGTGAAGTGGCTGAAAGAGGAGTTGGGATTCCATCACGCATTTAACTACAAGACGAATGACGTCACAGAGGCGCTGAAGCAGGCGGCACCTGACGGCGTCGACGTGTACTTCGACAACGTGGGCGGCGAGCTGAGCAGCGCAGTCATCAACAGCATGCGAGAGTGGGGCCGCATCTCTGTGTGCGTCTCGATATCTGGATACAACGAATCTAACCTCCCGAAGGCTACCATCATCCAGCCCGCAGCCAAATTCAAGCAGCTCCGCATGGAGGGGTTCCTGTATTCACGGTGGCACGACCGCTGGGAGAGGGCATTACCCAGCTGACGCAGTGGGTCCGAGAGGGGAAAATCAAATACCGTGAGACTGTAACAGAAGGGTTTCAAAACACCCCCAAAGCCTTCGCCCGTATGCTGCAGGGTGACAACTTGGGGAAGGCTGTTGTTAAAGTGTGAAGAACCATAGTGTATCATAAACAATTTCACAAGCAGGACAAGGACAATTTCTTTCAGTATTTTGTACACAGTACATCAAGAGAAAGGTGCATGGTTGCAACAGAATGTTCTTCAAAACTTATGTTTGTGGTTTCAGTTTTTCAATATCATTCCACATCATTATAAAAATTGAATAAATACATGAAAATAAATATTGTAAGTGGATAGTTTGTGTTGTTGCCCCAGATAATAATTATACTAATATTTTGACAGGATTTGTAAGTAAGAAGTAAGTTTAAACAGTTTATTAACAGAGGCAGATTATAAAACACGCATGCAACACGTACCCATCATCACTGTGTCTGACATCCTAATTATGGTCATATTGAAAGGCTCCATGATCAGCTAAGAAAAGAGACATATTCGCGCCCGAGGCCACGCTAGTTAATACTGTATGCTGCGGACAGTGGCCAGTGGCGTAATCTGCATCGCAGTGTGGCCGGACGCGCATCTACTGACCAAGCAAATTGTCAACATTCCAAACAGATCGAATGGCGAGGGCGTGTATCGTACCGTACGCCTGCGCGCAACCCTTAAACCCTTACATCACTTTACCCAGAGAAAAAGAGCAACCATAGGTGGCTTCAAACGACCCCCTGGGCGTTACGAATCTATTTCGCCATTTGCGGCATCAGAAGGCACTGCAACACGTATTTCGTTTGCAAATACAGTAACGTTTGGTACAAATAAATGAGCCTTCAAGATGGCAAATGGTTCAAATGGCTCTGAGCACTATGCGATTTAACATCTGAGGTCATCAGTCGCCTAGAACTTAGAACTAATTAAACCTAACTAACCTAAGGACATCTCACACATCTATGCCCGAGGCAGGATTCGAACCTGCGACCGTAGCAGTCGCTCGGTTCCAGACTGTAGCGCCTTCGTCTCCTCGTTGCAATTTTGCGGTACTGTTACAAAAATCCGTGTTTATAACTGCAGCATTTGTTACCTAATCTGGAATCTGTATTACGTCACTGTAACTTACGCTCGACGTTTCAGCAACTTTCGTTCCTCGTGGCAAAACATCATCCTCATTGCTCATATTCGTTATTGTAACCGGGACTTCTGCGACATTCTGTCTCACCATTGTAGCGACACCTACACTTCTAGCAACATAACAATGCATTATATCCAGTAACTCACTTTTCTCGGATCGCTCAATTAATAACAGACTTCCTTCCTTGCATCGGTATGACTTAATTTCAACGTAGATTGTCTTTCCTGCTCCCTTGAGAATTTGCTGAGGCTGATCAATTTGAACATCGACTCGGACGGTTTGAACTGAGTATTGCTGCTCCTTTGAGTATGGTCTGAAGAACGATTTCCTAGGTTGTAGTTGCTACGGCCTAGTCTGATCTTTCTTTCTGCGAAAAATATCTCTGCCCCGTTAGCGGACAATAAATCAAATCCAAGTACACCGTCGTAACGTGTTTCGTTATTTGAAACTACTTGCACCCTTGCTGTGTATTTATCTTTATTTTCACCCTCATCTTGGCCTTGGCCAAGAATTAATTCTACGTCAACTTCTCCATAGTTGCGTAGCTTCCCTCCGTTTAATCCTCGCACTTTTAATAGCGGCGGTTTCAGTTGATCCCGTTTATCTATGCCACACCACATTAATGAGATTTGTGCTCCTGTGTGAATAAGTAGTTTGATGTTTCTCCCACGATATACAGCACCTATCACGAAGTCATTTTCGGTCTGGTTTTCACTGGAACTAACAGAAACCACTGTCTCTGGCAAGGGGCGGAGGGAGTGGTGGCCCGTACGTCCCCGTACTCGTTTAAAGATCTGGCAGAATGTCTGTTGTTCGCATTACCTTTATTCTTGTTGCGACAATTTCTCGAAACAGGACCCTGCATCCAGCAATGACAGCAGATTTGATTCTCTTTACAATCCTTACGCTTGTGACCCAGCTTATTGCATCTGTAGCAGTGTACTGTCGTGTTGAAAACTCTGCGTTCTTGCTTCTACATCTCATTCGGTCGTCTTAGTGCTTCAACGAAAACAACAACTGATTCTACTGCTTCCTGAAACGTTTTACATCGCGCCAGTCTACCAGCTTTGCTTACTTCCTCTCTGCGCAATGAACGTGTCCAAGGCTCTCTGGTCGGCTTCGAACAACTGAATGCATTTTCATTTTCATCTTCTACTAACTCGTACGTTTGAGCGTTGATGTTTCGAATTCTTTCGGCAAACTGCTCGATAGATTCGTTTCGTCGCATTCGCAAACTGTAAAGCGACTCTCTGTAAAATCTGATCGCGTTTTTACGTTTAAATCTCTGAACAACAATCGTTCTAAGCTCATTGTAATCTTCTGTTTTCATGCAAGTAGGCTCCGCGCTAGTGAAATCTTGTGCTGCTCCCTGAATTCTTAATTTGGCAAACACTAGCTTATCGGAATCTCTCCATGATCCTAACAGGGCGGCACCTTCAAGTTTACGAAAAAACATTTTCACGTCATCTTTGGTTTTCCCGCTAAACACTGGTACTGATGGCAACAATGAAAAATTCTTTATTGTAGTTGTACTGCATGAACTATCATTTGACAAGTCTTTCGGAATGTTACGCTCGCTTCTTTCTGCTTTTAACTGCCGAATCTCTTCTTGCAGTTCATTAATAACAGTTTGTAGGTCGACAACGTTACTCTGACTGGATTGCAACATTTTGGCTAATTTAACGCCAATGAGTCACTCAATGTAAAATAAAAATCCATCACTGCGTTTCATATTCTAGCCAAACTGGAGTAGACGAACCTGAATTCCAGTGTTGGATGTCCCCGCGTAGTCGGAAGATGTTCATGCTGCTGCTGCTCGAAGTTCACGTTGTACTGCACCTCTTCGGGACTGAAGATTTTCCATAATTATCCCCATGCTGACACGACTTCCATAAGGGGGTAGTTTGTGTTACTGCCCAGGATGATAATTAGGCAAAATATTTGTCAGTATTTGTTAGAGGTGGGTCCTTGAGGTACAGCAATACGAGAAAACGAGAAGTAAGTTTAATCAGATTTATTAACAAAGACGGATTATAAAACACGCACACTACGCGTACCCATCATCACTGTTGAGCCGTGGAAAAATTGCTGTTTTGAAGAGCGCGCCGCAGCGCGTAGTGTGAAGCAGTCGCCCTCCGATTCTGGCGGTGGCGCCGCTGTGGCAGTCGCAGCTTTGGTGTCTCCCCCTGGTGGGAAAGGGGAAAAGTTGCCTGTTCACGTGCATTTAAGGGGCGGTATGAGCCCGTCAAAGAGGTTAGTCTGCCAGTCTCGGTGAGTCTGGTCAGGGGGTCAGTCGGAGTGAGGCTAGGTCAGTCTCGCGTCACCAGTTGCTGGTCTGTCTCTCGTTTGCATTTGCGCGGCAGTTAGTGTCTGTCTGTCGTCGGAGTGCTAGTATGTCTATCCTTTGGATCAACTTTAAAGCCAGAAAATGAGTCTTGCCACACCGCCCGTAACAGAACTTAGCTAGTGGTCGCCCGGTAGGGGCTGAGTTACTGCATCTGAGTCTGCGCGTTAGGCCGCCAGTCTGCTCGAGTTGCTCGGGCAACGGTCATTGGCGGTTGGATTGGTCGGATGGTCGGTCGCGCACTGACACGCGAGATGACTTGTCCGCCTTGAGCGTCGGCGCGTGTGAGGTCCCCACGTCAGTCCAGTGGGCAGCGCCGTATAGAAGGGGTAG
The DNA here is from genome assembly GCF_021461395.2 of Schistocerca americana. Lineage (NCBI taxonomy): Eukaryota > Metazoa > Arthropoda > Insecta > Orthoptera > Acrididae > Schistocerca > Schistocerca americana. The sequence goes on along the minus strand of NC_060125.1, from coordinate 593,050,072 downwards.
TGGCTTCGCGGTTCACACGAAAGCAACAGGAGCGAAACCACAACATCGGTCTGGCTGGTGCGAGCTGCGACGCCGTGAGACGGGAGATCGGCGCGCCTTCCTGCGTCCGTTGAAGCGGCTGGCAGCGGACGGTTCGGGAGAGCGTTGGGGGTGCTGCGCCAGGTCTTCGACAGAAATCGCAGTTTATTAGAAGTTTTCTTGGTGAGGTTACCAGCCGCTTTGTTTGGGGGTCGTCCCACCATTCTTGTCCGTTTGCCCACCCACGTGAAGGTGGTTATTTGTGAATTGGGTGGTCCGTTTTTCCCTTGTGGAATTGGGGAGGTTTACAGCAATCTGCGGTTCGGGTTGTTTAGTAATCCCCCCCCCCCCCCCCCCCCGCCCCTGGTCTATCTGCCGTACGTTAATAGCTGCCTCTGTCATGTTTGTCGGATTCGGTGTTAACGAATTTATGGAATTAAGGTAAAGGCCGAATTCCTGAAATATGTTTTTATCTTGCCTATCATCTTGCGAGTCGTTATATGTGTAATGTAGAGCATGTTGTACATTTCATGTAAGTCTGAATTTCATGGGTTTTATAAAGTTGCCACCCTTCAACCGTAAGAGCCCTTTTAAAAACAAATTGCACTTTTTGTGGCAAATAATTTCTTAGTGTCAGTGTTTGTACCATTTCCATCCCTCTTACGGGGTGCATAGTTAATGTGTTTGTGTGAGTTGTTAAAATTTTTGGTTTAAAGTAATCTGGTGTGTTGCAGATTTGCACCAGTGTAGTTTTTCAGAGGTTGTTCGTGACTACGGCCGTGTTGAAAGGGAGCGGAAGCTTCTCAGCCCGAAGGCTCCTACTGAATAATTGTAACTTGATATTTCGAGGTTGCTTTCTGATTGTAATTTTAAATCTGTTTTTGAAAAGGCTTTTAGGAATAAAATTCACATTTGTTAAAGGTAATTTTATTTTCCATCAGTTACTTTCTGGCAACTACTTCCACGCTCACCTAGTGTGATTAAATATGTTAATGTCCTTGGTGAATCGCTAGTAAATAAAGTAAATTCCTTAAGAAAAGATTTTGAAAGTCTGGCGTCCTAATTACGGTCGTATCGAAAAGCTCCATGGTGAGCTAAGAAGAGACATTCGCGCCCGAGGCCGCGCTAGTTAGTACTGCCCGCTGCGGACGGCGGCCAGTCACTTACCGCTGCGTCGCACTGGGGTCGACGCGCGTCTACTGACCAAGCGAATCGTCAGCATTCCAGACAGGTCGGCTGGCGAGCGCGTGTTACATATTGTATGGCTGCGCGCAACCCGTAGACCGTTACAATATTATATATTTAGTATTTTCTACTATGTCCACCATTTCACTCAGCCATCGAAGTATACACTTGAGTTTGTATTATTCATAAAAGCAGCCCATTCTGAAAGCTATACTTGTAGAACCATACAAGAATAAGACGATGTATAGGAGTGTTTGATTAAAGTGTGACTTGTGTGATTATCTATCAGGACTGATGTGGTACTTGTGTATAGTGTTATACCATAATCTTCCAACGAGAACAGTGTTTCAACAAAGCAGTGGCTTCTACCATACAGCTATTAACAAATATGTTCATTCTGCAGATTCAGTAATGTGTTTGTTAATGTAACTGTGTCGATTTTTCGACCAATTAGAAACTCTTCCTTTTACTTCAAATGCTGAAATAGACATACATATTACAAATTTTTTGATTACAACCAGCATTAAATAGAAAAATGTCTTTCTACATAATTACAGAACAGACAGGATACTCAAAGGTAGCCACAGCCTGGGGGATGTTTCTAGAATGAAATTTGCACTCTATAGCAGTGTGTGCGCTGATATGAACTTTCCTGGCAGATTAAAACTGTGTCCCGGCTGTAGCAAAGCCATGTCTCCGCAATATCCTTTCTTCCAGGACTGCTAGTTCTGCAAGGTTCGCAGGAGAGCTTCTGCGAAGTTTGGAAGGTAGGAGACGAGGTACTGGCGGAATTAAACCTGTGAGGACGTGGCGTGCGTCGTGCTTGGGTAGCTCAGTCGGTAGAGCACTTGCCCGCGAAAGGCAAAGGTCCCGAGTTCGAGTCTCGGTCCGGCACACAGTTTTAATCTGCCAGGAAGTTTCATATCAGCGCACACTCCGCTGTAGAAGGAAAATTTCATTCTAAAATCAGACTGTTAGAATCATAAAACAGGTGGTCCTATGTGTCTTAGCCAATGTGTGTAAAAGACAATGATGGAAACTCACATGTTGGTCACGATTGCAGTAATCCTACTTGCGACCAAGATAGTAAATGAAAATAAAATCTCAGTAATTGTTTCCTGTGTTCACATGAGGTCGCAAACATATTTGCGACAACTGAACACAGAACACAAAAGCAAGACATTGCTGATGTCATTAAAATAGAATTACGACGGGGTACATGTGTATAAAACGACAAAAACGCTAGTTTTATGAAATTGTTGTGAAAATTTTAGTACAGGTAGCAATTAACTGTTGCTGGCGCACTATAAATGATAACTTCAATTAACTTTGCAAAAGCAGACATAATGTCTTATGGGATAACAGCAATCAGTGATTTTATGTTACTTTAAATCCGTCTTGATTGCAAAATTTTTTTTTTATTCATATGACCGGTTTCGGTTCATTCAGAACCATCTTCAGATCTGATATTTAAGTTACAGGAGTAACCCGTCCAATTCAGCAATGTGAAAGTTGCTGAATTGGACGGGTTACTCCTGTAACTTAAATATCAGATCTGAAGATGGTTCTGAATGAACCGAAACCGGTCATATGAATAATAAAAAAAATTTTGCAATCAAGACGGATTTAAAGTAACTTCAATTAACGTTTCGAATCTACACGAACTACAATAATTGACGTAAATCGAAGATTAGTCTTTGCACTCATTACAATAATTTGTGAACTTAATTAAGTTACTGATAGTGTTAAAAACATTTAACTGCATATGTTTCGTGCCAGCGTAAGCCACAGTCCTCCACTGACTCAGTTGCCCTAATGGTGCTATTCCGACATACCCGTCGGACAAAACCTCTGGTAGTAGGGTTCAAAAATCGTTCGTGGAAACGTTAGTGTCAATGAAATTTTGGACCAGACATGGAGGTGGGCTCAGGTAATCTAATGGGTAAACCACCAGCTAACGTTGCGTACGGGTCTGTGGCTTTAGCTACACCTTGGATCGATAAAAATGATTGTCAATGAAATTCGCCAACAGCCATTCAGTATGACATGGCACAAATCCGGCTTGTGGATTTTATCAACGTAATGTGATAATGAGTTTAATGGATGAAGTCGGTTTCAGGTCTCTGGTCCCAAAGATCACTTGTGCTATCATGTTTCTGTAACCATGTGCAGTGTAAATATTGATAAATCAAAACATGTCTTTACAGCTCAGTATTTATTTCATAAACAAATTGCGAAAGACGCCCCCAACAGACATCGGACATGTTTATGCACTGCTGCCGATATCCATTTAGTTGGTATCCACAGAACTAGGAAGTATTACAGGTTTGCATGATGTACCACATCATCAACTCATTTCCAAGTAACGCTTGATTTCTCTCTATAATTCATTTAACGAGAGCGAAGTGATGTCACAAAAACTAAATATAACAATGTATTTAACAACAGAATTAAGTTTCCTGAAGGCCAGCTCTATTTTCGTTTGTACTAGAATTAATGTAAAAGAGTTTTTCTGTTGCATACTAAATTTGTGTGAATCTAAAGGCTTAGCCTAAACGATTCATTGGGTTTCAAAGCACTGTTTATTTACAACTATGCAACACACAGAGACAGGTGGAACATGAAAAGATAGATAGATCCACCAAGTTTTTGGTACATTCTATAAATATTCAATATGTGCATTCTTGGTCACCTGACAAGTATCCCAATGTTCCTCAAGTACTTTCACTAGCATGTCTCTGACAATGTCAGTCGCAGCAGCAAAACTTTAATCTTAACATAATCCAAGAGGAAGAAATCACATCGCGAGAAATCCTCTGAACTGGGGGGGGGGGGGGGGGGGGGGGGCATGGCAACAGAGGAACATTACAGAGACCAGCGCGCTCTGTCAAGCGATGTGGAAGATCTCTGTTGACAAAGGCATGGACAGTTGTGCTCCAGTGAGGTGAAGCTCCGTCCTGTTGACGGATGGAAGTCGAGGAGTCAGCAGTCAGTTGTGGCAACAACCGCAACAGCAGCATATCCAGGTGTCTTCAATGTGGCACAGATGACATTCACTTCTGGTGAATCCCTTCCCAACTGCACATCGCCATGCAACAACACAGTACACCACATTCTAAGATTGTGACAATACACGTTTTCTGACAGAGGAAAAGTCGCCTTGACGCTGAACATCGATGTCCTCGCAAAGTCACCATAATCTTCCATAGCTTGCTGCATTTGGGTACAAAACTACATTTGGCAGGCATAATCATCTAGGGTCAGTTGTTGTAACAGTTGCAAACGGAAGAGTTTGAAAGGCAAACGACCGCAAAACATTCTTAACGGTTTTCGGCGGAATGCCCAGATCACGGCTTGCACGAGTGGTTGATTTTTGTGGGCTGCACACAAAGCCCTGTCTCACACATTCCATCATTTCCTCTGAAGCTGACAGTCGCCATATGCTTTTTCCTTTAGACAGACAACCAGTATCACGAAACTAGCGAAACCAACGCAAAATGCACTGGTGACCAGGTGTAGCTTTTCTATTCGTATATTTGCGCATGAATACACGCTTAGCGCTCGTACCCCACACATACTTAGGATAAATACTTAGCCCACAAGAACTCTTCTCCAGCGTTGCCGCCACCTTGTAGGGTGCCGTCCCAGGTCTCCCATCTAGCGTGCACGCGAGATTTGAGGCAGGCATTTTAAACTTGATGAGTGGATCTATCTTTTCATGTACCATCTATCTTTGTATGTCATATACTTACCAGTAAATAGTGCTTTGAAACCTAATGAATCATTTAGGCTGACTCCGTATTTAATGTGGTTGAGACCATACCAGAGACGACTATAATTTTCGTACAGATGTCTGCTATCTTAGCAAAATAAAATCGGTGAAATTTTTACGAATCTTAAAACGACTGGGAATTTGTGCATAAAATGTCTCATCTTAATGGCCTATTTGCGCTGATTCCAAAAATGGTCATAGATTTTGCGAGGCTGTAATAGATCCGAAGATAATTTAGTATTGTGTTTATATTTTAGTAATATTGACTCAGCTGATGTGTTTCGAATATAGTTGTATTTTTAAAACGTGGTCTTTTGTCCTTCAGCGACTGACGAACACTTGTTTCCTTTCAGAAACAGTCTTTTAATTGAATTTGAGTATTACGCATCACCTTCCTTTGTTAATATTTAGGGTGACCCTTCCAAACCTCTGACATTTCAAAGGCCCAGCTAAAAAGAGCCTAAAGTAGATATAGTAATGAAATCGCACTGTATAATAGAGCTTCTCAAAGACTTTATTGAATACTCACCAGTGCACCTCTTCATATGAAGCATTTGTAGTACAAAGAATATCGAGTCTGTATTCAGTTTCTTGCCGCGTTCTGCTTAACATGTCCTCTGTCACTGTTGCAATCGTATCAGTCATACATCTTAACACAGTGATCTCGTCCATTTTCATCGCGTACATGCGGTTCTTCCCGAAGAAATCCAGTGGGGCAGTATCGGGGAAACGTGGTGGCCAGGCAGTGGTTCTACCGCGCCTGATCCAGCAACTTGGCAATTTCGTATGTAGTAACTTGAGAACAGGCGTTGACCAGTGCGGCAGAGCTCCATCTTGTTGAAAGGTGATGTTGGGTTCAACTCTTTCATCTGAAGATATACAAACTGCTTCAACATGTCCAGATACACTAGTCCATTTACCTTCATAGAAGAATGGTCCAACAATCTTGTGGTGCATTAGCCTACTTCAGAGGTCCTATAGGGTCCGCCAGAAAAAAGGTATAAATACTTTAAGGAACGAAAAGTATTACTTATTGTTTATTTTAAATTTAGTAATTGATCACATGCGTTGCACAAGCTTCAGTTTAGCACATGGTTACTTTAAATGTTGCAAATGTTCGCCGCTGCCGGCTATACACATTAACAGAACGACGAGCGGTCGCCGCAACTACGTCAGTCAATGTTACAGTGGAGATCGCCGCATATGTCGCTGTAATCTCCTGGCGAAGTTCCTTCAGCGTGCGTGGCTTACGTCGTTCGTTAGAAGTTATCTTTCACAGTTCCCCTTAAGTAAAAGTCCATAGGAGTTAGATCTGGAGACTGTGGAGAGTACTCAATGGGCCCTCTTTGTCCAATCCAATGCGCCGGAAAATTGTCGTCCAGGAAACCTCGTACGGCTAAGTGGTACTGTGGTGGCGCCCCATCCTGTTGGTAGAAGACCTCTTCATCAGCTCCACAAAGCACACGTGTACCTGGAATAACTGACGTGCGTAAAATTTCCTGCTACACTCCTCCAGTGACAGTAGCATTAAAGAAAAAGCGTCCTACTTAGCCCCTGGATGATAGTCTACACCACAGATGAACCCCTGGTAGATTGCTCGTTTTATCCACATAAACATGCGGATTTTCCGGTGCCCAGTACACACTGTTATGCAGATTCACGGTTCCATTAAGATTAAATTATGCCTCAGGACTCCAAAGTACATTCGTCACAAACTGTTCGTCATCAGTTACCATTTGCTGAGGCCATTCGCAAAATTGCATTTGGCTATCAGGATCGTCGGCATTAACGACGAGCAGTAATCGTGGAATGTAAACTTTCCACTTTGCAGATTTCAGAATTCTTCGTACACTTGTACTGCTAACCCCCACTTCATGTGCATATTGCGTAGCAGACTTCTGCAGAGAATTAACAAACTTGCAATTCAAACTTGTCAATGATGCATTGCATTGTTAGGCGGGTCTGTGGAACTGTTTCAGACTCCCGCCTCCATTGACGTTGCACTTCAACTGCATTATCAAACTTGAAAAACCACTTCACAACACATTTTCGTTGCTCGAATGTCAAGCTTGCTCCAACCATCCTGTTTTCTCAATAACGAGATGAAAGTACTAACATCTGTTAAGCCAAAGACCATACAACACACTCGTAACTCAAATCGAACGACAATATCGATCTCCCGATAGAGCCTGACAAAGAGTGTATACATTCTTCTGGCGAACTCTGTATTTAGGCCTACAATGAACATGTTCAATGACAGCATGCGGATGTTTCGAGCCCCAAATACGAACATTGTGCCGATAAATCGTTCCTGATACGTGAAATGTTGCCTCCTTTGAGAATAAATTTCTTTCCGGGAAGATGACATTCGTGTTAGTACACTGCAGCATGTCTGTAGCAAACTGTTATCGGCATGCTTTGTAGTTCGGCATCAGATTTTGCAGAACTTGCACTTTGTAAGTACACAAACGAAGACGCTGGGGTATTAGACTACGGAGTGCTGCTTGGGGTACACCAAGTTTTCTAGGTGCCTGCCAAATAGACTCGAGCGCGCTTCTGAGAAAAGCTTGTGTGATGTCGTCCTCTGTCGCTTCGGAAACACAACGACGCACATCGCCAGAATGTTTCAGAACACTTTCAGTTGCCAGAAACTTACGACGCCATTCCTTACAACCGTTTTAGCATCAGTGGTTCACATCCCTACAGTCTATGATAAGTCCTTTGCACAGTAATCGACGAATTTGTTTATGGAAATCACACTAGTTTGCGCGCTCTGCTGTGCGATCGCGATTTTCACTCCATACGATAATGATGCACTATGGCCCGTAGGTGGCCCGTCTGTCGCAAGAATATAAATTCTGTGGGATGCTGTAGGGTATGGTCGAATTTCACTGTCTAATCTACTGTTGTTTTTTCCTTGGTTTTTGAAATCTGGGACATTTGAAAGGGACATCCTATATGATATAATTTTAGAATAGTCAAATAATTTGGTACCGTATGAAACCTGTTACACTGACATGGTCTTTTGTTGTTGTCGATATTCAGTTCTCGGTAGCAAAATGTAGGGCAATGCATTAAATTGGTTTCAACATGCGAAATACGGATTTCTTACAGAAATCCCAACATAGAGGTTTGTAAGCACTATAAAGTATTAATTGAATAGCAAACAACCAGCAATATTCTTCTGCCGTAAGAAATATGTCTCATGTATAAGAAAAAAAGAAAGTTACTTACATAAGTTTTGGTTAGGGTCAAAGAGTTTGTTGTTAAGCGTCCCAGTTGACATCACTTTGATAATCGATTACGTAAATACATCATAAGTCCCGACCTGGCACAAATTTTCAACTGACGCCAAATATTCAAAAAGTAACCGGTTTCAGATGAACACAACACAAGACTCAATAAATATTGAGCTGGTGCATAAGTTCACAGGGCTTTTACATAAGTTTAATAAACACAACAGACACACATACCAGAGACATTAGTCATCAATAATACGAGGGTCACCCCAAAAGACCGAGCGAGGTGGCGCAGTGGTTAGACACTGGACTCGCATTCGGGAGGACGACGGTTCAATCCCGCGTCCGGCCATCCTGATTTAGGTTTTCCGTGATTTCCCTAAATCGCTCCAGGCAAATGCCGGGATGGTTCCTCTGAAAGGGCACGGCCGACTTCGTTCCCCATCCTTCCCTAATCCGATGAGACCGATGACCACGCTGTCTGGTCTCCTTCCCCAAAACAACCAACCAACCATCACCCCAAAAGTAAGGTCTCCCATTTTTTTATAGGTACAGGACTCTCTTTGTATGGCAATTCGTCACACTGTTACGAAGAGTGCTGCACTCGCTTGTGTAAACATGCGCACACGCCGCGCTGAGGCGCTCAGTCGTTGAGAATGGAGCTCACGTTGGATGTTACCACCAAGTGCGAATTGCGCGCAGTTATTCGGTTTTTGAACGCAAAGGGCACTGCGCCGATTGAAATCCATCGCCAATTGACGGAAGTGTATGGTGAGTCGTGCATAGATGTCAAAAATGTTTGTAAGTGGTACAGAGTGTTCGCAGCTGGTCGGGCCGAAATTCACGACGAGCAAAGGAGCGGGAGACCGTCAATTTCTGAGGAGAGTGTTGAAGGTTGAGCACTGGGACCACAATTAACGCTGACAGGTACTGTGAGACTCTGAAAAAACTCCAACGGGCAATTCATAACTGGAGAGGAGGAATGTTGAGAAAGGACGCGTACACATTCTCCATGACAACGCTCGCCCACACATCGCTCGGCAAACGTTGCTCTCCTGCAACAGTTTCAGTGGAACATAATCACCCACCCACCCTATAGCCCTGACTTGGCGCCCAGTGACTATCACCTGTTCCCTAAGTTAAAAGAACATTTGGCTGGAAAGCTGTTCAGCTCCGACGACGATGTGAAAAACGAGGTTCATAACTTTCTGAACAGCATGGCGGCGAGCTGGTATGATATGGGCATACAAAAACTGCACAGCGTCTACAAAAATGCATCGACAGAAATGGTGAGTAAGTCGAAAAGTAGCTAAATGTTCAAACTGTAAATTGATGTAAACCATTGTAGAGATAAACAGGTCTATGTACTTATAAAAAAATAGGAGACCTTACTTTTGGGATTACCCTCGCACGTTACAACAGTTTGCCAGCGCTCGAGTAACTTCTCAGTTTTGCGACTGTAGAAATCACTTGGTTTTGAGATGAAGAACTCGTCGACCCAGATTCAGAGCGCAGTTTTATCTGGAAACGAAGTTACTTGAACGTTGTTCGATAGAGAGCGGAGAAGGCGAAAATCTGAGGGGGCGAGATGAGTTGAATAAGGTGGGTGAGGAATGACAGTACTAGGGCAAAAAGAGCGTCACCACACGCTGATTTAATGCCAAATTTATTCAAGATGGCGGATCCAAGATAGAGTGGTTGTAAGGTGTCAGGCAAATCCAACACCTTCCATGAAACCCCTGACATGATCCAACACTATGTCGCATAGTTCCGAATAAATCCTGACATGAAATTAACCAAAGTTATACGATCAACGAGTGAGCAAATGGAATACCACAGACTAACACAAGAACGCCTAAATGCATGTCATACCTTCCCACCGTGAAACAGACGCAGTTCCGAGGGAAGAAACGAGAACAGAAGCCGAGAGCAGAACCGTGTTAAGCTAGAAGGCCCTACGGTAAGGGACAGACACCCACATCGCGGATGACCGCCCAGCCCATGTTAAAAGATAGAGCCCTCCAGAAGAACAGTATAGATCTTACGATAACACCAAAAGGGCCACACCAGCTGCAAGTTTTAGCGTGAGACTTTTTCGCGTCTCTGTTACGTCTCAAACGTTAAAAACATCGCCCCACCACGAAAAGTACAACGTTTCTCATTGCATAGACAGAATTTTTGTAGGCGGAGCTTAAGGTTAACATTGAGACCCTGATTGGTCAATTGAAAACACAGCCAGGTAGCTTTTTTTAAACCAACTTCGGTAAATTGTAGTAAGGAGAAGTAAGGAGAGAGTTGCTTCTGAGACGACGAGGTGTGGAGCTACGCTGCCCGCCGCCCCCTGACACTGCCTAACCAACGACAAGGTAATGAACGCACGCGATGCCGCAAGAGAGCACATAAACCTTCACTAGGAACTGCAGAAGTCTCATCTGTTTTATCCCCTTTTTACGAAATACTAGTGTCGATCGTCAATTAAAGCTCATGGTATTCACATTTGCTACGTAAGTTAAAACTGAAACGCGATGATTTTTCTGTTATATAATTATTGAGAAGCCGCATCAGCCACTGTAATTTACGACAAGTTAGATAAGTAATTAAAGATAATTGAGGGTCACTGTAGACCATTTTGATTGTTTTCTCTTTTGTGAAACTTAATTTAAACCTAGATTATACACTCCTGGAAATGGAAAAAAGAACACATTGACACCGGTGTGTCAGATCCACCATACTTGCTCCGGACACTGCGAGAGGGCTGTACAAGCAATGATCACACGCACGGCACAGCGGACACACCAGGAACCGCGGTGTTGGCCGTCGAATGGCGCTAACTGCGCATCATTTGTGCACCGCCGCCGTCAGTGTCAGCCAGTTTGCCGTGGCATACGGAGCTCCATCGCAGTCTTTAACACTGGTAGCATGACGCGACAGCGTGGACGTGAACCGTATGTGCAGTTGACGGACTTGGAGCGAGGGCGTATTGTGGGCATGCGGGAGGCCGGGTGGACGTACCGCCGAATTGCTCAACACGTGGGGCGTGAGGTCTCCACGGTACATCGATGTTGTCGCCAGTGGTCGGCGGAAGGTGCACGTGCCCGTCGACCTGGGACCGGACCGCAGCGACGCACGGATGCACGCCAAGACCGTAGGATCCTACGCAGTGCCGTAGGGGACCGCACCGCCACTTCCCAGCAAATTAGGGACACTGTTGCTCCTGGGGTATCGGCGAGGACCATTCGCAACCGTCTCCATGAAGCTGGGCTACGGTCCCGCACACCGTTAGGCCGTCTTCCGCTCACGCCCCAACATCGTGCAGCCCGCCTCCAGTGGTGTCGCGACAGGCGTGAATGGAGGGACGAATGGAGACGTGTCGTCTTCAGCGATGAGAGTCGCTTCTGCCTTGGTGCCAATGATGGTCGTATGCGTGTTTGGCGCCGTGCAGGTGAGCGCCACAATCAGGACTGCATACGACCGAGGCACACAGGGCCAACACCCGGCATCATGGTGTGGGGAGCGATCTCCTACACTGGCCGTACACCACTGGTGATCGTCGAGGGGACACTGAATAGTGCACGGTACATCCAAACCGTCATCGAACCCATCGTTCTACCATTCCTATACCGGCAAGGGAACTTGCTGTTCCAACAGGACAATGCACGTCCGCATGTATCCCTTGCCACCCAACGTGCTCTAGAAGGTGTAAGTCAACTACCCTGGCCAGCAAGATCTCCGGATCTGTCCCCCATTGAGCATGTTTGGGACTGGATGAAGCGTCGTCTCACCCAGTCTGCACGTCCTGCACGAACGCTGGTCCAACTGAGGCGCCAGGTGGAAATGGCATGGCAAGCCGTTCCACAGGACTACATCCAGCATCTCTACGATCGTCTCCATGGGAGAATAGCAGCCTGCATTGCTGCGAAAGGTGGATATGCACTGTACTAGTGCCGACATTGTGCATGCTCTGTTGCCTGTGTCTATGTGCCTGTGGTTCTGTCAGTGTGATCATGTGATGTATCTGACCTCAGGAATGTGTCAATAAAGTTTCCCCTTCCTGGGACAATGAATTCACGGTGTTCTTATTTCAATTTCCAGGAGTGTAGATGTGATATGGCATAGGTCATCCTTCGATCCATTGTAGAACTTGGAAACCCACTCAGGGAATATTCGTTCACATTGTTGTTGAACGCAGTTGGTTTTTATCATCCTGTATTAAAACATTTCCTTCTATCAATAGTGCAATTTCTAAACAATGTTTTGTGAGTAGAATAAAATTTCCAATGGTAAACTTAACTGCTTTTTCGACGTTTTTTACCAGCTAACTAAAAATAGGAAAGCCTTGAACCCCTTCCACTAAATTTAGTTAGTATTAAGATTCTTTTACAGGGAGTGCAGTGGAGCTGACACTGAAATCATTAAGTATTTGATTATATCATCGCTAGTCTCACTGAACTCTTCTGAACTCTACATGTCATGTGTGGTCTGGCGTCTCCTTACCAGCAACAGGTCCCAGGTTCAAACTAGTCAATTCCCTAAAAAACACGCTCAGAGCGTCATTGCGCGAAAGTGGTAGGGAGACACGACTTAGAACAGACAGACACCACGCAGAATGTTAGAGGGTAGACATGGAAACATCGCAATGACGTCATGGCGGAAAGTTCGAATCTTGGCGGGAAAGTAGGTCAATTGGGCTACCTCCATTAACCCAACACCCTCCCCTCCCCTTTCCCTTCCCTACCCCCAGAAAATAGCGGGAAGTTCAAATTGTCGTGGAAGTAAGGTCACTTGGGCTACCTCCACTAACCTAAGAAAATGGCGGGAAAAAAGGTCACTTGTGCTACCTCCACTAACCTAAGTCATCCGACCGCCACCTCTTCCTAAGAATTGGTGGGGAAAGAACTCAGCCTGAGCTGGGCTGCTGGATAGGATGGACCTAAGTCTTTATTTTGCATGCAGTGTTTATTTAGACAACTTGAAGCAGTAGCTCCATCAAGTGTGTTCATCATGAGGTCCGGAGTCCAACTGACCTAGTACACAGTACTGCTACCAGAGGGCACTGTCGTCCCATGGCTGTCAGGTGAGAAAAGGACTCAGCCAGTGCTGCGCTGCTGCAGAGAGGCAGCAGTGTACTTATTTATTTCGGAAAAATTTATCTAGGGCCGGATTTCACGTAGTTTATTTATTACACTGAAACAAAACATTTGCTCTGATGAGCTTGAGGCCACACTACATAGCCTACAGACCTGAAAACGACTTGTAAATTATCTAAATAATGCAGTACACTAAGTGCAGACATGCGAACAACTCGTAAATTGTCAAAATAATGCATCTATAACGCTCTGCAAATGCGCTCTCTAATTGTAAAGTGTCGAAATAATGCATTTCGCAGCCCACAGACCTGCAAACTACTTGCAAATTGTCAAAACAATGCATGTCTAACGCTCTACAAGCACGCCCACTAACTATAAACTGTTGAAATAATGCAGTACACAGCACACAGAGCTGCAAACTACTTGTAAATTATCGAAATAATGCATTACTCTGATGTACAGAGACATCATCTACTCGTAAATTGTCAAAATAATGCATGTAAAAGGCTCTGCAAACACGGCCACTATCGAAATAATACGTTGCACAGGTTCGAATCCTGCCTCGGGCATGGATGTTTGTGATGTCCTTAGGTTAGTTAGGTTTAACTAGTTCTAAGTTCTAGGGGACTAATGACCTCAGCAGTTGAGTCCCATAGTGCTCAGAGCCAATACGTTGCACAGCCTACAGACCTGTTCACAAAGTAATGCAACAGACACGTTCACTACGCATAAAATTGGCAAAATAATGCTGTATAACGCTCTGCCAACAAGCTCACAAAGCATAAACAGCCGAAAATAATGCAGTGCAAAACACTCATCGCATGTAAAATCGTTTTTGAACTACCATTTAGAAATTCGACCACTGCTCCCTATAAAGGCTTCAACACGCGCACACGCCGACGCCAACCGGATGTGGGCAGCACAATAGAGACGAATGCCGAGGTGCGAACCATCACTCTCACACTGCTGCCAATTACAGCCAGCAGGTGAAAGTCGTGTCTATTTTCAGGTATACAGTTAGAATTCTACGAGTATTATACTGACGTCACAGTTCTATGTAAATAAGAGCCAAGCCACCCTCTGTATGCGCACCTAATCACTGTGGCCAAGGCATACCTGATGGTCCAGCGCCAAGAGAGATGTTTGCATAGCGGCTCACCCTCGCAGATAGAGCTAAAAGGTTCTCAATGTTATACTGATGTCGCAGGTCTATGTAAACAACAGCCAACCCCCCTCTGAATGCACTATAGAAATCTATTGCAATGCTTCCCAGAATAGCACAGGTTGCATTCTCCCTAGTGATCCTAATCGGACATGCGAGACACCTCCATGACGTACGTGTTTACTCAGCCACCACGCATACCTGCCCAGGATGGGTGATGCATTGCCGTGAAGCATTCACGTAGTGACTCACCGTCGCAGGCACACCTGAAAGGTTCTCGATGTTATATTGATGTCACAGGTCTATGTAAGTAACAGCCAAATCTACCTCTCAGAAATTGTAATGTGTTGCAGAAATAGTTAATGGTCGCTTTTGTAGGAGCTTTTGTGATGTCTCAGCTTGTCTGCATGGAAATTATTGTCCTAGCAGAACCTGTTTACGAAAATAGCCAAGAATAACGCCGAATGCATCCCTCCTGATGGTCCTCATGCAGCACCCCATCCATCACATGTTACCCTTCCTGAAAATGATTAAGCTCAGCTTTCAACAAACATCTCCAAAACACAAACGTACTCACCACTATGTAGAGGCTCCTATGTCCCGACACAAAGGATGTCTTATGAATGAATGGAGCATTATGATTGGCTCTTACTGATTTTACCTACCAAATTACTGATGCCACCGGTGTGGAAGCACTGTCAATCTTTCTCTTTCTGCAGACGAGACTTTCAGTGGCAAAACTATTTCGTACAGATTGCCATATTGCACTGACAGTTATACCCTACAAAACTGGCCTACAGATCGTCAAATATGGAAAGACTCTTCCTCAATTACACTGCTCTGCCACTGAGTATGGAAGCTTGAATACTAGAATGTGAAACCAATCTCCAACCCAGCAATATATCATCGCGTACCAGGTCGATGTAGTAAACATACAATTCGTATTGTAAGCGTACTGTCATATCGCTAGCTTGGTTGTGGAGTATCTTTGCGGGCAGCCACGCCTGTAGAGTCGAGCGCGGGACACGGAACTGTTATGTTGTGTAGTGTGTAGCTCTGCATGTGAGAGGCATTGTTAGTATGGAAGTTGAAGTGTTGCTACAAGTTCTATTACAGTAAAGTGATAAAATAAGGAAATGATTCAGAGGAAAGTGCGTCAAGAAGTAATTTAAATATGAGCTGTGCTGCTGATAACATATTCGTGTACTTTCTTGTTGCGTGTCGTACCATACAGTATCAATCATCCGCGCCATGTTCGGTCTCGAAGAATGAACTAATGGAAACAGTAATACTGTGTACCACAAAAGAGAGCATTTAAGTGCCTGTGTCTTGTAGCGAACGTAAGAACTTTCGTTCGATCATTTGGCTTCTGCATCATCAATAATCACCCGCGTCGTGTCGGTTAAGCATACGCTCATCTGAGTGGACAGATAATCATCAAGATTGTTAATTGGGATAAACAGTTATGAATTAGAATGTAAACAGTGCAACCTGAGATTTCCTTTAATCGTCTCAGAATATAGTTGTTCACACCAGACGTAGAACAGTGTTGTGTTCTGACGATGAGGGGCTCCCCTGACTCGCTTGCATATTTCGATAGATAATTTCAGGCAAGCCAGCAACAGTGTGGAGCAGAACAGTACGACCGCCGCGGGATTATCAGGTACGTGGCGTGGACAGGGCGCATGGTCACGAAACGACGACCAGTTTAAAGGTACCACCACACCCATTTGTACCCCCGGGCATGTTACAGTATCCTGCGCCATACAAAATCGCCCCTTTAGCATCATGCATATATCCATTGACCGCCAGACACTCGAACATTTACCGTGAAGACAGACAGCATAAGCACATGCACCGTAGGTATACTCCTCGCAGAACTAGATATTTCCCACAAGGTCAGGCAGTCATCCGTCGCAGCTGATGGTCACAAGTCATCCGCTGCTGACGAGTGACCAAGGCGCCCACAGCGGACCAACTGTTGTACAAAGTCGGGCTTGTTTGCCCTTGGCACAAAGGCTTTACTGTTTCTGCTGCTTGCTTGCTTGCTTTCTACACCCCTCAGCAGACTCTGGGATTACAAGAACACATGTATTTTCACATTGTTTGCCAGAATATTATACCATTCTCGATATCAAGCACGTAGCAATATTGCTTGCATAGCAGTATCACACACGTAGTATAATTCAGAAGATGTAGACTGGAAATTGTTTCTCTAGAAGCCCGAAACTTTAGTGAGGTGGAGCGCGCTGTAAACCACTGAGTAACTAGAAACTTATCCTGTCTGTGAAGGCGTTTATGTGATAACGCGAAAAGAATGGAAGAAATTCTCCAACCCATCTTTCACCTGCTAGATGCGCACACCACAATCGATGTTCTCTCAACCAAATAAAGACGGGAAATGTGCAGAAGCAGTCAACCAGACAATTTACATGGGAGTGAATAATGGTCCAGAGCAAACAAACATCCATACTGGATCGTCTCAAATTTCCACGCGATCACGAAGACTGTCCAACACATTGAGTATTAGTTCGCGATTCAGCCATCTAGAGGACGACACAGTTAAGTCAGCTACGTTCCTGCATCCCAACAGGCCTCTGCATTCAGACGGTTCCTGCCATTAGCAGGAAACGTGAATCATTCTCGCCGCAGGCCACCGCCATGCAATCCGACACAGAATTGTCCTAGGAAACTGGCTACATATACATTTAATCACTGTACTTACAATTAAATATTATGATCACGGTCTCAAAGTATCGGAAATACACCCCGCTGATGGCTGTGGTCCTGGAAATAGAAATATCTGTACCATTCTAACGACTTGACATATTTTTCCCTTTGCTATCGCAGTATTCCATGTCAAATCCATACCTTCCTTACGACTGGACATAGTCATTTCCTTTGCACTTATCGCTCCGAAAGGTATCGCGAAGTCAGGTATAGATTTAAGTGCAGGACGCTCAGAGGCGTTTAAGGAATAATTCTTCCCTTGTTCCTTACATGAGTGGAACAGGAAAAAAAGTCCTAATAACTGTACGACGTGAAATATTCTCTGCCATGCAAAGTGGTTTATAGGGTATTCATGTAGATGTAGATGTAGAAAGAGAAATATGTCCAGTTTAATTCAGGGCCACCTGGTAAGTGAAACCAAGAAGTTAGCCCGAGTTTTTGTTACTTTTTTAACAACGTTCTGTTACATGTCTTCCACTATCACGACCATAAAATACTGCATATGCTTAAGTCCTGACTTTGCAAGTGCTTATTCTACAATAACATAGCACTTTGAACTCCCTTCCCGCTGTGTCACTTCGTTGCTGCTAGATTACGTCCTGTCCACACAAATACAGGGTCATTCAAAAAGGAAGAACGGATTTCTTGTTTATTACAGAGAAAATGGGAAGGATAGAAACACGTTGCGTATGTCACATTATAGAGAAAGGTTCAAAGATTTATGTTCACACAGACACTACGCCATACACTCAATGGGAGCACCACGCGTTGCTCGAGAAACATCGAATCGGTGGTCCATTTCAGTCCACAGACGAAGCCACATGTCCCTGTTTATTGAATCGACAGCTTCAAAAACTTCCCAGCTGTTGAAGAGTGTTACCATAGATCGGACAAAGACTTTGTCTCTTAATCTACCCCCACAGAAAAAAAGAAATTCCATGGTGTTGGGTGTGGGGACCTGGGAGACCAAAAGCAATGAGCAAGATCTTGTTGTCCACCTCTTCCAATCCAATGTTGTGGGATGTTGTTGTTAAGATAATGCTGCACCTCAAGGTGAAAGTGAGGGGAGGCATGTGCTGGCGTCATTCATATAAATGGAATCATTGGCATCTTTGTGAAGTTGAGAAAGCAACCAATTTTGCAGCATGTCCAGGTATGACATTCCTGTCTGTTTCCTACGCAAAAAAAAAAAAAAAAAAAAAAAAAATCCATAAGCTTTGCGAATAGAGACGGCACAAAACACATTCGGTTGGCCTGAGTCTCTTTCAAGCTATACGACGACCCAAGGATTTTGTGACCCGCAAATTTTTACATTATGGAAGTTAACTTTACCCGATAGGCGAAACATCAATTCGTCGGAAAAGATGAGTCGTTCGGAAAATGTGTCGTTGTATCCTAGAGAAATGAAATGCAAAATAAGTAAATTTTGTTGTAGTCTCCGGGGCGCAATTGGTGCAGTAACTGCAACTTGTAAAGCTTCGCATGCAGGGCTCGTTTCAGAGCACATCACACCGTTGTTGTTGTTGTCTGAATAAGGTGAAGTTACTGGTATACCCGCCTTGTGGACTTCCGAGGGCTCCGTGTGAACGCATCTTGTATACGCTCGACATTTTCATCAGATGTGCGTGGCTGACCAGTGCTCTTCCCTTCGCAGTTGCAACAACATTTCAGCAATTTTATATGTCATCCATAAATTTGCCTGTGCAGACGCGGTTTCTTGCTCAATGGACGTCGGAATGCACGTAGCACAATAGACTGACTTCGCGCAAATTCCAGCACACAGAATCATTTTTCTTGTGGTATAGTCTTCCTGTTGCTACAAACAGACAACAGCGCTGCTGTGTCAAAGCTTTGAACATTTCTCTATCCAGTGACATGCGCAATGTGTTTCTATCTTTCAGAGTTTGTCTGTAATAAATAATTGAAATTTGTTGTCTCTCCTTGAATCATCAAAGTAACAAAAGCCATGACCTCCTAACAGTGCTTTCTCAAGCACTCAACTCATGTACAGTGCTTCAGTGAATCCTTAAATTAAATATTACTTCATCAGAAATAACATATCGGTGAGTGTCATTGCACAGCATAAACAGAAACCACCACTTCATAAACATCTTAAATGCAAAGGGCACATGAGATAAGGTAACTGGTGAGGAAAGGAGGCATGGTGAAGAGGCCAAGCCAGTCAGCCTTTAAGTAGTAAACGTAGTTGTGTTACAAACCAAAGCTAACAGCTTGCGAATAAGTGCTGATAAAAGATAAAACACCGCACTTGCAACCAGCAACAGCCTACCTAACAACAACATAGGGTTCGTTATATGGTGGCCAAACTATGAGTAGCTCTTATTTATCTTAAACATATTCCACCTCCATGGACGAGTGGTCAGCGCAGCAGAATGCCACGCGAAGGGCCCAGGTTCGATTACCGTGTGGATAGCAGACGGGGACTGGGTGTTGTGATGTCTTCATCGTCATATCATCCTCATCGACGCGCAAGTCGCCGAAGCGGCGACAACTAAAACGACTTGCACCAGGCGACCGGTCTACACGACGGAAGACCCTAGCCAAACGACCTCTCATTTCATGTCGAACATTGTTGTTGTGGTCTTCAGTCCTGAGACTGGTTTGATGCAGCTCTCCATGCTACTCTATCCTGTGCAAGCTTCTTCATCTCCCAGTACCTACTGCAACCTACATCCTTCTGAATCTGCTTAGTGTATTCATCCCTTGGTCTCCCTCTACGATTTTTACCCTCCACGCTGCCCTCCAATGCTAAATTTGTGATCCCTTGATGCCTCAGAACATGTCCTACCAACCGGTCCCTTCTTCTCGTCAAGTTGTGCCACAAACTCCTCTTCTCCCCAATTCTATTCAATACCTCCTCATTAGTTATGTGACCTACCCATCTAATCTTCAGCATTCTTCTGTAGCACCACATTTCGAAAGCTTCTATTCTCCTCCTGTCCGAACTATTTATCGTCCATGTATCACTTCCATACATGGCTACACTCCATACAAATACTTTCAGAAACGACTTCCTGACACTTAAATCTATACTCGATGTTAACAAATTTCTCTTCTTCAGAAACGACTGCCTTGCCATTGCCAGTCTACATTTTATATCCTCTCTACTTCGACCATCATCAGTTATTTTACTCCCTAAATAGCAAAACTCCTTTACTACTTTAAGTGTCTCATTTCCTAATCTAATCCCCTCAGCATCACCCGACTTAACTCGACTACATTCCATTATCCTCGTTTTGCTTTTGTTGATGTTCATCTTATATCCTCCTTTCAAGACACTGTCCATTCCGTTCAACTGCTCTTCCAAGTCCTTTGCTGTCTCTGACAGAATTACAATGTCATCGGCGAACCTCAAAGTTTTTACTTCTTCTCCATGAATTTTAATACCTACTCCGAATTTTTCTTTTGTTTCCTTTACTGCTTGCTCAATATACAGATTGAATAACATCGGGGAGAGGCTACAACCCTGTCTCACTCCTTTCCCAACCACTGCTTCCCTTTCATGCCCCTCGACTCTTATAACTGCCATCTGGTTCCTGTACAAATTGTAAATAGCCTTTCGCTCCCTGTATTTTACCCCTGCCACCTTCAGAATTTGAAAGAGAGTATTCCAGTTAACATTGTCAAAAGCTTTCTCTAAGTCTACAAATGCTAGAAACGTAGGTTTGCCTTTTCTTAATCTTTCTTCTAAGATAAGTCGTAAGGTTAGTATTGCCTCACGTGTTCCAACATTTCTACGGAATCCAAACTGATCTTCCCCAGGTCCGCTTCTACCAGTTTTTCCATTCGTCTGTAAAGAATTCGCGTTGGTATTTTGCAGCTGTGACTTATTAAACTGATAGTTTGGTAATTTTCACATCTGTCAACACCTGCTTTCTTTGGGATTGGAATTATTATATTCTTCTTGAAGTCTGAGGGTATTTCGCCTGTCTCATACATCGTGCTCACCAGATGGTAGAGTTTTGTCATGACTGGCTCTCCCAAGGCCATCAGTAGTTCTAATGGAATGTTGTCCACTCCCAGGACCTTGTTTCGACTCAGGTCTTTCAGTGCTCTGTCAAACTCTTCACGCAGTATCTTATCTCTCATTTCGTCTTCATCTACATCCTCTTCCATTTCCATAATATTGTCCTCAAGTACATTGCCCTTGTATAAACCCTCTATATACTCCTTCCACCTTTCTGCCTTCCCTTCTTTGCTTAGAACTGGGTTGCCATCTGAGCTCTTGATATTCATACAAGTGGTCGAACATTAAAATTTTAATAAAGATTACTACTGCTTCTGCAATACGTGAAATAAATACGGTTTACGTCCAATTAGCTCTTATGCCTTCTTCCACAGTTACCTACCCAGTTATGGGTTTCACGGCTACCACAACAAGCCACATCCCAGCATTATGGAAATTAACATCCTCTTTGTACATAATACTGTACATGCATAAATTCTCAAAATAATAGAAAATTTGCGATAATACTATTCCAGTTATATCTCCCCCCCCCCCCCCCCCCCAATAACTGCGAGATCATACACAAGATAGGAAAGGTATAAATGTTGCAGATTAAGAAAAAGAACTATATCCACAGCCTACGCAAGTATCCCATATACATGACAAAGAATGGCAGATTCTCTAGGAATCCAAACTAACCCTCTGTATGTAGCGCTTCGTGTGTATTATGTTTATGAGTGCAAGCTCTTTCTCCGATTCGGCATAGGTCAACTTATAGTCAATGCCACGCTCAGTGTTTATTTGCAAGCAGTTATCTTTGGTCTTTATCGAAGCAAGGTCTACTACATCAAGGCTGACAGGCTTACTTCTTCGTGATCCTCACTTCTTTCCTCACCGTCTATCTTCTTCGCCCTTTCCTTAGCTAACATCATCTTTTTTTGCAAGAACATTCCTCTAATCACTTGAAAGTCTACTTTCTCCATTTATTGTGTAACATAATTTCACAGTGGGGAAATCCTGTGATTCGTGGCAAAAGTTATTGATAATTTCTTCAAAAGACAGGAATGCAACTGACCCATTCTCAATGCTTCGTGTAATAGCACGTCCTATTCATTATTACCTCCAACACATTTTCCCGCAGAAAGTACCTATGTCTTAAATAATGTCTCTCCGACTATTCTGTAAATGCACTGCCTGACAAAAGAGGTGAAGCATCCAAATGGAGAGGAGGAAACGAAATGATTCACGGAGTGAGAGTATATATGATGTTAAAATCTAGTCAAATTTACCACCAACTTGGGGCATGAGCCCACTTATCAATATGACGCTGTACTCCTTCTGGCCTGGATGCACGCAATGATTCCGTTGGGAGGGGTGCCAAAAGTCGTTGTCTCCTCTCCTGAGGGAAGTTGGCTCGCAATTGCTGTTAACTGTTCCTTGACATCCTGGCTCGTTGCACTGGGACAGAACCAACATGTGAGCTAGCCCCACACTCGTTCTGTCGGGGATAGATATGGGAACCTTGTTGGCCACGGCAGTACCTCATGACGCAGACAATTCACACAGTCAAGTCCCATGTGTGGACAAACATTGTCCTGTTGATAAACGCCACCACAATATTGTCGATGGGAGATAATACATGAGAACACAGGATCGCTGATGTATCGTTGTGCCGTCAGAGTTCCCTCAGTCACCACCAGCCATGACCTGAAGTCATGGCAGATGGCTCTCCACACTTTGGCGCCAAGTGTAACATCGCTCTCCAAAGCACTGGAAGAATAAGACCTCTCCCCATGTAAGAGCCATACTCACTGACAATAGTCATCCGGGGTAGTTCAGAGCCGCGATTCATCGCTAAACACGATGCATCGCCACTCTTCGGCAGTCCGTGCTTCCGATCATGGCACGCTTCCAAATGCGGCCGTGTGTGCTGTACTGCTGACAGCAGCCTACGCGTGGGAAGGTAATTCCCTAGTCTGGCTGCTGCTGTTCTCTGACCACTGGTTTGGAATGACACAGAGTGTTGCTGGTTGTCCTTTACTATCCGTGACAACCAAACTGACCCTTGGCGCGGTGGCTGATGGGAGCGACTGTAAATGGAAAATACCCTACTGTACATTAAAATTGCTACACCAAGAAGAAGTGCAGATGATAAACGGATATTCATTGGACAAATATATTATGCTAGAAGTGACATGTGATTACATTTTCACGCAATTTGGGTGCATAGATCCTGAGAAATCGGTACCCAGAACAACCATCTCTGGCCGTAATAACGGCCTTGATACGCCTGGGCATTAGTCAAACAGAGCTTGGATGGCGTGTATATGAACAGCTGCCCATGCAGCTTCAACACGATACCACAGCTCATCAAGAGTAGTGACTGGCGTATTGTGACGAGCCAGTTGCTCGGCCACCATTAACCAGACGTTTTCAATTGGTGAGAGATCTGGAGAATGTGCTGGTCAGGGCAGCAGTCGAGCAGTTTCTGTATCCAGAAAGACCAGTACAGGACCTGCAACACGCGGTCGTGCATTATCCTGCTGAAATGTAGGGTTTCGCAGGGATCGAATGAAGGGTAGAGCCACGGATCGTAACACATCTTAAATGTTACGTCCAGTGTTGAAAGTGCCGTCAATGCGGACGAGAGATGTCCGAGACGTTGTAACCAATGCCACCCCATACCATCACGCCGGGTGATACGCCAGTATGGCGATGACGAATACACGCTTCCAATGTGCGTTCACCGCGTTGTCGCCAAACACGGATGCGACCACCACGATGCTGTAAACAGAACCTGGATTCATCCGAAAAAATGACGTTTTGCCATTCGTGCACCCAGGTTCGTCGTTGAGTACACCATCGCAAGCGCTTCTGTCTGTGATGCAGCGTCAAGGGTAACCGCAGCCATGGTCTCCGAGCTGATAGTCCACGCCGCTTCAAACGGCGCCGAGCTGTTCGTGCAGATGGTCGTTGTATTTCAAACGTCCCCATCTGTTGACTCAGGGATCGAGACGTGGCTGCACGATCCTTTACAGCCGTGCGGATAAGATGCCTGTCATCTCGACTGCTAGTGATACGAGGCCGTTGGGATCCAGCACGGCGTTCCGTATTACCCTCTTGAACCCACCGATTCCATATTCTGCTAACAATCATTGGCTCTCGACCAACGCGAGCAGCAATGTCGCGTCGCGATACGATAAACCGCAATCGCTATAGGATACAATCCGACCTTTATCAAAGTAGTAAACGTGATGGTACGCACCTGGCATCACAACAACGTTTCACCAGGCAACGCCGGTTGGGCTGCTGTTTGTGTACGAGAAATCGGTTGGAAACTTTCGTCATGGCAGCACGTTCTAGGTGTCGTCACCGGCGCCAACCTTGTGTGAATGTTCTGAAAAGCTGATCATTTGCATATCACAGCATCTTCTTATTGTCGGTTAAATTTCGCGTCTGTATCACGTCATCTTCGTGGTGTAGCAATTTTAATGGCCAGTAGTGTACCTTTACAGTCGCTCCCATCAGCCACCACGCCAAGGGTCAACTTGGTTTGTTTGGGCTGCACTCGTTCTCGGATAGCAGGCGCAGATGTAAAGGAGATACAGTACAACGATCCTCCTTTGCAGTGATCACATGTGGTCGACCAGTACCTCGAAGACGAGTATACCATCTGTCACTTTACCATGTAGTCTAGCATCAGGCCACTACCAAATCCAAATGCGCCACAAATCTGGATATTGTACTATTCGACGAGTGGGTCACGTGAAGACCCCACAATAAGGCCACTTTTAAACTCTGCCAGGCGCTGATAACGCTGTCTCGTACGATACGCGCCATCTCCGCGTCCTTCGCAGTGACCATTCAAAATATGACGCTGTTTACGTCCCTTATATACCTTACCAGCCTGGTGACAATACGAGACACGAACAACACTAAAACACTCTGGTGGCAGTTCTATCTGTCACAGAGAATTTCATCTTGAGTTTGCCGCGCGGAATAGTCGCGCGGTTTGTGGCGCCATGACACGGATTGCGCTGCCCCTCCCGCCGGAGGTTCGAGTCCTCCCTCCTGCATGTGTGTGTGTTGTTCTTAGCCTAAGTTAGTTTAAGTAGTGTGTAAGTCTAGGGACCGATTCAGCAGTTTGGTCCCTTAGGAATTCACACACATTTGAAAATCTCAATAGTCTGCGACTTGCCACGAATTCCTTTCCTGCGCCAACCTCTTCATCTCAGAGTAGCTCTTGCACCCTACGTTCTCAATTATTTGCTGGATGTATTCCAATCTCTGTCTTCTTCTACAGTTTTTACCCTCTAACAGCTCTCTCTAGTACCATGGAAGTTATTCACTGGTGTATTAACAGATGTCCTATCATCCTGTCCCTTCTTCTTGTCCCTTTCACAGCCGATTCTGTGGGGAATCCTCTTATTCCTTATCTCACCACCCCATCTAATTTCTAACCAACATTCGTCTGTAGCACAATGTCTCAAATGCTTGGATTCTCTTCTTTTCCGGTTTTTCCACAATCCATGTTTCACTATCATACAATGCTGAGCCCCAGAAGTACGCCCGTAGAAATTTCTTCCTCAAATTTATCCTAGCTGACTTCTCTTGGCGAGGTATCCCTTTTCTGCCAATATTAGTCTGGTTCGTGATCCGAAATTCTGATGTTAAGTTTTTCGCTGCTATCGACTCTGCTATTTCTTATAAATTTGAGTCTTGACTCTTGTAAATATTATATATTATCTGAAAGATAACGTCTATTCAAATTTTTCTTCAGTCTTCAGCTTCCATTATCAACCGCAACCTCAGAACTGTGTCTGTAGGCCTTTACCTTTCCTAAGTCCATATTGATCATTCTCTAACAGATCATCAAAGAAGCAATGATGGGAAATAAAAGAAAGGTTCAAGAGTGGGATCAAAATTCAAGATGAAAGGATATCAATGATAAGATTCGCCGAAGAAGCTGCTATCCTGAGTGAAACTGAAGAAGAATTGCAGGATCTGCTCAATGGAATGCCTGTTGAGTACAGAATATGTACTGAGAGTAAATCGACCTGGAAAGATCGTTGGACAATGTAAAATGGTGCAAGATGTTCGAAATTCTGACAAAAATAGGGGTAAGCTATAGGGAGAGACTTGCGAAATATTTTTTACTCTGTATCCAGAGATCATATTTATACGTAAAACAGTTTTAGGTTTCCACAGGAAATTGATGTAACTAAATAAAATACATATAGTCTCCATCACGCAAAATATTTAAGAAGTAATGTACTAGTACTTTTTACAATTTTATTTAGTTATAGAGCACGATAAACTCATAGTGGTGTTTTCGAGCGAGCTGTGTGACACATTGAATTGTGCTGCTGATAGATGTCACGGTGCTGAGGAAAAGCAAAGTACATGTGGGGGTGGGCACGATAGATGCATTCTTGTGTTGACCAATTGTACCTTGCAGAATTACGAGATCAGTCAGAGAGTGCCACGAGGACACTCCCCAGACCGTAACGCTCCCTTCTCCGGCCTTGACCATCCCGACGATTGTTGCACGGTGTTTTCTGTCAGAAGTTTAACGTCATATACGGGAACAGCCATCTGCCAAATGGAACATAAAACGTGAATCATTTGAAATGGTCACGTGAGGCCACCAGTGAACACCCAGTTGCGGTACTTCCGAGCAGATTCCAGCCTTCGTCGACTAACGGCATAACGGCAGCCAGAATGAGAGCATGAACCAGTCCCGTAAGCAACAAAGTTCGCAGTATGGGCGTTGAAGAGACCCTGTTGGTAGCCCCTTGGCTCATCTGGGTAGTCAGTTACTTACCAGTTGCATGTCTGTTCACCCGTACATGTCTTCAGCCGTCGTTCACCCCTGTCATCAATGTCTTGTGATGGACCACAGTTGCCTCATCTCCGGTTTTGGATAGCACCATTCTGCCATGTCAGGTATACTTTAACCACTGCCGAACGCGAACAGTTTACAAACTTAGCTGTTTCCGAAACGCTTCCACCCTGGATCCAAAAGTCGATGATCATGCTCTTTTGGACGTCAGATAAATCGCTCCGTTTCTTCATTACAACAGCTGCACTGCTTTCCGCATCCCCTCGACAGGCTTCGTGTACCGTCCACTGCTAGTGCCACCACTTGCCGTCTGTGAGTGGTTATTGGTTGTTGACGTCGAATATGGGCGTAGGTCACATTAATGTGACTGTATCGTGTAAAAGCCTATTATGGACTATGTTTTATACTCACATATTATATTTTTGGAGATCTGTCGAAATCGGCATTGATCCACCAACAGAACCCTTAAGAAACTCAGCTACTCTCTTCGGCCACGAGATCTAGAACGCCAGTGCCCATGTTGATGTAGTATTCTTTGGCTTTAGAAAGGAGTCTTATAGAGTTCCACACTCATTTAGCGAACAAAATACGAGCTCACCGAATATGGGACAGACCTGTGATTAGGTTCAGTACTTCCTTGCACTCAGAACTCAACACTCTATCTTATCATAAAAAAATTTGATGGATGTAAAGGTAATATCAGGAACACCACAAAGAATGTGTGGTAGGATCATTTCTGTTGACAGTATACATAAAAGACCTTCTGAGCAACGATCTGCAGAGGATGCATGACTGGTGCAGGGACTGCCAGTTGACCCAGGACATAGACAAATGTAAGGTATTATGAATGAAATCCACTGTAAAAACTTCCTGGCAGATTAATACTGTGTGCCGGACCGAGACTCGAACTCGGGACCTTTGCCTGGCAAGTGCTCTACCATCTGAACTACCGAAGCACGACTCACGCCATGTCCTCACTGCTTTACTTCTGCCAGTACTCGTCTCCTACCTTCCAAACTTTACAGAAGCTCTCCTGCGAACCTTGCAGAACATGGCTAAGCCATGTTCCGCAAAATCCTTTCTTTCAGGAGTGCTAGTTCTACAAGGTTCGCAGGAGAGCTTCTGTAAAGTTTGGGAGGTAGGAGACGAGATACTGGCAGAAGTAAAGCTGTGACGACCGGGCGTGGGTCGTGCTTCGGTAGCTCAGATGGTAGAGCACTTGCCCGCGAAATGCGAAGGTCCCGAGTTCGAGTCTCGGTCGGGCACACAGTTTTAATCTGCCAGGAAGCTTCATATCAGCGCACACTCCGCTGCTCTGGAAAAATCCACTATAGTTCGATTATACTATTGACAATAAGTCACAGGGATTGCTGTAAAACATCTAGCAGCAAGCAGCTGGTGAGATCTAATGCGTAATCACCACACAAAACAAATTATGGGAAAGGAAGATGTGAGCCTGTGATTTATTGGAAGAATCTAAAGGAAATGTAACTCATCCATAAAAGAAGTGGCATATTCTACCGATTATTGAATGTTGTTCATCAGCCTGGGATCATTTCCAGGTTGGATTAATCGAAGAAATAGAGAAGATCCAATGAAGAGCGACACCTTTCATCACACGATTATTTAGTCATAACAAGAACGTTATGGAGATGCTCAACAAATTCCAGTGGCAGGTGCTAAAATAGAAGCTTTGTACATCGAGGTGAGGTTTTCTATTGAAATTCTTAGAGAGTAAGTTGCAGGAAGAGTGAGGTGACATACTATTTCCTTCTACATACATCTTATGAAATTATCGCAACGAGAAAAGCAATGAAATTAGAGCTGATGTAGTCGGTTACTGTCAACAATCCAGAATGAGATTTTTCACTCTGCAGCGGAGTGTGCGCTGATATGAAACTTTCTGGCAGATTAAAACTGTGTGCTGGACCGAGACTCGAACTCGGGACCCGAGTTCGAGTCTCGGTCCGGCACACAGATTTTATCTGCCTGGAAGTTTCATACTGTCAACAATATTTCGCAAGCGCTAATCGCGAATAGAGCACGTGCTGTGTCCAGGCCTTGTGCCTACTGAGCCAGCAACTAACAGGTTATGCTGGCACAGACGTCTGAGGGGATGCTTTTCAGACGAGAGGCAATGTATGGCTGTGCTCTGTCTGGCCACCAGGCAGCAACCCAAATGCGGCCAGAGGTCACTGGCCCCACAGAAACACGCTCTCTGACGTGACATACAATTTGACTTAGTACTATTTATCACTGCTTCTCATCAGCAAGACGCCAGACTTAAAATTTCATGCAACCTTTTGGGACTTTCGCTCATCCTCTTGGGACTTCAACTTTTTCTTGTCGTCTTACGACTATAACTTTTGCAGATCCCTTCTGGACTTTGGCACGCTTAGTGCATGGACAGTGAATTTTGAAGCTTTCAATTTACCCTGACATTTTCAAGTCTTCAGATTTTATTAATGTTCTTTCAATGTTTAATAAGTGACTTGTTTTCAATTATTAGTTCAAAACTACACTACTGGCCATAAAATTGCTGCACCAAGAAGAACTGGAGATGCTAATGGGTATTCATTGGACAAATATATCATACTAAAACTGACTTGTGATTACATTTTCACGCAACTTGGGTGCATAGATCCTGAAAAATCAGTACCCAGAACAACCACCTCTGGCCGTAATAGCAGCCTTGATATGCCTGGACATTGAGTCAAACAGAGCTTGGATGGCGCGTACAGCTACAGCTGCCCATGCAGCTTCAGCACGACACCACAGTTCATGGAGAGTAGTGACTGGCGTATTGTGACGAGCCAATTGCTCGGCCACCATTGACCAGACGTTTCAAATTGGTGAGAGATCTGGAGAATGTGCTGGCCAGGACAGCAGTCGAACATTTTTGTATCCAGAAAGGCCCGTACAGGACCTGCAACATGCGGTGGTGCATTATCCTGCTGAAATATAGGGTTTCGCAGGGACCGAATGAAGGGTAGAGTCACGGGTCGTAACACATCTCAAATGTAACATCCACTGTTCAAAGTGCCGTCATTGCGAACAAGAGGTGACCGAGACGTGTAACCAGTGGCACCCCATACCATTACGCCAGGTGGTACGCCAGTATGGCGATGACGAATACACGCTTTCAATGTGCATTCACCGCCATGTCACCAAACACGGATGCGACCATCATGATGCTGTAAACAGAACATGGATTCACCCGAAAAAATGGCGTTTCACCATTCGTGCACCCAGGTTCGTCTTTGAGTACACCATTGCAGGCGCTCCTGTCTGTGATGCACCGTCAAGGGTAACCGCAGCCATGGTCTCCGAGGTGATAGTCCATACTGCTGCATACATCGTCGAATTGTTCGTGCAGATGGTTGTTGTCTTGCAAACGTCCCCATCTGTTGACTCAGGGATCGAGACGTGGCTGCACGATCCGTTACAGCCATGCGGATAAGATGCCTGTCATCTCGACTGCTAGTGATACGAGGCCGTTGGGATCCAGCACGGCGTTCCGTATTACCCTCCTGAACCCACCGGTTCCATATTCTGCTAACAGTCATTGGATCTCGACCAACGCGAGCAGCAATGTCGCGATACGATAAACCGCAATCGCGATAGGCTACAATCCGGCCTTTATCGAAGTCAGAAACGCGATGGTACGCATTTCTCCTCCTTACACGAGGCATCAAAACAACGTTTCACCAGGCAACGCCGGTTGGGCTGCTGTTTGTGTATGAGAAATCGGTTGGAAACTTTCCTCATGGCAGCACGTTGTAGGTGCCGCCACCGACGCCAACCTTGTGAGAATGCCCTGAAAAGCTAATCATTTGCATATGACAGCATCTTCTTCCTGTCGGTTAAATTTCGCGTCTGTAGCACTTGATCTTCGTGGTGTAGCAATTTTAATGGCCAATAGTGTAACTCTCATCAGAGAATATTGTTTCTATGTGTTATAACAAACTTAATATTCTTTTTATATCTTGGTATATTTCCGGCACCTTCTTCGACGGACATTTCAACGGGGAAAAGAGGTATAATAGTATAGTGGCATCAGAAGTAACGTCCACTAAACAGTGAAAAGTTGTTCGTCGAGTATAAATGTAAATCTAAATAAACATAAACGATGACTAGTTCTTTTCATTCCAATAACTGAGTAAAACATCTCTAAAGTCTTTAAAAACAATCTATTGGGCGAACTGTTCCTGATGACTCAAACTTGTAAAAATTCTTACACTTAACTAGAAAACTTTCCACAGGCACACCCTTACCTGTACATGAACCAGACTCCAAAAGACTGCCACTCTATATTCCGATAAATTTCTTTCAGCCCTTCGGCATGTTTGGCTTCTAGACCTTCATGCTCAGCAGTACATCGCACCTGCACCTGAAATAATCGGTCTTCTAGGGATGATTTAACTTCCGCGCACTGCTCCTCTAGCTTTTATTGTCTGCTACTACAGTCGTCGCTAACCTTTTGTTACAATGAATACCATCACTTGAATCCAAACATACAGTCTTCTTACACTTTCTCTACCTTTTGTTCTAGCTTACAACCTCAAGAAATAACACTTCTATTATATTCCTTAGTGAGTGAGCATTTGTTTTAGTTAAGATCATTTTTAAGAACAGTAAACATGGGATACACACTTCGAAACAATTGGTTCATACTTCAGAATAACTGCTCTGAGTCTTATTGTAATGCTAGAAAACATTCGGTGCAAGGTTTCCAAGACTGACTGCAACATTATGTTATTACGTACTCGCACTGCCTACTCTAAGTACCTAGACATCTGACACTGTTTGTGCATCAGTTTTCAATTACAGCTGAGCACTAATCGCAAATACAGACCCACACTTCCCTTCAAAATTATCGATTATTATACAGTCCGCCAGAAAAATGAATACACCCTTTGTCAGGTTCTATCGAGAGATCGATATTGTTGTTCGATTTGAGTCATGAGTGTGTCGTAGTACGATCATTGGCTCAACAGATGTTAGTAGTACTTTCATCTCGGTATTCAGAAAACTCAATGGTTCGGGCACGCTTGACATTCGAGTAACGAAAATGTATTGTGAAGTGGTTTTTCAAGTTTGATAATGCCGTTGAAGTGCAACGTCAATGGAGACGGGAGTTTGAAACAGAACTACCAACCTGCTTAACAATTAAACGTGTCACTGTCAAGTTTTAATTGCATAGGACGATTTGCGATATCCACAAAGGAAGATCAGCAAGACAGCATACAGCTACAAGTCCTGCATCGGCGGCTCTCTTGTTGGAAACGTTTGTTAATTTTCCACAGAAGTCTGCTACGCAATGTGCATATGAAGTGGGGGTTAGCAGTACTAGTCCAGAATGAGATTTTTCACTCTGTAGCGGAGTGTGCGCTGATATGAAACTTCCTGGCAGATTAAAACTGTGTGCCGGACCGAGACTCGAACTCGGGACCTTTGCCTTTCACGGGCAAGTGCTCTACCAACTGAGCTACCCAAGCACGACTCACGTCCGGTACTCACAGCTTTACTTCTGCCAGTACCTCGTCTCCTACCTTCCAAACTTTACAGAAGCTCTCCTGCGAACCTTGCAGAACTAGCACTCCTGAAAGAAAGGATATTGCGGAGACATTGCTTAGCCAGAGCCTGGCAGAAGTGAAGCTGTGAGGATGGGGCGTGAGTCGTGCTTGGGTAGCTCAGTTGGTAGAGCACTTGCCTGAGGAAGGCAAAGGTCCCGAGTTCGTGTCTTGGTGTGACACACAGTTTTAATCTGCCAGGAAGTTTCATAGCAGTACCAATGTACGAAGAATTCTGAAATCTGCAAAGTGGAAAGTTTACATTCCACGATTACTGCACGCGATTAATGATGACGATCCTGATCGCCGAATGCAGTATTGCGAAGGGCATCAGCAAATGGTGATTAATGAGGAACAATTTGTGTCGAAGAAGAGTGGAGTGACAAGGCACAATTTAAACTTAATGGAACCGTGAAACGGCATAACAGTTTGTACTGGGCACCGGAAAATCCGCATGTTTATGTGGATAAAACAGTCTATCTACCAGGGGTTCACGTGTGGTGTGGACTATCATCTAGAGGCTTAGCAGGACCCTTTTTTCTTTTATGCTACTGTCACTGGAAAAGGGTACCTGGAAATGTTATGCACCTCAATTTTGCCGGGTATACGTGCGCTTTATGGAGCTGATGAAGTGGTCTTCTACCAACAGGTCGGTGCGCCACCACACTACCACCTAGCTGTACGAGCTTTCCTAGATGACAATTTTCCGGGGCATTGGATTGGACGAAGAGGGCCCATTGAGTTCCCTTCACGGTCACCAGATCTAACACCTATGGACTTGTGGGAAACTGTGAAAGATAACGTCTATTGACACAAGCAACGCATGCAGGAGGAACTTCGCCAGGGGATTACAGCGACATGTGCACCGGTTTCCACTGACGTAGTTGCCGCGACCGCTCATCGTTCTGTTACTGCGTATAGCCGCCAGCGGTGAACATTTTGCACATTTAAAGTAACCATGTGCTAAACTAAAGGTTATACAACATGTGCGATCAATTATTGTATGTAAAATAAACACATAAGTAATACTTTTCCTTTCTTACAGTGGGTATACATTTTTCTGGCGGTCTCGATATTTTGGGATTTTCCGCAAAGCTCGATAGCAACTCGGTTTTCGGATCAACGTTATATCATAATTCGGCAAATTTTCTTTTTTTGATCAGAGTAAACCATTTGATCAACAATTACATAAAAAGTCTTAGTTTTTACCTTAGACCTTATTCCGGGCGCGATTTTACATCATCCTTACCCATATCTTCCACGCCGTACTCTGACAGCTTACATACGACTGCAGTGCTATGTACTCTGGCCAGAGAGTTTCGCTTTTGTTCTGAAGCTGCTAGACTTGTGCGATGCCGCTACTCTTCTCTAAAAATCTTGCGTACAAGTACATTAATACCGTGCTTCCAAAAATTAGGTCACTACTCTGAATCTCCAAACAAACAAAAGCCATTATTACTTAATTTTGCAGGGCGCATGTACTAAAATTATGACGTTGCAGGATTTGTCTTTGTTCTTGATAGCAGAAGTATTTGTTCATTAACACGCGTACACATAAGAATTTCAAATTCTTAGCAGAAATATTGGCAACTGTCATCGGTTGATGGCTAAACGTTCGTCCGCTTATGATACTTCCATTTTACCGTTAAAAAATACTTTCTCAAATGCGACTGTGATTCACGTACAGAATACGGTTTCAGACTCTTGCTACAATTCATAATAAAAAAACTAACATTCCACTCATTCTGCATTTTCACTTTTCTCCCCCACTCGAGATACAACGTGAATTCTATTGTAGTTGCTTCCAACGTTACGAATTTCCAGAACATAAGAAAAAAACACGAACTTCATTCTACCAAAATCACGAAGTTAACAATATATAATTATCACAGATAATTCTGTACAAGGAGTAAACAGCTAATTTACGCAACGGAGAGGTCATCTGAATAAAATTACTTCTATGGTACGTAGACTACAATAAATTGTTGTTCCTTCTCCATTGCTAATGAAATCTAAAAAGGCGCTTAGATTAAATATTTATGAATAACTAAAATTTTCCCATACCAAGCGTTATGGTCTTCGAACTTTGACTTGAAGAGATGTTAGCAGCTTGAAATTATCCTTTCCATTTGTCGTTGGATCTTATAAAATTTCGGGGAATTTTAGATTCGTGAGCAAAATCATTTCAACCTGGATTACAGTACATTGTGATTTTAGTGTGACTAAACGATCTTGCACAATGATTTATCAAAATAGGTGTAATCTCATGCATCTGTACGACCACTCCAATTTAAGTAGATCGAAGTTTTTCCACATATCATCAAATTAATGACCACAGATCCTTCATCTACTTCTGAGTTTACAGCTATGTCTACATAACTACTCTGCAGTGCACAGTTAGATGTCTAGCAGAGGATTCATTGAATCACCTTCAAACTATCTCTCTGCCGTTCCACTCTCGAACAGTGTCCGGGAAAAACGAATACTTAAAACTTTCCAAGCGAGCTCTGATTTCTCTTACTTCATTACAATGATCATTTCTCCCTATGTAGGCGAGCACCAACTTAGCTGGGGACTGAAATTTCATGAGAAGATCATGCCGCAACGAAAAACGCCTTTGTTTTAATGATTTGCAGGTCAACTCGCCTGTTATATTCGTGACACTGTCTCTCCTATTTCGCGATAACGCAAAACGACCTACCATTCTTTGAACACTTTCAGCGTACACCGTCAATTTAATCTGCTGCGGATTCCACACCGCGTAGCAGAAGGGGATTGACAAGTGTGATGTAGGTAGTCTCTTTAACAGACCTGTTGCATCTTCTAAATGTTGTGCCAATAAAGCGCAGTCATTGGTTCACTTAAACCACATTATCTATGTCATCGTTCTGGTTTAAGTTAGTAGTAAGTGTAATCCCTTAGATCTCATAACTAATGAGGAGGTTGTTGTTGTTGTGGTCTTCAGTCCTGAGACTGGTTTGATGCAGCTCTCCATGCTACTCTATCCTGTGCAAGCTTCTTCATCTCCCAGTACCTACTGCAGCCTACATCCTTCTGAATCTGCTTAGTGTATTCATCTCTTGGTCTTCCTCTACGATTTTTACCCTCCACTCTGCCCTCCAATACTAAATTGGTGATCCCTCGATGTCTCAGAACATGTCCTACCAAACGATCCCTTCTTCTAGTCAAATTGTGCCACAAACTCCTCTTCTCCCCAATTCTATTCACTACCTCCTCATTAGTTATGTGATCTACCTATCTAATCTTCATCATTCTTCTGTAGCACCACATTTCGAAAGCTTCTACTCTCTTCTTGTCTAAACTATTTATCGTCCATGTTTCACTTCCATACGTGGCTACACTCCATGCAAATACTTTCAGAAATGACTTCCTGACACTTAAATCTATACTCGATGTTAATAAATATTTCTTCTTCAGAAACGCTTTCCTTGCCATTGCCAGTCTACATTTTATATCCTCTCTACTCCGACCATCATAAGTTATTTTGCTCCCCAAAAAGCAAAACTCCTTTAATACTTTAAGTGTCTCATTTCCTAATCTAATTCCCTCAGCATCACCCGACTTAATTCGAGGTATTGAATAGAATTGGGGAAAAGAGGAGTTTGTGGCACAACTTAACTCGAAGAAGGGATCCGTTGGTAGGACATGTTCTGAGGCATCAAGAGATCACAAATTTAGCATTGGAGGGCAGCGTGGAGGGTAAAAATCGTAGAGGGAGACCAAGAGATGAATACACTAAGCAGATTCAGAAGGATGTAGACTGCAGCACGTACTGGGAAACGAAGCAGCTTGCACAGGATATAGTAGCATGGAGAGCTGCATCAAACCAGTCTCAGGACTGAAGAACACAACAACAACAATATTTGATTCTCGATGGATTTTACAAAGCACGAGTGTATTCTCATTTCTGAAAGAGTTTTGATTATTATCTACGACTTTGATTGCGCCAAAAGAGGAAAATCCCAGCCTGTTTTGTTTGAGTGGCGTTATCTGTTGTGTCAGCACATATGCGGCACACAGCCGGGGAACGAATTAGCGCGGCTAACAGATGGCACAGGTGCTTCGTCATCGTTCTCTCCACCTGCACGACTTGCAGTAATGGACGCGGTGTACAACTAGAGTACCGTCTGCAAAACCTACTTTTCGATTGCGCAAGAACATGTAACATAGTTTGCAATAAGCTAGTATCTTGTCAGGTCGACATAATATAGAGGTGCAGAGGAATTTTAACACCCTCGAAACAAATATCACATATACCGAGTTCATTTGTTTGAGTTGTTTCTAAAATAATGTTACTTTGCACTTGTAACATTAAACCTGTGGAAGTGTTTCGATGCACTACTACGTCTGAAATTGCTGTGCTGTTCGGCTGATGTTTCGTTATGTCCGCTAAAGCTTCGTAACCGTTTATCGCAAATTCGTGGTTGGATCCTTTGTAAACGGCCGACCTCCTTTCCTACTCTCCACCAATATGCGCACCAAAGTGCGCTTGTCACCTAACGACCTCGCCGTCTACCGGACGTTAAAATATAATCACGTTTCTTCTTTAAGTCATGTTCCGATTGCAGATGTTCATCGGGAAATGAGAACGGGTACTCGCTTGGCGAGATCTTGACTACCCGACACCAACACGCTACATGTATCAACAGCTGGACCTAGTGTCAAAGGCACAAGGAGAGTTCTGCCGCCTCCTACCCACAATAGGGCAAGAGAAACCAAACTACATCTACATGATTACCCTGCAGTTCACTGTTAAGTTCCTGTCAGAGGGTTCACCGAACCACATTTAAGCTATTTTTCTACCGTTCCACTTTTGAACGGCGTGCGGGAAAAACGAACATTTAAATCTTTCCGTATGAGCCCTGATTTTTCTTATTTTATTGTGATAATCATTTCTGCCTATTTAGATGGGTACCAACAAAACATTTTCAAACTCTGAGGAGAGAGTTGGAAACTGAAATTTCGTGGGAGGATCCTGCCACAACGAAAAACGCCTTTGTTTTAACGATTGCTATTTCGATTCGTGTATCATACCCGTGGCACTCTCTCCCCTGTTTCGCGACAGTGCGAAACGAGCTGCCATTCTTTGAACTTTTTCGATGTGCTCCGTCCCTGCTACCCGATGCGGATCCCACGCTGCTCGGCAATGCTCCAGAAGACAAGCGTAGTGTTGAGCAGTCTCTTTGGTAGACCTGTGGCACTTCGTAAGTGTTCTGCCAATAATTTGCAGCCTTTGGTTTGCTTTCCCCACAACGTTATCTACGTGATCGTTTCAATTTAAGTTATTTGTAACTGCAATCGCTAAGTATTTAGTTCAATTTACAGCCTTTAGATTTGTGTGACTTATCGTGTAACCGGAATTTAACAGATTTCTTTAGCACTCACGTGGATGATTTCATGTTTTCATTATTTAGAGTCAGTAGCCAGTTTCCGCGCTAGCATACATCTTGTTTAAATCATTTTGCAATTAGTTTTGACCATTTGATGGGTTGACAAGACTGCAAATGACAGCATCATCTGCAAACAATCTAAGAGGGCTGCTCAGACTGTCTCCTAAACAGTGTATGTAGTTCAGGAACAGCAGACGGCCTATAACATTTCTTTGGAAAACGACAGGTATCACTTCTATTTTACTGGATGATTTTTCGTCATATACCACGAATTGTAACCTTCCTGACTGCAAATCACAAATCCTGTCGCGTAACTGAGACGATACTCCATAGGCATGCGGTCTGACAAGAAGTCTTTTCTGAGAAACGATGTTAAAAGCCCTCTGGAAATCTAAAAATACGAAGTCAATTTGACACCCCATGTCGATAGCACTCATTACATCGTGAGAATAAAGAGCTAGTTGTGTTTCACGTGAACGATGTTTTCTGAATCCGTTCTGACTAACCGGCCGCGGTGGTCGAGCGGTTCTAGGCGCTTCAGTCCGGAACCGCGCGACTTCTACGGTCGTAGGTTCGAATCTTGCCTCGGGCATGGATTTGTGTGCTGTCCTTACGTTAGTTCGGTTTAAGTAGTTATAAGTTCTAGGGGACTGATGACCTCAGATGTTAAGTCCCATAGTGCTCGGAGCCATTTGAACCATTCGTTCTATTTGTCAATAAACCTGTTTCTTCGAGGTAAGTAATAATGTTCGAACACAGCATATGTTCCAAAATCCTACTGCAAATCAACGTTGGTGATATGGATCTGCAATTCAATGGATTACTTTCTTTTTTGGGTATTGGTGGGACTTGTGCAACTTACCAGTCTGTGGATACGAAACTTCCTACGAGCGAGCGGTCGTGTGTGATTGCTAAGTATGGAGCTCTTGTGTCAGCGTACTCTGAAAGAAACCTGATTCGTGTACAATTTGGTTAGCATGCTTTGCATTCATTAAGTGACTTGAGCAACTTCGCTACACCGACGACATCTACTAAGTTACTCATGTTGGCAGTTGTAGGATGTTTGACATTAGAGCGGATTATTACAACCGTGGTTACTCGCGGTCAACAACAGGATGGGCTGTGCAATGTGTCCATGGTTGATACTATAGCAATGCGTAGTAGCCTAATAACCTGTTATCAGTGTTATTCTACGTGTAACTAATGTTCATAGTGTGTTTTAGCGGCAGAACGCATGTCTTGTACCTTAATTCATATTAAGGTTTAGAGTGCAGTATTACGGTAATTCGCCTCCATCTCTTCTGTGGCATCCGCCGAGAGGTCGGATATAGACTTGTCTTCTGTGGGCTCGTGTCTATTTATAGTTTATGTTTTGGGTATTACCAGGATAATACGCCAAATACGTGTGCTAAACCCTCAGTATCAAACGTATTGCAACCCTGGGCAAGCCACTGTGGGGGCTGTCGTATGAATTCCATATTATCATACATACACTGGTTAAATGCTCAGCATTCAGGAAAAGTAAGCACATTGCAGAAAATACCGTTCTTGTGCAACACAACTAGTTCTTTATTCTCATGAAGAAATGGGTGCTATCGACAGGGGATCTCAAATTGATAGCATATTTTTAGATAGGTTTTTGACACCGTGCCTCAGAAGAGAATTCTAATCCAATTGCGTACCTATGGCGTACCGTCTCAGTTGTGCGAGTGGCTTCGTGATTTTCTGTGAGAAAGGTCACGTTTCGAAGTAATCGGGGGAAAGTGATACAGTAAAACATAAGCAATATCTGGCATTCCCCAAGCTAGTGTTATAGGTCCTTTGTTGTTCCTAATCTACATAAACGATTTAAGAGACAATGTGAGTAGCGCTCTTAGATTGTGTGCACATGAAGTACTCATTTACCGTCCAGTAAAGTCATCAGAAGATCAAAACCAATTGCAAAGTGCTTTAGAGAAGGAATTTGTATGGTGTGGAAAGTGGCAATTGACCCTAAATAATGAAAAGTGTGAGGTCACCCTCACGAGTACCTGCTAAAAGGAATTCATTACTTTTCGGTTGCACGATAAATGACACAAATCTGAAGGCCGTGAATTCAAGTAAATACTTAGGGAGTACAATTACGAACAACTTAAGCTAGAACGATCACATAGACAATGTTGTGGGGAAGGCGAACCAAAGACTGTGATTTACTGATACATCACTTAGAAGGTGCAATAGAAGCCTACATCTCACTTGTCCGTTCTGTGCTAGAGTACTGCTGTGCGGTGTGGACATCGAAAAAATTCGAAGGGCAGCTCGTTTTTTACTGTCGCGAGATAGGGGAGAGTGTGTTATGGGTAAGATACACGAACCAGTGGTGGCAATCATTAAAACGAAGGCATTATTTGTTCCGGCGAGATTTTTTCACGGAATTTAAATCACCAACTTTCTCCTCCGAACGCAAAAACATCTTGTTCACGCCCACCTACATAACGAGATTATCGCAATGAAACAAGAGGAATCAGAGCTCTCACGGCAAGATTTTCGTTTTCTTGCGCTGTTCGAGAATGGAACGGCAGAGAAATAGTGTGAAAGTGGTTCGATGTACCCTCTGCCAGGTGCTTAGTTGCCAGTTGCATGGTAGTCACGTGAATATAGACGTA
The DNA here is from genome assembly GCF_021461395.2 of Schistocerca americana. Taxonomy (NCBI): domain Eukaryota; kingdom Metazoa; phylum Arthropoda; class Insecta; order Orthoptera; family Acrididae; genus Schistocerca; species Schistocerca americana. Next base: position 593,009,441 of record NC_060125.1, on the reverse strand, counting down.
GATTACAATGAGAATCATTTCCGATGAAATTAAGCCCACATCGACTCACTGGTTTTAATCTGTAGATCAACTTACTAGGAGCTGCGAGAAAGCCTCGTTTTTTCTCGTTCGCCTACGGTAGCCGTTAAAAACTGGTTTTAGAATTGAAAAACCCGTCAAATACTAAATCCGTTATAATAATAAATGAAAAGCAGGAGTTTGCTTTTGTTCTACAATATTACTTTTATTGCTAACCGGTTCTCGGCTTACAAGGCCATCTTCAGACATTTACTTGTAAGCCGAAAACCGGTTAGCAATAAAAGTAATATTGTAGAACAAAAGCAAACTGGTGCTTTTCATTTATTTTATAATGTTGTTATACCAAGAACCGACGGAAGATTCTGTTAATATGACTAAATCCGTTCTATAATCGTGTTCTTAGTGGCAAAGAATCTCAAAGCTAAAGATACCAATTGCGAAATTTGTACTGTATACTTACGGAATCTCGTCGTCACCGTCTTCCTTACAAGGCACAGCCTACTGCCTTTACCCAACTGTTTTTCTATTCCGCTTGTAGTTCAGGATCTAGGTGAATTCTACGACTTGTCATTCTCATGAGGTCTCCAATTTTCATGATACTTTTGAATCTTTTTAGTGCTGAAAATATATAATTCTGTTCAAATATCTTCATTTATACATAACTATGTCTCTTCACGTGCAGCCCTTCGTCCTCCCGAGGCGGAATTCTATTGTATTTTTTCTTAATTTTTTGGTAACGCCGTTTTCGCTTCCGTAGGATAAGACAGGAGCCGCCATCACTTCATAAATTTCTTGGTGATCTCTTATTGTGGTTTATGGCTCATTACTCTGCTAATTGTACCACTGGGAACTTGAAATCTGTTATTTTCGATATTGGAGTCAAAATCAAAACGTAAATTGCAACCCAAGTAAGAGAGTCGAGATACTTGTTCTGAAACTGAATTATCTAAAACAGTTTTTGATCTGACTGTATATTTCCCTTGCATTGCCAATACCTTCGTTTTATTACCATGAATTTTAAATTGCTTGCATATTTCTTTCAGCTGGTATACTGATCATTGTACGTCTTTCTCATTCTTGTGAATGATAACGATGACATCAGCAAACAGAAGAACATTTGTGATCTTAATTCCTTTGTTTGTATTACATTTTCATTTACAAAGAGTGAAGCCACTGTAAATATCAGAATGAATAGCAGATGTCACGTCCTTTCTTACACCTTCGTTAATACCTATTTCTTCTAATACATACCTACCTATGTTTGTTACAAAGCGTGTATTTTTAAAGACTTTTCACTACCTCTGTTAGGTGATAAAGGTTATCCACATTCAGGGGCAATCTTCCTTTGGCTATCATGACTGATGTGGTCGAAAGTCTGCTCAAGTCCAAAATGGCCATATGTGTTTCTCGATTAACATCACTGTGTTTTTCTAAAATCTTCTTAATTACAAACGCATTGTCCATGAGTGTATGATATGATATAAATCAATTTCGTTTCCCAGAAATAACAGCTTCTGTAATATTTTTCTTGTGGTCATTAACTATCGTTGAGTATAGCTAGTAGCCAGAGTTCAGAAGAATGACGCCACGATAGCTTCAGTAGATATGTTGTGCATCATTGCTGTCCTTTGTGTAGGAGTGGTAACACGGATGTTCACGGCGCTGACAGAAGTTGAAGGTGGGCTGTGCTATTTGCCATGACGATTTTCTGGAAGTTTTGGCCCTAAATGTGAATGAAGTTACGAATTTGATAAATGTATTCAGTCTCTGTAATATCGATAAAATCATATTCTTTGTAAAACTGTGTTTGACACCGGCGATGTTGGTCAGAGAAGTTAACTTTGCTTTGTCAGAGTACGTCGGATAACAGCAGTAGCAGAGTGTGTTGAACAGTCTGGCAAAGTATTTGATTTGAAAAGGATGGAAGCTGGTGTGCTGTGTTGTGGAGGCAGCATTATTCAAAAAGGATTTTGTAATAATATGTTTTAAGGAAAGATAGTGAGAAAATGAAATTATATTGAATGAACTTTTAAGGTAATTTAGTTTTTTTATATTTGTAACTGTGTAGCTTCTTGTTGCTAGGACATTGCGTATGGTTGAAGTTTGCTGTAGAAATTTTGTACTGGAGCGTATGGTCCTGTCTTATAGTTGAAACAAGTGTCAGGGGAGGCAATAGTATACAGGGGAGTTATTAAGAAATATTTTGCTAACTTGTCTAGACGTGAGGACCTTACGAAAAAGTGTATTGTTGTTGTAGCTTAATGAAGCACAGCTAAACTTGTAGCCTTTCTTCTCATTTAACAGTAGTTAAGATTAGTTTCCCATTTTCATTTACTTGCTCAATCGCATTGCACATCGCGAACTGTGTACTGACACGCGGTTATGAAAAATGGTAATATACTATCTTGCACTGCACATAGCAAGTACAATTAATGAACTTTGATTTTTAACAGTCACATCATTATTCCTAGTAGCAACAAGTTGCGGAGCAGATGAGCGTTCAGTGCGCACAGGTAGGCCAATAAATTTAAGTACCACCAAAGTTCATGTTCCAATGTAAGGCACGGTGTTTGGCAGAGTGTATTTGTGAAAATAATATCAGTATCAGTTCAGAAGTTTTGCACCAGAAAAGATCTTGTGAATTTTCATACAGTTTTATCAGAAAGTCAGATGCATTAATTTTTTTGTTAATTTGCTGTTTAATTACAATAACAGTTCCGGTACAGTGATTTTTTGTAAGATTAACGATAAAGATTAGTAATATTCAGGGCCAACGTTTTTAACTGAGTAATTTTGTTTTGCACTGAGATGGCGTACGTAAATTTCATTGAAAACGGATTGCCCTCTCACAGACCAATTGTTTGATGTACGGGCTAGTGTGTATCTTGCATCGTGTAGCATGAGATCCTCAAATTTCCCTTTAAAAATAAATTTTCAGATAGTTACGAACTTCACATTGACGAACACGAGGTTAAAAAAATAAGTTGCTTCCAAAAATGATCGTCCGTTTTCCGTGACCAACGAAATGATGAGGAAAACTATCCAAACAATTTGTGGTAACCGTCTTTTCAGGATGTATCATTTGTTGGACAACTACTTGCATGTTTCTCGGATTGTAAGTAATTTGGTACCAATAGTTCTGTGCTCGTTGGGTTAACAGTCATGTGGTAGCATTATATTCAGAGGGAGTTAAGTAACTCATGAAGAGAGATGATAAATGCTTAAATTTGACTGGTGATTATGTAGAGAAGTAATGCAAACATCTATAGTAAATCCCCACTAATTCCTTTTCTTCCCGACAAGAAATAAATAAATAAAAAATTGAAACGTATGTGAATTCCTAAGGGACCAAACTGCTGAGGTCATCGGTCCCTAGACTTACACATTGCTTAAACTATCTTACACCACACACACCCATGCGGGAGGACCCGAACCTCCGCGGTAGGGGCCGCGCAATCCGTGACATGGCGCCTCAAACCGCGCGGCCACTCCGCGCTGCTTCCCTTCCCCTCCCATTCACCTGTAGGCCGGAAAGGTTCCGGATGGTAAAACCATGAAAACATTGGTATAGGTTTAAATGTTGATGTGTCACTTAATAATCGTTCTTCTGTTTACACTCTTGAAATAGCTAACTAATTCGTATGAGCATGAAGATTTATTACGTAACTGTCTACAGATGTGCATTCCGAGCGGAGGTTTAATTCACACTCAATCTTTTTCCAAACATGTTTAAACATCCGATGACTCGTGACTTCATCTACTCCGAGGCTCCCCTTAAATCCAAGCGCCGTGCACCGCTCAAGAAGTGCCTCAAACAAACAACAATACAACACAAAACAAATGTTTGACCATATAAAAATGTCCTTTGCATTAAAATGACTCTTTCATGTATTTTTTAAACATCATTAACATTATTATAATTTTCGCTGTAGAAACTTTTTTTATCATTTATATACGGCGACGAGGGTTCTAACTAATAGAAAAATTAATTCTTTTTAATTTTACTATTCACGCTTAAATATTGTACGTGGTGGGAGATTATGATTACTTTTATATAGCTATAACAATGAAATCTTGTACAAAGCTGAAATGCGATCGTACTGCACCTTTTGTTCATAAATTGTTATCAAGAATACTTTCTTTCGTATGAAATGCTAATGACATAAAACACTGTAATACTCCATAATTTACTACGTAAAAAGTCTTAAACTTAAGAAAAGAGGCGCCACAGCCTACAGAAACTTCATACGCCTAATGATTACGCGACTAATCCAGAATTACATTTCGCAAAACATTCTGTATCTTCACAGGCCGACAACGAATAACATACGTATCTGTGTTGCGTACAGGGACACAACAATTTAGAAACCTGCTCAGTTTGCTTTCTGAAGCTTACATAATGAGTTACGCTAAATTCTATCTCTTTGATCGCTTAAAAGGGTATTAAAATGCGGTAGTGTATTCATCAAGTTTGTTAAATGTTTGAATTTGCATTGCAACACTTCAACGCATTTAATCCAGTCGCACATTTTTGTGATATCATTACATATCTTCTGAACTCTGGCTACTAGCTATACTCAACGATAGTTAATGACCACAAGACAAATATTACAGACTAAAAATACACGCTTTGTAACAAACATAGGTAGGAATTTATTAGAAGAAATAGTTATTAACGAAGGAGAAAGAAAAGGACGTGGCACTCTGCTATTCATTCTGTTATTTACAGTGGCTTCACTCTTTGTAAATGAAAATGTAATATAAACAAAGGAATTAATATTACAAATGTTCTTCTGTTTGCTGATGATATCATTATCATTCAGAAGAATGAGAAAGACGCATAATCTTACGTTTCAACTTAACTACTACGTCCACGGTTTGTTAGGTTCATTATTACATCTGGAGATAACTATTTTAGAAAACATTTATGTGATCCCGACTTTCTACAATTCGGACTAGGACTGGCCCCAATTATACAAATTTCGCTGTAGTTTTAAGACTTTTCTACTATTTAGTAGATACAATTTCAATATTTCATTTATATCTGTAGCCACTTTCTGGGTTACTCTCGTATTATGTAAACACCAAGCATGGTCTGGAGCACGCCAGAAATCACTGAGGTACGAATTACCAAGCAAAACTTGGTTTAATCTGAATAGAGTTGAAATTCCAGACGTATTTCCCGAAACAAATGGGAAAAGTTCGCACCCGCTGGACATGGCTTCGGCTGTGGACAGATCAGAAGACACGTTGTGAACACGTGGCTCACGCTTCGCCTTGAGCTTTCAGTATATCATTATAATGCGGGTTCGAGTCAGCACGGATAACAGAAAAACTAGAACTGTCCAAATCACGGAAGTTTTTACCGGAATCTACTGTTTGCTGTATTAACAAAGCATTTGAAGGCACGCCGTATTACTTACATCCTTATTCACCGGAAAGTGGCAACATGCTTGCAGAATTACACTTGAGACACACCGTAGTTCCTACCACATGCTGCCAGGAAATTGTCGTCCAGTTCGTTCTATTTCTGTCTTTCAGTCAGTTTTTCTTGACGACGGTTTTCGTTTTCCGGATAGTCTGAACACCGGTACGTTGAAACGAATTCTGTCCCGCATACTGCAAAAGCAGATGGTCGTATTTTAGTTCGTCTATCGCCTCGTTTTCGCTCGCTTCCTCTATCAAAAAACACTTGTCACTACTGCGTTGTCACTTGGTTGCTCAGATTCCGGTTCATTGGCATCTCTATTTAACCAGCAGCGGATGTTCCGTCATCTTAACAACCAGAAATTTGTATTCTAAACGAATATATTCTTCCTAATCATAACAAAATACCTTAAGGCTAGTTCTATATTTGTTCAAAAATCGCGGATGATTCTCAAGCCCGATTATCCACAGCCAGATAATCGGGAGCTTGTCTTGCAACACACTTTCTCAGTGTAAAATACGACACCATGCTGACCCTTTGCGTGATTGTTTCTTACACTGATCTTAGACTACATTCAGTTTTTATTTATTTATTGTTTACACACACGTCTATTTGCAGTTAACTGTGTTCAATCACGTACAGTGAGGTGACAAAAGTCATGGGATAGCGAGCTGTACATATATACAGGATGAGTCACCTAACGTTACCGCTGGATATATTTCGTAAACCACATCAAATACTGACGAACCGATTCCACAGACCGAACGTGAGGAGAGGGGCTAGTGTAATTGTTTAATACAAACCATACAAAAATGCACGGAAGTATGATTTTTAACACAAACCTACGTTTTTTTAAAATGGAACCCCGTTAGTTTTGTTAGCACATCTGAACATATAAACAAATACGTAATCAGTGCCGTTTGTTGCATTGTAAAATGTTAATTACATCGGGAGATATTGCAACCCAAAGTTGACGCTTGAGTACCACTCCTCCGCTGTTCGATCGTGTGTATCGGAGAGCACTGCAACATACATCGCGTTTCTACAGAATGATCTGCCAACGTTGCTCGAAAATGTCCCACTGGAAACGCGTCGACGTATGTGGTACCAGCATGATGGTGCACCTGCACATTCCGCAATTAACACTAGGCTGACCCTTGACAGGATGTTCGACGGGCGTTTCATAGGACGTGGAGGACGCATAAATTGGCCAGCCCATTCTCCTGATCTTACACCTCTGGACTTCTTTCTGTGGGGTACGTTGAAGGAGAACGTGTACCGTGATGTGCCTACAACCCCAGAGGATATGAAACAACGTATTGTCGCAGCCTGCGGCGACATTACACCAGATGTACCGTGGCGTGTACGACATTCATGACGCCAGAGATTGCAATTGTATGCAGCAAATGATGGCCACCACATTGAACGTCTATTGGCCTGACATGTCGGGACACACTCTATTCCACTCCGTAATTGAAAACGGAAACCACGTGTGTATGTGTACCTCACCCCTCATGGTAATGTACATGTGCGTCAGTGAAAAAGACCAATAAAAAGGTGTTAGCATGTGGACGTAATGTGCTGTTCTAGTCTCTTCTGTACCTAAGGTCCATCACGTCCCCTTTGGATCCCTACGTAATTCGGCGCTCTCCGATACACACGATCGAACAGCGGAGGAGTGGTACTCAAGCGTCAACTTTAGGTTACAATATCTCCGGATGTAATTAACATTTTACAATGCAACAAACGGCACTGATTACGTATTTGTTTATATGTTCAGATGTGCTAACAAAACTAACGGGGTTCCATTTAAAAAAACGTAGGTTTGTGTAAAAAAACGTACTTCCGTGCATTTTTGTATGGTTTGTATTAAACAATTACACTAGCCCCTCTCCTCACATTCGGTCTGTGGAATCGGTTCGTCAGTATTTGATGTGGTTTACGAAATTATCCAGCGGTAACGTTAGGTGACTCACCCTGTATATGTTCATATCCGTGTGAATCCCATAGGGGGATAGGACGACATATACAGACGGCGGTAGTATACTCAGATGGTTCATTTGGAAAGGATTCCGGCTTGATTATGACCACGCGATGGGAATTAAAAGGCTTTGAAACCGAAATCGTAGTTAGAGCTAGACACATGGGGCATCGTTAGGGAATTCAGTATTCCTAGATCCGCAGTGTCAAGAGTGTGCCGATATGACCAAATTTCAGGTATCACCCGTCACCACAGACAACGCAGTGGCCTTCACGTAACGACCGAGAGCAGCTCCATTCGTGTCGAGCTTTCAGTGCTAACAGATAACGAGCACTACGTGAAATAACCACAGACATCAATGTGGCAAGTACGACAAACATGTCTGTTAGGACAGTTAGGCGAAATTTGACGTTAATAGGCCATGGCAGCAGACAACCGACGCTTGTCCCTTTGCTAACAGCACGACAATGTTTCCAATGGCTCTGAGCACTATGGGACTTAACTTCTGAGGTCATCAGTCCCCTAGAACTTAGAACTACTTAAACCTAACTAAACTAAGGACGTCACACACATCCATGCCCGAGGCAGGATTCGAACAAGCGACCGCAGCGGTCGCGCGGGTCCAGACTGAAGCGCCCAGAACCGCTCGGCCACACCGGCCAGCTCATCGAACATTAATGGGATATAAGCAAGAGGTCGGTTCGTGCACAAAATCCTGCACCGGCAACATCTTCAGCATTCTGGACGGCTATAGAGGCAGCATGGTTTCAGTATTTCTGCAGGGCAAAAGGAGGTCCAACAAGGCACTGAAACGTATCCTGTGACTTTTGTCACCTCAGTGCAAATCCCGCTGACTTTAGTGTAATTATTGACTGTGAATAAAAGTATCATTTCTGTTCGTCTCATTGGGTATTTCTTTCATTTACCTTCCGTACTGTACTGTAGCAACACTTTGTGAAGAGTTGCCCCAGAATTTGGCGAGAGTACATTTGTAGAGAGAACTAGCTATTAATTTACACAACAAACGGATGTTAAATTGCAAGACAGTGGTGGAATTTGCATCTCATCGCCTCTCAGACCGACAGTGATTCAGCACCGTGAGTCTGACGACCTTCCATCTGGGACCCAATACAGATAGCGATGACAACGCGTCAAGGTCTCGCGGCGCGGCCGCGTTATATAAGCGGCGTGCAGCGACCGCGCTTGCAGTAGGACACCGGCAGCCATGGTGAAGGCGCGCAAGATCGTGATCGCCCGCGTGTTCCAGGGAGAGCCGCGGCTCCAAGACTTCCGCATCGAGGAGGAGGACCTGCCGGCCCTCCGCGATGGCCAGATACTCGCCGAGGCAGTCTACATCAGCGTCGATCCCTACCAGAGGGCGTACAAGAACATGCACCACGTCGGCAACACCATGATCGGCTCACAGGTGAAGTTTCTTTCATATGCCTCCATTGCTAACCAATTCTAATTAACTCGCACTAATTACTCTCCTGACAGAAGAACACCATTGCGAATGACAAAATTATTACAGGTACGCCATATTGAAGAACACAAGTCCACACACACACGCTCACAAATAACATCACTGACTTTCCATTGGCACCCCCTGTTTCTGTTCACCACCGATGCAAAAATAAAATAAAAACAATTTGCTTTGCTGAAGTCAATGAATCAATTTACTTTTGGGTAATGACAGATGATAAAACTTTGCAAAAAATGTCGTACATGAACGAGTTCAATTTTTTGAAAGATAAAAGCCTTTTCAGGCGTTTTGACAGACACTCGTATTTCACTTTTATCTTTTTTTTTTTTTATTACTTGATTTAAGTTTGGAAATTTGTGGTAAGTTCCTATGCGACCAAATTGCTGAGGCCATCGGTCCCTAGGCTTACAAACTACTTAATCTAACTTCAACTAACCTACGCTAAGGACAAACACAAACACCCATGCCCGAGGAAGAACTCGAACCTTCGACGGGGGCAGCGGCGCGAACCGTGGCAGATTTAAGTTGCTTACAGGCGATGATGAATCAGAATAATATTATCACATGCTTATTTCTAATAAGTAACAAAGCTGAAGTAATCAGATAGATACTGAAACTGCTTTGTGAGTTGGTATTAATCTCAAATGATAACATTATGAATAATTAGTTTGTTGGTGTACGCCTTTTTTTATTTACTTGATCATAAAATGATAGACATAAATCTATCGTTAACTGAATGCGATTTTTGCCGTGGTCCTTTAGTTAAGATCAATTTTATCTTCTCCTTCTTCTGTCCTTCAAGGCTGAGTCGTTTGTGCCTCTTCCGGCTTCACCTTTTACTGCCACCTCTTTCTGGGCCTTCGTACGTCCCTTCTTCCTCTTGGCTGGTACAGCGTGGCCACTCATTCTTTGTGGGTGATGTTAGCATACAGTTTTATTTTGTTCAGTCTTTTCATTAGTGTTATAAATATTTAGTTCGTTCCTAACAACTTCATTTCTTATGCGGTCTTCACTGGGAACAACTCTCACTTCCCTAAAAAATCTCATTTCTGCTGCTTGTGGTTTGCTTTTATCTCGTTTTTAAGGATCCATGACTCTCTTCCCTACAACAGTACACGATCAATTCATATGTCGTTAAGTAAACCATCAGTCTCACTGTATAAGAAAGTTGCCATTACTGTTTTACTGTAAAAGTCATCTTGTTGTGAACTGCTACTTATCACACACATTAATTCGACATTTACACATGTTTATGGTCTATAAGAAATATCCAAATTCCGTGTGTTTGGAAAAATAGGAATAGTCTGACTTGTATTTATGTTATTCTTGATATTGTTGACAACTGGCAAGTGTGTTATACGACCTTAAGTCAACAGTTACTTTATGTAATACCAATCGCTGTGACTAACTGACACTAGTTCAATCACTCCTTGTCCATCGACATATTTCATAAGCTTTATGTAACAAGAAAAATTTAATTTCTCTGAACCGACTACTTGCATTTTCCTAGAAGACGTGTGTCAACAGAATCATATCACTCTTTTGAATACATGGCAGTTGATAAGAGTACAGCAGCCCTTCGGTTCAAGGTTTAGTTTCTTCTAACTTACACTACAGCTTTCAGCCGCTTGTGCAAACGCAGAAGAGTATTAATTGATGTGATATCTACGTATAAAAAGCATTGTTAGATCACTAATTCACCTGAAGACGAATGGAACGACAGGTATCAATGACCTGGGGCGGGGGGGGGGGGGGGGGGGGGGGATATTTTTGGGTTCTGGAGAAATGTAGGATCATACGAGAAAATTTATCTGGGCAGATAGATTAAAAGACGGCAAAACAATATTTATAGCATTTGTATATTTAGAAAAAAACAATGACATTGTTGACTGGGATACACTCTTTGGAATTAAACAGTTATCGAAAATAAAACACGGGGAGGAAAATGTATTTAGATTGCACAGTAACCAGACTGCAGCTGCCAAGAAGAATACGAAAAGGAAATCAGTAACTGCCTCTCCATCATATTATTCAGTCAGTACACTGAACAAGCAATGAAGGAAACTCAGGAGAAATCTGGAAAGCAAATTAAAGTTGAAGCAGAACAAATAAAAAACGCTTCAGTTCTCTTGACAGCATTGCAGTTCTACCAAACAGTGCAAAAAACTTGGAGGATTATTTGAACAAATGGATAGTGTCTTCAAAAGAAGTTGTAAGATGAATATCAACAATAGCAAAGCAAAGGTAACGAAGTGTAGTGGAATTAAATCAGGCGATGATGAGGGAATTAGATTATGAAACAAGATACTAGAAGTAGTAGACGACTTTTACTATTTGGACAGCAAAATAAATTACGATGGCAGAAGTAACGAGAATATGAAATGTATAACAGCAGTAGCAATGAAATCTTTTCTAAAAATAAGAAATAGGGAGTCGAAACAGTTGTCGGGTGTGAGGTCGAATGTCGTTGTGAATTTCGACAATATTTCTTCAAACGCAACCGAATGACATCTTCAGGTGCGACTAATATATTGCTGAATAATGAATGTTATCACTGTCAAAACTCAGCAGTGAGTTCGACGCACCTGCAGATGTCGATCAGCTGCGTCAATGAAACATTGTGCCTATTTCACAACGACAGTCGACCTCTCTTCCGACAACCTTTCCTACTAATCCGTCGGGTAAGCCTCAAGCAAAGCAAGATTAACGTTAATACCGTGTACAAATTTGAAAGTCAGAATGTCTTCCACGACAGTATTTGCTGGATTGTAGTAACCTTATCTGTAATCGATTCGTGTAGAATAAACAGAGCAGACATGAATAGAATAATGTCCGATGTTACGGAGAATGCTTAACATTAGATGAGTAGACTGGATAACTGATGAAGAGAAACTGAATCGTGTTGAGCAGAAAAAGGTGCATGAGCAAAACTTAACTGTAAGATTGGATCATGAGGCATCAAGCAATAGTCAGTTTGGTAATTCGGAGAAGTGTGTTGCTACAAATTGTAGAGGGCGGCCAGTGTTCGGCTATGGAGTTTCATACGGACAAAGCTTGCATTAGGTATGCAGAGATGATGAGAGTTAATCAGAAGGTCTAGCAGATACAGACGCATCAAATCAGTCTTTGGAATGAAGACCCCGAAACAGCATATCATTAAATATTACTGTGTTGGCAGACTATATTTTACCATACACTACAGTGTGACGTTAATATTACGAATGTAAATCGATGGAAAGCACTGTGTGATAACTATTGAACTGTATGAAATGAAATCGTCATTACTTCTGAACGGTTTGCGTTAGCACGTTCAAACTGTACGGTTGGCCGCAGGGCACGGTGGGAATTAGTACTCAGATGCATGGTTTGGTTTAGCGAAGAAGCGCACTTTCATTTGGATGGGTTCGTCAATAAGGAACATTGGCGCATTTGGGGAACTGAGAATCCACAATGCGCGATCGAGAAGTCTCTTCACCCTCAACAGTTGACTGTGCGATATTCCTTGATGCCAAGGTGACTACCGAACAGTACGTGAAGGTTTTGGAGATGATTTCGTCCCCATTACCCAAAGTGACCCTGATTTAGACAAGATGTGGGTCATGCAAGACAGAGCTCGATCCCATCGAAGAAGGAGAGTGTTTGACGTCCTCGAGGAGCAGTTTGGGGACCGCATTCTGGCTTTGGGGTGTCTGGGGGCCACTGGCATGAGCCTCGATTGGCCGCCATATTCTCCGGATATGAATACATGCGATTCCTTTTTGTGGGGATATATTAAAGACAAGGTGTATAGCAATAACCCCAAAGCTATTGCTGAGCTCAAAACAGCTATTCCAGAGGCCATCGACAAGATCAATGTTCCGACACTTCAGCAGGTCATGCAGAATTTCGCTATTCGTCTGTGCCACATCAACGCCAATGAAGGCAGTCTTTCGAACATGTCATAACCTATATCCGAATATATGTAGTAACGTTTAAATGTTGAATAAGGTGTGTGCACGCTGTAGTTTGTAACTAATTTACGTTTTTTTCATATAGTTCAATAATTCTCACGCTGTAATTCCTTTCTGTTATGCAGTCTGCAGTAGATCTTTCTCGAGCGCTTTGTAGAGAACTTGGGTGGCAAGAAATCAACAAGTGATTGAAAACTCTGAAGAAACTTTCAAACGCCAAGATCGCTAGTAAAGCTGATACAATGTCCGGAACATATAAAATGATCAATAAGTCATGGCTAAGACAGTAACAAATTATCAGTATTTGGCTGTGATTTCAGTTACATTCAGACTGCATGCCACCTGTTTTATAGCATCCACACTATCATGAAACTCGCAGGTTATTATATAAGTCACAAGTAACAACTAAAAGCAAGGTTATTCTACTAAAAGAGGCATTATAACTTTCAACGTCATACGCCATCTGTTGACCGACGTTCGTACTTCGTTCTGAGAGTCTTGTGTCTCAGGCTATCGATGTATAAACTGTCTATGGTCGAAGAAGTGGTCCACGTATTCTAAACGCAAACTCGAACTGTAGTGTATGGCAAATTGTGTTATTCTCAACACCCACCATTAATATATTCACACTTGTTTCAATACTAAAAAATTGAAAGCCTGAGGAAGAATACATTTAATCCATACTTACTATAGACTGTTTGGTTGGGGCAAAATTTTCTCTGTGCACAGTCGTGTCAAGTTCTCAAGTAACTTTTGTTTATCGTGTAGTAAAACTTATGTAGTAGTCCTGTCCATTATCTGAGAAACGTTTTCTGACTTTACCTTGCAGTTTTAGATTTTGTGATGAAAAGTGCGATAAACGTAGAAAATTGGGTGAACGTAAACATCAGGCTACGCTGCAGGTCAATCTTTTACCACAACTTTTATTTGCCATTTTCATTCGTTAGCTCCGCCAATTCACAAGCAAACTATCGCCTTCCAACCTAACCCAGACATCGGGCTACGCTAGAGATTAGTCTGTCTCAGTCTGTCATTACAACCAAGATTTTGTGGAGTTCTAATATCACACTCTAACCTGTCAGCAACAACTGAGGATGAATGGTTCTAAATACGAGTATTAAGGGCCGGCCGTTGGTGGCCTAGCGGTTCTGGCGCTACAGTCTGGAACCGCGCGACCGCTACGGTCGCAGGTTCGAATCCTGCCTCGGGCATGGATGTGTGTGTTGTCCTTAGGTTAGTTAGGTTTAAGTAGTTCTAAGTTCTAGGGGACTTATGACCTCAGCAGTTGAGTCCCATAGAGCTCAGAGCCATTTGAACCATTTTGAACGAGTATTAAGAATATCATATCACCTAACATTTTGTCTCGTCGGTTATCGAAAACGCTAACGTTAGGTCTAAACAAATAATCGCCTTTACAAGCGAGAACATATGGCTTCCGTCACGTTGTTACAATCCACCTGGCTAGGTATACCAGTTAGCAACGCACTTGTCAGTGACTGCTAGTCCTTACAAGTTACTAATCACAATGTAATAGGTGAGACGACAGCAGCAGGAATATTTTAATGTTGGTGGATTGTGGAGGGATGTGTTTTGGTCTTCAGTCCTGAGACTGGTTTGATGCAGCTCACCATGCTACTCTATCCTGTGCAAGCTTCTTCATCTCCCAGTACCTACTGCAACCTACATCCTCCTGAATCTGCTCAGTGTATTCATCTCTAGGTGTCACTCTACGATTTTTACCCTCCACGCTACCATCCAATACTAAATTGGTGATCCCTTGATGCCTCAGAACATGTCCTACCAACCGATCACTTCTTCTGGTCAAGTTGTGGCACAAACTCCTCTTCTCCCCAATTCTATTCAATACCTCCTCATTAGTTATGTGATATACCCATCTAATCTTCAGCATTCTTCTGTAGCACCACATTTTGAAATCTTCTATTCTCTTCTTGTCTAAACTATTTATCGTCCACGTTTCACTTCCATTGTGGAGGGATACGGGTTGTGAATTCGCAAAACCGTAACAAAACACTACTAAAAATACCAGTTATTGCAATTAACAGAAATCACTGTTGCCAGGAAGTCACAGTTTACGCTGTCTCTAAAGGTATGTGTGCTAATCTCTGCCCACAGGTGGCCCGCATCGTGGAGAGCCGTGCGGCGGGCTTCCCAGTGGGGCGGTACGTGGTCGGCTACTGGGGGTGGCGCGACCGCACCGTGGCCGACGTGGGGCCGGACGCGCCCTACTTCATGTCGCCGGTCATGCTGGTGCCAGACCTGGGGGAGCTGCCCCTCTCCCTCTCTCTGGGGGTGCTGGGCATGCCCGGAATCACGGCCTACTTTGGACTGCTGGAGATCTGCGAGCCCAAACCGGGAGAGGTCGCCGTAGTCAGTGGGGCAGCAGGTGCTGTGGGGTCCATAGTCGGGCAGATAGCGCGCCTCAAGGGGTGCAAAGTAATTGGCTTCGCGGGATCAGACGCTAAGGTAAGACACCGCTTCCATTTGCGATTCCTGCACCTATGACGCTGTGGTGTGCGTACTGTAAGACCTTCAGTACACACACCATCAGATTATTTGAGATGTCGCTCTAACGAAGTAGTTGAGCGTCAGCAATATGTCTCGTGGTCTTATCGTGGCGTGTTTATCTTCTGCCGTTAGGTCGGACGATAGAAATGCCACTTGCACGCTTAGAGTAGCAGATTGACGGTGACCAACCTAAAACAGAACTTGATTAATTTTCACACACATTTATTAAAATAATAACAAACATAAAAATTACTTAACTTGGTTCTGGATGCTATTTACAATTGACAATCTGAAGTTCCTTTGGTATTGGTACGTTAGTCTTATTCTCACATATATCTCTGATACTTGACAAAAGTGTGTATACATTTATCTTCATGGCTATGTACAGGAATATGGTAATCTTATTAGGCGCAGACTGAAAGTTGACTATAGACTGGTACAGACAAATGTAAACTGGTACAGACTAATGCAGACTGGTACAGATTAGTGCAGACAAATGCAGACTGACTAATCGGAGGTCTGTACACTCGTTATAATACCACGCGCATTCGTGTATCACTGCGCGAGTGTGATCTGCGAGGAGAAAAAGTTCTACTTTAGCAGCAATCTCATTGGCTGCGTTACATATTAATACACGGATCTGCGGAAGCAGAATTTGGTTCGTCTCTATGGCAGCGCCATCTCGTGGTGCGGAGATGGACGAGCGCTGCGCCTGCGCCTTTGTGCTTAGTGGGGCGCGCTCTAGTGGGAAAGTTGTGTATGCGCTGACTACGTGGAACTATGTACACAACAGACGCAGGTGAGGTCAGTGCAGCATAATCTCATCAGATCAGTGACACTTGTTCGTAAGTACTGCTGAGTTTTCCTCAAAATCCTTACATTCTTCAGACATAGGAAGGCTGCCCAGAAAGTAATGCATCCCATTTTTATCTCAGCTGAAAACAATGCTACGAATGGGAAACGTTACGTATGTATTATTTGAAGTCTCCTGGGTGAGCGCGCCAAGTATCTGTCACTTCCGACAGATAGCGTAGCTGCAGGACAGTTTCAAAGTGGCGTCTGAGGGTGACACACGTTACAAGCAACGTGCCGCCATTGAATTTCTCAATGTAGAGGAGAAACAGTGGGGAATACTCACAAACATTTGTGCAAGGTCTATGCAGCATCTGCTGTCGACAGGAGTACAGTTAGTAGCTGGGCACGGAGGGTGAGGTCATCAGAAGGTGGTTCGGTGAAGCTCGACGATTTGCAGCGGTCGGGGAGACCATCCACGGCTGTCACACCTGACATGTTGCAGCGAGCTGATGTTGCCATTCACGAGGACAAATGGACAAATGGTTCAAATGGCTCTGAGCACTATGGGACTCAACATCTGAGGTCATCAGTCCCCTAGAACCTAGAACTACTTAAACCTAACTAACCTAAGGACACCACACACATCCATGCCCGAGGCAGGATTCGAACCTGCGACCGTAGCAGTCGCGCGGTTCCAGGCTGAAGCGCCTAGAACCGCTCGGCCACACCGGTCGGCTTCACGAGGACAGACGCATTACGACTCGGCAGTTGGCGCTGCATCTGTCAATCAGCAAAGGAAGTGTGGATGCAATTATCCGCATTTTTGGATATTAAAAGCGTGTGCAAGATGGGTCATGCGGTGTCTAACGGTGGATCACAAATCGCACAGAAAAAAACATTTCTCTTGATTTGCTGCAACGTTTTGAAGCTGAGGGGGAGGCCTTCTTGTCCCAGATTGTGACAGGTGATGAAACCTGGGTTCACCATCTTGAGCCCAAAACAAAACGACAGTCGATGGAATGGCGCCATTCTCTTTCCCCGCAGAAGAAAAAATTTGAAGCACCTGCTTCCGCCAGTAAGATCATGATCATCGTGTTCTGGGGCTGTTAAGGTGTGATTCTCATTGATATGATACCAAGAGGCGGTACCATTAATTCAGGAGCATATGTCAACACATTAACAAAACTGAAGACGCGCTTCCGGCGACTTAGGCGCCACAACAATCCAGCAAATGTTTTGCTGCAACACGATAACGCTCGGCCCCACACAAGTATGAGGACTGCTGAACGCATCGCAGAACAGGGTTGGACAGTGATACTCCATCAACCCTACAGCCCTGACCTACCCCCTCGGGCTTAACACTTGTTTGGGCCAATAAAAGATGCCATTCGTGGAAGACACTTTGAGGACAATGAGGAGGTGATTCACACAGGGAAGCACTGGCTCCGTCACCAGGACAAGGACTGGTACCGACAGGACGTTTTGCGCTGGAGGAAGACCATAGAACGGGATGCAGATTACGTGAAAAAATAGGGTATGTAGATAAAACACCATTCTTTCGTGCGTGTAATTCTCATTATGTCCAATAAAGAATTATTGAAGAAAAAAAATGCGGTGCATTAATGTCTGGCAACCCTCGTACAAAGTGTAGATAGAGACATGTGCATTACCTGGTCAAACGTATTCGGACACCTCTATGTAATGGGAAATTGACGACTAAATGTCGCTAGAGGCAGACGTGCCAGTATAAAAGGAAGTGGGGACAGAAGCAGCGACAGCAGGATTTATCAGTCGGGAGAGCTCTGTTACTTCGAATTTGAAGTCGAAAAGCGATGGAACAGCCACAGTAAACCGAGACCAGGCAGGGCTCACACACTGAGAGACAGGTACCATCGAATATTGCGGAATGTGGTTATAAAAATCGCGTGAAATCAGCGATAGATTTCACTCGTCAGTTCCAAAGTGCTACTAGCAGTACGGCCAACACATTGGTTGTGCACAGGTAGTTAACAAACATGGGGTACAGTGATCGAGCAGCTGCTTATAGGCCACACGTTTCTGCAGTCAGTACAAAGTGACGCTTGGAGAGCTGTAAACAACAACATCACTGGATAGTGGATGAAACTGATGATTTGGAGTAATGAATCATACTATACCTTGTGACAATTCCGTGGGAAGTTTCCGGTTTGCTGGATGCCTGGAGAACGTTTCTGTGAGCAGTAAAATGCGGAGGAAGTGATTTTATGCTACTGGGGTGTTTGTCATGGTTATGGAGTGGTCCCCTTATTGGGTTTAAGAAAACACTAAATGCGGAAGGATACGAACACATTCTGCAATATTGCATACTGTGTACAGTAAAGGTACAGTTTGGAGACGATGAATGTTGTATCAGCGTGACACTACACTCTGCCACAAAGCAGCGTCCGTGAGCCCATGGTTTGTGTACAATAACGTTCTTAAAATTGACTAGTCTACCCAGAGCCCCTATCTGAACTTAGTGAATCACCGTTAGGACGTCGACTTCGCACCAGATCCCAGTGTCCAACTTCACTATCTTCTTTCGTTACTAGGAGGACTTGTGGCAAAAACTGGGGCCTAAGCCCCAGGGGTATGCACTGGATATGCACCACAGTGGTTAGACCTAGGATTTCCTATGGGGCCATAGTGTGGTGAAAGAAGGTAGAACAGCGGGTTTCTGCTAAAGAGCTTGCTAATGTGCAGAGATTGGCCTGTTTTGCCATAACGGGCGGAAATAGCAGCACACCAACCGCTGGAATGGAAGCCATGCTGGATGTGCCTCCACTTCACCTTTGGGTTAAGATGGAGGCAGTAGCTGGGGCATATAGACTTAAAACTGGCCAAAACTGGGTCTCATTCGGATATCCAGAATCACACACTAACATAGTGAGTGAGGTAAATATAGGTACGGCCGGGGAAATGCCCGCCGACTATATAATAGCTCCGAACTGCTTCGACGAGCCTTACAACATAATAATTGAAAGTAGGGAGCAGTGGAAGAAAACAGTTCGACACCGTACGGGGGATATCGTTT
The DNA here is from genome assembly GCF_021461395.2 of Schistocerca americana. Taxonomy (NCBI): domain Eukaryota; kingdom Metazoa; phylum Arthropoda; class Insecta; order Orthoptera; family Acrididae; genus Schistocerca; species Schistocerca americana. The sequence goes on along the minus strand of NC_060125.1, from coordinate 592,990,208 downwards.
GGTTCACCAATGGGTCGAAAACAGATCAAGGCGTCGGGGCAGGGTTGTAAGGGGTTCAACCAAGACTGGAGAGCAGCATCTCTCTAGGGAAACTGGCCTCTGTATTCCAAGCCGAAATTACTGCAGTCATGGCATGTGAGGAGGAGAATATGCGTAGGTGCTACAATGACCATAGCATCTACATCTATTCAGACAGCCAGGCAGCCCTGAAATCATTGGCAGCTCCTGCAACAAGATCTAATATTGTTGCAGATTGCCACAGGGCTTTGGTGGAGCTAGGGGGAAGCAATAGAGTGTACCTAGTGTGGGGTCCCTGGCCACTCAGGGATCTGTGGCAATGAACAAGCCGATAGATTAGCTAGGATGGGGCCAACAACTCCATTTATTGGACCGGAACCTGTATTGAAAATCACCAAGGCTATGGTCAAATTAGAACTACTGAAGTGGCTTAGGAAACAGCACGTAGGATATTGGACCAAGGTCCATAAACAAAAACATGGTAAGGTAATGATGCCCAAGCCATGTTTTAAAAGAAGTTCTGTAATCCTGGGATTGAACAGGAAAGAGATCAAACTCATGACTGGACTGATGACCGGCCATGGGAACCTCAAAAAACACCTACACACAATGAGTATAATGGAAGAGGACCCTAAATGTAGGATCTGTGATGAGGGTGAAGAAACTGCATCACACCTAATCTTTGAATGCATGGCATTAGAGAGTAAAAGATACAGAATCTTCGGGACAACTAGACCTGAAGAAATTGTGTCTAGCAAAAAACTGGTAGAGGGACTCTTTGCACTATTTAAGGACACTGGTTGGCTTTACTAGATAGACAGGGAGCGGTACCGCACGATAAACCTAGTTTCGGTGCGGGCAGTGGCGGGTTAGACCTAAGCTGTTTTAGCTCTCCTGTTAAAATCAATCAATCAATCTTCTTTCGTTTCGGTTCTTGAGCAAGAATGGGATGGCGTTTCTTCACAAACACACACCTCACTAAAAGTGTCCCTAGGAGGTTTCAAGCTGTCATAAAGGCGGAGGGTGGACACCTCCAATATTAATGTCCATTAATAGGTATCTGGATGCTTTTGATCAGATGTTTAAGGTCGCACCTCCATTCAACGAGATTATGTTGGCTATTTTCAAAAAATTGTATGATATGTCACTCGTACAAAAGCATATTGTTTGGTTGGCCGGTATAAAGAGAGCTTGAGAGATGAAGTGTCGTATTTGTATTACTATCGGTGAATATACATATGAAAAATAAGAAAAAGAGAATGAAACTGGGCATGCGTTCACAGCCTCCACTCTTCTCTGGAGACGTCTCAAGGATAGATGTTGATGAGCAGTACTCACGTGTCTTCACTCCGTACTGTACTGATGAACCATAAACCGTTTGCACTCAGTCTCTCAAGCACAACAGCTAATTTTAAAGCTCGAAATCTCATTCTTCACGAATATTCTAACCACGTACTATCTGGTCGAGTCTTGGCGCATTATCATTGTTTCAAGGCCACAGTGTAACACTGACCCGCTAAGGACAGTAGAAAAAAATGACTAGTTATGTTTCATTAACGATAATTACGTAAGTAAATTCAGAAAAATTACACTCTGTGGCTGTTTCAAAACCCCGACAGACAGTTCATTGTACGTACTCATCGCAGGCTTGACTTATGTCACAGTACTCGCACTTCTGCTGTGTCTGTGTGTTCTTGCACTGCAAACGTCTACTGTAAACGGGAGATCTTATGTTTATTACTGCCTTTCTTTGAAATTAAAATATCGACAAAAATATACAAAATAGAAATGTAATACAGAACGGGGAAGCATGCAGCGACGCAATATTTTTTCCGCATTAATGATCTGATCTCATCGCCACCTATACGAAATTTTTGGGGGTAATATAAACAAAAGTGGTTAGTTACAAGGATGTACCGGAATCTGTTGTTAGCTATTGAATAGAGCGTCGAGTAACAAATCCAGAAGTTGTCATCTTGAGGTTGAAGCTCTTCTGTCTGTGTTCGTTTACAAACAAATAATACATGTATACAGAGCTCTCTATAATGGAAGTGTGTTCCCCGCCCTCAAAGAACTATCGGACAACACCGACCTATAAGCTCCCCCTCCCCCCCCTTTTTCCCTTACACACACATCTTTTTAAAGAAAATACATAGAAATAAATGAAAATAAAATAAATAATTAGATAAAAAAGTAAGTAAATAAATAAAACACACACCCATTCACACACACAAAAACACACACACACACACACACACACACACACACACACACACACACACACACATGCATGCACACACACAAATCTTCCAAATAGAACTAGTTAATGTTAGGTAGACCATAACATCCCAGGCGTAAAATTTCGAAGTAAATAACTTTTCCACACTGAGATCTATATGGTGGCAAAAGATAAGCCGCGAAAGAAAACAAGTGCAATAAAAAAAAAAACATAAAAACCCAGGAAAACCACTGCATATAAACAATACTTTGTGTTTCAAATTTGTAAATACTGTCTTCAAAACCCAAATTTATATGTTTACAAGTACATAGTAAAGAGCAATTTTTCCTGTTTAATAGAAATAAAATAAAGGCCCACTGATGATTCTCAATATTCAGCGAAACATATGTGGTAAACAGAAGAAAAGGTAAAACTGGGTGTTTATGAAGGTGGACCCCCTCCAAAAACTAATCTATTCAGAAGTTAATAAAGGAAGAATGTAGTTGAAATAATAAGACACTAAACAATGCAGTTTTACCATTCCAGTAAAAATGAAAAGCAAGGCAAAAACTATTGTATGATAAACATATGCCACCATAATCAGATATCTATTAAAGCTGCAGAGGAGAAGTGCTAATTATGACCTATTTGTAGCAAAAATTGTGTCGTTCATCTGGAATGATTTGGGAAAACGAGTGAAAATCCGAATCAGGAGCCGGCCGAAGTGGCCGTGCGGTTAAAGGCGCTGCAGTCTGGAACCACAAGACCGCTGCGGTCGCAGGTTCGAATCCTGCCTCGGGCATGGATGTTTGTGATGTCCTTAGGTTAGTTAGGATTAACTAGTTCTAAGTTCTAGGGGACTAATGACCTCAGCAGTTGAGTCCCATAGTGCTCAGAGCCAGCCAGCCGAATCAGGAGTGGATGTCATTATAGTAATTAGCTGTAACTTATTTACACAATGTGAAAACGTCCTCTTGTAGCGATATAACTGGCCTCTCTTCCGCAGGTGAAGTGGCTGAAAGAGGAGTTGGGATTCCATCACGCATTTAACTACAAGACGAATGACGTCACAGAGGCGCTGAAGCAGGCGGCACCTGACGGCGTCGACGTGTACTTCGACAACGTGGGCGGCGAGATGAGCAGCGGAATCATCAACAGCATGCGAGAGTACGGTCGCATCTCCGTGTGCGGCGCGATATCTGGATACAACGAGTCTAATCTCCCGAAGGCTACCATCATCCAGCATGCAGCCATATTCAAGCAGCTCCGCATGGAGGGATTCATGTACATCCGATGGCACGACCGCTGGGGAGAGGGCATCGGACAGCTGATGCAGTGGATCAGGGAGGGGAAAATCAAGTACCACGAGACTGTTACCGACGGCTTCCAGAACACTCCCAAAGCCTTTGTTGGCATGCTGCAAGGAGAGAACCTAGGGAAAGCTGTTGTTAAAGTCTGAAGCGTGAAGCATACTTCCGTACTAGATTTGGGTGCATGAGCGGGGCCAAAGACAATTTGTTACAGTATTTTGTGCAGTGAATTACAAAAGGTAGCTGGATGACTGGGACAGAATATTCTTTCAGAATTTGTTTGTGCTTTCACTTTTGTAAACTAAAAAGAAATAAATTTTATAGAAAACCTTTTGTGTGTTGTGTCCATTATTTAACTCCACAGTCAGATTATATGTCCCAGCACGTAGTTGTCGCAAAAACAACATAACTTAAGTGCTACACACCAACAACTATAAGAGCATGAAACGATAGAAAATATTCATGTAGCTGGTTAATGTTTGTGTTCTTAAGTAATAGAACCCAAATATGAAGTCCTCGACAGAGAGTGTTCATCAGAGACAAGGGTACCGTCAGGAGTGCCCCAGGGTAGTGTGATAGGACCGTTATTATTTTCTATACACATAAGTGATGTGGCGGACAGGGTGGGGAGCAATTTACAGTTGTTTGCTGATGATACAGTGTGTAAGGTAAGTTGTCGTGGTCGAAACACTATAGAATGAAACAAGATGACTTACAAAAATGTCTACTTGGTGTGATGAATGGCAGCTAGCTCTAAATGTAGATAAATGTAAGTTAATACGAAGGAGTAGGAAGAACAAACCTGTAATGTTCGGATGCAGCGTTAGCAGTGTCCATCTTGACGCTGTGACATCTTTTAAATACCTGGGCGTAACTTGCAAAGCGATATGAAATGGAACGCACATATGAGGATTGTGGTAGGAAAGGATAATGGTCGACTTCAGCTTACTGGGAGAATTATGGTAAAGTGTTAATGCGACCTATTCTTGAGTACTGCTAGCGTGTTTGGGATTCCCACCAGGCCGGATCAAAGTCAGGCCGCTAGATGTGTTACTGGTGGGCTCGAACAACACGCAAGTTCTATGGATGTGCTTTGGGAACTCAAGTCGAAATCCCTGGAGGGAAGGCGACGCTCTTTTCGGGGAACACTATTGAAAAAATTTAGAGAACCGGTATTTGAAGCTGTACGAATGCAGAGTCTCGCGGTGATAACATTGATTAAAATGTTCTCGGGTTTCCAACCGTGTCAATTGCTTAAAACTACACGAGCTTTCGGCCAAGCACTCCTTGGCCATTGTCAAGTGTTATGACTGCCAGTGGGCTGTTGGTGTGCCCTTATATACGCTAGCTGCCGGCTGTGACGTCACTGGTGCCCGTGAAATTGCCATATATGGGCATGTTTTGAGTCGGCGTTCGATGTGCCCTCTTCAAGAGCGCGATCGCTGGATCCCACGCAGTCCTGAGCTGCAAGCCACCGTCTCCATGCAGGGTGTTTGTGGTAATTTTTATTTCAGTAGCTTCCTTTATTAAACTGTCCCAGAAGCCGTTAGTGCGAGCCACGACAGAGGTATCGCCAAATTTTATGTGGTGACCGTTCTTTAACGCATGCTCAGCTAACGCAGATTTCTCTGGATAGCGTAGGCGGTAATACCTCTCTTGTTCTTTCCTGCGTTGTTCCACAGTGCGCACTGTTTGTCCGATGTACTTCTGGCCACACTCACAAGGTATTCCGTAGACTCCAGGTGTTCTGAGACCTACAGCGAATTTAACTGGTCTCAGTAATTGGCTGATTTTCGTTGGAGGCCTGAAGATTGATTTGATCTTGTGTCTTTTCGTCATGCCAGCTTTGCATTATTACTAGAAAGGATTCACAACACAAGGGAACAGCTGGATGCAAATGGACGTCCTATTATGGCCTTGCACCTGCAGTTATCAAAAACACTCACAGCTTTGGACTGGGAATGGGCCGACGCTGCTACGGTATCTCAACAGACGTCAGCACAGAAAAGAACTACAGAGAAGCAGAAAGGAAAGTTCGGCCGCCTTTCGCAACAACAACATGGTGCGGACCACAGATCTTCAGAACGCACCGTCATCAACTTGACGGCGAGAGATATAGACGCGGGTGCAATGTCGGCACTTAAGAATGGACTTAATTTCGCACCTTCCCCGAGGGACATTCCTGTCTGTGAAGTAATAAGCGGTGTTGAACAGGCAGTCCATAATCTCCCACATGAAACAGCGGACGAAATACGGCGAGAACCCAGCTTTATACTGACAAAGGCGAAGTTACGAGCATCCAACATGACCAGGGCTGAGCGCAACGGCCTTCGAGCACTACGTAATGATGAAAGCATTGTGGTACTTCCCGCTGAGAAGGGCAATGCCGCCGTAATTATGGAGTTCGAGGACTATGATACGAAGATCTGTGCGCTGCTGAACGACGATGCTTATCGGAAGCTCCCTACAGAGAACTACAGATATAAATGAAATATTGAAATTGTTCAGCCAATTTAGTAGAAAAGTCTTAAAACTACAGCGAAACCTGTATAATTGGGGCCAGTCCTAGTCCGAATTATAGAAAGTCGGGATCACATAAATGTTTTCTAAAATAGTTATCTGCAGCTGTAATAATGAATCTAACAAACCATGGAGGTAGTAGTTAAGTTGAAATGTAACATTATGCGTCTTTCTCATTCTTCTGAATGATAACGATATCATCAGCAAACAGAAGAACATTTGTAATCTTAATTCCTTTGTTTATATTACATTTTCATTTACAAAGAGTGAAGTCACTGTAAATAACAGAATGAATAGCAGAGTGCCACGTCCTTTTCTTTCTCCTTCGTTAGTAACTATTTCTTCTAATAAATTCCCACCTATGTTTGTTACAAAGCGTGTATTTTTAGTCTGTAATATTTGTCTTGTGATCACTAACTATCGTTGAGTATAGCTAGTAGCCAGAGTTCAGAAGATATGTAATGATATCACAGAAATGTGCGACTGGATTAAATGCGTTGAAGTTTGCAATGCAAATTCAAACATTTAACAAACTTGATGAATACACTATCGCATTTTAATACCCTTTTAAGCGATCAAAGAGATAGAATTTAGCGTAACTCATTATGTAAGCTTGAGAAAGCAAACTGAGCAGGTTTCTAAATTGTTGTGTCCCTGTACGCAACACAGATATGTATGTTATTCGTTGTCGGCCTGTGAAGATACAGAATTTTTTGCGAAGTGTAATTCTGGATTAGTCGCGTAATCATTAGGCGTATGAAGTTTCTGTAGGCTGTGGCCCCTCTTTTCTTAAGTTTAAGACTTTTTACGTAGTAAATTATGGAATATTACAGTGTTTTATGTCATTAGCATTTCATACGAAAGAAAGTATTCTTGATAACCACTTATGAACAAAAGGTGCAGTACGACTGCATTTCAGCTTCGTGTAGGATTTCATTGTTATAGCTATATAAAAGTAATCATAATCTCCCACCATGTACAATATATAAGCGTGAATAGTAAAATTAAAAAGAACTAATTTTTTTATTAGTTAGAACCCTCGTCGCCGTATATAAATGGAAAAAAAAACGTTTCTACAGCGAATATTATAATAGTGTTAATGATGTTTAAAAAATACATGAAAGAGTCATTTTAATGCAAAGGACATTTTTATATGGTCAAACATTTGTTTTGTGTTGCATTGTTGTTTGTTTGAGGCACTTCTTGAGCGGGGCACGGCGCTTGGATTTAAGGGGAGCCTCGGAGTAGATGAAGTCACGAGTCATCGGATGTTTAAACATGTTTGGAAAAAGATTGAGTGTGAATTAAACCTCCGCTCAGAATGCACATCTGTAGACAGTTACGTAATAAATCTTCATGCTCATACGAATTAGTTAGCTATTTCAAGAGTGTAAACAGAAGAACGATTATTAAGTGACGCATCAACATTTAAACCTATACCAACGTTTTCATGGTTTTACCATCCGGAACCTTTCCGGCCTACAGGTGAATAGGAGGGGAAGGGAAGCAGCGCGGAGTGGCCGCGCGGTTTGATGCGCCATGTCACGGATTGCACGGCCCCTACCACGGAGGTTCGGGTCCTCCCGCATGGGTGTGTGTGGTGTAAGATAGTTTAAGCAATGTGTATGTCTAGGGACCGATGACCTCAGCAGTTTGGTCCCCAAGGAATTCACATACGTTTCAATTTTTTATTTTTTTATTTTTTTGTCGGGAAGGGAAGGAATTAGGGGGGATTTACTATAGATGTTTGCATTACTTCTCTACATAATCACCAGTCAGATTTAAGGATTTATCATATCTCTTCATGAGTTACTTAACTCCCCCTGAATATAATTCTATCACATGAGTGTTAACCCAACGAGCACAGAACTATTAGTACCAAATTACTTACAATCCGAGAAACATGCAAGTAGTTGTCCAACAAATGATACATCCTGAAAAGACGGTTACCACGAATTGTTTGGATAGATTTCCTCATCATTTCGTTGGTCACGGAAAACGGACGATCACTTTTGGAAGCAACTTATTTTTTCAACCTCGTGTTCGTCAATGTGAAGTTCGTAACTATGTGAAAATTTATTTTTAAAGGGAGATTTGAGAATCTCGCTACACGATGCAAGATACACACTAGCCCGTACATCAAACAATTGGTCTGTGAGAGGGCAATCCGTTTTCAATGAAATTTACATACGCCATCTCAGTGCAAAACAAAATTACTCATTTAAAAATGTTGGCCCTGAATATTACTAATCTTTATCGTTAGTCTTACAAAAAATCACTGTACCGGTACTGTTATTGTAATTAAACAGCAAATTAACATAAAAATTAACGCATCTGACTTTCTGATAAAACTGCATGAAAATTCACAAGATCTTTTACTGGTGCAAAACTTCTGAAGTGATACTGATATTATTTTCACAAATACACTCTGCCAAACACCGTGCCTTACATTGGAACATGAACTTTGGTGGTACTTAAATTTATTGGCCTACCTGTGGGCACTGAACGCTCATCTGCTCCGCAACTTGTTGCTACCAGGAATAATGATGTGACTGTTAAAAATCAAATTTAATTAATCATACTTGCTATGTGCAGTGCAAGATAGTATATTACCATTTTTCATAACCGCTTGTCAGTGCACAGTTCGCGATGTGCAATGCGATTGAGGAAGTAAATGAAAATGGTTCAAATGGCTCTGAGCACTATGGGACTTAACATCTGTGGTCATCAGTCCCCTAGAACTTAGAAGTACTTAAACCTAACTAACCTAAGGACATCACACACATCCATGCCCGAGGCAGGATTCGAACCTGCGACCGTAGCGGTCGCTTGGTTCCAGACTGTAGCGCCTAGAACCGCACGGCCACTCAGGCCGGCTGAGGATGACACGGCGGCCGGTCGGTACTGTTGGGCCTTCTTGGACTGTTCAGGCGGAGTTTCTTTTGTATATGGTCGAAAATTCATTTTAGAGGATCGTTAATGTAGCTTGCAATAAATTGTGTATATTACGTTCTCCCCAGTGGTTTTCAGGAGTTCGTATTACTATAATACTTCGTGCAAACGATGTAAGGACAATGTGTTACTTGCACTTTTCCCAGCGGATAGAATAGTTCATCATCTTGCAGGGGAGCGTCTGGGATATTATTATTTCTTCTTATGGTACTGCGGATGATAAACTTTCAACCCTGCTGAAGATCATATGTAATGTGCGACGCTGACAGCCTATAGGATGAACTGGTACCCTTCGAAAACGTACCCAGTGAAAATGGAGGCACTAACCGTCAAATTTATAGGATTCTACAAGCGAGAACGTCAGACCAACCAAAGAAAAAGCAAGAAGAAAGAGATGGAAAAATCTACGGCTTTTCTGCCGTTTGTGGGAAATGTTTTTACCCAAACTGCCAGAATAATGATAAAGTACATAAAGTGCGTGTGATCTTCTTGCCACGGGCCAAGACAGCATCTCTTCTGAGATCTGTGAAAAATGGTCTACTTTCAATAAAAGCGGGCAAAAATAAAATTCGTTGTCGTTGTGGTAAGAGGTACGTAGGACAAACAATACACATAACGGGAGAGCGGTGCACAGGTCAACAGCGACACACCAGCGTTCTGCAGCGGCTCAACGTTGTACTCGCACTGGCCATTCAGTGGACTACGGGGACGTAGAGGTACAGGCCACAGCCTCATCCTATCGGTACTCAGTAGTTCAGGAAGCTGCGCAAACACGATTAGCAGACAGCCTACTCAACCGAGAGGAGAGTTTCCAGTTCGACAAATCATGGAAACCCTTTATTTCACGTCTGCGCCGCTGGAGGAATATAGTTCTGAGTCTCTAGTGCCAGGCATTCCAACAAATGCAGTCCATTTTAATAATCATGCTCATCATTAGTGAGCTCTATGAATTTGCTGACTCTACTTTATTTCACTCTTACTAGGGTACCGCGCCAATTCGTCACCACCGATTTCTACCGAATTCGGTGCACATTCAGGGCTAGGCTAGGAATGAAAGTGACAGAAGTGGACGTTCCAGATTGTCACGCGTTTGGAAAAAATAGAATTTTTACGCGGGTCGGGCGAGACATGAGCCCTTTGTGTTAGCGTAGTTTTCAGGGGGCAGTTGGAGCAGCGGGAAGAGTACAGAACGGCAATCTGACGATCCTGGCATTGATTCCCTGTCCGGTAACTACTTTTTATTTTCAATTTCTACGTTACTTACACCGGAAGCAAATCGAGATAACGCTCAGTATAGTGTATTTGATGTGATGAAACCCTACGCGCAGGAGAACCAATTTCTTCTATTGAATGACTCGTGGGGAGGGCATCAAACTCACAATTATACGACGAGGATTTGCGAAAAGTGATTCCCCACCCCCCTTCTCCTCCAAATGGACTCTGCTAGAGCCACCCTGCGATGTCCAATTTTATCGTCTGCTAAAACATTTGACCAAAGAGCATCAAAACTGCTCTTATCTCGTCCAGAGAAAAAAAAATCACGTTCTGAGCAGACTGCTTCAAAATACATTCCGCTGTACGTCACTAGCTAATCTCAAGAATATTTGGCGAAATGATGCGCTATGTGTGGTTTGCCGACGAACTACGCGATGAGAGACAACCTTTTATGAACGTAAGCCGAGTATCTTTTTATAGCAACTGTAAAAGAACAATGTAACGGTTTTATAAGGAGTGCAAGACGCCGAGAAAATTGCTGATTTCCCTGTTTTTACGATGAACGTTAATCCAGAATGTGTAAATCATCAACTGCAAAAAAAATAAGCGTCTAATTTTATATACGAAGTTTTCGTGCACGCCTTACAACCCCTTTTGGAAATTTAATTGCAATCCCACACTTTCCTTTGCCCTTTGTTCTATGAAAATATCAACAAATACAGTGAGCATTATTTTGGTTGATGAGTTCTCCTCGTACGACACAAAATTAATCGTAGGTGATTTTAATGCGAAGATAGTGAAGGAAGAAGCATTCCGGCCTACAATTGGGTAAGAAAGTTTGCATAACATTTCAAATGATAATGGCACAAGAGTGGTTAATTTTGCTGTTTCAAAAGACATGATTGCTGAGAGCACATATATCAGAAGGAAGGACATTCATAAAGCAATTTGGGTCTCTCTGGATGGACACACCCGAAACCAAATTGATCATTTTCTTGTAGATCGGAGTTGGCACACTAGTAAAGAAAATGTTAGGACTTTCAGGGCAGCAGACTGCGATTCTGTAGGTGCCAAAGTTCACCAACGGTTATCTACAGCAACATCAAGGTGTCACAATGCAGAACTTGTTAGGTTCGACACTGACAAGCTAAATGATGAAAACCTTAGAAGAATGTACATAATAGAAATTTCAAATAGGTTTGATGCTCTCAGGACACACGAAGATCAAGACGAGGATGTAAATAAACAGTGGATCTCTGTGAGGAATAATATCAAAGAGGCACCGAAGGTCACAATAGGTACAATTAAGTACAGGGGGAAATCGTGGTTTGGTGAGGAATGCAAGAAATTGGTAGAGGAAAGGAGAAAAGCGTGATTAGATTGGAATAGAATGTGAGACAAAAAACGAGAGGGCTTCTTGAACATGAGAAGGGAAGTTGGTCGTAGGCTACGGGCAAATAAGAGGGATTATTTGAACAATCAAGTTAAAAAAATGCAAACAAACAGTGAAACAAAAAACATTAGGGAACTTTACCTACACATAAATGGTTATAGGAAGGGGTTCAAGGCTAAGACAACTGCACTTAAAGAGGATGCCGGGGGAATACTGACAGACCCCAGTGCTATATTAAGTAAATGGAACGCGTATTTTGAGCATGTATTAAATGTACACCAGGAAGCAGGAAATGAGCAGGCGTACGAAATACATACAGCAGAGATGCAATCAAAAATTGAGAAACCGTAAAACACCAGGATCAGATTGCATAACTGCAGAATTAGCACAAATAGGGGACAGAAATTGGTGGAAGTAGTTCACAAAGTGATAACTAAAATATGGAACTCAGAGATGATACCTGAAGAGTGGCAGCAGTTGATTCTGATCCCAATTTTTAAGAAGGGTGACAAAACGGATTGTAGTAATTATAGAGGGATTTCGCTATTACTATTACGTTCCAAAATTTTCTCGAATATTCTGCTAAGCAGGCTTACACCACATGCAGATGAAATTGTGGGGGATTACCAAGCTGGCTTTGGGAGGAACAGATCAACTATAGACCAAATATTCACCCCGCGTCAAATGTTTGGAAAAGAAGTGGGAATTCAATTAACCATTTCATGATCTTTTCATAGATTTTACAAAAGCATATGATTCAGCGTTGCAATCAAAATTGTACAGAATTCTTTTGGAACTTGGAATACCAAAGAAATATGTTAGACTTATAGAAGGGAGTTTGAAAAACACAAAAGGTAGAGTACGCGTGGGGAAATTGGAGTCAGAAGAATTTTGTAATAAAGAACGGACTTAAGCAAGGAGATGCCCTGTCTTCGCTACTTTTTAATTTAGTCCTAGAATATATTGTACGAATGGTAGCAGATAATTCAGAGGGTGTAGAGTTAAATGGAAATATTAAGATATTAGGGTATGCAGATGATCTAAACATCATTAGCGATAGGGAAGAATTTGTTACAGCAAATGCGAATGCGTTAATCAAGGCTAGTGAAGATGTAGGTCTAAGGATAAGTGAAGACAAAACTAAATACCTGGCTACTACTAGAATGCCAACAGCAGTAGACCAGGAAATGTTAAGAGTGGGAGACATGCAGTTTGAAAAAGTGAACACATTTAAGTATCTAGGCGTGGCTTCGAGAAATGAGATTGAATCCGAACTGAAGAAGAGATTACGGACGGGAAATGCGTGCTACTTCTCACTGAATAGATTACTTTCATCACGGATACTGTCTAGGAATTTAAAGATTAGAATATACAAAACTATTATTCTACCAGTTATGTTGTATGGGTGTGAGACTTGGTCTCTCACTGTGCAAAATGAAAAGCCGTTTCGGGTATTTGAAAACAAAATTTTGAGGAAAATTTTCGGAGCAAAAAGGGATGACATTATCGGAGAGTGGCGAAAACTGCGTAACTAAGAGGTTTACGAACTCTATTCAAGCCCTGACATAATCAGTATTATTAAATCACGTAGGCTGCGATGGGCGGGTCACGTAGCTCAAATGGATGAGGGCAGGGCAGCGCGCAGAGTACTGGTAGGGCACTTAGAGGGAAAACGTCCAGTGGGGAGACCGAGGCGTAGATGGGAGGACAATGTGAAGGATGATTTCATGAGCCTAGGTATTGAAGGGGAATGGAAGGAAATAGCCCAAGACAGAGACAGATGGCGAAAATACGTTGCTGCGGTAATGGACTCTCGAGTCCGGTATGATCAGTGAGTGAGTGTGTGAGTGATTGATTATTTAGGTTTATTTGCAGTGTAAGGAACATAAAAACTAAAAATAAAAATAAGTTCCTACACAGAGAAACGATCCCACGGCCCTCGGCTGACTGTTCAGTACTCTTTCCCGCTGCGCCAACTGCTGCGGAGAAAGTACGATAACATAAACAGCTCGTGTTTCACCCGATCCGCGCCAAAAATGCTACTCTTTTCTAAGCGTTTGGGCATCTGTAGCACCCACATCTGTCACTTCCAATTTTCGCCAAGCCCTGCATGTACCATAAATTTAAGCGAAAACGGTGATGACGAAGAGGCGCGGCCCCTTTCTGAGACTCATGAAGTTTTATCTATGACTTGACACTCTTGTTGTTAGCATAGTCATCTCAGTCGTACTCGTGATCCTACTCCACGTGTTAAGTCAAGTGGTTTATATTCTGCCAGCGACTCACCTTGAAGATGGCTATCAGTCATGGCCATCAGCTACGGTTATCAGCCTCGATATCAGACGGTGAATTAACACTATTCCGAATACGCCCGAAAGATGGTGGGATAAGATGTACGGATCACTTTACAAACTAACAAATAAGGTAGTAATTACTATTTTATCAGTTTTGCCTATTGATTGTTGTTTTCGAGGCAATTTATACACTGCCAGTCTTCGATATAAAAGCTTGATAAAGCTGGAAAATACCCGGAAGAATATTGTTAACAGAATGTTTTGCAAGCTAATCTTACGATATTATAAAAAACACGTTTTAATAACATACATATTTATTTAGCTTTTGAGCTATTCGAACACAGTCTCAATGACACTAGGTAACAGATACATCAAAATACATTCAGGTATAGTGAAAAGATAATAGTTATAAACATAAAGCTGTGGGACACAAGTAATTCTACTTTCATATTCCAGTATGAAAATAATAAAAAAAAAGTTAAGCTTTTGGGTCATCGGAACAGCGTGTCAATAACAATAGATGCCAGATACCTCAGGGTACATCCAGACATTATTAAAAACAATAGTTATAAATATAAAACTATGGGTCACACTAATTCTACTTTCATATTCCAGCATGAAAATCATAAAGAAAACTTTAGTAGCATATACTGGTAGATGTAAAGCTATGGACGTGGGTCGTGAGTCGTGCCTGGATGTCTCAGTGTGAAGCGCATTCGCCGGCAAGACACTTAGGTTCGCCGCGCGGTTTGAGGCGCCATGTCACGGACTGCGCGGCCCCTCCCGCAGGAGGTACAAGTCCTCCCTCGGGCATGGGTGTGTGTGTTGTTATTAGCGTAAGTTAGTTTAAGTAGTGTGTAAGTCTAGGGACCGATGACCTCAGTAGTTTCGTCTCTTAGGAATACACACACACATTTGAACATTTGAACGCTTAGGTTAACCCAATCTGGCACACAGTTTTAATCTGCCGCGATGTTTCAGTAGTAATAACAATAATACACTACTGGCCATTAAAATTTCTGCACCACGAAGATGACGTGCTAAGACGCGAAATTTAACCGACAGGAAGAAGATGCTGTTATATGCAAATGATTAGCTTTTCAGAGCATTCACACAAGGTTGGCGCCGTTGGCGGCACCTACAACTTGCTGACATGAGGTAAGTTTCCAACCGATTTCTCATACACAAACAGCAGTTGTCCGGCGTTGCCTCGTGAAACGTTGTAGTGATGCCTCGTGTAAGGAGGAGAAATGCGTACCATCACGTTTACGACTTTGATAAAGGTCGGATTGTAGCCTATCGCGATTGCGGATTATCGTATCGCGACATAGCTGCTCGCGTTGATCGAGATCCAATGACTGTTAGCAGAATATTGAATCAGTGGGTTCAGGACGGTAATATGGAACGCCTTGCTGGATCCCAACGGCCTCGTATCACTAGCACTCGAGATGACAGGCATCTTATCCGCATGGCTGTAACGGATCGTGCAGCCACGTCTCGATCCCTGAGTCAACAGATGGGGACATTTGCAAGACAACAACCATATGCACGAACAGTTCGCCGACGTTTGCAGTAGCATGGACTATCAGCTCGGAGATGGTTCAAATGGCTCTGAGCACTATGGGACTCAACTGCTGAGGTCATTAGTCCCCTAGAACTTAGAACTAGTTAAACCTAACTAACCTAAGGACATCACAGACATCCATGCCCGAGGCAGGATTCGAACCTGCGACCGTAGCGGTCTTGCGGTTCCAGACTGCAGCGCCTTTAACCGCACGGCCACTTCGGCCGGCTCAGCTCGGAGACCATGGGTGCGGTGTGACAGGTGATGAAACATGCCTCCATCATTTTTCACCAGAGACGAAGAGGCAATCAATGGAGTGGCATCATGCAAATTTACCCAAGAAAAAAAATTCAAAACCACACCTGCTGGAAAAGTTATGGCTATGGCGTTTTTCGATTCCGTAGGACTCTTGCTTGTGGACATCATGCCAAATGGAACCACCATAAATTCTGATGCATATGTGACGATACTGAAGAAACTTCAAGTTCGACTGAGTCGTGTTCGACCAAATCGGCAAAAGCAGGATGTTTTGCTGTTGCACGACAATGCACGGCCACATGTCAGTCACAAAACCATGGAAGCGATCACAAAACTTGGATGGACAACACTGAAACACCCGCCTTACAATCCTGACCTGGCTCCATGTGACCATCATCTCTTTGGGAAACTGAAAGACTTCGTGGAACAAGGTTTCAAGATGATGACTCCCTTGTGCACGCTGCCAAACAGTGGCTCCAACAGGGTGGTCCAGAATTTTACCGTGCGGGTATAATGGCGCTGGTCCAAGATGGCGTAAGGCAGTTGAGAGGGGTGGGAATTATGTGGAGAAATGAAAATATTGTTCCTAAAGGATGTATCTACACACTGTAAAACTTTCAAACATGTAGAATAAAAGATGGGTTTAAAAAAAATAGGGTGCATTTCTTTTCGAGCGACCCTCATATTATTTCCAGCTCCATCGACTACAACGATGCCGCAAAAGCAATCAAACACAACTTCTATAGGAAAGTACTATGAGGATGAGCATTATTCAAATGAGAGTGCCGCGCGGGATAGCCGCGCGGCCTGAGGCCCTTTGTCACGGTTCGCGTGGCTACCCCTGTTGGAGGTTCGATTACTCCCTGGGGCATGTGTGTGTGTTTTCCTTAGCGTAATTTAGTTTAAGCTAGATCAAGTAGTGTGTAAGCTGAGGAACGGATTATCTCAGTAGTTTGGTCCCGTAGCACTTACCACAAATTTCCAAATTTCGAAATGAGAGTCCGAAGTGACAGTAACACATTTCGTTTTGTTTTGAACATTGTGCAACCTTCTCGATTTATGGGAAGATATCAAATTGTTTTATGTAATTTTCGCAAACAGTGTTCGTATTAAAAATTAAACGGTGACAGTTATGTAAAAACAAGGAGCTATGGACAATACGCAGAACTGTCAGACAAGAGTGTGACTAGTGTTTTATTCCACAATCTTCCGATGTCAATGATATTTCGGATCGAGCATCTGTTCCTATCGTAATTCACGTAAAGAGTATAGTCTTGGTTCAAATGGGTCTGAGCACTATGGGGCTTAAATTCTCAGGTCATCAGTCCCCTAGAGCTTAGAACTACTTAAACCTAACTGACCTAAGTACATCACACACACCCATGCCCGAGGCAGGATTCGAACTTGGTCCCGTACGGTCGCGCGGTTCCAGACTGTAGCGCCTAGAACCGCTCGGCCACTCCGGCCGGCTGAGTATAGTCTGTTGTGCAAATTCCATAACAGTCTTCTAACTTGGAAAACGTCGCACTCACTGCTCGAATATTCATCATTCTTTAAAGAAAATTAGTGCAAATTAATAAAAGCAAAATTTACTTCCCAACACATGCACAACCAAATTATTTAATTTGAAGTCACTGCACGACAGTATACTCTTTTCGTAAATCTTGCTGAGTTTACAAATGTTTATGTTTAGCAGCGAAACTGGGCATAAATCGCTATGCAGAATCGACTGTAACATAAGTAGTTGTTGTGGTCTTCAATCTGAAGACTGGCTTCATGCAGCTCTCGTCTCTAGTCTATCCTGTGCAAAGCTCTCCACCTTCGAATAACAATTGCAACTTACATCGATTTGATCCTGTTTACTGTATTCGTCTCTTGGTCAAACTCTACAATGTTTACTCCCCCACCCCATGCACACACACTTCCCTCCAACAGCAAGTTGACAATTCCTTGATGCCTAAGAATGTGTCCTAACAGCCGATCCCTTCTTTTAGTGGTGTTGTGCCATAAAGTTCTTTTCTCTCCTGTTCGATTCAGTATTTCTCATTAATTAAATGGTGCAACTATCTCTTTTCGAGCATTCTTCTTCAGCACTACATTTCAAAAGTAGTTTGAATAGTAGTAGTAATATCTGTGCTAATGAAAGTCTGTCTATTGCAGCGATATTATTTAAGGCCGTGAATCTCTAACAGAGGAGCATCACAATATATCTTCTGCTAGTGGTGTGACTATTCCAGATATACAAATTAGCACTTAAGAACAATAGAGGATAGGTATGTTACAAATAAACGAAGGAGAGAGAGAAGTAAATGTTATTATATCATTAAGTCAGAGAGCGCACAAATAACGACAAGCAAAGGTTAGTAGAGATTCGTGCGTCTGTGAAAAGATAATGCGCGAAGCATGCAACAACTGCCAGTGTCATACCTTTGCAAAAGGTGCGGCAGAGAACCTGAGAAATTTCTGGCCCCATGTAAAATCGCGAAGCATATCTAAGGCTTTCATTTATTCCCTTGTTGACCAGTTTTTTCTGTGGCAGTTAAAGATAGCAAAACGAAAGCCGAAGCTTCAAATTTCGCATTCGAGAAATCGATCACGCAGCTGAATCGCACAAACGCAGCGTCATTTGAGCACTGGACAGATGCCTGCGTGGACGACACAGTAATACGTATCTGTGGCGTGTTGGGGAACAGCTGAAAGATTTGAAAGTAAATAAGTCACCAGGTCCGGATGGAATCACAATTCGGATTTACAGCGAGTACTCTAAGGCACTGGCCCCCTACCTAGCTTGCATTTATTGCGATCTCTCGCCAAGAGACTGGAAAAAAGCGCAGTTGACTACTGCACATAAGAAGGTAAAAGAACGGATCCGCAAAATTAGAGACCAATATCCCTAACTGCCGTTTGCTGCAGAATTGTTGAGTATATTCTCATCTCGAATATAACACATTTTCTTGAGGCTGAGAAGATAATGCCCACGAATCAGCATAGTTTTAGAAGCATCGCTTGTCCTTTTCTCACGTAATATACTGCGAACTACGGATGAACGCCAAAAGACAGATTCCGTATTTTTAGATTTCCGGAAAGCATTTGACATGGCGTCCCAGTGCAGGCTATTAACGCAGATACGAGCATATACATTAAATTCATAGATGCGTGAGTGGCTCGAAGGTTTCTTAACTAACAGACAGCGAGTTTTCATCATACCGTTAGCAGTGCCCCAGGGACGTGTGATAAGACCGCTATTGTTCTCAGTATACATAAATGATTTGGCGGACGCAGTGGGCAGCAATCTGGTGTTGTTTACTGAAGATTGCTGTGGTGTACCGTATGGTGTCGAAACTGAGTGACTGTAGGAGGTTACAAGATAACTTAGGCAAGATTTATAGTTGGTGTGATGAATGGTAGCTAGCTCTAAATGTGAGAAAATGTAAGTTAATGCGGATGAATAGAAACTCCTAACCCGTAATGTTCGGATGCAGCATAAATCCTGCTTGACACAGTCACCTCGTTTAAATATCTGGGTGTACCGTTGCAGAGCAATATGAAATGGAACGAGCTGTAAGGACTTGGTAAGGAAAGCGAATAATAGCCTCTGGTTCATTGGGTGAATTCTAGGAAAGTATGGCTCATCTGTAAAGGAGGTCGCAAACAGTATGCTGGTGCAACCTGTTCTTGAATAGCGCTCGAGTATTTGGGATCCACATCAGGTCAGATAGAACGAGGACATTGAAGCAATTCAGAGGCGAGGTGCTATATTTGTTACCAGTATGTTCGAACAACAGGTAAATGTTACGCAGATGCTTGGGGAAATCAAATGGGAATCCCTGGCGGGAAGGAGACGTTCTTTTTGAAGAGCACTATTGAGAAAATTTAGAGAACTGTCATTTGATGCTGACTGCAGAACGATCCTCCTGCCGACAGCATACACTTCACGTAGGGACCATAATGATTAGATACAAGAAATTAGGGCTCATACGGTAGCATGTAGAGAACCGTTTTTCCCTCGCTCTATATGCGAGTGGCACAGGAAATGAAACGATTTGTAGTGATACAACGTACACTCCACCACGTACTGTACAGTGGCTTGTGGAGTATCTGTGTAGATGTAGATGTTTGTGGTGAGGTGTTTATTCGTTGTTATGCAGTGATATGCAGGTAACAGAATATTATCCTCTGCCCACAGGTGGCCCGCACCGTGGAGAGCCGTGCTGCGGGCTTCCCAGTGGGGCGGTGCGTGGTCGGCTACTGGGGGTGGCGCGACCACACCGTGGCCGACGTGGGGCCGGACGCTCCCTACTTCATGTCTCCGGCCATGCTGGTGCCAGACCTGGGGGAGCTGCCCCTCTCCCTCTCTCTGGGGGTGCTGGGCATGCCCGGAATCACGGCCTACTTTGGACTGCTGGAGATCTGCAAGCCTAAGGAGGGAGACGTCGCCGTAGTCAGTGGGGCAGCAGGTGCTGTGGGGTCCATAGTCGGGCAGATAGCGCGCCTCAAGGGGTGCAAAGTAATTGGCTTCGCGGGATCAGACGCTAAGGTAAGACACTATCCCATTTTGGTTTCACTACACTGTATTGCAAAGAACGTAACTTCGAGGAAGAGAACATTTACATGAATTCAGACATGGTACCTGATATTCTGTTTAGTTGAATCGAGAATGCCACCAAGCAGACTGGTGAATGCCTAAAACTGGACTGCATCTGTTCTTCCTGCAGTCTCAGATTTCTGCAGAACAAGCAGGTCCTGTCACAAGTAAAACTACTCGAGAGACAAGCCTGAATTTGAGGCAGGTAACTGGAAAATGTCGTGAATTTTGTGCCCTGCTTAAATTTTTTTCCTAGATTATAAAAAAGACCTTTGATTGTGTCATGTGGGACGAGTAGAGGCATGTGCTCAATGATTTTGGGATTTCGAAGTACCTAGTATCATTATTGAAAGATAATAAAGGTGGATGGTGAATACTCTAAATGCTAAGACGTGACAAATGGAGTCAGTCAAGGTTTTATACTAGGGCCGGCCGCAGGCTGCCACATTTCGTGCTGGCTGCTTTGCAGGCCAAGGCTTGGTCTGGTCCATCTTGCATTTGATCATTCCTTTCTGGAAGTACCCGGTACAGCACGACATTTCATTTACACCACTGGCCATTAAAATTGCAACACCAAGAAGAAATGCAGATGATAAACGGGTATTCATTGGACAAATATACTATACTAGAACTGACATGTGATTACAGATTCACGCAATTTGTGTGCATAGATCCTGAGAAATCAGTACCCAGAACAACCACCTCTGGCCGCAATAACGGCCTTGATACGCCTGGGCATTGAGTCAAAAAGAGCTTCGATGGCGTGTACAGGTACAGCTGCCCATGCAACTTCAACACGATACCACAGTTCATCGAGAGTAGTGACTGGCGTATTGTGACGAGCCAGTTGCTCGGCCACCGTTGACCAGATATTTTCAATTTGTGAGAGATCTGGAGAATGTGCTGGTCAGGGCAGCAGTCGTACATTCTCTGTATCCAGAAACATGCGGTCGTGCATTATCCTGCTGAAACGTAGGGTTTCGCAGGGATCGAATGAGGGGTAGAGCCATGGGTCGTAACACATCTGAAATGTAACGTCCACTGTTCAAAGTGCCGTCAATGCGAACAAGAGGTGACCGAGACGTGTAACCAATGGCACCCCATACCATCACGCCGGGTGATACGACAGTATGGCGATGACGAATATACGCTTCCAATGTGCGTTCACCGCGATGTCGGCAAACACGGATGCGACAATCATGATGATGTAAACAGAACCTGGATTCATCCGAAAAAATGACGTTTTGCCATTCGTGCACCCAGGTTCGTCATTGAGCACACCATCGCAGGCGCTCCTGTCTGTGATGCAGCGTCAAGTGTAACCGCAGCCACAGTCTCCGGGCTGATAGTCCATGCTGCTGCAAACGTCGTCGAAATGTTGGTGCAGGTGGTTGTTGTCTTGCAACGTCCCCATGTGTTGAATCAGGAATCGAGACGTGAATGCACGATCCGTTACAATCATGCAGATAAGATGCCTGTCATCTCGGCTGCTAGTGATACGAGGCCGTTGGGATCCAGCACGGCGTTCCGTATTACCCTCCTAAACCCACCGATTCCATATTCTGCTAACAGTCATTGGATCTCGACCAATGCGAGCAGCAATGTCGCGATACGATAAACCGTAATCGCGATAGGCTACAATCTGACCTTTATCAAAGTCGGAAACGTGATGCTACGCATTTCTCCTCCTTACACGAAGCATCACAACAACGTTTCACCAGGCAACGCCGGTTGGGCTGTTGTTTGTGTATGAGAAATCGGTTGGAAACTTTCCTCATGTCATCACGTTGTAGGTGTCGCCACCGGCGCCAACCTTGTGTGAATGCTCTGAAAAGCTAATCATTTGCATATCACAGCATCTTCTTCCTGTCGGTTAAATTTCGCGTCTGTAGCACGTCATCTTCGTGGTGTAGCAATTTTAATGGCCTGTAGTGTAGTATTGCAGTGTGTCATAAGCTGCTAGGCACGGCTCTTTACAGCTGGGCAGAATCATGGTGTCAGCGCTGTCTACCGTCCGCTATTTGTTTGTGGTATGACAGACGTTCACAGGTCCAGTGGCTGTTAGCACAAAAAAGCAGTCTAGCAATCCATCGTCACAAGCCTTTAAAAAGGTATGGGGATGACAGAAGATAGAGATTATTATTCTCAATACGTCTTATGCATTTGCATAAGTGATGGGTACAGCAAATTTGCTGTGAAACTAAACTGAAGGGCCAAAGAAACTGGTACACCTGACTAATATCATGTAGGGCGCCCGCAACCACGCAGAAGTGCCGCTAAACGACGTGGCATGGACTCGATTAATGTGTGAGGTAGTGGTGGAGGGAACTGACACTATTAATCCTGCAGGGCTGTCCATAAATCCGTAAGAGTACGAGGGGGTGGAGACCTCTTCTGAACAGCATGTTTCAAGGCATCCCAGATACGCTCATTAACGTTCACGTGTGGGGAGTTTGGTGGCCAGCGGAAATGTGTGAACTCAGAAGAGTGTTCCTGGAGTCACTCTGTTGGACACGTGGTGTATCGCAATGTCCTGCTGGAATTGCCCGTCAGAATGAACAATGGGAATAAATGGATGCAGGTGATCAGACAGGATGCTTACGTGCGTGTCACCTGTCAGTGTTGTGTATAGACGTATCAGTAGTCCCATATCACTCCAGCTACAACCACCCCCACCATTACAGAACCTCCACCAGCTTGAAGAGTCCCCTGCTGAAATGCAGCGTCCATGGATTCATGAGGTTGTCTGCATACCCGTACACGTCCATCCGCTCGATACAGTTTGAAACGAGATTCGTCCGACCAGGTAACATGTTTCCAGTCATCGATAGTCCAATGCCGGTATTGACAGGCCCAGGCGAGGCGTAAAGCTCCGTGTCACGCAGTTATCAAAGGTACACGAGTGGGCCTTCGGCTCCGAAAGCCCATATTGATGATGTTCCTTTGAATGATTCGCACGCTAACACTTGTTGATGGCCTAGCACTGAAACCTGCAGCAGTTTGGGGAAGGATTGCACTTCTGTCACGTCGAACGATTCTGTACAGTCGTCGTTGGTCCCGTTCTTGCAGGATATTTTTCCGGCCGCAAATATGTCGGAGATTTGATTTTTTACCCAATTCCTGATATCCACGATAGACTTTTGAAATGATCGTAAGGGAATATTCCCTCTTCATCGCTGCCTCAGAGAGGCCGTGTCCCATCGCTCGTGCGGCGACTATAACACCAGACTCAAATCTTGATAACCTACCATTGTAGCAGCAGTAACCGATCTAAAAGCTGCACCATGCACTTCTGCCGTATGTAGGCATTGGCGACCGCAGCGCCGTATTCTGCCTGTTTACATATCTTCCTATTTGAATACGCATGCCTATATCAGTTTCTTGTATATTACAATACCATGCAGAAACAATTTAAAGAATTAGCGAACAATGAAAGAGCGAAAAATTACAACAATCGACAGACGGAATTCAGTGTTCTGCAGATCAAGAATCTTTTTGTGCTACATGGACAGGCATGCCACACTGGTACAAATGAATGGTACGAGTAGTAAAGTTGCTGAAGTCGCTCACATTATTCCACTCTCAGTTGTAGCAGTTTTCCATGGAACTGATCGAAGGTATGGAGACTTTACATATCAAAGTACGTCGATTAAGTCAATACGCTATTGGTGAATTTATGAAAAAGAGGAGGACGGGGTGTTTGGAGAGGAGGCTTGAAAACTAGATCATCCAGAAAGGACTGGAGACCTAGTATTTTAAGTGGACTTGACTGCACACTGCCCACAATAAGACATTGCAAGGGAGAAACATCTTTCTTCTGATTTTATGGGAATGCATTCAAAATGAAGATCGGATTATAGAAGGGACATATTCAGACAAACACAGTCCAATTCCCTAAGCTCGGACCGATGACCAAGCTGTCTGGTCTCCTTCCCCAAACCAACCAACCAACCAACCCTAAGCTCGCTGCTGTTAAGGAAAACGCGAGGTTTGAAGAATTCATTGTGCCCATGAAAGAATTACAAGGATAGTGTCCTACGACAGTCTGTCTGTCTTACAGGTGTTATCGAGAACGTTTGCCGTCTCAGTTGAAAGCGCCCCTGCGCATGTGCAATTAACTGTAACTGACTGACCTGAAAGGTAGTTCCCGTTCTAATGAGAAATATTTTTACGTTAAAACTGTCTAGGACGTCTACATTGCTTTCCTCTCGTAGAATTTCCAAGTCTCCATAAAGAGGTTGGAAAAGTGCTACAATATTTCGACCGGCATAATTGTGTGAAACACATTTTTCCTATTATGAAACTAAGCGAATCATGATTTACAGCAACCCGAGTGCGAAAATCTGTGAATCTGTCGGTGTCTGCCCTTACGCCGAGAGTTTGTACCGCACAAAAATTATATTATATTTTCAGCGCGTCAAAAATAATTGCAAAGCACAAAAAATTGTTTCGTTCGTGATCTTTGTTGTTGGGAAACGTGAAATATAAAAGCAAGTCGTATACATTGCGACTGCACTATCATTTAAATGGTCTGTGTTCGCAGTTTCCTCCTCTTCCCCATTCACATACAGACAGCTTGCTGTGGTCACGACGGTAATGTGCAGCGATGCTGAGTGCAGGAAAATGTAATATCTACTCTTTGCAGATGATAGTGCCCTTATTGTTGGAAGTGGGGAGGAACTTATTGATCTGTTCTCCAGAGTGAAGACTACTTGTTTAAATTTAGGTCTCTAGATAACCACAAAAAAACCCAAACTAATAGTTATAATACACCAAGATATAGATCAAATGCAACTAGCAGGCTGCTTAACAGATCTGAATGTACTGAATGACTATATCTGTTTACGGTCTCTGACAAATGACACGGGACAGTGTGATAAAGAATTTAAGTGAGGAACCGGATTTCCTGGTCCCGACGGTTAAACTCACTAAGGTCTGGCAGAACCGGGCAATATCCAAAACAATGATGATGCGTCTGGTGGAATCATTCTTGTACAGTCGTGAGACGTGGGCCGTGAAAGCTAGTGGCAATAGTCGAACTGATACCTTCGATATCCGGTCGCAGAAGACGTTATACGTATCATGGACAGAAAGAAGAACCAATGCTTCCATTATAGAAGAACTTAGAGTGATAAGAAATTTATCTTCCCATCTCATTCAAAAATATTTCTAGGTCTTTGGGCACATTTTGAGAATAGAAGCAGGCAGTTTAGGGAGGATCGTCTAGTAAGGCAAAATCGTAAGCAAAACACTACGAGAAAGAGCGGCAAGGAGATGGTTGGATCATGTGAGGAAGATTATCACTCTACCTCTCTACTTTATTTTAGAAAGAGTTAAAGATCGAGGTGGATGGAGACGTCTGGTCGATGATTCAGTTACTTAAGAAATAAATGACGAAATGAGGTGACGATAATCAGTAATGAGTGAACCAACTAATGATGATGATGAAAAGGTCCAGATGGCGTTAGCTTAACATACAGTGTCACTACCAATTCTGCTGGGTGTTATTTATCCAGATTTCATTAGAAGAGAAACAAAAAATAATGAAACGAATATATGTACTGACTGAGAATATGGTAGATCTACGAACGCATTGTGCTCAATGTAGGGCCCTACATTCACAGTGGATTATACATGTACATGCAGATGTAGAAGCTGCATGTATGGTATAGCATCTGATCTGCACTTAATTGAATAGTGTGGCTGAGAGCTGTAATGAATATCTGAGGCACATAGTATTGGACATGTATTGTTATCAATGAAGACATGAAAGAAAGTAAGGACAAACTTGAAACTCAGCGTCTACATGAGTATGGAGGTTTTTTAACTGATGAATTAGCTATGATGAAGAGTGTTTTGTTTCCTCACTGTATACTGTATAGATAACACATTTTTTAATCATTTTCAAGCGATTAACTATTTATTGGCCGGAAATTTCACATACCCGAAATTCCTTTCTGTCTCGATCTAGTTACAGAGTTATAAATGTCTTTGATCTTGGAGAGTACAGCCAACTACAGCTACTCGAATGTCACCGCCCTATCGGCTTTTTAGGAACAACGATCTATGCTGATCCTATGGAACAGAATACATCATAACATATCCGGAAGTTATTAAAAGAAAATAGTCAAAATAGAGAACACTACTACATTAATAATATCACTTTTATAAGTGCTAGTCAAATGAAAATGATTCTGATGGAAAAAAGCAAAAATGATTCCAATGGAAAAAAGCAAGTATACTTCATAATTTAAAAAGTAATCGGAGTAACTGCCAATACGTGTAGACCACTGCGGGAAAAGATGGTCACTACCTTCAGCGAAATAAGGAGCAGTCAAATGGAAATGAGACAGGGGGAAAAAATAAGTCAGCTGTTTATTATTTCAAAATTAATTGACGTAACTGTTAACACATTTATTCCACTGTGAGACAAGATGGTCGTTGCCTTTATGGAGACACGTTTGCGGTTGCCTACAGAATCTTGGTTGTAACCAGACGTGCACCTCTCCGTCCGAAGAAAAGCAACGGCTACGAATGTCTTTCTTCAGTGCTCCAAAAATGTGGAAATCGCTTGGGGAGAGATTGAGACTGTATGGAGGATGTGTGAGGACTTCCCAGAGAAACTTCTGCAGCCCATTGGAAAAAAAAAAAAACTTGGCAACTTGCCAAGGGTCAGGCCCACATATTGCTTCGATTTCGCTGCAGAAGTTTCGCTAGGAGACCCTCACACATCCTGTATAGAGTCTCAATCTCTCTCCACGCGATTTCCACCTTTTCGGAGCCCTGAAGGACATTCTTGACTGTCAGTTTGCTTCGGATGAAGAGATGCACGCCTCAGTATAACCAAGATTCTGTAGGCAATCGCAAACGCTTTTCCACGAAGGGAACGACGATTTTGTCTCACTGTGGAGTAAACGTGTTAGCAGTTACGCCGATTAATTTTGAAATAATAAACAGTTGATCTACTTTTTCCCATCTGTCTCATTTCTATTTGAGTGCTCCTTATTATTCCAGAATGAAAAATAAAGCGCAATTGGAAATAATGATAATAATATAGTACAAAAATCTACCACACTTTAGAGGTATTATTTATGGAGATAGAAAGGGGCAGGTGTTGACTGTGGACCTATTAGTAAGAACAGTCCAAACATTCGCCTCGAACGATTTTGAACAGTCACCTACAAAGCAAAATGAGTTAGTACTATTTCAATAACCATTTACGAAGATTGAGAACTCACGCTTCTAGCTGCGTAACTGGCCTCTCTTCCGCAGGTGAAGTGGCTGAAAGAGGAGTTGGGATTCCATCACGCATTTAACTACAAGACGAATGATGTCACAGAGGCGCTGAAACAGGCGGCATCTGACGGCGTCGACGTGTACTTCGACAACGTGGGCGGCGAGCTGAGCAGCGCAGTCATCAACAGCATGCAAGAGTGGGGCCGCATCTCCGTGTGTGGCTCGATATCTGGATACAACGAATCTAACCTCCCGAAGGCTACCATCATCCAGCCCGCAGCCATATTCAAGCAGCTCCGCATGGAGGGGTTCCTGTATTCACGGTGGCACGACCGCTGGGAAGAGGGCATTACCCAGCTGACGCAGTGGGTCCGAGAGGGAAAAATCAAATACCGTGAGACTGTAACAGAAGGGTTTCAAAACACCCCCAAAGCCTTCGCCGGTATGCTGCAGGGTGACAACTTGGGGAAGGCTGTTGTTAAAGTGTGAAGAACCATAGTGTATCGTAAACAATTTCACAAGCAGGACAAGGACAACTTCTTTCAGTATTTTGTACACAGTACATCAAGAGAAAGGTGCATGGTTGCAACAGAATGTTCTTCAAAACTTATGTTTGTGGTTTCAGTTTTTCAATATCATTCCACATCATTATAAAAATTGAATAAATACATGAAAATAAATATTGTAAGTGGATAGTTTGTGTTGTTGCCCCAGATGATAATTATACTAATATTTTGACAGGATTTGTAAGTAAGAAGTAAGTTTAAACAGTTTATTAACAGAGGCGGATTATAAAACACGCATGCAACACGTACCCATCATCACTGTGTCTGACATCCTAATTATGGTCATATTGAAAGGCTCCATGATGAGCTAAGAAAAGAGACATATTCGCGCCCGAGGCCACGCTAGTTAATACTGTATGCTGCGGACAGTGGCCAGTGGCGTAATCTGCATCGCAGTGTGGCCGGACGCGCATCTACTGACCAAGCAAATTGTCAGCATTCCAAACAGATCGGCTGGCGAGCGCGTGTATCGTACCGTACGCCTGCGTGCAACCCTTAAACCCTTACATCACTTTACCCAGAGAAAAAGAGCAACCATAGGTGGCTTCAAACGACCCCCTGGGCGTTACGAACCTATTTCGCCATTTGCGGCATCAGAAGGCACTGCAACACGTATTTCGTTGGCAAATACAGTAACGTTTGGTGCAAAGAAATGAGCCTTCAAGATGGCAAATGGTTCAAATGGCTCTGAGCACTATGCGATTTAACATCTGAGGTCATCAGTCGCCTAGAACTTAGAACTAATTAAACCTAACTAACCTAAGGACATCTCACACATCTATGCCCGAGACAGGATTCGAACCTGCGACCGTAGCAGTCGCTCGGTTCCAGACTGTAGCGCCTAGAACCGCACGGCCACTCCGGCCGGCTCAGGATGACAGTTTCATACATGACCAATGCTGTTGACAAAAGACGAATTAATAAAAACAATAAAAACACAATACTGACAATCAAGTATGCATTAACATTGCTGGATGAATCGAAGGACTTAATTCTAGTCGCTGCTACAATGAAGTTTAACTCATTATTGCAAGAGATTACATTTTCAGGGATGTCCTTAATTAAATTATTGTCTTCAGGAAAACTTGATAAGAAATGCTTTCCATATTTTAATATGTATGAATCATTGTAACAAACAGACAACATTCTCGTTAATGGCAAATGTCCAGTGGCATGTAGTTGGCAATACACTAGGCATATCAAATAGTTCACACGATAAATCACAATGTGTGGCATTCAAGATTAATCCACTATTATTCAATTTGAGTGTAAAGGGTACCTCAGGTGCATCATAATTTTTACATGTAAATGTGACATCAAGCGTGGAGTTAAATGAGAAAATTATACCTTCAGAACACCGTTTAAGAAATGGATGATAAAGATGCGTTAAAATTCTACAGCAATCATCTCTTGGGGAATGATTCATAAACAATTCTTTCTCACGGCTGTACACTCTACTGTCTAAGAATACTGCCGATTCAGGGCGATTAACTTATGACTACGTTTACACATATGCAAATCACTTTCATTTAGGGACACAAAATACCTTCAGTCCTTGCTGATCAGTAGGTAATCATTCAGTACATAGTTTACATGAGTGCCTGCCTGTGTCCATTTCACGGGGTAAGTATAAATCTTACACATTTCAAAATTATGCTTTGATCTAGCAATGAGAATAGAAACAATAACAGTTAATTCATCTTCAATAATTAAAGAGTGTGTAGAGGTTAACTTATAGTAATCGTATAAATTGTAAGAGTACACAGGGTAAATCATAGTATAGGTTGCATCTAGCTTTCGCTCAATTGATTGTAGGACCTGTAAAAATTGTTCTGGATGTAGTAGTACACTGCTCAAACAATCATTTGAACTACTTTCTAAGGCCGTTCTTAAGTTAAGGGCATCAATGACAGCATTTGGTAAACTATCAGTAATCCTTAACAAAAGTGTGTTTAAATCAAAGTGTGCACTGACAGCATTTAATCCTTGCAATAATTCTTGGATACTTGCATTAGTTTCATTACGAATTACGTGGAAATGTAAGATAATTTGCTTTACAATCTGTTCAATGAAAACTGTGTGGTTAGTAATGGTTCTTTGCATATTCTTTAATACGATAATTTCATTAGAGAGGTTAGTTGAATCTGTACTGGACTGTTCTTCAAGAGCTAATATTTTGCCTTTAATTTCCAGCAGATCTCGACTAGTTAAAGTACCAAATACAGACAAAGGATACTCCCTCCAAAATCAAACCAGGCACGTTTATGCCTAATTAAAGTTTTGTGTGACAAAAGCTTTAAAAAACGGTAAATCTCTTGCTCATAATTAGCAAATGTAGACTCTACCTGCATTTTAGCTGTGATCCAGTTATTATACCAAGATTTACCCATTTCCAAAGTTGTATCGTTACCCTTAACAGAACGGATTAGATCAACTTGCTTCTTTACAGAACTGAACTGATACTGGATTTCACTCAGATTGTACTTGAGGACAAATTTTGAATTAGTTGTTGAAACTACCATGTCTGATCGTGGTTCAAACAAAACACCTGTACTCTGTAGTACTGTTACTGCAGCATTAGTAGAATACCCTATCACAGCAAACATTAGAATAAAAATGAACATGGATAATTAGTTCTAAATACTAGAGCTAACAATAAACATAAAATAAATGAGTTTCTTGTGGTAACCTGTGGAATAAAAGATTTAGTTTCACTTTGCACTCGTGCAATAGCTTCAGTACTAAATTTTCATAACACATTCACATACTCACATGGCTGAAATAAACATACACATTGCATTCTCACACACTACACACGTTTACACAGATTGCAAGGGTGTCTGGAACAGGATCGCTCGGAACGTGGCGATGCCTCGGCCTCGAAGTCTGGACTGCGACCTCTCCACTCTCGCTTCCTGGGTTTGAGAACAGTAGGTCTGCCTCTCGGTCGGTCCTCGTCGTCTTGCGATACTACAGGAAACCTACCCAGAAATAGCTTTACACGATTGACATGAAAGACAATCGAACGAAAGGGCAATTTGAGCTTAAGAGTGACTGTCGACAACACCTCCAATATTGGATATGGTCCTTTCCAAAACTTCATAAATTTTTGACTTGACTCTTCTTTAACACCACGTTGCTCAGATACACAAGATCTCCAACTCGATACTATGGCACTGCTGCTTGGCTGTCGTGTTGTCTTGCTTGCTGAAGAAAGGATTGATGATATCGCTGTTTCACTCTCCTCCGTGCTTCCTTTAGTGCTAGATCCCTTACATGTTCGTTGCTGATTCCGGCAGTCGATCATGCAAAGTCCAAGGGTGAGTGCATTCTTCTTCCGTAGACGATTTCATATGGACTTAGGCCAGTTGAGCTGTGCATTTTGGCATTCTAACAACTTATCAAATATGGTAAACAGACATCCCAATTGTCGTGTTTGCTGCTCACATAATGGCTAACCGTTTTAATAATTGTTCTGTGGACTCGTTCGACTCTTCCATTTCCTCCAGGGTGTGCTGATGTAGTCCTTAACTGAGTTATTTGCATGAGCTTACAAGTCTGTTTAAGTAATTCACTCATAAAATTCGTTCCTTGATCACTAATTATACTTAATGGTGATCCAAACTTAAGAATCGATTCTTTTACAAAAACTTTAGCTATAGTCTCAGCGCTCTGATCAGGTACTGGTATCATGAGAAGGTATATAGAGAAATTGTCTAACATTGTCAATATGTATTTGTTTCCATCTTTAGTCTTAGGCAACAGCCCTGTGACATCTAGTCCCACTCATTCAAATGGTTCACTTGCCTCTGGCAGTTCTTGCAATGGTGATCTACTTTTCCCTACAGTGTGCCGTCTGTTACAGGAATCACTTTGTGAAACAAACTCGAAAACGTCAGCTTTGCGACTCGAGCACCAAAACAGTTGAGCTATTTTTATGTTTGTTGCTTTTTTACCACAATGTCCTGATAATAAAGAATCGTGTTGTTCTCTCATGATTTGCTCTTTCATGCTTTCTGGAATAACTAGGCGGTTTCCTTTACTAGTGATTTTGTACAATAATCCATCTATTTCGACATAACTATTATCATTTTTCCATAATTTTCATTGTGGATCTTCTTCTTGAGCTGCCTTTAACTCTTCCTCTCGACTTATTGTAAGAGAAACATTGACTTCTCGACTCATTGCATCAGCATTCAAATGTTATTTACCAGGTCGGTGAATAACCTTAAACTGGTATTCACTCAGTCTTAATGCCCATCTTGTTAATCTGGAACTTGGATCCTCTAAGCTCAATTACCATTTATGTGCAGCGTGATCTATAATAACTGTGAATTCTCTTCCTGTTAAGAAACATATGTTATGTGTTACACCAAAAACCAAAGCACAAAGCACAAAACTCCTTCTCAGTAGTAGTATAATTACATTCTGCTTTGTTTAATTGTCTGGAAGCAAATGAGATTGTATGTTCATGACCATCCACTTCTTGAGACAAGATTGCACCTATAGCAAAATTGGATGCATCTGTTAAAAGAATAAAAGGTTTACTGAAATCCGGATAGACTAACGTTGGGGCTGTGGTTAGAGCAGTTTTAAGTTGTTCCATTGCCTTTTTGCACTCTGTTGACCAATTAAATGTGGTTCCTTTCTTCAGTAGCTGTGTCAATGGAAGAGCTATACTCGCATAACGGGCTATAAATCGTCTGTAGAAGTTTTACAGTCCGAAGAATGATTGTAGTTCCTTCAAATTCTGTGGTTCAGGAAAATTCTTTACATCCTCAATTAATTTTGGATCAGGTAGAACAACTTCACTGGTGACCAAGATAGTTAACTTTACTTTGTGCAAAATGGTATTTATCTATTGATAAAGACAGGTTTGCGCTTCTTATAGGCTCAAAAACAGCCTGTATTCTCTCAGTATGCTGCTTCGTGTTCTCACTAAAAATTATTACATTCTCTAGGTAAACAAGTGCTTGTGTTGGGTTGAGTCCTCGTAAAACTGAATCCATCAGGCATTGAAATGAAGCTGGAGCATTACGAAGTCCAAATGGCATATGATGATACTTGTATACTCCTGTTGCTGTTACAAATGAATTGTTTGATTGATCATCTGGATGCACTGCTAACTGGAGATAACCACTTGTTAAATCACATACTGAAAAAATTCGACATCTACCAAAAAAATGGTTCAAATGGCTCTGAGCACTATGGGACTTAACATCTATGGTGATCAGTCCCCTAGAACTTAGAACTACTTAAACCTAACTAACCTAAGGACATCACACACATCCATGCCCGAGGCAGGATTCGAACCTGCGACCGTAGCAGTCGCGCGGCTCCGGACTGAGCGCCTAGAACCGCTAGACCACCGCGGCCGGCCGACATCTACCCAAGTAATCCAAGGTTTCCACTAAATTTGGTAAGGGGTAAATGTTGGGTGTGTTCACAGCATTCAAAGATCGCTAATCAACACAAAAACGGAACTGTCGTTCTCCAGAAATTGATTTCTTCTTTACAACAGGCGAACACCATGGTGGGTCTAAAGGGTCTCTTGGTTTTATAATTCCGGCTTCTAATT
Source organism: Schistocerca americana (assembly GCF_021461395.2). NCBI lineage: Eukaryota > Metazoa > Arthropoda > Insecta > Orthoptera > Acrididae > Schistocerca > Schistocerca americana. The sequence continues at coordinate 592,956,501 of NC_060125.1, read as the reverse complement.
GTTCTTTAACCATGTTTTCTGCCAACTCTCTTTGACTGAATGGTATTCGGTAAGGTTTCTGTGTGATTGGTGCTGCATTCCCTGTATGAATACGATGCTGAACTAAATGAGTGACAGGTAAATTTGCACGTTCTCGGAATAAATCTGCGTACTCCAACTAAACAGGCGTAAAATCTTCTGTTCATCAGCTGTCAAATTTTCTATCTTCTTCCAAATCTTGCGCTTCAATTCATTATTAACTTCGTCTCCTCGTTGCAATTTTGCGGTACTGTTACAAAAATCCGTGTTTATAACTGCAGCATTTGTTACCTAATCTGGAATCTGTATTACGTCACTGTAACTTACGCTCGACATTTCAGCAACTTTCGTTCCTCGAGGCAAAACATCATCCTCATTGCTCATATTCGTTATTGTAACCGGGACTTCTGCGACATTCTGTCTCACCATTGTAGCGACACCTACACTTCTAGCAACATAACAATGCATTATATCCAGTAACTCACTTTTCTCGGATCGCTCAATTAATAACAGACTTCCTTCCTTGCATCGGTATGACTTAATTTCAACGTAGATTGTCTTTCCTGCTCCCTTGAGAATTTGCTGAGGCTGATCAATTTGAACATCGACTCGGACGGTTTGAACTGAGTATTGCTGCTCCTTTGAGTATGGTCTGAAGAACGATTTCCTAGGTTGTAGTTGCTACGGCCTAGTCTGATCTTTCTTTCTGCGAAAAATATCTCTGCCTCGTTAGCGGACAATAAATCAAATCCAAGTACACCGTCGTAACGTGTTTCGTTATTTGAAACTACTTGCACCCTTGCTGTGTATTTATCTTTATTTTCACCCTCATCTTGGCCTTGGCCAAGAATTAATTCTACGTCAACTTCTCCATAGTTGCGTAGCTTCCCTCCGTTTAATCCTCGCACTTTTAATAGCGGCGGTTTCAGTTGATCCCGTTTATCTATGCCACACCACATTAATGAGATTTGTGCTCCTGTGTGAATAAGTAGTTTGATGTTTCTCCCACGATATACAGCACCTATCACGAAGTCATTTTCGGTCTGGTTTTCACTGGAACTAACAGAAACCACTGTCTCTGGCAAGGGGCGGAGGGAGTGGTGGCCCGTACGTCCCCGTACTCGTTTAGAGATCTGGCAGAATGTCTGTTGTTCGCATTACCTTTATTCTTGTTGCGACAATTTCTCGAAACAGGACCCTGCATCCAGCAATGATAGCAGATTTCATTCTCTCTACAATCCTTACGCTTGTGATCCAGCTTATTGCATCTGCAGCAGTGTACTGTCGTGTTGAAAACTCTGCGTTCTTGCTTCTACATCTCATTCGGTCGTCTTAGTGCTTCAACGAAAACAACAGCTGATGCTACTGCTTCCTGAAACGTTTTACATCGCGCCATTCTACCAGCTTTGCTTACTTCCTCTCTGCGCAATGAATGTGTCCAAGGCTCTCTGGTCGGCTTCGAACAACTGAATGCATTTTCATTTTCATCTTCTACTAACTCGTACGTTTGAGCGTTGATGTTTCGAATTCTTTCGGCAAACTGCTCGATAGATTCGTTTCGTCGCATTCGCAAACTGTGAAGCTGCTCTCTGTAAAATCGGATCGTGTTTTTATGTTTAAATCTCTGAACAACAATCGTTCTAAGCTCATTGTAATCTTCTGTTTTCATGCAAGTAGGCTCCGCGCTAATGAAATCTTGTGCTGCTCCCTGAATTCTTAATTTGTCAAACACTAGCTTATCGGAATCTCTCCATGATCCTAGCAGGGCGGCACCTTCAAGTTTACGGAAAAACACTTTCACGTCATCTTCGGGTTTCCCACTAAACACTGGTACTGATGGCAATAATGAAAAATTCTTTATTGTAGTTGTAGTGCATGAACTATCATTTGACAAATCTTTCGGAATGTTACGCTCGCTTCTTTCTGCTTTTAACTGCCGAATCTCTTCTTGCAGTTCATTAATAACAGTTTGAAGATCGACATCGTTACTCTGACTGGATTGCGATATTTCGTCTAATTTAACGCCAATGAGTCACTCAATGTAAAATAAAAATCCATCACTGCGTTTCATATTCTAGCCAAACTGGAGTAGACGAACCTGAATTCCAGTGTTGGATGACCCGCGTAGTCGGAAGATGTTCATGCTGCTGCTGCTCGAAGTTCACGTTGTACTGCACCTCTTCGGGACTGAAGATTTTCCATAATTATCCCCATGCTGACACGACTTCCATAAGGGGGTAGTTTGTGTTACTGCCCAGGATGATAATTAGGCAAAATATTTGTCAGTATTTGTTAGAGGTGGGTCCTTGAGGTACAGCAATACGAGAAAACGAGAAGTAAGTTTAAACAGTTTTATTAACAAAGGCGGATTGTAAAACACGCACGCTACGCGTACCCACCATCACTGTGTCTGACATCCTAATCACGGTCGTGTCGAAAGGCTCCATGGTGAGCTAACAAGGGAATCTCCCCATCGCACCCCACTCAGATTTAGTTATAAGTTGGCACAGTGGATAGGCCTTGAAAAACTGAATCCAGATCAATCGAGAAAACAGGAAGAAGTTGTATGGAACTATGAAAAAATAAGCAAAATATACAAACTGAGTAGTCAATGTGCAACATAGCCAACATCTAGGACAATGTGCGCTCTAGAGCGCCGTGGTCCCGTGGTTAGCGTGAGCGGCTGCGAAACGCGAGGTCCTTGGTTCAAGTCGTCCATCGACTGAAAAGTTTAATTCTTTTATTTTCAGACAATTATTATCTGTCAGTCCATCCGATGCGAGGTAACTGCGCCGTAGTATGGGGACGCCACACCTAAACAAACATCGAAACAGGCGACGTCAGTCGACTACAGCGCACGGAAGAGAGAGTATTCCTGCTACCGAGGCTCCCTGGCTGGCAGTTGACTGTTCACTACTTTGGACGAGAGTGCATTAAATACGTGAGATGTATTCCGTGGGCAATATGAATCCAGCAAATATAGCTCGCGACTTCAATAACAATCGCACGGTTTTGCGGTGCGGTCGCAAAACACAGGCACTAAACTTATTACAGTGAACAGAGACATCAGTGAACGAACGGACAGATCATAACTTTGCGAAAATAAAGAAAGTAAAATTTTCACTCGAGGGAAGACTTGATCCAAGGACCTCTAGTTCTACAGCGGCTCACGCTAATCACGGGACTACGGCGCTCCTACGCTGACAGTGTCTTTCATGTTGCCTATCTTCCACGTGGACTACTCAGTTTGTATATTTTGCTTACTTTTTTCATAGTTCCACACAACTTCTTCCTGTTTTCTCGATTGATCTGTGTTCAGTTTTTCAAGGCCTATCCACTGTGCCAACTTATAACTAATTCTGAGGGGGGTGCGATGGGGAGGTTCCCTTGTAAGAAAAGAGACATATTCGCGCCCGAGGCCACGCTAGTTAGCACTGCCCTCTGCGGACGGCGGCCAGTCGCTTACTCTGCATCGCAGTGCGGCTGGACGCTCATCTACTGGCGAAGCAAATTGTCAGCATTCCAGACAGGTCGGCTGGCGAGCGCGTGTTACGTACCGTATGGCTGCGCGCAACCCGTAGATCCTTACAATATTATGTATCTAGTATTTTCTACTATGTCCACCATTTCACTCAGCCATCAAAGTATACACTTGAGTTTGTAGTTTTCATAAAAGCAGCCCGTTCTGAAAGCTGTACTTGTAGAACCATACAAGAATAAGACGACGTATAGGAGTGTTTGATTAAAGTGTGACTTGTGTGTGGTTATCTATCAGGACTGACGTGGTACTTGTGTATAGTGTTATACCATAATCTTCCAACGAGAACTGTGTTTCAACAAAGCAGTTGCTTCTACCATAAAGCTATTAACAATTCCGTTCATTCTGCAGATTCAGTAAGGTGTCTGTTAATGTAACTGTGTCGATTTTTCTACCAATTAGAACCTCTTCCTTTTACTTCAAATGCTAAAATAGACACACATATTACAAATTGTTTCATTACAACCAGCATTAAATAGAAAATAATTAAGGAACAGACAGGGTACTCAAAGGTAGAAGAGAAAATGTAATCATTTGCATTGGCTTAAGTAAAAGATAAAATCAAGCTATTAGAATCATAAAACAGTTGGTCCTATGTGTCTTAGCCAATGTGTGTGAAAGATAATGTTGGAAACTCACATGTTGATCACGATTTCAGTAATCCTACTTGCGACCAAGATAGTATATGAAAATAAAATCTCAGTAATTTTTTCCTGTGTTCACATAAGGTCGCAAACATTTTTGCGGCTACTTAAAAAGATGTTGTAAATTCCTTGAAAGCAGTCAGCAATGAATTATTACAGCACTGTTACCATGACTTTAACAACAGAACACAAAAGCAGGACAATGCTGATGTCATTCAAATAGAATTACGATGGGTACACGTGCATAAAACGACGCAAAACGCTAGTTTTATGAAATTGTTGTGAAAATTTTAGTACAGGAAGCAGTTAACTGTTGATGGCGCACTATAAATGATAACTTCAATTAACGTTTCGAATCCACACGAACCACAATAATTGACATAAATCGAAGATTAGTACACTATTATTGCAGATAAAATTCAATTGCTGAAATCCTTTCATGCATATTTTATGTCTTTGAAAAGTCTTTGTACTCATTACAATAATTTTTAAACTTAATTAAGTTACTGATAGTGATAAAAACAACATTTAACTGTATGTTTCGTGTCAACGTAAGCCACAGCCCTCCACTGACTCATTTGTCCTAATAGTGCTATTGCGACATACCCTGTCGGACAGAACCTCTGGTAGTGGTGTTCGAAAATCGTTCGTGGAAACGTTAGTGTCAATGAAATTTTGGACCAGGCATGGAGGTGTGCTCAGATAATGTAATGGGAAACCACCCGCTAACGATAAGTAGGAATTTGCGTTCGAGTCTGTGGCTTTAACTACCCCTGGGATCGATAAAAATGATTGTCAGTGAAATTCGCCAACAGCCATTCAATATGACATGGCACAAATCCGCTTTGTGGGTTTTATCAACGTAATGTGATAATGAATTTAATGGTTGAAGTCGGTTTCAGGTCTCTGGTCCCGAAGATCACTTGTGCTATCACGTTTCTGTAACCATATGCAATGTAAATATTGATAAATCAAAACATGTCTTTACAGCTCAGTATTTGTTTCATAAACAACTGCTGCCAACATCCATTTAGTTGGTATCCACAGAACTAGGAAGTATTACAGGTTTGCATGATGTACCACAGCTTGGTTTCTCTCTATAATTCATTTAACGAGAGGGAAGTGAGGTCATAAAATCTAAATATAAAAATATATTTAACAATAGAATTAAGTTGCTTGAAGGCCAGCTCTATTTTCGTTTATACTAGTATTAATGTAAAAGAGTTTTTCTGTTGTATATTAAAATTGTGTGAATCTAAAGGCTTAGCCTAAACGATTCATTGGGTTTCAAAGCACTGTTTATTTGCAACTATACAACACACAGAGACGGGTGATACATGGAAAGATAGATACATCCACCATGTTTTTGGTACATTCTACAAATACTCAGTATGTGCATCCTTGGTCACCTGACAAATATCCCTATGTTCCACACATACTTTCACTAGCATGTCTCCCCCAACGTCGGTCGCAGCATCAAAACTTTATTCTTAACATAATCCAAGAGGAAGAAATCACATCGCGTGAAATCCGGCTGAACTGGAGCGGTGGGAGGGGGAGGGAGGGGCCATAGCAACAAAGGAACATCACACAGACCAGCGCGCTCTGTCAAGCGATGTGGAAGATCTCTGTTGACAAAGGCATGGACAGTTGTGCTCCACTGAGGTGAAGCTCCGTCCTGTTGACGGATGGAAGTCGAGAAGTCAGCAGTCAGTTGTGGCAACAACCACAACAGCAGCATATCCAGGTGCACGGAACTTGTCGCCATCTGCTCTATGAAGGAAAAGGGGCCACACATCTTTGTCTAAATTGTGGCACAGAGGACATTCACTTCTGGTGAATCCCTTCCCAACTACACATGGACATGTAACAACACAGCACACCACATTCTAACATTGTGACAACTCACGTTTCCTGACAGATGGAAAGTCGCCTTGACGCTGAACATCGATGTCCTCGCAGTCGCCATCATCTTCCATAGCTTGCTACATTTGGGTACAAAACTACATTTGGCAGGCATAATCATCTAGGGTCAGCTATTGTAACAGTTGCAAATGGAAGGGTTTGAAAGGCAAACCACCGCAAAACATTCTAAACGGTTTTCGGCGGAATGCCCAGTTCACAGCTTGCATAAGTGGTTGATTTTTGTGGGCTGCACGCAAAGCCCTGTTCACACATTCCATCATTTCCTCTGGAACTCACAGTCGCCATATGCTTTTTCCTTTACACAGACAACCAGTATCACGAAACTGGCGAAACCAACGCAAAATGCACTGGTGACCAGGTGTAGCTTTTCTACTCGTATATTTGCGTATGAATACACGCTTTTAAACTTGGTGAGTGTTTCTATCTTTTCATGTATCGTCTATCTTTGTAGCCATATACTTGTCAGTAAACAGTGCTTTGAAACCTAATGAATCATTTAGGCTGACTCCGTATTTAATGTGGTAGTGACCATACCAGAGACGACTATAATTTTTACACAGATGTCTGCCATCTTAGCAAAATAAGATCGGGGAAATTTTTGCGAATCTTAAAACGACTGGGAATTTTTGTATAAAATGTCTCATCTTAAAGGCATATTTACGCTGATTCAAAAAATGGTGATAGATTTAGCGAGGCTGTAATATTTCCGAAGATAATTTAGTATTAAGTTTATATTTTAGTAATATTGACTCAGCTGATGTGTTTCGAATATAGTTGTATTTGTACAGCTGTCCATGCAGCTTCAACGCGATACCACAGTTCATCGAGAGTAGTGACTGGCGTATTGTGACGAGCCAATTGCTCGGCCACCATTGACCAGACGTTTCAAATTGGTGAGAGATCTGGAGAATGTGCTCGCCAGGGCAGCAGTCGAACATTTTCTGTATCCAGAAAGGCCCATACAGGACCTGCAACATGCGGTGGTGCACTATCCTGCTGAAATGTAGGGTTTCGCAGGGATCGAATGAAGGGTAGAGTCACGGGTCGTAACACATCTGAAATGTAACGTCCACTGTTCAAAGTGCTGTCATTGCGAACAAGAGGTGACCGAGACGTGTAACCAATGGCACCCCATACCATTACGCCAGGTGATACGCCAGTATGGCGATGACGAATACACGCTTCCAATGTGCGTTCACCGCCATGTCACCAACAGGGATGCGACCATCATGATGCTGTAAACAGAACATGGATTCATCCGAAAAAATGGCGTTTCGCCATTCGTGCACCCAGGTTCGTCTTTGAGTACATCATTGTAGGCGCTCCTGTCTGTGATGCAGCGTCAAGGGTAACCGCAGCCATGGTCTCCGAGATGATAGTCCATACTGCTGCGAACATCGTCGAACTGTTGGTGCAGATGGTTGTTGTCTTGCAAACTTCCCCATCTGTTGACTCAGCCATGCGGATAAGATGCCTGTCATCCCGACTGCTAGTGACACGAGGCCGTTGGGATCCAGCAAGGCGTTCCGTATTACCCTCCTGAACCCACCGATTCCATATTCTGCTAACAGTCATTGGATCTCGATCAACGCGAGCAGCTATGTCGCGATACGATAAACCGCAATCGCGATAGGCTACAATCCGATCTTTATCGAAGTCAGAAACGTGATGGTACGCATTTCTCCTCCTTACACGAGTCATCCAAACAACGTTTCACCGGGCAACGCCGGTTGAGCTGCTGTTTGTGTATGAGAAATCGGTTGGAAGCTTTCCTCATGGCAGCACGTTGTAGGTGCCGCCACCGTCGCCAACTTTGTGAGAATGCTGAAAAGCTAAACATTTGCATATCACAGCATCTTCTTCCTGTCGGTTAAATTTCGCGTCTGTAGCACGTCATCTTCGTGGTGTAGCAATTTTAATGGCCAGTAATGTAACTCCCCTCAGAGAATATTGTTTCTACGTGTTACAACAAACTTAATATTCATTTTATATCTGGGTATATTTCCGGCACCGCCTTCGAGGGACACTTCAAAGGGGAAAAGAGGTGTAAGAGTATAGTGGCATCAGAAGTAACATCCACTAAACAGTGAAAAGTTGTTCATCGAGTATAAATTTAGATCTAAATGAACATAAACGATGACTAGTTCTTTTCATTCCAATAACTGAGTAAAACATCTCTAAAGTCTTTAAAAACAATCTATTGGGCGAACTGTTCCTGATAAATCAAACTTGCAAAAATTCTTACACTTAATTAGAGAACTTTCCACAGGTACACACTTACCTGTACATGAACCAGACTCCAAAAGACTGCCACACTATATTCCGATAAATTTCTTTCAGCCCTTCGGCATGTTTGGCTTCTAGATCTTCATGCTCAGCAATACATCGCACCTGCACCTGAAATAATCCGTCTTCTAGGGATGATTTAACTTCCGCGCACTGCTCCTCTAGCTTATATTGTCTGCTACTACAGTCGTCGCTAGCCTTTTGTTACAATGAATCACCATCACTTGAATCCAAACATACAGTCTTCTTACACTTTCTCTACCTTTTGTTCTAGCTTACAACCTCAAGAAATAACACTTCTATTATATTCCTTATTGAGTGAGAATTTGTTTTAATTAAGATCATTTTTAAGATCAGTAAACATGTGGTACACACTTCGAAACGATTGGTTCATACTTCAGAATAACTGCTCTGAGTCTTATTGTAATGCTAGTAAACATTCGGTGCAAAGTTTCCAAGACTGACTGCAACATAATGTTATTACGTACTCGCACTGCCTACTCTGAGTACCTAGACATCTGACACTGTTTGTGCATCAGTTTTCAATTACAGCTTAGCACTAATCTCAAATACAGACCCACACTTCCCTTCAAAATTATCGATTATTATACAGAGTCCGCCAGAAAAATGAATACACCCTTTGTCTGGTTCTATCGAGAGATCGATATTGTTGTTCGATTTGAGTCATGAGTGTGTTTAGTACGGTCTTTGGCTCAACAGATGTTAGTACTTTCATCTCGGTATTCAGAAAACACAATGGTTCGGGCACGCTTGACATTCGAGTAACGAAAATGTATAGTGAAGTGGTTTTTCAAGTTTGATAATGTCGTTGAAGTGCAACGTCAATGGAGACGGGAGTTTGAAACAGAACTACCAACCTGCTTAACAATTAAACGTGTCACTGTCAAGTTTTAATTGCATAGGACGATTTGCGATATCCACAAAGGAAGATCAGGAAGACAGCATACAGCTACAAGTCCTGCTTCGGCGGCTCTCGTGTTGGAAACGTTTGTTAATTTTCCACAGAAGTCTGCTACGCAATGTGCACATGAAGTGGGGGTTAGCAGTACTAGTCCAGAATGAGATTTTCACTCTGCAGCGGAGTGTGCGCTCACATGAAACATCCTGGCAGATTAAAACTGTGTGCCAGGCCGAGACTCGAACTCGGGACCTTGCCTTTCACGGGCAAGTGCTCTACCAACTGAGCTACCCAAGCACGACTCACGCCCCGTCCTCACAGCTTCACTTCTGCCAGTGCCTCGTCTCCTACCTTCCAAACTTTACAGAAGCTCTCCTGCGAACATCGCAGAACTAGCACTCATGAAAGAAAGGATATTGCGGAGACATGGCTTAGCCAGAGCCTGGCAGAAGTGAAGCTGTGAGGATGGGGCGTGAGTCGTGCCTGGGTAGCTCAGTTGGTAGAGCACTTGCCTGAGAAAGGCAAAGGTCCCGAGTTCGAGTCTTGGTGCGGCACACAGTTTTAATCTGCCAGGAAGTTTCATAGCAGTACCAATGTACGAAGAATTCTGAAATCTGCAAAGTGGAAAGTTTACATTCCACGATTACTGCACGCGATTAATGATGACGATCCTGATCGCCGAATGTAATATTGCGAAGGGCATCAGCAAATGGTGATTAATGAGGAACAATTTGTGACGAAGAAGAGTGGAGTGACAAGGCACAATTTAAACTTAATGGAACCGTGAAACGGCATAACAGTTTGTACTGGGCGACGGAAAATCCCCATGTTTATGTGGATAAAACAGTCTCTCTACCAGGGGTTCACGTGTGGTGTGAACTATCATCTAGAGGTTTAGCAGGACCCTTTTTCTTTTATGCTACTGTCACTGGAAAAGGGTACCTGGAAATGTTATGCGCCTCAATTTTGCCGGGTATACGTGCGCTTTATGGAGCTGATGAAGTGGTCTTCTACCAACAGGTCGGTGCGCCACCACACTACCACCTAGCTGTACGAGCTTTGCTAGATGACAATTTTCCGGGGCATTGGATTGGACGAAGAGGGCCCATTGAGTTCCCTTCACGGTCGCCAGATCTAACACCTATGGACTTGTGGGAAACTGTGAAAGATAACGTCTATTGACACAAGCAACGCATGCAGGAGGAACTTCGCCAGGGGATTACAGCGACATGTGCAGCGGTTTCCACAGTAAAATTGACTGACGTAGTTGCCGCGACCACCTCATCGTTCTGTTATTGCGTATAGCCGCCAGCGGTGAACATTTTGAACATTTAAAGTAACCATGTGCTAAACCAAAGGTTATACAACATGTGCGATCAATTATTATATGTAAAATAAACACATAAGTAATACTTTTCCTCTATTACAGTGGGTATACATTTTTCTGGCGGTCTCGATATTTTGGGATTTTCCGCAAAGCTCGATAGCAACTCGGTTTTCGAATCATCGTTATATCATAATTCGGCAAATTTTTTTTTTTTTGATCAGAGTAAACCATTTGATCAACAATTACATAAAAAGTCTTAGTTTTTACCTTAGACCTTATTCCGGGCGCGATTTTACATCATCCTTACCCATATCTTCCACGCCGTACTCTGACAGCTTACATACGACTGCAGTGCTATGTACTCTGGCCAGAGAGTTTCGCTTTTGTTCTGAAGCTGCTAGACTTGTGCGATGCCGCTACTCTTCTCTAAAAATCTTGCGTACAAGTACATTAATACCGTTCTTCCAAAAATCAGGTCACTACTCTGAAACTCCAAACAAACAAAAGCCATTATTACTTTATTTTGCAGGGCGCATGTACTAAAATTATGACATTGCAGGATTTGTCTTTGTTCTTGATAGCAGAAGTATTTGTTCATTAACACGCGGACATATAAGAATTTCAAATTCTTAGCAGAAATATTGGCAACTGTCATCGGTTGACGGCTAAACGTTCGTCCGCTTATGATACTTCCATTTTACCGTTAAAAAATACTTTCTCAAATGCGACTGTGTTTCACGTACAGAATACGGTTTCAGACTCTTGCTACAATTCATAATAAAGAAACTAACATTCCAGTCATTCTGCATTTTCACTTTTCTCCCCCACTCGAGATACAACGTGAATTCTATTGTAGTTGCTTCCAACGTTACGAATTTCCAGATCATAAGAAAAAAACACGAACCTCATTCTACCAAAATCACGAAGTTAACAATATATAATTATCGCAGATAATTCTGTACAAGGAGTAAACAGCTAATTTACGCAACGGAGAGCTCATCTGGTTAAAATTACTTCTACGGTACGTAGACTACAATAAATTGTTGTTCCTTCTCCATTGTTAATGAAATCTAAGGAGGCGCTTCGATTAAATATTTATGAATAATTAAAATTTTCCCATACCAAGCGTTATGGTCTTCGAACTTTGACTTGAAGAGATGTAATCAGCTTGAAATTATCCTTTCCATTTGTCGTTGGATCTGATCAAATTTCGGGGAATTTTAGATTCGTGAGCAAAATCATTTCAACCTGGATTACAGTACATTGTGATTTTAGTGTGACCGAACGATCTTGCACAATGATTTATCAAAATAGGTGTAATCTCATGCATCTGTACGACCACTCCAATTTAAGTAGATCGCAGTTTTTCCACATATCATCAAATTAATGACCACAGTTCCGTCATCTACTTCTGAGTTTACAGCTACGTCTACATAACTACTCTGCAGTTCACAGTTTGGTGTCTAGCAGAGGATTCATCGAATCACCTTCAAACTATCTCTCTGCCGTTCCACTCTCGAACAGTGTCCGGGAAAAACGAATACTTAAAACTTTCCAAGCGAGCTCTGATTTCTCTTACTTCATTACAATGATCATTTCTCCCTATGTAGGCGAGCACCAACTTAGCTGGGGACTGAAATTTCATGAGGAGATCATGCCGCAACGAAAAACGCCTTTCTTTTAATGATTTCCAGGTCAACTCGCCTGTTATATCCGTGACACTGTCTCTCCTATTTCGCGATAACGCAAAACGAGCTACCATTCTTTGAACACTTTCAGCGTATACCGTCAATTTAATCTGCTGCGGATTCCACACCGCGTAGCAGAAGGGGATTGACAAGTGTGATGTAGGTAGTCTCTTTAGCAGACCTGTTGCATCTTCTAAATGTTGTGCCAATAAAGCGCAGTCATTGGTTCACTTAACCCACAACATTATCTATGTCATCGTTCTGGCTTAAGTTAGTAGTAAGTGTAATCCCTGAGATCTCATAACTAATGAGGAGGTTGTTGGTGTTGTGGTCTTCAGTCCTGAGACTGGTTTGATGCAGCTCTTCATGCTGCTCTAATCTGAGCAAGCTTCTTCATCTTCCAGTACCTACTGCAGCCTACATCCTTCTGAATCTGCTTAGTGTATTCATCTCTTGGTCTTCCTCTACGATTTTTACCCTCCACTCTGCCCTCCAATACTAAATTGGTGCCCGCATCTCGTGGTCGTGCGGTAGCGTTCTCGCTTCCCACGCCCGGGTTCCCGGGTTCGATTCCCGGCGGGGTCAGGGATTTTCTCTGCCTCGTGATGGCTGGGTGTTGTATGCTGTCCTTAGGTTAGTTAGGTTTAAGTAGTTCTAAGTTCTAGGGGACTGATGACCGTAGCAGTTAAGCCCATAGTGCTCAGAGCCATTTGAACCATTTGCCATTTACTAAATTGGTGATCCCAGGATGTCTCAGAACATGTCCTACCAAACGATCCCTTCTTCTAGTCAAATTGTGCCACAAACTCCTCTTCTCCCCAATTCTATTCAATACCTCCTCATTAGTTATGTGATCTACCCATCTAATCTTCAGCATTCTTCTGTAGCACCACATTTCGAAATCTTCTATTCTCTTCTTGTCTAAACTATTTATCGTCCACGTTTCACTTCCATTGTGGAGGGATACAGGTTGTGAATTCGCAAAACTGTAACAAAACACTACTAAAAATACCCCCTCCAAAAACTAATCTATTCAGAAGTTAATAAAGGAAGAATGTAGTTGAAATAATAAGACACTAAACAACGCAGTTTTACCATTCCAGTAAAAATGAAAAGCAAGGCAAAAACTATTGTATGATAAACATATGCCACCATAATCAGATATCTATTAAAGCTTCAGAGGAGAAGTGCTAATTATGACCTATTTGTAGCAAAAATTGTGTCGTTCATCTGGAATGATTTGGGAAAACGAGTGAAAATCCGAATCAGGAGCCGGCCGAAGTGGCCGTGCGGTTAAAGGCGCTGCAGTCTGGAACCGCAAGACCGCAGCGGTCGCAGGTTCGAATCCTGCCTCGGGCATGGATGTTTGTGATGTCCTTAGGTTAGTTAGGATTAACTAGTTCTAAGTTCTAGGGAACTAATGACCTCAGCAGTTGAGTCCCATAGTGCTCAGAGCCAGACAGCCGAATCAGGAGTGGATGTCATTATAGTAATTAGCTGTAACTTATTTACACAATGTGAAAACGTCCTCTTGTAGCGATATAACTGGCCTCTCTTCCGCAGGTAAAGTGGCCGAAAGAGGAGTTGGGATTCCGTCACGCATTTAACTATAAGATGAATGACGTCACAGAGGCGCTGAAGCAGGCGGCACCTGACAGCGTCGACGTGTACTTCGACAACGTGGGCGGCGAGATGAGCAGCGCAATCATCAACAGCATGCGAGAGTACGGTCGCATCTCCGTGTGCGGCGCGATATCTGGATACAACGAATCTAATCTCCCGAAGGCTACCATCATCCAGCATGCTGCGGTGTTCAAGCAGCTCCGCATGGAGGGATTCACGTACATGCGATGGCACGACCGCTGGGGAGAGGGCATCGGACAGCTGATGCAGTGGATCAGGGAGGGGAAAATCAAGTACCACGAGACTGTTACCGATGGCTTCCAGAACACTCCCAAAGCCTTTGTTGGCATGCTGCAAGGAGAGAACCTAGGGAAAGCTGTTGTTAAAGTCTGAAGCGTGAAGCATACTTCCGTACTAGATTTGGGTGCATGAGCGGGGCCAAAGACAATTTGTTACAGTATTTTGTGCAGTGAATTACAAAAGGTAGCTGGATGACTGGGACAGAATATTCTTTCAGAATTTGTTTGTGCTTTCACTTTTGTAAACTAAAAAGAAATAAATTTTATAGAAAACCTTTTGTGTGTTGTGTCCATTATTTAACTCCATAGTCAGATTATATGTCCCAGCATGTAGTTGTCGCAAAAACAACATAACTTAAGTGCTACACACCAACAACTATAAGAGCATGAAACGATAGAAAATATTCATGTAGCTGGTTAATGTTTGTGTTCTTAAGTAATAGAACCCAAATATGAAGTCCTCGACAGAGAGTGTTCATCAGAGACAAGGGTACCGTCAGGAGTGCCCCAGGGTAGTGTGATAGGACCGTTATTATTTTCTATGCACATAAGTGATGTGGCGGACAGGGTGGGGAGCAATTTACAGTTGTTTGCTGATGATACAGTGTGTAAGGTAAGTTGTCGTGGTCGAAACACTATAGAATGAAACAAGATGACTTACAAAAAATTTCTACTTGGTGTGATGAATGGCAGCTAGCTCTGAATGTAGATAAATGTAAGTTAATACGAAGGAGTAGGAAGAACAAACCTGTCTTGCGACAGCCAGCGCGAGAGCACCAGCAGCAGCGAGTACTGTTTGTATAAAGCGTTTATTTTGCATTTTGTTTACGGCCTTCCACTAAGGAAGGGATTCTATTTGTGTTTATCTGCTCTGCATAGTAACTAACAGTTCTTGATAAAACTTTACGTAGTTCTCGTGTTAGATTTCTTAGTGTTTTCTTGATCGTTTAGAACAGAAAGCGCCCTAAATCCGTCTTTTGTTTGTTTCGCGGCCGTTAGCCACTAGTCACTTGAATCAGCAGTTGTCTTGTGACAGCCAGAGCGAGAGCGCCAGCAGCAGCGAGTACTGTTTGTATAAAGCGTTTATTTTGCATTTTGTTTACGACCTTCCACTAAGGAAGGGATTCTATTTGTGTTTATCTGCTCTGCATAGTAACTAACAGTCCTTTATAAAACTTTACGTAGTTTTCGTGTTAGATTTCTTAGTGTTTTCTTGATCGTTTAGAACAGAAAGCGCCCTAAAACCGTCTTTTGTTTGTTTCGCGGCCGTTAGCCACTAGTCACTTGAATCAGCAGTTGTCTTGTGACAGCCAGAGCGAGAGCACCAGCAGCAGCTAGTACTGTTTGTATAAAGCGTTTATTTTGCATTTTGTTTACGACCTTCCACTAAGGAAGGGATTCTATTTGTGTTTATCTGCTCTGCATAGTAACTAACAGTTCTTGATAAAACTTTACGTAGTTCTCGTGTTAGATTTCTTAGTGTTTTCTTGATCGTTTAGAACAGAAAGCGCCCTAAAACCGTCTTTTGTTTGTTTCGCGGCCGTTAGCCACTAGTCACTTGAATCAGCAGTTGTCTTGTGACAGCCAGAGCGAGAGCACCAGCAGCAGCGAGTACTGTTTGTATAAAGCGTTTATTTTGCATTTTGTTTACGACCTTCCACTAAGGAAGGGATTCTATTTGTGTTTATCTGCTCTGCATAGTAACTAACAGTTCTTGATAAAACTTTACGTAGTTTTCGTGTTAGATTTCTTAGTGTTTTCTTGATCGTTTAGAACAGAAAGCGCCCTAAAACCGTCTTTTGTTTGTTTCGCGGCCGTTAGCCACTAGTCACTTGAATCAGCAGTTGTCTTGTGACAGCCAGAGCGAGAGCACCAGCAGCAGCGAGTACTGTTTGTATAAAGCGTTTTTGTACTTATTTGCTGCGCTTAGCTTTTAAATAGTTTTTCTGGGAAAACCTAGCGTAGTTTTCGCGTCTCGTATTTCAGTGAGTGTTTCTTGATTATAAGAGTAGCTCATCAGAAGATTATCTTGGGAATTTGTCACCGTATAGAGTAGGGTAAACATAGTCATGTGTAGGGATTGTGTTTGTTGTGAGCGGACGCAAGGAGAATTGGCCACTCTTCGGGGGCAGGTGGAGTCTTTGTCTGTTAGGCTCATCGAGCTCGAGGCGCAGGCGTCGGCTCGTAGTGGCGTTGGGGCAACTGTGGTGAGACCTATGCCTACTTCGGTGGCCTTGGAATCACATGGAACCCCTGATGTCGCTGCGTCTTCCAGCAGTGAGCATCTTACCGGTCAGCCATCACTCCAGGGTGAATGGCGGACAGTGGTGGGCTCGCGCGTGCCTGGCCGAAAGGCGAAGGTGGGATCTGGCCGCGTGGCAGCTGCCTTACCCCTTTCCAACAGGTACGGGGTGCTTCCTAGTGGTGATGACATCGTTTCCGAGCCACCACAGGATGCCTCGCCTGTTGGGCCAGTGGCCGATTCTCCGGCAAGGTCCCGACAGTCACAGAGGGCGGGCCTATTAGTTATAGGGAGCTCCAACGTTAGGCGGGTTATGGAGCCCCTCAGGAAAATAGCGGGTAGGTCGGGGAAGAATGCCAGTGTGCACTCGGTGTGCTTGCCGGGGGGTCTCGTCCGTAATGTGGAGGAGGCCCTTCCGGCAGCTATTGAACGCACTGGGTGTGACCGGCTGCAGATAGTAGCACATGTCGGAACGAATGACGCCTGCCGCTTGGGTTCTGAGGCCATCCTTGGTTCCTTCCGGCGGCTGGCTGATTTGGTGAAGACAACCAGCATCGCACGCGGAGTGCAAGCTGAGCTTAATATCTGCAGCATAGTGCCCAGAGTCGATCGCGGTCCTCTGGTTTGGAGCCGTGTGGAGGGTCTAAACCAGAGGCTCAGACGACTCTGCGACTATAATGGTTGCAAATTCATCGACCTCCGCTATTGGGTGGAGAACTGTAGGGCCCCCCTAGACAGGTCAGGCGTGCACTACACACCGGAAGCAGCTACTAGGGTAGCAGAGTACGTGTGGCGTGCACACGGGGGTTTTTTAGGTTAGAGGGACCCCCCCTTGGGCGAAACGATAAAATACCTGACGGCTTACCAGAGAGGACATTATCATCGTTGATAAAGAACGTCCGTCCTCAGAGACCAAAAACAGGAAAAGTTAACGTAATATTGGTAAACTGCAGGAGTATCCAGGGCAAGGTTCCTGAATTAGTATCTCTTATTGACGGAAATAGTGCGCATATAGTATTAGGAACGGAAAGTTGGTTAAAACCGGAAGTGAACAGTAACGAAATCCTAGACACAGAATGGAATATATACCGCAAGGATAGGATAAACGCCAATGGTGGAGGAGTATTTATAGCAGTAAAGAATTCAATAATATCCAGTGAAGTTATTAGCGAATGCGAATGTGAAATAATCTGGGTTAAGTTAAGTATCAAAGGTGGGTCAGATATGATAGTCGGATGCTTCTATAGACCACCTGCATCAGCAACCGTAGTAGTTGAGCGCCTCAGAGAGAACCTGCAGAACGTCGTGAAGAAGTTTCGTGATCATACTATTGTAATAGGGGGAGACTTCAATCTACCAGGTATAGAATGGGATAGTCACACAATCAGAACTGGAGCCAGGGACAGAGACTCTTGTGACATTATCCTGACTGCCTTGTCCGAGAATTACTTCGAGCAGATAGTTAGAGAACCAACTCGTGAAGCTAACGTTTTAGACCTCATAGCAACAAATAGACCGGAACTTTTCGACTCCGTGAATGTAGAAGAGGGTATCAGTGATCATAAGTCAGTGGTTGCATCAATGACTACAAGTGTAATAAGAAATGCCAAGAAAGGAAGGAAAATATATTTGCTTAACAAGAGTGACAGGGCACAAATCGCAGAATATCTGAGTGACCACCATCAAACGTTCATTTCTGAGGAAGGGGATGTGGAACAAAAATGGAAAAAATTCAGAAACATCGTCCAGTACGCCTTAGATAAGTTCGTACCGACTAAGGTCCAAAGCGAGGGGAAAGATCCACCGTGGTATAACAATCATGTACGAAAGGTACTACGGAAACAAAGAAAGCTTCATCATAGGTTTAAGAGTAGTCGAATCATAGCTGATAAGGAAAAGCTGAACGAAGCGAAAAAGAGCGTAAAGAGAGCAATGAGAGAAGCATTCAACGAATTCGAACATAAAACATTGGCAAACAATCTAAACAAGAACCCTAAAAAGTTTTGGTCATATGTAAAATCGGTAAGCGGATCTAAATCCCCTATTCAGTCACTCGTTGACCACGATGGCACCGAAACAGAGGACGACCGAAGAAAGGCAGAAATACTGAATTCAGTGTTCCGAAACTGTTTCACTGCGGAAAATCGTAACACGGTCCCTGACTTCAGCCGTCGCACGGACGCCAAAATGGAAAATATTGAAATAAACGATATCGGAATTGAAAAACAACTGCTATCACTTAGTAGCGGAAAAGCATCCGGACCAGACGAGATACCCTTAAGATTCTACAGTGATTATGCTAAAGAACTTGCCCCCTTTCTATCAGCAATTTATCGTAGATCGCTGGAAGAACGTAAAGTACCTAGCGACTGGAAGAAAGCGCAGGTCGTTCCCATTTTCAAGAAGGGTCATAAATCAGATGCGAATAATTATAGGCCTATTTCGCTTACGTCAATCTGTTGTAGAATAATGGAACATGTTTTGTGTTCTCGTATTATGACGTTCTTAGATAATACAAATCTCCTTCATCATAACCAACATGGATTCCGCAAACAGAGATCATGTGAAACTCAGCTCGCCCTATTTGCCCAAGAAATTCACAGTGCCGTAGACACTGGCGAGCAGATTGATGCCGTATTCCTGGACTTCAGGAAGGCATTTGATACGGTTCCGCACTTACGTTTAGTGAAAAAAATACGAGCTTACGGAATATCGGACCAGGTTTGTGATTGGATTCAGGATTTCCTAGAAGAAAGAACACAACATGTCATTCTTAACGGTTCAAAATCTGCAGATGTAGAGGTAATTTCGGGAGTACCGCAGGGAAGCGTGATAGGACCTTTATTGTTTGCAATATACATAAATGACTTAGTTGACAACATCGGTAGCTCCGTGAGGCTATTTGCAGATGACACGGTTGTCTACAAGAAAGTAGCAACATCAGAAGACTCGTACGTACTCCAGGAGGACCTGCAGAGGATTAATGCATGGTGCGACAGCTGGCAGCTTTCCCTAAACGTAGATAAATGTAATATAATGCGCATACATAGGGGCAGAAATCCATTCCAGTACGATTATGCCATAGGTGGTAAATCATTGGAAGCGGTAACGACCGTAAAATACTTAGGAGTTACTATCCGGAGCGATCTGAAGTGGAATGATCACATAAAACAAATAGTGGGAAAAGCAGGCGCCAGGTTGAGATTCATAGGAAGAATTCTAAGAAAATGTGACTCATCGACGAAAGAAGTAGCTTACAAAACGCTTGTTCGTCCGATTCTTGAGTATTGCTCATCAGTATGGGACCCTTAACAGGTTGGATTAATAGAAGAGAGAGACATGATCCAGCGAAAAGCAGCGCGATTCGTCATGGGGACATTTAGTCAGCGCGAGAGCGTTACGGAGATGCTGAACAAGCTCCAGTGGCGGACACTTCAAGAAAGGCGTTACGCAATACGGAGAGGTTTATTATCGAAATTACGAGAGAGCACATTCCGGGAAGAGATGGGCAGCATATTACTACCGCCCACATATATCTCGCGTAATGATCACAATGAAAAGATCCGAGAAATTAGAGCAAATACGGAGACTTACAAGCAGTCGTTCTTCCCACGCACAATTCGTGAATGGAACAGGGAAAAGGGGATCAGATAGTGGTACAATAAGTACCCTCCGCCACACACCGTTAGGTGGCTCGCGGAGTATAGATGTAGATGTAGATGTAATGTTCGGATGCAGCGTTAGCAGTGTCCATCTTGACACTGTGACATCTTTTAAATACCTGGGCGTAACTTGCAAAGCGATATGAAATGGAACGCACATACGAGGATTGTGGTAGGAAAGGATAATGGTCGACTTCAGTTTACTGGGAGAATTATGGTAAAGTGTTAATGCGACCTATTCGTGAGTACTTCTAGCGTGTTTGGGATTCCCACCAGGCCGGATCAAAGTCAGGCCGCTAGATGCATTACTGGTGGGCTCGAACAACACGCAAGTTCTATGGATGTGCTTTGGGAACTCAAGTCGAAATCCCTGGAGGGAAGGTGACGTTCTTTTCGGGGAACACTATTGAAAAAATTTAGAGAACCGGTATTTGAAGCTCTATGAATGCAGAGTCTCGCGGTGATAACATTGAATAAAATGTTCTCGGGTTTCAACCGTGCCAATTGCTTAAAACTACACGAGCTTTCGGCCAAGCACTCCTTGGCCATTGTCAAGTGTTATGACTGCCAGTGGGCTGTTGGTGTGCCCTTATATACGCTAGCTGCCGGCTGTGACGTCACTGGTGCCCGTGACATTGCCATATATGGGCATGTTTTGAGTCGGCGTACGATGTGCCCTCTTCAAGAGCGCGATCGCAGGATCCCACGCAGTGCTGAGCTGCAAGCCACCGTCTCTATTCAGGGTGTTTGTGGTAATTTTTATTTCAGTAGCTTCCTTTATTAAACTATCCCAGAAGCCGTTAGTGCGAGCCACGACAGAGGTATCGCCAAATTTTATGTGGTGACCGTTTTTAACGCATGCTCAGCTAACGCAGATTTCTTTGGTTAGCGTAGGCGATAATACCTCTAATATTCTTTCCTGCGTTGTTCCACAGTGCGCACTGTTTGTCCGATGTATTTCTGGCCACACTCACAAGGTATTCCGTAGACTCCAGGTATTCTGAGGCCTACAGCGTCTTTAACTGGTCTCAGTAATTTGCTGATTTTCGTTGGAGGCCTGAAGATTGATTTGATCTTGTGTCTTTTCGTCATGCCAGCTTTGCATTATTACTAGAAAGGATTCACAACACAAGGCAACAGCTGGATGCAAGTGGACGTCCTATTATGGCCTTGCACCTGCAGTTATCAAAAACACTCACAGCTTTGGACTGGGAATGGGTCGACGCTGCTACGGTATCTCAACAGACGTCAGCACAGAAAAGAACTACAGAGAAGCAGAAAGGAAAGTTCGGCCGCCTTTCGCAACAACAACATGGTGCGGACCACAGATCTTCAGAACGCACCGTCATCAACTTGACGGCGAGAGATATAGACGCGGGCTCAATGTCGGCACTTAAGAAAGGACTTAATTTCGCACCTTCCCCGAGGGACATTCCTGTCTGTGAAGTAATAAGCGGTGTTGAACAGGCAGTCCACAATCTCCCACATGAAACAGCGGACGAAATACGGCGAGAACCCAGCTTTATACTGACAAAGGCGAAGTTACGAGCATCCAACATGACCAGGGCTGAGCGCAACGGCCTTCGAGCACTACGTAATGATGAAAGCATTGTGGTACTTCCCGCTGACAAGGGCAATGCCGCCGTAATTATGGAGTTCGAGGACTATGATACGAAGATATGTGCGCTACTGAACGACGATACTTATCGGAAGCTTCCTACAGAGAACTACAGATATAAATGAAATATTGAAATTGTTCAGCCAATTTAGTAGAAAAGTCTTAAAACTACAGCGAAACCTGTATAATTGGGGCCAGTCCTAGTCCGAATTATAGAAAGTCGGGATCACATAAATGTTTTCTAAAATAGTTATCTGCAGCTGTAATAATGAATCTAACAAACCGTGGACATAGTAGTTAAGTTGAAATGTAACATTATGCGTCTTTCTCATTCTTCTGAATGAAAATGATATCATCAGCAAACAGAAGAACATTTGTAATCTTAATTCCTTTGTTTATATTCCATTTTCATTTACAAAGAGTGAAGTCACTGTAAATAACAGAATGAATAGCAGAGTGCCACGTCCTTTTCTTTCTCCTTCGTTAATAACTATTTCTTCTAATAAATTCCTACCTATGTTTGTTACAAAGCGTGTATTTTTAGTCTGTAATATTTGTCTTGTGGTCATTAACTATCGTTGAGTATAGCTAGTAGCCAGAGTTCAGAAGATATGTAATGATATCACAAAAATGTGCGACTGGATTAAATGCGTTGTAGTTTGCAATGCAAATTCAAACATTTAACGAACTTGATGAATACACTACCGCATTTTAATACCCTTTTAAGCAATCAAAGAGATAGAATTTAGCGTAACTCATTATGTAAGCTTGAGAAAGCAAACTGAGCAGGTTTCTAAATTGTTGTGTCCCTGTACGCAACACAGATGCGTATGTTATTCGTTGTTGGCCTGTGAAGATACAGAATTTTTTTCGAAATGTAATTCTGGATTAGTCGCGTAATCATTAGGCGTATGAAGTTTCTGTAGCCTGTGGCCCCTCTTTTCTTAAGTTTAAAACTTTTTACGCAGTAAATTATTGAATATTACAGTGTTTTATGTCATTAGCATTTCATACGAAAGAAAGTATTCTTGATAACCATTTATGAACAAAAGTTGCTGTACGACCGCATTTCAGCTTTGTGTAGGATTTCATTGTTATAGCTATATAAAAGTAATCATAATCTCCCACCACGTACAATATTTAAGCGTGAATAGTAAAATTAAAAAAAAAAAACAATTTTTTTATTAGTTAGAACCCTCGTCGCCGTATATAAATGAAAAAAAAAGTTTCTACAGCGAATATTATAATAATGTTAATGATGTTTAAAAAATACATGAAAGAGTCATTTTAATGCAAAGGACATTTTTATACGCTCAAACATTTGTTTTGTGTTGTATTGTTCTTTGTTTGAGGCACTTCTTGAGCGGGGCGCAGCGCTTGGATTTAAGGGGAGCCTCGGAGTAGATGAAGTCACGAGTCATCGGATGTTTAAACATGTTTGGAAAAAGATTGAGTGTGAATTAAATCTCCGCTGAGAAGGCACATCTGTAGACAGTTACGTAATAAATCTTCATGCTCATACGAATTAGTTAGCTATTTCAAGAGTGTAAATGGAAGAACGATTATTAAGTGACACATCAACATTTAAACCTATACCATTGTTTTCATGGTTTTACCATCTGGAACCTTTCCGGCCTACAGGTGAATAGGAGGGGAAGGGAAGCAGCGCGGAGTGGCCGCGCGGTTTGAGGCGCCATGTCACGGATTGCGCGGCCCCTACCGCGGACGTTCGGGTCCTCCCGCATGGGTGTGTGTGGTGTAAGATAGTTTAAGCAATGTGTAAGTCTAGGGACGGATGACCTCAGCAGTTTGGTCCCTTAGGAATTCACATACGTTTCAATTTTTTATTTATTTATTTTTTTGTTGGGAATGGAAGGAATTATTGGGGATTTACTATAGATGTTTGCATTACTTCTCTACATAATCACCAGTCAGATTTAAGGATTTATCATATCTCTTCATGAGTTACTTAACTCCCCCTGAATATAATTCTATCACATGACTGTTAACCCAACGAGCACAGAACTATTAGTACCAAATTACTTACAATCCGAGAAACATGCAAATAGTTGTCCAACAAATGATACATCCTGAAAAGACGGTTACCACGAATTGTTTGGATAGTTTTCCTCATCATTTCGTTGGTCACGGAAAACAGACGATCACTTTTGGAAGCAACTTATTTTTTGAACCTCGTGTTCGTCAATGTGAAGTTCGTAACTATGTGAAAATTTATTTTTAAAGGGAAATTTCAGGATCTCATGCTACACGATGCAAGATGCACACTAGCCCGTACATCAAACAATTGGTCTGTGAGAGGGCAATCCGTTATCAATGAAATTTACATACGCCATCTCAGTGCAAAACAAAATTACTCATTTAAAAATGTTGGCCCTGAATATTACTAATCTTTATCGTTAGTCTTACAAAAAATCACTGTACCGGAACTGTTATTGTAATTAAACAGCAAATTAACAAAAAAATTAACGCATCTGACTTTCTGATAAAACTGCATGAAAATTCACAAAATCTTTTACTGGTGCAAAACTTCTGAAGTGATACTGATATTATTTTCACAAATACACTCTGCCAAACACCGTGCCTTACATTGGAACATGAACTTTGGTGGTACTTAAATTTATTGGCCTACCTGTGGGCACTGAACGCTCATCTGCTCCGCAACTTGTTGCTACCAGGAATAATGATGTGAATGTTAAAAATCAAATTTCATTAATCGTACTTGCTATGTGCAGTGCAAGATAGTATATTCCCATTTTTCATAACCGCTTGTCAGTGCACAGTTCGCGATGTGCAATGCGATTGAGGAAGTAAATGAAAATGGTTCAAATGGCTCTGAGCACTATGGGACTTAACATCTGTGGTCATCAGTCCCCTAGAACTTAGAAGTACTTAAACCTAACTAACCTAAGGACATCACACACATCCATGCCCGAGGCAGGATTCGAACCTGCGACCGTAGCGGTCGCTTGGTTGCAGACTGTAGCGCCTAGAACCGCACGGCCACTCAGGCCGGCTGAGGATAACACGGCGGCCGGTCGGTACTGTTGGGCCTTCTTGGACTGTTCAGGCGGAGTTTCTTTTGTATATGATCGAAAATTCATTTTAGAGGATCGTTAATGTAGCTTGCAATAAATTGTGTATATTACGTTCTCCCCAGTGGTTTTCAGGAGTTCGTATTACTATAATACTTCGTGCAAACGATGTAAGGACAATGTGTTACTTGCACTTTTCCCAGCGGATAGAATAGTTCATCATCTTGCAGGGGAGCGTCTGGGATATTATTATTTCTTCTTATGGTACTGCGGATGATAAACTTTCAAGCCTGCTGAAGGGCATATGTAATGTGCGACGCTGACAGCCTATAGGATGAACTGGTACCCTTCGAAAACGTACTCAGTGAAAATGGAGGCACTAACCGTCAAATTTATAGGATTCTACAAGCGAGAACGTCAGACCAACCAAAGAAAAAGCAAGAAGAAAGAGATGGAAAAATCTACGGCTTTTCTGCCGTTTGTGGGAAATGTTTTTACCCAAACTGCCAGAATAATGATAAAGTACATAAAGTACGTGTGATCTTCTTGCCACGGGCCAAGACAGCATCTCTTCTGAGATCTGTGAAAAATGGTCTACTTTCAATAAAAGCGGGCAAAAATAAAATTCGTTGTCGTTGTGGTAAGAGGTACGCAGGACAAACAATACGCATAACGGGAGAGCGGTGCACAGGTCAACAGCGACACACCAGCGTTCTGCAGCGGCTCAACGTTGTACTCGCACTGGCCATTCAGTGGACTACGGGGACGTAGAGGTACAGGCCACAGCCTCATCCTATCGGTACTCAGTAGTTCAGGAAGCTGCGCAAACACGATTAGCAGACAGCCTACTCAACCGAGAGGAGAGTTCCCAGTTCGACAAATCATGGAAACCCTTTATTTCACGTCTGCGCCGCTGGAGGAATATAGTTCTGAGTCTCTACTGCCAGGCATTCCAACAAATGCAGTCCATTTTAATAATCATGCTCATCATTAGTGAGCTCTATGAATTTGCTGACTCTACTTTATTTCAGTCTTACTAGGGTACCGCGCCAATTCGTCACCACCGATTTCTACCGAATTCGGTGCACATTCAGGGCTAGGCTAGGAATGAAAGTGACAGAAGTGGACGTTCCAGATTGTCACGCGTTTGGAAAAAATAGAATTTTTACGCGGGTCGGGCGAGACATGAGCCCTTTGTGTTAGCGTAGTTTTCAGGGGGCAGTTGGAGCAGCGGGAACAGTACAGAACGGCAATCTGACGATCCTGGCATCGATTCCTTGTCCGGTAACTACTTTTTATTTTCAATTTCTACGTTACTTACACCGGAAGCAAATCGAGATAACGCTCAGTATAGTGTATTTGATGTGATGAAACCCTACGCGCAGGAGAACCAATTTCTTCTATTGAATGACTCGTGGGGAGGGCATCAAACTCACAATTATACGACGAGGATTTGAGAAAAGTAATTCCCCACCCCCCTTCTCCTCCAAATGGACTCCGCTAGAGCCACCCTGCGATGTCCAATTTTATCGTCTGCTAAAACATTTGACCAAAGAGCATCAAAACTGCTCTTATCTCGTCCATAGAAAAAAAAATCACGTTCTGAGCAGACTGCTTCAAAATACATTCCGCTGTACGTCACTAGCTAATCTCAAGAATATTTGGCGAAATGATGCGCTATGTGTGGTTTGCCGACGAACTACGCGATGAGAGACAACCTTTTATGAATGTAAGCCGAGTATCTTTTTATAGCAACTGTAAAAGAACAATGTAGCGGCTTTATAAGGAGTGCAAGACGCCGAGAAAATTGCTGATTTCCCTGTTTTTACGATGAACGTTAATCCAGAATGTGTAAATCATCAACTGCAAAAAAAATAAGTGTCTAATTTTATATACGAAGTTTTCGTGCACGCCTTACAACCCCTTTTGGAAATTTAATTGCAATCCCACACTTTCCTTTGCCCTTTGTTCTATGAAAATATCAACAAATACAATACAGTGAGCATTATTTCGGTTGATGAGTTCTCCTCGTACGACACAAAATTAATCGTAGGTGATTTTAATGCGAAGATAGTGAAGGAAGAAGCATTCCGGCCTACAATTGGGAAAGAAAGTTTGCATAACATTTCAAATGATAATGGCACAAGAGTGGTTAATTTTGCTGTTTCAAAAGACATGATTGCTGAGAGCACATATATCAGAAGGAAGGACATTCATAAAGCAATTTGGGTCTCTCTGGATGGACACACCCGAAACCAAATTGATCATTTTCTTGTAGATCGGAGTTGGCACACTAGTAAAGAAAATGTTAGGACTTTCAGGGCAGCAGACTGCGATTCTGATCATTTCCTTGTAGGTGCCAAAGTTCACCAACGGCTATCTACAGCAACATCAAGGTGTCACAATGCAGAACTTGTTAGGTTCGACACTGACAAGCTAAATGATGAAAACCTTAGAAGAAGGTACATGATAGAAATTTCAAATAGGTTTGATGCTCTCAGGACACACGAAGATCAAGACGAGGATGTAAATAAACAGAGGAACACTGTGAGGAATAATATCAAAGAGGCGGCGAAGGTCAAAATAGGTAAAATTAAGAAGAACAGGAGGAAACCGTGGTTTGATGAGGAATGCAAGAAATTGGTAGAGGAAAGGAGAAAAGCGCGATTAGATTGGAATAGAATGTGAGACAAAAACGAGAGGACTTCTTGAACATGAGAAGGGAAGTTGGTCGTAGGCTACGGGCAAATAAGAAGGATTATTTGAACAATCAAGTTAAAAAAATGGAAACAAACAGTGAAACAAAAAACATTAGGGAACTTTACCTAGACATAAATGGTTATAGGAAGGTGTTCAAGGCACTTAGAGAGGATGCCGGGGGAATACTGACAGACCCCAGTGCTATATTAAGTAAATAGAAGGCGTATTTTAAGCATGTATTAAATGTACACCAGGAAGCAGGAAATGAGCAGGCGTACGAAATACATACAGCAGAGATGCAATCAACAAATTGAGAAACCGTAAAACACCAGGATCAGATTGCATAACTGCAGAATTAGTAAAAATGTGGGACAGAAATTGGTGGAAGTAGTTCACAAAGTGATAACTAAAGTATGGAACTCAGAGATGATACCTGAAGAGTGGCAGGAGTTGATTCTGATCCCAATTTTTAAGAAGGGCGACAAAACGGATTGTAGTAATTATAGAGGGATTTCGCTATTACTATTATCTTCCAAAATTTTCTCGAATATTCTGCTAAGCAGGCTTACACCACATGCAGATGAAATTGTGGGGGATTACCAAGCTGGCTTTGGGAGGAACAGATCAACTATAGACCAAATATTCACCCTGCGTCAAATTTTTGGAAAAGAAATGAGAATACAATTAACCACTTCATAATCTTTTCATAGATTTTACAAAAGCATATGATTCAGCATTGCAATCAAAATTGTACAGAATTCTTTTGGAACTTGGAATACCAAAGAAATATGTTAGAAGGGAGTTTAAAAAAGACAAAAGGTAGAGTACGCGTGGGGAAATTGGAGTCAGAAGAATTTTGTAATAAAGGACGGACTTAAGCAAGGAGATGCCCTGTCTTCGCTACTTTTTAATTTAGTCCTAGAATATATTGTACGAATGGTAGCAGATAATTCAGAGGGTGTGGAGTTAAATGGAAATATTAAGATATTAGGGTATGCAGATGATCTAAACATCATTAGCGATAGGGAAGAATTTGTTACAGCAAATTCGAATGCGTTAATCAAGGCTAGTGAAGATGTAGGTCTAAGGATAAGTGAAGACAAAACTAAATACCTGGCTACTACTAGAATGCCAACAGCAGTAGACCAGGAAATGTTAAGAGTGGGAGACATGCAGTTTGAAAAAGTGAACACATTTATGTATCTAGGCGTGGCTTCGAGAAATGAGATTGAATCCGAACTGAAGAAGAGATTACGGACGGGAAATGCGTGCTACTTCTCACTGAATAAATTAATTTCATCACGGATACCGTCTAGGAATTTAAAGATTAGAATATACAAAACTATTATTCTACCAGTTATGTTGTATGGGTGTGAGACTTGGTCTCTCACTGTGCAAAATGAAAAGCCGTTTCGGGTATTTGAAAACAAAATTTTGAGGAAAATTTTCGGAGCAAAAAGGGATGACATTATCGGAGAGTGGCGAAAACTGCGTAACTAAGAGGTTTACGAACTCTATTCAAGCCCTGACATAATCAGTATTATTAAATCACGTAGGCTGCGATGGGCGGGTCACGTAGCTCAAATGGATGAGGGCAGGGCAGCGCGCAGAGTACTGGTAGGGCACCTAGAGGGAAAACGTCCAGTGGGGAGACCGAGGCGTAGATGGGAGGACAATGTGAAGGCTGATTTGAGGAGCCTAGGTATTGAAGCGGAATGGAAGGAAATAGCCCAAGACAGAGACAGATGGCGAAAATACGTACGTTGCTGCGGTAATGGACTCTCGAGTCCGGTGTGATCAGTGAGTGAGTGTGTGAGTGAGTGATTGTTTAGGTTTATTTGCAGTGTAAGGAACATAAAAACTAAAAATAAAAATAAGTTCCTACACAGAGAAACGATCCCACGGCTCTCGGCTGACTGTTCTGTACTCTTTCCCGCTGCGCCAACTGCTGCGGAGAAAGTACGATAGCATAACCAGCTCGTGTCTCACCCGATCCGCGCCAAAAATGCTACTCTTTTCTAAGCGTTTGGCCATCTGTAGCACCCACATCTGTCACTTCCATTTTTGGCCGAGCCCTGCATGTACCATAAATTTAAGCGAAAACGGTGATGACGAAGAGGTGCGGCCCCTTTCTGAGACTCATGAAGTTTTATCTATGACTTGACACTCCTGTTGTTAGCATAGTCACCTCAGTCGTACTCGTGATCCTACTCCACGTGTTAAGTCAAGTGGTTTATATTCTGCCAGCGACTCACCTTGAAGAAGGCTATCAGTCATGGCCATCAGCTACGGTTATCAGCCTCGATATCAGACGGTGAATTAACACTATTCCGAATACGCCCGAAAGATGGTGGAATAAGATGTACGGATCACTTTAAAAACTAACAAAAAAGGTAGTAATTACTATTTTATCAGTTTTGCCTATTGATTGTTGTTTTCGAGGCAATATATACATTGCCAGTCTTCGATATAAAAGCTTGATAAAGCTGGAAAATACCCGGAAGAATATTGTTAACAGAATGTTTTGCAAGCTAAACTTACGATATTCTAAAAAACACGTTTTAATAACATACACATTTATTTAGCTTTTGAGCTATTCGAACACAGTCTCAATGACACTAGGTAACAGATACATCAAAACACATCCAGGTATAGTGAAAAGATAAAAGTTATAAATATAAAGCTGTGGGACACTAGTTCTACTTTCACATTCCAGTATTAAAATAATAAAAAAAAAGTTTAGCTTTTGGGTCATCGGAACAGCGTGTCAATAACAATAGATACCAGATACCTCAGAATACATCCAGACATTATTAAAAACAATAGTTATAAATATAAAACTATGGGTCACACTAATTCTACTTTCATATTCCAGCATGAAAATCATAAAGAAAACTTTAGTAGCATATACTGGTAGATGTAAAGCTATGGACGTGGGTCGTGAGTCGTGCCTGGATGTCTCAGTGTGAAGCGCATTCGCCGGCAAGACACTTAGGTTCGCCGCGCGGTTTGAGGCGCCATGTCACGGACTGCGCGGCCCCTCCCGCAGGAGGTACAAGTCCGCCCTCGGGCATGGGTGTGTGTGTTGTTCTTGGCATACGTTACTTTAAGTAGTGTGTAAGTCTAGGGACCGATGACCTCAGTAGTTTCGTCTCTTAGGAATACACACACACATTTGAACATTTGAACGCTTAGGTTCACCCAATCTGGCACTCAGTTTTAATCTGCCGCGATGTTTCAGTAGTAATAACAATAATACACTACTGGCCATCAAAATTTCTACACCACGAAGATGACGTGCTACAGACGCGAAATTTAACCGACAGGAAGAAGATGCTGTGATATGCAAATGATTAGCTTTTCAGAGCATTCACACAAGGCTGGCGCCGTTGGCGGCACCTACAACGTGCTGACATGAGGTAAGTTTCCAACCGATTTCTCATACACAAACAGCAGTTGTCCGGCGTTTCCTCGTGAAACGTTGTAGTGATGCCTCGTGTAAGGAGGAGAAATGCGTACCATCACGTTTACGACTTTGATAAAGGTCGGATTGTAGCCTATCGAGATTGCGGTTTATCGTATCGCGACATAGCTGCTCGCGTTGATCGAGATCCAATGACTGATAGCAGAATATGGAATCAGTGGGTTCAGGAGGGTAATACGGAACGCCATGCTGGATCCCAACGGCGTCGTATCACTAGCAGTCGAGATGACAGGCATCTTATCCGCATGGCTGTAACGGATCGTGCAGCCACGTCTCGATCCCTGAGTCAACAGATGGAGACATTTGCAAGACAACAACCATCTGCACCAACAGTTCGACGACGCTTGCAGCAGCATGGACTATCAGCTCGGAGACCGTGGCTGCGGTTACCCTTGACGCTGCATCACAGACAGGAGCGCCTGCGATGGTGTACTCAATGACGAACCTGGGTTTGTGCGTCTGTGGAAAGATAATGCGCGAAGCATGCAACAACTGCCAGTGTCATACCTTTGCAAAAGGTCCGGCAGAGAACCTGAGAAATTTCTGGCCCCATGTAAAATCGCGAAGCATATCTAAGGCTTTTATTTATTCCCTTGTTGACCAGTTTTTTCTGTGGCAGTTAAAGATAGCAAAACGAAAGCCGAAGCTTCAAATTTCGCATTCGAGAAATCGATCACGCAGCTGAATCGCACAAACGTAGCGTCATTTGAGCACTGGACAGATGCCTGCGTGGACGACACAGTAATACGTATCTGTGGCGTGTTGGGGAACAGTTGAAAGATTTGAAAGTAAATAAGTCACCAGGTCCGGATGGAATCACAATTCGGATTTACAGCGAGTACTCTAAGGCACTGGCCCCCTACCTAGCTTGCATTTATTGCGATCTCTCGCCAAGAGACTGGAAAAAAGCGCAGGTGACTACTGCACATAAGAAGGTAAAAGAACGGATCCGCAAAATTAGAGACCAATATCCCTAACTGCCGTTTGCTGCAGAATTGTTGAGTATATTCTCATCTCGAATATAACACATTTTCTTGAGGCCGAGAAGATAATGCCCACGAATCAGCATAGTTTTTGAAGCATCGCTTGTCCTTTTCTCACGTAATATACTGCGAACTACGGATGAACGCCAAAAGACAGATTCCGTATTTTTAGATTTCCGGAAAGCATTTGACATGGCGTCCCAGTGCAGGCTATTAACGCAGATACGAGCATATACATTAAATTCATAGATGCGTGAGTGGCTCGAAGGTTTCTTAACTAACAGACAGCGAGTTTTCATCATACCGTTAGCAGTGCCCCAGGGACGTGTGATAAGACCGCTATTGTTCTCAGTACACATAAATGATTTGGCGGACACAGTGGGCAGCAATCTGGTGTTGTTTACTGAAGATTGCTGTGGTGTACCGTATGGTGTCGAAACTGAGTGACTGTAGGAGGTTACAAGATAACTTAGGCAAGATTTCTAGTTGGTGTGATGAATGGTAGCTAGCTCTAAATGTGAGAAAATGTAAGTTAATGCGGATGAATAGAAAATTCTAACCCGTAATATTCGGATGCAGCATAAATCCTGCTTGACACAGTCACCTCGTTTAAATATCTAGGTGTACCGTTGCAGAGCAATATGAAATGGAACGAGCTGTGAGGACTTCGTAAGGAAGGCGAATAATAGCCTCTGGTTCATTGGGTGAATTCTAGGAAAGTATGGCTCATCTGTAAAGGAGGTCGCAAACAGTATGCTGGTGCAACCTGTTCTTGAATAGCGCTCGAGTATTTGGGATCCACATCAGGTCAGATAGAACGAGGACATTGAAGCAATTCAGAGGCGAGGTGCTATATTTGTTACCAGTATGTTCGAACAACAGGTAAATGTTACGCAGATGCTTGGGGAAATCAAATGGGAATCCCTGGCGGGAAGGAGATGTTCTTTTTGAAGAGCACTATTGAGAAAATTTGGAGTACTGTCATTTGATGCTGACTGCAGAACGATCCACCTGCCGCCAGCACACACTTCACTTAGGGACCATAATGATCAGATACAAGAAATTAGGGTTCATACGGTAGCATGTAGAGAACTGTTTTTCCCTCGCTCTATATGCGAGTGGCACAGGAAATGAAACGATTTGTAGTGGTACAACGTACACTCCACCACGTACTGTACAGTGGCTTGTGGAGTATCTGTGTAGATGTAGATGTTTGTGGTGAGGTGTTTATTCGTTGTTATGCAGTGATATGCAGGTAACAGAATATTATCCTCTGCCCACAGGTGACCCGCATCGTGGAGAGCCGTGCGGCGGGCTTCCCAGTGGGGCGGTACGTGGTCGGCTACTGGGGGTGGCGCGACCGCACCGTGGCCGATGTGGGGCCTGACGCTCCCTACTTCATGTCTCCGGCCATGCTGGTGCCAGACCTGGGGGAGCTGCCCCTCTCCCTCTCTCTGGGGGTGCTGGGCATGCCCGGAATCACGGCCTACTTTGGACTGCTGGAGGTTTGCAAGCCTAAGGAGGGAGAGGTCGCCGTAGTCAGTGGGGCAGCAGGTGCTGTGGGGTCCATAGTCGAGCAGATAGCGCGCCTCAAGGGGTGCAAAGTAGTTGGCTTCGCGGGATTAGACGCTAAGGTAAGACACTATCCCATTTTGGTTTCACTACACTGTATTGCAAAGAACGTAACTTCGAGGAAGAGAACATTTACATGAATTCAGACATGGTACCTGATATTCTGTTTAGTTGAATCGAGAATGCCACCAAGCAGACTGGCGAATGCCTAAAACTAGACTGCATCTGTTCTTCCAAGAAGAAATGCAGATGATAAACGGGTATTCATTGGACAAATATACTATACTAGAACTGACATGTGATTACAGTTTCACGCAATTTGTGTGCATAGATCCTGAGAAATCAGTACCCAGAACAACCACCTCTGGCCGCAATAACGGCCTTGATACGCCTGGGCATTGAGTCAAAAAGAGCTTCGATGGCGTGTACAGGTACAGCTGCCCATGCAACTTCAACACGATACCACAGTTCATCGAGAGTAGTGACTGGCGTATTGTGACGAGCCAGTTGCTCGGCCACCATTGACCAGACATTTTCAATTTGTGAGAGATCTGGAGAATGTGCTGGTCAGGGCAGCAGTCGAACATTTTCTGTATCCAGAAACATTCGGTAGTGCATTATCCTGCTGAAACGTAGGGTTTCGCAGGGATCGAATGAGGGGTAGAGCCATGGGTCGTAACACATCTGAAATGTAACGTCCACTGTTCAAAGTGCCGTAAATGCGAACAAGAGGTGACCGAGACGTGTAACCAATGGCACCCAATACCATCACGCCAAGTGATACGCCAGTATGGCGATGACGAATACACGCTCCCAATGTGCGTTCACCGCGATGTCGCCAAACACGGATGCGACGATCATGATGATGTAAACAGACCCTGGATTCATCCGAAAAAATGACGTTTTGCCATTCGTGCACCCAGGTTAGTCATTGAGTACACCGTCGCAGGCGGTCCTGTCTGTGATGCAGCGTCAAGGGTAACCGCAGCGACGGTCTCCGAGCTGATAGTCCATGCTGCTGCAAACGTCGTCGAACTGTTGGTGCAGATGGTTGTTGTCTTGCAAACGTCCCCATCTGTTGACTCAGGAATCGAGACGTGGCTGCACGATCCGTTACAGCCATGCGGATAAGATGCCTGTCATGTCGACTGCTAGTGATACAAGGCCTTTGGGATCCAGCACGGCGTTCCGTATTACCCTCCTGAACCCACCGATTCCATATTCTGCTAACAGTCATTGGATCTCGACCAATGCGAGCAGCAATGTCGCGATACGATAAACCGTAATCGCGATAGGCTACAATCCGACCTTTATCAAAGTCGGAAACGTGATGGTACGCATTTCTCCTCCTTACACGAGGCATCACAACTGTTTGTACATGAGAAATCGGTTGGAAACTTTCCTCATGTCATCACGTTGTAGGTGTCGCCACCGGCGCCAACCTTGTGTGAATGCTCTGAAAAGCTAATCATTTGCATATCACAGAATCTTCTTCCTGTCGGTTAAATTTCGCGTCTGTAGCACGTCATCTTGGTGGTGTAGCAATTTTAATGGCCAGTAGTGTAGTATTGCAGTGTGTCATAAGCTGGTCGGCACGACTCTTTACAGCTGGGCAGAATCATGGTGTCAGCGCTGTCTACCGTCCGCTATTTGTTTGTGGTATGACAGACGTTCACAGGTCCAGTGGCTGTTAGCACAAAATAAGCAGTCTAGCAATCCATCGTCACAAGCCTTTAAAGAGGAATGGGGATGACAGAAGACAGGGATTATTATTCCCAATATGTCTTATGCATTTGCATAAGTGATGGGTACAGCAAATTTGCTGTGAAACTAAACTGAAGGGCCAAAGAAACTGGTACACCTGACTAATATCATGTAGGGCGCCCGCAACCACGCAGAAGTGCCGCTAAACGACGTGGCATGGACTCGATTAATGTGTGAGGTAGTGGTGGAGGGAACTGACACTATTAATCCTGCAGGGCTGCCCATAAATCCGTAAGAGTACGAGGGGGTGGAGACCTCTTCTGAACAGCATGTTTCAAGGCATCCCAGAAATGCTCATTAATGTTCACGTGTGGGGAGTTTGGTGGCCAGCGGAAATGTTTAAACTCAGAAGAGTGTTCCTGGAGTCACTCTGTTGGACACGTGGTGTATCGCATTGTCCTGCTGGAATTGCCCAAGTCTGTCAGAATGCACAATGGGAATAAATGGATGCAGGTGATCAGACACGATGCTTATGTACGTGTCACATGTCAGTGTTGTGTATAGACGTATCAGTAGTCCCATATCACTCTAGCTGCAACCACCCCCACCATTACAGAACCTCCACCAGCTTGAAGAGTCCCCTGCTGAAATGCAGCGTCCATGGATTCATGAGGTTGTCTGCATACCCGTACACGTCCATCCGCTCGATACAGTTTGAAACGAGATTCGTCCGACCAGGTAACATGTTTCCAGTCATCGACAGTCCAATGCCGGTATTGACAGGCCCAGGCGAGGCGTAAAGCTCTGTGTCACGCAGTTATCAAAGGTACACGAGTGGGCCTTCGGCTCCGAAAGCCCATATTGATGATGTTCCTTTGAATGATTCGCACGCTAACACTTGTTGATGGCCTAGCACTGAAACCTGCAGCAGTTTGGGGAAGGATTGCACTTCTGTCACGTCGAACGATTCTGTACAGTCGTCGTTGGTCCCGTTCTTGCAGGATCTTTTTCCGGCCGCAAATATGTCGGAGATTTGATTTTTTACCGAATTCCTGATATCCACGATAGACTTTTGAAATGATCGTAAGGGAATATTCCCTCTTCATCGCTGCCTCAGAGAGGCCGTGTCCCATCGCTCGTGCGGCGACTATAACACCAGTCTCAAATCTTGATAACCTACCATTGTAGCAGCAGTAACCGATCTAAAAGCTGCACCATACACTTCTGCCGAAAAGTTACAACAATCGACAGACGGAATTCACTGTTCTGCAGATCAAGAAGCTTTTTGTGCTACATGTACAGGCATGCCACACTGGTAGAAATGAATGGTACGAGTAGTAAAATTGCTGAAGTCGCTCACATTATTCCACTCTCAGTTGTAGCAGTTTTCGATGGAACTGATCGAAGGTATGGAGACTTTATACATCACTACAAAGTACGTCGATTAAGTCAATACGCTATTGCTGAATTTATGAAAAAGAGGAGGACGGGGGGGTTAGGAGAGGAGGCTTGAAAAGTAGATCATCCTAGTTTTTTAAGTGGACTTGACTGCACACTGCCCACAATAAGACATTGCAAGGGAGAAACATCTTTCTTCTGATTTTATGGGAATGCATTCAAAAAGAAGATCGGATTATAGAAGGGACATATTCAGACAAACACAGTCCAATTCCCTAAGCTCGGACCGATGACCACGCTGTCTGGTCTCCTTCCCCAAACCAACCAACCAACCAACCCTAAGCTCGCTGCTGTTAAGGAAAACGCGAGGTTTGAAGAATTCATTGTGCCTATGAATGAATTACAAGGATAGTGTCCTACGACAGTCTGTCTGTCTTACAGGTGTTATCGAGGACGTTTGCCATCTCAGTTGAAAGCGCCCCTGTACATGTGCAATTAACTGTAACTGACTGACCTGAAAGGTAGTTCCCGTTCTAATGAGAAATATTTTTGCGTTAAAACTGTCTAGGACGTCTACATTGCTTTCCCCTCGTAGAATTTCCAAGTCTCCATAATGAGGTTGGAAAAGTGCTACAATATTTCGACCGGGATAATTGTGTGAAACACATTTTTTCTATTATGAAACTAAGCGAATCATGATTTACAGCAACCTGAGTGCGAAAATCTGTGAATCTGTCGGTGTCTGCCCTTACGCCGAGAATTTGTACCGCACAAAAAATTTATTATATTTTCAGCGCGTCAAAAATAATTGCAAAGCACAAAAAATTGTTTCGTTCGTGATCTTTGTTGTTGGGAAACGTGAAATATAAAAGCAAGTCGTATACATTGCGACTGCACTACCATTTAAATGGTCTGTGTTCGCAGTTTCCTCCTCTTCCCCATTCACATACAGACAGCTTGCTGTGGTCAGGACGGTAATGTGCAGCGATGCTGAGCGCAGGAAAATGTAATATCTACTCTTTGCAGATGATAGTGCCCTTATTGTTGGAAGTGGGGAGGAACTTATTGATCTGTCCTCCAGAGTGAAGACTACTTGTTTAAATTTAGGTCTCTAGATAACCACAAAAAAACCCAAACTAATAGTTATAATACACCAAGATATAGATCAAATGCAACTAGCAGGCTGCTTAGCAGATCTGAATGTACTGAATGACTATATCTGTTTACGGTCTCTGACAAATGACACGGGACAGTGTGATAAAGAATTTAAGTGAGGAACCGGATTTCCTGGTCCCGACGGTTAAACTCACTAAGGTCTGGCAGAACCGGGCAATATCCAAAACAATGAAGATGCGTCTGGTGGAATCATTCTTGTACAGTCGTGAGACGTGGGCCGTGAAAGCTAGTGGCAATACTCGATCTGATACCTTCGATATCCGGTCGCGGAAGACGTTATACGTATCATGAACAGAAAGAAGAACCAATGCTTCCATTATAGAAGAACTTAGAGTCATAAGAAATTTATCTTCCCATCTCATTCAAAAATATTTCTAGGTCTTTGGGCACATTTTGAGAATACAAAAAAAATGGTTCAAATGGCTCTGAGCACTATGGGACTTAACATCTATGGTCATCAGTCCCCTAGAACTTAGAATTACTTAAACCTAACTAAC
This sequence comes from Schistocerca americana, assembly GCF_021461395.2. Taxonomy (NCBI): domain Eukaryota; kingdom Metazoa; phylum Arthropoda; class Insecta; order Orthoptera; family Acrididae; genus Schistocerca; species Schistocerca americana. The sequence continues at coordinate 592,918,144 of NC_060125.1, read as the reverse complement.
CTAAGGACAGCACACAACACCCAGCCATCACGAGGCAAAGAAAATCACTGACCCCGCCGGGAATCGAAGCCGGGATCCTGGGCGTGGGAAGCGAGAACGCTACCGCACGACCACGAGATGCGGGCGAAGTTGAAAATACAAGCAGGCAGTTTAGGGAGGATCGTCTAGTAAGGCAAAATCGTAAGCAAAATACTACGAGAAAGAGCGGGAAAGAGATGGTTGGATCATGTGAGGAAGATTATCACTCTACCTCTCTACATTATTTTAGAGAGAGTTAAAGATCGAGGTGGATGGAGACGTCTGGTCGAAGATTCAGTTACTTAAGAAATAAATGACGAAATGAGGTGACGATAATCAGTAATGAGTGAACCAACTAATGATGATGATGAAAAGGTCCAGATGGGGTTAGCTTAACATACAGTGTCACTACCAATTCTGCTGGGTGTTATTTATCCAGATTTCATTAGAAGAGAGACAAAAAATAATGAAACGAGTATATGTACTGACTGAGAATATGGTAGATCTACGAACGCATTGTGCTCAATGTAGGGCCCTACAATCACAGTGGATTATACATGTACATGCAGATGTAGAAGCTGCGTGGTATAGCATCTGATATGCACTTAATTGAATATTGTGGCTGAGAGCTGTAATGAATATCTGAGGCACATAGTATTGGACATGTATTGTTATCAATGAAGACATGAAAGAAAGTACAGGGTTGTTACAAATGATTGAAGCGATTTCACAGCTCTACAATAACTTTATTATTTGAGATATTTTCACAATGCTTTGCACACACATACAAAAACTCAAAACGTTTTTTTAGGCATTCACAAATGTTCGATATGTGCCCCTTTAGTGATTCGGCAGACATCAAGCCGATAATCAAGTTCCTCCCACACTCAGCGCAGCATGTCCCCATCAATGAGTTCTAAAGCATCGTTGATGTGAGCTCGCATTTCTGGCACGTTTCTTGGTAGAGGAGGTTTAAACACTGAATCTTTCACATAACCCCACAGACAGAAATTGCATGGGGTTAAGTCGGGAGAGCGTGGAGGCCATGACATGAATTGTTGATCATGATCTCCACCACGACCGATCCATCGGTTTTCCAATCTCCTGTTTAAGAAATGCTTCTGCTTTTGCCTTTTCCGTAAGATTTTCCAAACCGTCGGCTGTGGTACGTTTAGCTCCCTGCTTGCTTTATTCGTCGACTTCCGCGGGCTACGCATGAAACTTGCCCGCACGCTTTCAACCGTTTCCTCGCTCACTGCAGGCCGACCCGTTGATTTCCCCTTAGAGAGGCATCCAGAAGCTTTAAACTGTGCATACGAACGCCGAATGGAGTTAGCAGTTGGTGGATCTTTGTTGAACTTCGTCCTGAAGTGTCGTTGCACTGTTATGACTGACTGATGTGAGTGCATTTCAAGCACGACATACGCTTTCTCGGCTCCTGTCGCCATTTTGTCTCACTGCGCTCTCGAGCGCTCTGACGGCAGAAACATGAAGTGCGGCTTCAGCCGAACAAAACTTTATGAGTTTTTCTATGTATCTGTAGTGTGTCGTGACCATATGTCAATGAATGGAGCTACAATGAATTTATGAAATCGCTTCAATCATTTGTAATAGCCCTGTAAGGACAAACTTGAAACTCAGCGTCTACATGAGTATGGAGGTTTTTTAACTGATGAATTAGCTATGATGAAGAGTGTTTTGTTTCCTCACTGTATACTGTATTGATAACACATTTTTTAATCATTTTCAAGCGATTAACTATTTATTGGGCGGAAATTTCACATACCCGGAATTCCTTTTTCTCTCGATCTAGTTACAGAGTTATAAATGTCTTTGATCTTGGAGAGTACAGCCAACTACAACTACTCGAATGTCACCGCCCTATCGGCTTTTTAGGAACAACGATCTATGCTGATCCTATGGAACAGAATACATCATAACATATCCGGAAGTTATTAAAAGAAAATAGTCAAAATAGAGAACACTACTACATTAATAATATCACTTTTATAAGTGCTAGTCAAATGAAAATGATTCTGATGGAAAAAAGCAAAAATGATTCCAATGGAAAAAAGCAAGTATACTTCATAACTTAAAAAGTAATCGGAGTAACTGCCAATACGTGTAGACCACTGTGGGAAAAGATGGTCACTACCTTCAGCGAAATAAGGAGCAGTCAAATGGAAATGAGAAGGGGGAAAAAATAAGTCAGCTGTTTATTATTTCAAAATTAATTGACGTAACTGTTAACACATTTATTCCACTGTGAGACAAGACGGTCGTTGCCTTTATGGAGACACGTTTGCGGTTGCCTACAGAATCTTGGTTGTAACCAGACGTGCACCTCTCCGTCCGAAGAAAAGCAACGGCTACGAATGTCTTTCTTCAGTGCTCCAAAAATGTGGAAATCGCGTGGGGAGAGATTGAGACTGTATGGAGGATGTGTGAGGACTTCCCAGAGAAACTTCTGCAGCCCATTGGAAAAAAAAAAAACTTGGCAACTTGCCAAGGGTCAGGCCCACATATTGCTTCGATTTCGCTGCAGAAGTTTCGCTAGGAGACCCTCACACATCCTGTATAGAGTCTAAATCTCTCCCCATGCGATTTCCACCTTTTCGGAGCCCTGAAGAAAGACATTCTTGACTGTCAATTTGCTTCAGATGGAGAGATGCACACCTCAGTATAACCAAGATTCTGTAGGCAATCGCAAACGCTTATCCACGAAAGGAACGACGATTTTGTCTCACTGTGGAGTAAATGTGTTAACAGTTACGTTGATTGATTTTGAAATAATAAACAGTTGATCTACTTTTTCCCATCTGTCTTATTTCTATTTGACTGCTCCTTATTATTCCAGAATGAAAAATAAAGCGCAATTGGAAATAATAATAATAATATAGTACAAAAATCTACCACACTTTAGAGGTATTATTTATGGAGATAGAAAGGGGAAGGTGTTGACTGTGGACCTATTAGTAAGAACAGTCCAAACATTCGCCTCGAACGATTTTGAACAGTCACCTACAAAGCAAAATGAGTTAGTACTATTTCAATAACCATTTACGAAAATTGAGAACTCACGCTTCTAGCTGCGTAACTGGCCTCTCTTCCGCAGGTGAAGTGGCTGAAAGAGGAGTTGGGATTCCATCACGCATTTAACTACAAGACGAATGACGTCACAGAGGCGCTGAAGCAGGCGGCACCTGACGGCGTCGACGTGTACTTCGACAACGTGGGCGGTGAGCTGAGCAGCGCAGTCATCAACAGCATGCGAGAGTGTTGCCGCATCTCCGTGTGCGGCTCAATATCTGGATACAACGAATCTAATCTCCCGAAGGCTACCATCATCCAGCCCGCAGCCATATTGAAGCAGCTCCGCATGGAGGGGTTCCTGTATTCACGGTGGCACGACCACTGGGAAGAGGGCATTACCCAGCTGACGCAATGGGTCCGAGAGGGAAAAATCAAATACTGTGAGACTGTAACAGAAGGGTTTCAAAACACCCCCAAAGCCTTCTCCGGTATGCTGCAGGGTGACAACTTGGGGAAGGCTGTTGTTAAATTGTGAAGAACTGTAGTGTATCGGAAACAATTTCACAAGCAGGACAAGGACAATTTCTTCCAGTATTTTGAACATAGTACATCAAGAGAAAGGTGCATGGTTGCAACGGAATGTTCTTCAAAACTTATGTTTGTGGTTTCAGTTTTCCAATACCATTCCACATCATTATAAAAATTGAATAAATACATGAAAATAAATATTATAAGTGGATAGTTTGTGTTGTTGCCCCAGATGATAATTATACTAATATTTTGTAAGGATTTGTAAGTGGTGGGTGCTTGAGGTACAGCAATATGCGAATACAACAAGTAAGTTTAAACAGTTTTATTAACAAAGGCGGATTATAAAACACGCATGCTACGTGCACCTATCATCACTGTGTCTGACATCCTAACAGAGGCTAATTACGGTCGCATCGAAAGGCTCCATGGTGAGCTAAGAAAAGAGACATATTTGGGCCTGAGGGCACGCTAGTTAATACTGCACGCTGCAGATGGCGGCCAGTTGCGTACTCTGCTTTGCAGTGCGGCTGGACGCTCATCTACTGACCAAGCAAATTGTCAGCATTCCAGACAGGTCGGCTGGTGAGCGCGTGTTACGTACCGTATGGCTGTGCGCAACACATAAACCCTTACATCACTCTCCCCAGAGAAAAAGAACAACCATAGGTGGCTCAAAATGACCTCCTGGGCGTTATGAATCTATTTCGCCATTTGCAGCATCAGAAGGCATTGCAACATGTACCGGGTGACGAAAAAGTTAGTATAAATTTGAAAACGTAATAAACCATGGAATAATGTAGATAGAGAGGTAAACATTGACACACATGCTTGGAATGACATGGGGTTTTATTAGAATAAAAAAAAACACCCCATATTGCTAGACGCATGAAAGATTTCTTGCGCGCGTCGTTCGGTGATGATGGTGTGCTCAGCCGCCACTTTCGTCATGATTGGCCTCCCAGGTCCCCAGACCTCAGTCCGTGCGATTATTGGCTTTGGGGTTACCTGAAGTCGCAAGTGTATCGTGATCGACCGACATCTCTAGGGATGCTGAAAGACAACATCCGACGCCAATGCCTCACCATAACTGTGGACATGCTTTACAGTGCTGTTCACAACACTATTTCTCGACTACAGCTATTGTTGAGGAATGACGGTGGACATATTGAGCATTTCATGTAAAGAACATCATCTTTGCTTTGTATTACTTTGTTATGCTAATTATTGCTATTCTGATCAGATGAAGCGCCATCTGTCGGACATTTTTTGAACTTTTGTATTTTTTTGGTTCTAATAAAACCCCATGCCATTCCAAGCATGTGTGTCAATTTGTGCCTCTCTATGTACATTATTCGGTGATTTATTCAGTTTTCAAATTTATACTGACTTTTTGATCACCTGGTATTTCATTTGCAAACACAGTAACTTTCGGAACAGAGAAGCGTGCCTTCAGGATGACAATTTCATACATGACAAATGTTGTTGACAAAAGACAAATTAATAAGAGCAATAAAAACACTATACTGACAATCCAAAATGCATTAACATTGCTGGATGAATCGAAGGACTTAATTCTATTCGCTGCTACAATGAAGTTTAACTCATTATTGGAAGAGATGACATTTTCATGGATGTCCTTAATTAAATTATTGTCTTCTAAAAAACTTGATAAGGATTGCTTTCCATATGTTAATGCATATGAATCATTGTAATAAACAGATCACATTCTCATTAATGGCAAATGTCCAGTGGCATGAAATGTAGTTGGAAATACACTAGGCATATCAAATAGTTCACATGATAAATCACAATGTGTGGCATTCAAGTTTAATCCGCTGTTATTCAGTTTGAGTGTAAAGGGTAGCTCAGGTGTATCATAATTTTTACATGTAAATGTGACATCAAGGGTGGAGTTAAATGAGAAAATTATACCTTCAGAACATCATTTAAGAAATTGATCATAAAGTTGCATTAAAATTCTAGGGCAGTCATCTCTTGGAGGATGATTCATAAACAGTTCTTTCCCACAGCTGTACACTCTACTGTCTAAGAATACTGCCGATTCAGGGCAATTAACTTATGACTACATTTACACATATGCAAATCATTATAATTTAGGGACACAAAATATCTTCAGTCCTTGCTGATCAGTAGATAATCATTCAGTACGTACTTTACACAAGTACCTGCCTGTGTCCATTTCACAGGGTAAGTATAAATCCTACACATTTCAAAATCGTGCTTTGATCTAGAAATGGGAATAGAAACAATAACAGTTAATTCATCTTCACTCATTAAAGAGTGTGTGGTGGTTAACTTATAGTAATCGTATAAATTGTAAGAGTTAAAACAGGGTAAATCATAGTATAGGTTGCATCTAGCTTTCGCTCAATTGATAGTAGGATCGGTAAAAATTGTTCTGGATGTAGTAGTACACAGCTCAAACAATCATTTGAACTACTTTCTAAGGCTGTTCTTAACTTAAGGGCATCAATTATAGCATTTGGTAAACTATCAGTAATCCTTAACAAAAGAGTGTTTAAATCTAAGTGTGCACTCACAGCATTTAATCCTTGGAATAGTTCTTGGATATTTTCGTTAGTTTCATTACGAATTCGTGGAAATGTGAGATAAATTGCTTTACAATCTGTTCAATGAGAACTGTGTGGTTAGTAATGTTTCTTTGCATATTCTTTAATACGATAATTTCATTAGAGATGTTAGTTGAATCTGTACTGGACTATTCTTCAAGCGCTAATATTTTGCCTTTAACCTCCAGTAGAGTTAAATTACCAAATACGGACAAAGGATACTCCCTCCAAAATCAAACCAGGCACGTTTATGCCAAATTAAAGTTTTGTGTTGCAAAAGCTTTAAAAACAGTAAATCTCTTGCTCATAATCGGCAAATGTAAACTCTACCTGCATTTTAGCTGTGATCCAGTTATTATACCAAGATGTACCCATTTCCAAAATTGTATCATTACCTTTAACAGAACGAATTAGATCAATTCGCTTCTTTACAGAATTGAACTGTAGCTGGATTTCACTCAGATTGTACTTGAGGACAAGTTGTTGAAACTGTCATGTCTGATCGTGGTTCAAACAAAACACCTGTACTCTGTGGTACTATTATTTATTTATATATTTATGCATTTATTTTACCTGTCAAGATTAGGGCCTTCAGGCCCTCTCTTACACCTAACCAGGCATACTCAGATTCAACAAATTTCAGAGTCTACAGAAAATTAGGACATATAACATGTTATACAGTATTAATATTAAAGAAAAAAAATAGAGATTATAAAAGTAGTACAATGATAATTATAACAATCAAAAAATAATTATAACAATCAAGAATAATAAAAATAATAATAATAATGATAATAATAATAATAATAATGACTATGTATATGAAAGTAAACATATTTTTCTTTTATGAGTGTCAGTCCTATTGCTAGTTGGGAATTTTCTCGTTGTATTCTTGCAGCTTGTGAGTTATTCTAACCAAGCAGAGACATAAGAGGATGGAATGGGGTGAGAGAGATATAGAAGAGGTAGATAGGTTAGAGGAAGAGAAATAGAATGGTAAAATTCGAAGCTATGACGGAGAGGAGAAAGAAAAAGATGAGAGGGGGCACAACAATGGTGGCTATACCGTCCCTAATATGTAAGTCTTAAGTTCCCTCTTGAATGTTGAGTGGTTTTGGATAAGACGCAGATCACAGGGGAGCGCGTTCCATAGTCGTATGGCTGAGATGGAGAATGACACGGAGAAAGATTTTGTGTTATGTAAAGGTACAGCCAAGGTGCTAGACGTATCCGATCTGGTATTGCGGTTGTGGAATGATTACTACAGCATTAGTAGAATACGCTATCACAGCAATCATTAGAATAAAAATGAACATGGTTAATTAGCTCTAAATACTAGAGTTAACAATAAACATAAAATAAATGAGTTTCTTGTGGTACCCTGTGGAATAAAAGATTTAGTTTCACTGTGCACTCGTGCAATAGCTTCAATACTAAATTTTCGCTACACATTCATATACTCACATGGCTGAAATAAGCTTATGCATTGCACTCTCACACACTACACACGTTTACGCAGATTGTAAGGGTGTCTGGAACAGGATCGCTCGGAACGTGGCGATGCCTCGGCCTCGAAGTCTGGACCACGACTTCACCATTCTCGCTTCCTGGGTTTGAGAAAAGCAGGTCTGCCTCTCGGTCGGTCCTCGTCGTCTTGCGATGCTACAGGAAATCTACCCAGAAATGACTTTACACGACTGACATGAACGACAATCGAACGAAAGGGCAGTTGAAGCTTAAGAGTGACTGGCGAAAACACCTCCAAGATTGAATAATGTCCTTTCCAAAACTTCTTAAACTTTTTGATTTGACTCTGCTTTAACACCACGTTGCTCAGATACACAAGATCTCCAACTCGATACAGTGGCACTGCAGCTTGGCTGTCATGTTGTCTTGCTTGCTGAAGAAAGGATTGATGATTTCGCTGTTTCACTCCCTTCCATGCTTCCTTTAGCTTGCGTGCTAGATCCCTAACGTGTTCATTACTGATTCCGGCAGTCGATGGTGCAAAGTCCAAGGGTGAATGCATTCTTCTTCCGTAGACGATCTCATATGGACTTAGGCCAATTGAGCTGTGCGTTTTGGCATTGTAACAACTTATAAAATATGTTAAACAGACATCCCAATTGTCATGTTAGCGCCGACCGTGGTGGCCACGTGGTTCTAGGCGCTGCAGTTCATGACCTACGACTACTGCCTAACAGTGAAAGTGTAGGGAAGATAGGGTGTGAGCTTGAACTGTGTCACAAATCTCAGTTACCCCAAATCTCAGTTACCACATACAATGACTTGTTCACGTTTGAAGTCACAGCTTCCCTGACCATCTGCAGCATGAATACTGACCGTTATATGAGTAGAGGGGCATGAAAGGGAAGCAGTGGTTGGGAAGGGAGTGAGACAGGGTTGTAGCCTTTCCTCAATATTAGTCAATCTGTATACTGAGCAAGAAACAAAAAAATAGCTGATGATGGTCGAAACAGAGAGGATATAAAATGTCGACTGCCAATGGCAAGGAAACCGTTTCTGAAGAAGAGAATTTGTTAACATCGAGTATAGATTTAAGTGTCAGGAAGTCGTTTCTGAAAGTATTTGTATGGAGTGTAGCCATGTATGGCAGTGAAACATGGACGATAACTAGCTTAGTCAAGAAGAGAATAGAAGCTTTCGAAATGTGGTGGTACAGAAGAATGATTAAGATTAGATGGATAGATCACATAACTAATGAGGAGGTATTGAATAGAATTGGGGAGAAGAGGAGTTTGTGGCACAACTTGACTAGAAGAAGGGATCGATTGGTAGGACATGTTCTGAGGCATCAATGGATCATCAATTTAGTACTGGAGGGAAGCGTGGAGGTTAAAAATCGTAGAGGGAGACCAAGAGATGTATACACCAAGCAGATTCAGAAGGATGTAGGCTGCAGTAGGTACTGGGAGATGAAGAAGGTTGCACAGGATAGAGTAGCATGGAGAGCTGCATCAATCCAGTCTCTGGACTGAAGACCACAACAACATATGACTAACAGCTGTGCAGCTCTAATTTAGGCGTTTTATCCTTTGTGTGGAGTCCCAGAGAATAATCTTGGTACTTGCACAACAGGTGATAACAGGGTAGTGGGGGTGGGGGAGTGAACCGAGGATCTGTGTTTCTCAATGAACTGCACGTTGTTCCGAAGTGAAAGCTATAACACGTGCGCGAAATTCGTATGGCGATACGTTTCAAGCTATAGATTTTAGGGTAGATGGCGTAATAGAAACCTCAAGTGTGCAAAAAAGATCTTGATATGATTTTAAAACGATACAACATTTAGCAACTTCCTTCAAGCATTTAGATATGCAAACCTGCGTTTCACTAAATGACGTATTCTGTGACTGCAACATGAGTGAGCTTCAACTGGAATGAGCCAACTCATCTAGATACCCGTGAGTAGCAAGCAGTTTGGTGGGATATGAAGTTGAGTGACCAATCGTGGGTAAAACAGATGGCAGACCACCAACAAGCTTATTATATTACCATGGACAATGTAAGAGGATGTGTTTAGTGTAGTCACTCACAGATATTTGCAGATTATGTAAATGCACTGTATTTAATATATCTTATCGAACAACTCAGAAAATTAGAAGGAAAGCGATGGCGTTGTCAACACTGCATGCTGTATGGAATCACATTTAATAGAAACACTGCCTAAATTTAGGTTTGCCGGCCGGTGTGGCCGTGCGGTTCTAGGCGCTTCAGTCTGGAACCGCGCGACTGTTACGGTCGCAGGTTCGAATCCTGCCTCGGGCATGGATGTGTGTGATGTCCTTAGGTTAGTTAGGTTCAAGTAGTTCTAAGTTCTAGGGGACTGCTGACCTCAGATGTTAAGTCCCATAGTGCTCAGAGCCATTTGAGCCATTTGTCATGTTTGCTGCTCACATAATGACTAATGATTTTAATAATTGTTCTGTGGACTCGCTCGACTCTTCCAGGGTGTGCTGATGTAGTCCTTGAATGAGTTACTTGCATGAGCTTGCAAGTCTTTTTAAGTAATTCACTCATAAAAGTCGTTGCTTGATCATTAATCATACTTAATGGTGATCCAGACTTGAGAATCCATTCTTTTACAAAAGCTTTCGCTATAGTCTCAGCCCCCCCTCCCCCCCCCCCCTTAACCGTTGGCGGGGAGGCTTGCGTGCCTCAGCGATACAGATAGCCATACCGTAGGTGCAACCACAGCGGAGGGGTATCTGTTGAGAGACCAGACAAACGTGTGGTTCCTGAAGAGGGGCAGCAGCCTTTTCAGTAGTTGCAGGGGCAACAGTCTGGATGATTGACTGATCTGGCCCTGTAACACTAACCAAAACGGCCTTGCTGTTTTGGTACTGTGAACGGCTGAAAGCAAGGAGAAACTACAGCTGTAATTTTTCCCGAGGGCATGCAGCTTTACTGTGTGGTTAAATGATGATGGCGTCCTCTTGGGTAAAATATTCTGGAGGTAAAATAGTCCCCCATTCGGATCTCCGAGCGGGGACTACTCAAGAGGACATCTTTATCAGGAGAAAGAAAACTGGCGTTCTACGTATCGGAGCGTGGAATGTCAGATCCCTTAATCGGGCAGGTAGGTTAGAAAATTTAAAAAGGGAAATGGATAGGTTAAAGTTAGATATAGTGAGAATTAGTGAAGTTCGGTGGCAGGAGGAACAAGACTTTTGGTCAGGTGAATACAGGGTTATAAATACAAAATCAAATAGGGGTAATGCAGGAGTAGGTTTAATAATGAATAAAAAATTTGGAGTGCGGGTAAGCTACTACAAACGGCATAGTGAACGCATTATTGTGGCCAAGATAGACATGAAGCCCACGCCTACTACAGTAGTACAAGTTTATATGCCAACTAGCTCTGCAGATGACGAAGAAATTGACGAAATGTGTGATGAGATAAAAGAAATTATTCAGGTGGTGAAGGGAGACAAAAATTTAATAGTCATGGGTGGCTGGAATTCGACAGTAGGAAAAGGAAGAGAAGGAAACGTAGTAGATGAATATGGATTGGGGCTAAGAAATGAAAGAGGAAGCCGCCAGGTAGAATTTTGCACAGAGCATAACTTAATCATAGCCAACACTTGGCTGAAGAATCATGAAAGAAGGTTGTATACGTGAAAGAATCCTGGAGATACTAGAAGTTATCAGATAGATTATATAATGGTAAGAGACATTTCCAGGGGCAGATGTGGACTCTGACCACATACTTTGGTTATGAACTGTAGATTAAAACTGAAGAAACTGCAAAAAGGTGGGAATTTAAGGAGCTGGGACCTGGATAAACTGACTAAACCAGAGGTACAGAGTTTCAGGGAGAGCATAAGGGAACAGTTGTCACAAATGGGGGAAAGAAATACAGTAAAAGAAGAATGGGTAGCTCTGAGGGATGAAGTGGTGAAGGCAGCAGAGAATCAAGTAGGTAAAAAGACGGGGGCTAGTAGAAATCCTTGGGTAACAGAAGAAATATTGAATTTAACTGATGAAAGGAGAAAATATAAAAATGCAGCAAGTGAAGCAGGCAAAAAGCAATACAAACGTCTCAAAAATGAGATTGACAGGAAGTGCAAAATGGCTAAGCAGGGATGGCTAGAGGACAAATGTAAGGATGTAGAGGCTTATCTCACCAGGGGTAAGATAGATACTGCCTACAGGAAAATTAAAGAGACCTTTGGAGAAAAGAGAACCACTCATATGAATATCAAGAGCTCAGATGGAAACCCAATTCTAAGCAAAGAAGGGAAAGGAGAAAGGTGGAAGGAGTATATAGAGGGTCTATACAAGGGCGACGTACTCGAGGACACAATTCTGGAAATGGAAGAGAATGTAGGTGAAGACGAAATGGGAGATACAATACTGCGTGAAGAGTTTGACAGAGCACTTGAAGACCTGAGTCGAAACAAGGTTCCGGGAGTAGACAACATTCCATTAGAACTACTGACGGCCTTGGGAGAGCCACTCCTGACAAAACTCTACCATCTGGTGAGCAAGATGTATGAGACAGGCGAAATACCCTCAGACTTCAAGAAGAATATAATTATTCCAATCCCAAAGAAAGCAGGTGTTGACAGATGTGAAAATTACCGAACAATCAGTTTAATAAGCCACTGCTGCAAAATGCTAAAGCGAATTCTTTACAGACGAATGGAAAAAGTAGTAGAAGCCAACCTTGGGGAAGATCAGTTTGGATTCCGTAGAAATATTGGAACACGTGAGGCAATACTGACCTTACGACTTATCTTAGAGGAAAGATTAAGGAAAGGGAAACCTACGTTTCTAGCATTTGTAGATTTAGAGAAAGCTTTTGACAATGTTGACTGGAATACTCTCTTTCAAATTCTGAAGGTGGCAGGGGTAAAATACAGGGAGCGAAAGGCTATTTACAATTTGTACAGAAACCAGAGGGCAGTTATAAGAGTCGAGGGACATGAAAGGGAAGCAGCGGTTGGGAAGGGAGTGGGACAGGGTTGTAGCCTCTCCCCGATGTTATTCAATCTGTATATTGAGCAAGCAGTAAAGGAAACAAAAGAAAAATTCGAAGTAGGTATTAAAATCCATGGAGAAGAAATAAAAACTTTGAGGTTCGCCGATGACATTGTAATTCTGTCAGAGACAGCAAAGGACTTGGAAGAGCAGTTGAACGGTATGGACATTGTCTTGAAAGGAGGATATAAGATGAACCTCAACAAAAGCAAAACGGGGATAATGGAATGTAGTCGAATTGAGTCAGGTGATGGGGAGGAAATTAGATTAGGAAATGAGACAATTGAAGTAGTAAATGAGTTTTGCTATTTGGGGAGCAAAATAACTGATGATGGTCGAAGTAGAGAGGATATAAAATGTTGACTGGCAATGGCAAGGAAAAGGTTTCTGAAGAAGAGAAATTTGTTAACATCGAGTATAGATTTGAGTGTCAGGAAGTCGTTTCTGAAAGTATTTGTATGGAGTGTAGCCATGTATGGAAGTGAAACATGGACGATAAATAGTTTGGACAAGAAAAGAATAGAAGCTTTCGAAATGTGGTGCTACAGAAGAATGCTGAAGATTAGATGGGTAGATCACATAACTAATGAGGAAGTATTGAATAGGATTGGGGAGAAGAGGAATTTGTGGCACAACTTGACAAGAAGAAGGGATCGGTTCGTAGGACATCTTCTGAGACACCAAGGGATCACCAATTTAGTAGTGGAGGGCAGCATGGAGGGTAAAAATCGTAGAGGGAGACCAAGAGGTGGATACACTAAGCAGATTCAGAAGGATGTAGACTGCAGTGGGTACTGGGAGATGAAGCAGCTTGCACAGGATAGAGTAGCATGGCGAGCTGCATCAAACCAGTCTCAGGACTGAAGACCACAACAACAACATAGTCTCAGCGCTCTGATCAGGTATTGGTACCATGAGGAAGTATATACGAAATGGTCTAACATTGTCAATATGTATTTGTTGCCATCTTTATTCTTAGGCAACCGCCCTACGACATCTAGTCCTACTCGTTCAAATGGTTCACTTGTGTCTGTCAGTTCTTGCAATGGTGCTCTACTTTTCCCTACATTGTTCCGTCTGTTACAGGAATCACATTGTGAAACAAACTCGAAAAGGTCAGCTTTGCGGCTCGACCACCAAAACATTTGAGCTGTTTTAATGTTTGTTGCTTTTTTACCACAGTGTCCTGATAATGAAGAATCGTGTTGTTCTCTCATGATTTGTTCTTTCATGCTTTCTGGAATAACTAGGAGGTTTCCTTTACTAGTGATTTTGTACAATAATCCATCTATTTCGACAAAACGATCATTTTTCCATAGTTTGCATTGTGGATCTTCTTCTTGAGCTGCCTTTAACTCTTCTTCTCGACGTATTGTAACACAAACATTGACTTCTCGACTCAGCATCAGCATTCACATGTTGTTTACCAAGGCGGTGAATAACCTTAAATTGGTACTCACTCAGTCCTAATGCCTATCTTGTTAATCTGGAACTTGGATCCTCTAAGCTCAATTCCCATTTATGTGCGGCGTGATCTGTAATAACTGTAAATTCTCTTCCTGTTAAGAAACATTTGTTATGTGTTATACCAAAAACCAAAGCACAAAGCTCCTTCTCAGTAGTAGTATAATTACATTCTGCTTTTTTTAATTGTCTGGAAGCAAATGAGATTGGATGTTCATGACCATCAACTTCTTGAGACAAGATTGTACCTATGGCAAAATTGGATTCATGTGTTGAAAGAATAAAAGGTTTACTGAAGTCCGGATAGGCTAACACTGGGGCTGTGGTTAGAACAGTTTTAAGTTTTTCCATTGCCTTTTTGCACTCTGTTGACCAATTAAATGTGGCTTCTTTCTTCAGTAGCTGTGTCAATGGACGAGCTATATTCGCATAACCGGCTATAAATCGTCTGTAGAAATTTTACAATCCCAAGAATGATTGTAGTTCTTTCAAATTCTGTGGTTCAGGAAAATTCTTTACGTCTTCAATTAATTTTGGTTCAGGTCGAACACCTTCACTGATCATAACATGACCAAAATAGTTAACTTTGCTTTGTGCAAAATGATATTTATCTATTGATAAAGGCAGGTTTGCGCTTCTTATACGCTCAAAAGCAGCTTGTAGTCTCTCAGTATGCTGCTTCGTGTTTTCACCAAAAATTATTACATCATCAAGGTAGACAAGTGCTTGTGTTGGGGGGAGCCCTCGTAAAACTGAATCCATCAGGCGTTGAAATGTAGCTGAAGCATTACGAAGTCCAACGGCATACGATGATACTTGTATACTACTGTTGCTGTTACAAATGAAGTGCTTTATTGATCATCTGGATGCACTGTTAACTGGTGATAACCACTTGTTAAATCACATACCGAAAAAATTCGACATTTGCCCAAGTAATCCAAGGTTTCCACTAAATTTGGTAAGTGGTAAATGTCGGGTGTGTTCACAGCTTTCGAAGATCGGTACTCAACACAAAAACGGAACTGTGGTTCTCCAGAAATTGATTTCTTCTTTACAACAGGTGAACACCACGATGGGTCTGAAGGATCTCTTGGTTTTATAATTCCGGCTTCTAATTGTTCTTTAACCATGTCTTCTACCAACTCTCTTTGACTGAATGGTATTCGGTAAGGTTTCTGTGTGATTGGGGCTGCATTCCCTGTATGAATACGATGCTGAACTAAATGAGTGATAGGTAAATTTGCACATTCTCGGAATAAATCTGCATACTCCAGCTAACAGGCGCTAAAATCTTATGTTCATCAGCTGTCAAATGTTCTATCTTCTTCCAAATCTTGCGCTTCAGTTCATTATTGACTTCGTCTCCTCGTTGCAATTTTGCGGTACTGTTACAAAAATCCGTGTTTATAACTGCAGCATTTGTTACCTAATCTGGAATCTGTATTACGTCACTGTAACTTACGCTCGACATTTCAGCAACTTTCGTTCCTCGTGGCAAAACATCATCCTCATTGCTCATATTCGTTGTTGTAACCGGGACTTCTGCGACATTCTGTCTCACCATTGTAGCGACACCTACACTTCTAGCAACATAACAATGCATTATATCCAGTAACTCACTTTTCTCGGATCGCTCAATTAATAACAGACTTCCTTCCTTGCATCGGTGTGACTTAATTTCAACGTAGATTGTCTTTCCTGCTCCCTTGAGAATTTGCTGAGGCTGATCAATTTGAACATCGACTCGGACAGTTTGAACTGAGTATTGCTGCTCCTTTGAGTCTGAAGAACGATTTCCTAGGTTGTAGTTGCTACGGCCTAGTCTGATCTTTCTGTCTGCGAAAAATATCTCTGCCTCGTTAGCGGACAATAAATCAAATCCAAGTACACCGTCGTAACGCGTTTCGTTATTTGAAACTACTTCCACCCTTGCTGTGTATTTATCTTTATTTTCACGATCTTGGCCTTGGCCAAGAATTAATTCTACGTCAACTTCTCCATAGTTGCGTAGCTTCCCTCCGTTTAATCCTCGCACTTTTAATAGCGGCGGTTTCAGTTTATCCCGTTTATCTATGCCACACCACATTAATGAGATTTGTGCTCCTGTGTGAATAAGTAGTTTGATGTTTCTCCCACGATATACAGCACCTATCACGAAGTCATTTTCGGTCTGGTTTTCACTGGAACTAACAGAAACCACTGTCTCTGGCAAGGGGCGGAGGGAGTGGTGGCCCGTACGTCCCCGTACTCGTTTAAAGATCTGGCAGAATGTCTGTTGTTCGCATTACCTTTATTCTTGTTGCGACAATTTCTCGAAACAGGACCCTGCATCCAGCAATGATAGCAGATTTGATTCTCTTTACAATCCTTACGCTTGTGACCCAGCTTATTGCATCTGTAGCAGTGTACTGTCGTGTTGAAAACTCTGCGTTCTTGCTTCTACATCTCATTCGGTCGTCTTAGTGCTTCAACGAAAACAACAACTGATTCTACTGCTTCCTGAAACGTTTTACATCGCGCCAGTCTACCAGCTTTGCTTACTTCCTCTCTGCGCAATGAACGTGTCCAAGGCTCTCTGGTCGGCTTCGAACAACTGAATGCATTTTCATTTTCATCTTCTACTAACTCGTATGTTTGAGCGTTGATGTTTCGAATTCTTTCGGCAAACTGCTCGATAGATTCGTTTCGTCGCATTCGTAAACTGTAAAGCGGCTCTCTGTAAAATCTGATCGCGTTTTTACGTTTAAATCTCTGAACAACAATCGTTCAAAGCTCATTGTAATCTTCTGTTTCCACGCAAGTAGGCTCCGCGCTAATGAAATCTTGTGCTGCTCCCTGAATTCTTAATTTGGCAAACACTACCTTTTATGAATCTGTCCATGATCCTAACAGGGCGGCACCTTCAAGTTTACGAAAAAACACTTTCACGTCATCTTTGGTTTTCCCGCTAAACACTGGTACTGATGGCAATAATGAAAAATTCTTTATTGTAGTTGTACTGCATGAACTATCATTTGACAAGTCTTTCGGAATGTTACGCTCGCTTCTTTCTGCTTTTAACTGCCGAATCTCTTCTTGCAGTTCATTAATAACAGTTTGTAGGTCGACAACGTTACTCTGACTGGATTGCAACATTTTGGCTAATTTAACGCCAATGAGTCACTCAATGTAAAATAAAAATCCATCAATGCGTTTCATATTCTAGCCAAACTGGAGTAGACGAACCTGAATTCCAGTGTTGGATGTCCCCGCGTAGTCGGAAGATGTTCACGCTGCCGCTGCTCGAAGTTCACGTTGTACTGCACCTCTTCGGGACTGAAGATTTTCCATAATTATCCCCATGCTGGCACGACTTCCATAAGGGGGTAGTTTGTGTTACTGCCCAGGATGATAATTAGGCAAAATATTTGTCAGTATTTGTTAGAGGTAGGTCCTTGAGGTACAGCAATACACGAACACGAGGTGTAAGTTTAAACAGTTTTATTAACAAAGGCGGATTATAAAACACGCACGCTACGCGTACCCACCATCACTGTGTCTGACATCCTAATCGCGGTCGTGTCGAAAGGCTCCATGGTGAGCTAACAAGGGAATCTCCCCATCGCACCCCACTCAGATTTAGTTATAAGTTGGCACAGTGGATAGGCCTTGAAAAACTGAATCCAGATCAATCGAGAAAACAGGAAGAAGTTTTGTGGAACTATGAAAAAATAAGCAAAATATACAAACTGAGTAGTCAATGCGCAACAAAGCCAACATCAAGGACAATGTGCGCTCTAGAGCGCCGTGGTCCCGTGGTTAGCGTGAGCGGCTGCGGAACGCGAGGTCCTTGGTTCAAGTCGTCCATCGACTAAAAAGTTTATTTTTTTTATTTTCAGACAATTATTATCTGTCAGTCCATCCGATGCGAGGTAACTGCGCCGTAGTATGGGGACGCCACACCTAAACAAACATCGAAACACACGACGTCAGTCGACTACAGCGCGCGGAAGAGAGAGTATTCCTGCTAACGAGGCTCCCTGGCTGGCAGTTGACTGTTCACTACTTTGGACGAGAGTGCATTAAATACGTGAGATGTATTCCGTGGGCAATATGAATCCAGCAAATATAGCTCGCGACTTCAATAACAATCGCACGGTTTTGCGGTGCGGTCGCAAAACACAGGCACTAAACTTATTACAGTGAACAGAGAAGTCAGTGAACGAACGGACAGATCATAACTTTGGGAAAATAAAGAAAGCAAAATTTTCACTCGATGGAAGACTTGAACCAAGGACCTCTACTTCCACAGCGGCTAACGCTAATCACGGGACCACGGCGCTCCTACGCTGACAGTGTCTTTCGTGTTGCCTATCTTCCACGTGGACTACTCAGTTTGTATATTTTGCTTACTTTTTTCATAGTTCCACACAACTTCTTCCTGTTTTCTCGATTGATCTGTGTTCAGTTTTTCAAGGCCTATCCACTGTGCCAAATTATAACTGATTCTGAGGGGGGTGCGATGGGGAGGTTCCCTTGTAAGAAAAGAGACATACTCGCGCCCGAGGCCACGCTAGTTAGTACTGCCCGCTGCGGACGGCGGCCAGTCGCGTACTCTGCGCCGCAGTGCGGCTGGACGCTCATCTACTGGCGAAGCAAATTGTCAGCATTCCAGACAGGTCGGCTGGCGAGCGCGTGTTACGTACCGTATGGCTGCGCGCAACCCGTAGATCCTTACAATATCATGTATTTAGTATTTTCTACTATGTCCACCATTTCACTCAGCCATCAAAGTATACACTTGAGTTTGTAGTTTTCATAAAAGCAGCCCGTTCTGAAAGCTGTACTTGTAGAACCATACAAGAATAAGACGACGTATAGGAGTGTTTGATTAAAGTGTGACTTGTGTGTGGTTATCTATCAGGACTGACGTGGTACTTGTGTATAGTGTTATACCATAATCTTCCAACAAGAACTGTGTTTCAACAAAGCAGTTGCTTCTACCATACAGCTATTACCAAATACTTTCATTCTGCAGATTCAGTAAGGTGTCTGTTAATGCAACTGTGTCGATTTTTCTACCAATTAGAACCTCTTCCTTTTACTTCAAATCCTAAAATAGACACAAATATTACAAATAGTTTAATTACAACCAGCATTAAATAGAAAAAAATGTCTGTTCTACATAATTAAGGAACAGACAGGGTACTCAAGGGTAGAAGAGAAAATGTAATCATTTGCATTGGCTTAAATAAAAGATAAAATCAAGCTATTAGAATCATAAAACAGTTGGTCCTATGTGTCTTAGCCAATGTGTGTGAAAGATAATGTTGGAAACTCACATGTTGATCACGATTTCAGTAATCCTACTTGCGACCAAGATAGTATATGAAAATAAAATCTCAGTAATTTTTTCCTGTGTTCACATAAGGTCGCAAACATTTTTGCGGCTACTTAAAAAGATGTTATAAATTCCTTGAAAGCAGTCAGCAATGGATTATTACAGCACTGTTACCATGTCTTTAACAACAGAACACAAAAGCAGGACAATGCTGATGTCATTCAAATAGAATTACGATGGGTACACGTGCATAAAACGACGCAAAACGCTAGTTTTATGAAATTGTTGTGAAAATTTTAGTACAGGAAGCAGTTAACTGTTGATGGTGCACTATAAATGATAACTTCAATTAACGTTTCGAATCCACACGAACCACAATAATTGACATAAATCGAAGA
Source organism: Schistocerca americana (assembly GCF_021461395.2). Classification (NCBI taxonomy): domain Eukaryota; kingdom Metazoa; phylum Arthropoda; class Insecta; order Orthoptera; family Acrididae; genus Schistocerca; species Schistocerca americana. The sequence continues at coordinate 592,898,288 of NC_060125.1, read as the reverse complement.
TTAGTACACTATTATTGCAGATAAAAATCAATTGCTGAAATCCTTTCACGCATATTTTATGTCTTTGAAAAGTCTTTGTACTCATTACAATAATTTTTAAACTTAATTAAGATACTGATAGTGATAAAAACAACATTTAACTGTATGTTTCGTGTCAACGTAAGCCACAGCCCTCCACTGACTCATTTGTCCTAATAGTGCTATTCCGACATACCCTGTCGGACAGAACCTCTGGTAGTGGTGTTCGAAAATCGTTCGTGGAAACGTTAGTGTCAATGAAATTTTGGACCAGGCATGGAGGTGTGCTCAGATAATGTAATGGGTAAACCACCCGCTAACGATAAGTAGGAATTTGCGTTCGAGTCTGTGGCTTTAGCTACACCTGGGATCGATAAAAATGATTTTCAGTGAAATTCGCCAACAGCCATTCAATATGACATGGCACAAATGCGCTTTGTGGATTTTATCAACGTAATGTGATAATGAATTTAATGGCTGAAGTCGGTTTCAGGTCTCTGGTCCCGAAGATCACTTGTGCTATCACGTTTCTGTAACCATATGCAATGTAAATATTGATAAATCAAAACATGTCTTTACAGCTCAGTATTTATTTCATAAACAACTGCTGCCAACATCCATTTAGTTGGTATCCACAGAACTAGGAAGTATTACAGGTTTGCATGATGTACCATAGCTTGGTTTCTCTCAATAATTCATTTAACGAGAGAGAAGTGAGGTCATAAAAACTAAATATAAAAATATATTTAACAATAGAATTAAGTTGCTTGAAGGCCAGCTCTATTTTCGTTTATACTAGTACTAATGTAAAAGAGTTTTTCTGTTGTATATTAAAATTGTGTGAATCTAAAGGCTTAGCCTAAACGATTCATTGGGTTTCAAAGCACTGTTTATTTGCAACTATACAACACACAGAGACGGGTGATACATGGAAAGATAGATACATCCACCATGTTTTTGGTACATTCTACAAATATTCAATATGTGCATCCTTGGTCACCTGACAAATATCCCAATGTTCCACACATACTTTCACTAGCATGTCTCCGCCAACGTCGGTCGCAGCATCAAAACTTTATTCTTAACATAATCCAAGAGGAAGATATCACATCGCGTGAAATCCGGCTGAACTGTAGCGGGGGGAGGGGGAGGGAGGGGTCATAGCAACGCAGGAACATCACACAGACCAGCGCGCTCTGTCAAGCGATGTGGAAGATCTCTGTTGACAAAGGCATGGACAGTTGTGCTCCACTGAGGTGAAGCTCCGTCCTGTTGACGGATGGAAGTCGAGAAGTCAGCAGTCAGTTGTGGCAACAACCACTACAGCAGCATATCCAGGTGCACGGAACTTGTCGCCATCTGCTCTATGAAGGAAAAGGGGCCACACATCTTTGTCTAAATTGTGACACAGAGGACATTCACTTCTGGTGAATCCCTTCCCAACTGCACATGGACATGTAACAACACAGCACACCACATTCTAACATTGTGACAACTTACGTTTCCTGACAGATGGAAAGTCGCCTTGACGCTGAACATCGATGTCCTTGCAGTCGCCATCATCTTCCATAGCTTGCTACATTTGCGTACAAAACTACATTTGGCAGGCATAATCATCTAGGGTCAGCTGTTGTAACAGTTGCAAATGGAAGGGTTTGAAAGGCAAACCACCGCAAAACATTCTAAACGGTTTTCGGCGGAATGCCCAGTTCACAGCTTGCATAAGTGGTTGATTTTTGTGGGCTGTACACAAAGCCCTGTTCACACATTCCATCATTTCCTCTGGAACTCACAGTCGCTATATGCTTTTTCCTTTACACAGACAACCAGTATCACGAAACTGGCGAAACCAACGCAAAATGCACTGGTGACCAGGTGTAGCTTTTCTACTCGTATATTTGCGTATGAATACACGCTTTTAAACTTGGTGAGTGTGTCTATCTTTTCATGTATCGTCTATCTTTGTATGCCATGTACTTGTCAGTAAACAGTGCTTTGAAACCTAATGAATCATTTAGGCTGACTCCATATTTAATGTGGTAGTGACCATACCAGAGACGACTATAATTTTTACACAGATGTCTGCCATCTTAGCAAAATAAAATCGGCGAAATTTTTGCGAAGCTTAAAACGACTGGGAATTTGTGTATAAAATGTCTTATCTTAAAGGCATATTTACGCTGATTCAAAAAATGGTGATAGATTTTGCGAGGCTGTAATATTTCCGAAGATAATTTAGTATTAAGTTTATATTTTAGTAATATTGACTCAACTGATGTGTTTCGAATATAGTTGTATTTGTACAGCTGCCCATGCAGCTTCAACGCGATACCACAGTTCATCGAGAGTAGTGACTGGCGTATTGTGACGAGCCAATTGCTCGGCCACCATTGACCAGACGTTTCAAATTGCTGAGAGATCTGGAGAATGTGCTCGCCAGGGCAGCAGTCGAACATTTTCTGTATCCAGAAAGGCCCGTACAGGACCTGCAACATGCGGTGGTGCACTATCCTGCTGAAATGTAGGGTTTCGCAGGGATCGAATGAAGGGTAAAGTCACGGGTCGTAACACATCTGAAATGTAACGTCCACTGTTCAAAGTGCTGTCATTGCGAACCGAGACGTGTAACCAATGCCACCCCATACCATCACGCCGGGTGATACGCCAGTATGGCGATGACGAATACACGCTTCCAATGTGCGTTCACCGCCACGTCACCAACACGGATGCGACCATCATGATGCTGTAAACAGAACATGGATTCACCCGAAAAAATGGCGTTTCGCCATTCGTGCACCCAGGTTCGTCTGGTGAGTACACCATTGCAGGCGCTCCTGTCTGTGATGCCGCGTCAAGGGTAACCGCAGCCATGGTCTCCGAGATGATAGTCCATACTGCTGCGAACATCGTCGAACTGTTCGTGCAGATGATTGTTGTCTTGCAAACTTCCCCATCTGTTGACTCAGCCATGCGGACAAGATGCCTGTCATCTCGACTGCTAGTGACACGAGGCCGTTGGGATCCAGCAAGGCGTTCCGTATTACCCTCCTGAACCCACCGATTCCATATTCTGCTAACAGTCATTGGATCTCGATCAACGCGAGCAGCTATGTCGCGATACGATAAACCGCAATCGCGATAGGCTACAATCCGATCTTTATCGAAGTCAGAAACGTGATGGTACGCATTTCTCCTCCTTACACGAGGCATCAAAACAACGTTTCACCGGGCAACGCCGGTTGAGCTGCTGTTTGTGTATGAGAAATCGGTTGGAAACTTTCCTCATGGTAGCACGTTTTAGGTGCCGCCACCGGCGCCAACTTTGTGAGAATGCTGAAAAGCTAAACATTTGCATATCACAGCATCTTCTTCCTGTCGGTTAAATTTCGCGTCTGTAGCACGTCATCTTCGTGGTGTAGCAATTTTAATGGCCAGTAATGTAACTCCCCTCAGAGAATATTGTTTCTATGTGTTACAACAAACTTAATATTCTTTTTATATCTGGGTATATTTCCGGCACCGCCTTCGACGGACACTTCAACGGGGAAAGGAGGTGTAAGAGCATAGTGGCATCAGAAGTAACATCCACTAAACAGTGAAAAGTTGTTCATCGAGTATAAATGTTGATCTAAATGAACATAAACGATGGGCTAGTTCTTTTCATTCCAATAACTGAGTAAAACATCGCTAAAGTCTTTAAAAACAATCTATTGGGCGAACTGTTCCTGATTAATCAAACTTGCACAAATTCTTACACTTAATTAGAGAACTTTCCACAGGTACACACTTACCTGTACATGAGCCAGACTCCAAAAGACGGCCACACTATATTCCGATAAATTTCTTTCAGCCCTTCGGCATGTTTGGCTTCTAGATCTTCATGCTCAGCAATACATCGCACCTGCACCTGAAATAATCCGTCTTCTAGGGATGATTCAACTTCCGCGCACTGCTCCTCTAGCTTATATTGTCTGCTACTACAGTCGTCGCTAACCTTTTGTTACAATGAATCACCATCACTTGAATCCAAACATACAGTCTTCTTACACTTTCTCTACCTTTTGTTCTAGCTTACAACCTCAAGAAATAACACTTCTATTATATTCCTTTGTGAGTGAGAATTTGTTTTAATTAAGATCATTTTTAAGATCAGTAAACACGTGGTACACACTTCGAAACAATTGGTTCATACTTCAGAATAACTGCTCTGAGTCTTATTGCAATGCTAGTAAACATTCGGTGCAAAGTTTCCAAGACTGACTGCAACATAATGTTATTACGTACTCGCACTGCCTACTCTAAGTATCTAGACATCTGACACTGTTTGTGCATCAGTTTTCAATTACAGCTTAGCACTAAACTCAAATACAGACCCACACTTCCCTTCAAAAGTATCGATTATTATACAGAGTCCGCCAGTAAAATGAATACACCCTTTGTCAGGTTCTGTCGAGAGATCGATATTGTTGTTCGATTTGAGTCATGAGTGTGTTTAGTACGGTCTTTGGCTCAACAGATGTTAGTACTTTCATCTCGATGTTCAGAAAACACAATGGTTGGGGCATGCTTGACATTCGAGTAACGAAAATGTATTGTGAAGTGGTTTTTCAAGTTTGATAATGCCGTTGAAGTGCAACATCAATGGAGACGGGAGTTTGAAACAGAACTAACAACCTGCTTAACAATTAAACGTGTCACTGTCAAGTTTTAATTGCATAGGACGATTTGCGATATCCACAAAGGAAGGTCAGGAAGACAGCATACAGCTACAAGTCCTGCTTCGGCGGCTCTCGTGTTGGAAACGTTTGTTAATTTTTCACAAAAGTCTGCTACGCAATGTGCAAATGAAGTGGGGGTTAGCAGTACTAGTCCAGAATGAGATTTTCACTCTGCAGCGGAGTGTGCGCTCACATGAAACTTCCTGGCAGATTAAAATTATGTGCCGGACCGAGACTCGGACTCGGGACCTTTGCCTTTCATGGGCAAGTGCTCTACCAACTGAGCTACCCAAGCACGACTCACGCCCCCTCATCACAGCTTCACTTCTACCAGTACCTCGTCTCCTACCTTCCAAACTTTACAGAAGCTCACCTGCGAACATTGCACTCCTGAAAGAAAGGATATTGCGGAGACATGGCTTAGCCAGAGCCTGGCAGAAGTGAAACTGTGAGGATGGGGCGTGAGTCGTGCTTGGGTAGCTCAGTTGGTAGAGCACTTGCCTGAGAAAGGCAAAGGTCCCGAGTTCGAGTCTTGGTGCGGCACACAGTTTTAATCTGCCAGGAAGTTTCACAGCAGTACCAATGTACGAAGAATTCTGAAATCTGCAAAGTGGAAAGTTTACATTCCACGATTACTGCACGCGATTAATGATGACGATCCTGATCGCCGAATGCAATATTGCGAAGGGCATCAGCAAATGGTGATTAATGAGGAACAATTTGTGACGAAGAAGAGTGGAGTGACAAGGCACAATTTAAACTTAGTGGAACCGTGAAACGGCATAACAGTTTGTACTGGGCACCGGAAAATCCGCATGTTTATGTGGATAAAACAGTCTATCTACCAGGGGTTCACGTGTGGTGTGGACTATCATCTAGAGGCTTAGCAGGACCCTTTTTCTTTTATGCTACTGTCACTGGAAAAGGGTACCTGGAAATGTTATGCACCTCAATTTTGCCAGGTATACGTGCGCTTTATGGAGCTGATGAAGTGGTCTTCTACCAACAGGTCGGTGCGCCACCACACTACCACCACCTAGCTGTACGAGCTTTCCTAGATGACAATTTTCCGGGGCATTGGATTGGACGAAGAGGGCCCATTGAGTTCCCTTCACGGTCACCAGATCTAACACCTACGGACTTGTGGGAAACTGTGAAAGATAACGTCTATTGACACAAGCAACGCATGCGAGAGGAACTTCGCCAGGGGATTACAGCGACACGTGCAGCGGTTTCCACTGACGTAGTTGCCGCGACCGCTCATCGTTCTGTTATTGCGTATAGCCGCCAGCGGTGAACATTTTGAACATTTAAAGTAACCATGTGCTAAACTAAAGGTTATACAACATGTGCGATCAATTATTATATGTAAAATAAAACATAAGTAATACTTCTCCTTTCTTACAGTGGGTATACATTTTTCTGGCGGACTCGATATTTTGGGATTTTCTGCAAAGCTCGATAGCAACTCGGTTTTGGAATCATCGTTATATCATAATTCGGCAGTTTTTTTTTTTGATCAGAGTAAACCATTTGATCAACAATTACATAAAAAGTCTTAGTTTTTACCTTAGACCTTATTCCGGGCGCGATTTTACATCGTCCTTACCCGTATCTTCCACGCCGTACTCTGACAGCTTACATACGACTGCAGTGCTATGTACTCTGGCCAGAGAGTTTCGCTTTTGTTCTGAAGCTGCTAGACTTGTGCGATGCCGCTACTCTTCTCTAAAAATCTTGCGTACAACTACATTAATACCGTGCTTCCAAAAATCAGGTCACTACTCTGAAACTCCAAACAAACAAATGCCATTATTACTTTATTTTGCAGGGCGCATGTACTAAAATTATGACATTGCAGGATTTGTCTTTGTTCTTGATGGCAGAAGTATTTGTTCATTAACACACGGACATATAAGAATTTCAAATTCTTAGCAGAAATATTGGCAACTGTCATCTGTTGATGGCTAAACGCTCGTCCGCTTATGATACTTCCATTTTACCGTTAAAAAATACTTTCTCAAATGCGACTGTGTTTCACGTACAGAATACGGTTTCAGACTCTTGCTACAATTCATAATAAAAAAACTAACATTCCAGTCATTCTGCATTTTCACTTTTCTTCCCCACTCGAGATACAACGTGAATTCTATTGTTGTTGCTTCCAACGTTATGAATTTCTAGAACATAAGAAAAAAACAGAGCTCATCTGAATAAAATTACTTCTATGGTACGTAGACTACAATAAATTGTTGTTCCTTCTCCATTATTAATGAAATCTAAAAAGGCGCTTAGATTAAATATTTATGAATAATTAAAATTTTCCCATACCAAGCGTTATGGTCTTCGAACTTTGACTTGAAGAGATGTAATCAGCTTGAAATTATCCTTTCCATTTGTCGTTGGATCTGATCAAATTTCGGGGAATTTTAGATTCGTGAGCAAAATCATTTCAACCTGGATAACGGTACATTGTGATTTTACTGTGACCGAACGATCTTGCACAATGATTTATCAAAATAGGTGTAATCTCATGCATCTGTACGACCACTCCAATTTAAATAGATCGCAGTTTTTCCACATATCATCAAATTAATGACCACAGTTCCGTCGTCTACTTCTAAATTTGCAGCTACGTCTACATAACTACCCTGCAGTTCACAATTAGGTGTCTAGCAGAGGATTCATCGAATCACCTTCAAACTATCTCTCTGCCGTTCCACTCTCGAACAGTGTCCGGGAAAAACGAACACTTAAAAACTTTCCAAGCGAGCTGATTTCTCTTACTTCATTACGGTGATCATTTCTCCCTATGTAGGCGAGCACCAACTTAGCTGGGGACTGAAATTTCATGAGAAGATCATGCCGCAACGAAAAACGCCTTTGTTTTAATGATTTCCAGGTCAACTCGCCTGTTATATCCATGACACTGTCTCTCCTATTAGTTATGTGATCTACCCATCTAATCTTCAGCATTCTTCTGTAGCACCACATTTCGAAAGCTTCTATTCTCTTCTTGTCTAAACTATTTATCGTCCACGTTTCACTTCAATACATGGCTGCACTCCATACAAATACTTTCAGAAATGACTTCCTGACACTTAAATCTACACTCGATGTTAATAAATTTTTCTTCTTCAGAAACGCTTTCCTTGCCATTGCCAGTCTACATTTTGTATCCTCTCTACTCCGACCATCATCAGTTATTTTTCTCCCCAAATAGCAAAACCCCTTTACTACTTTAAGTGTCTCATTTCCTAATCTAATTCCCTCAGCATCACCCCACTTAATTCGAGGTATTGAATAGAATTGGGGAGAAGAGGAGTTTGTGGCACAACTTAACTCGAAGAAGGGATCGGTTGGTAGGACATGTTCTGAGGCATCAAGAGATCACAAATTTAGCACTGGAGGGCAGCGTGGAGGGTAAAAATCGTAGAGGGAGACCAAGAGATGAAAACACTAATCAGATTCAGAAGGATGTAGACTGCAGCACGTACTGGGAAACGAAGCAGCTTGCACAGGATATAGTAGCATGGAGAGCTGCATCAAACCAGTCTCAGAAGTGAAGAACACAACAACAACAATATTTGATTCTCGATGGATTTTACAAAGCACGAATGTATTCTCATTTCTGAAAGAGTTTTGATTATTATCTACGGCTTTGATTGCGCCAAAAGAGGAAAATCCCAGTCTGTTTTGTTTGAGTGGCATTATCTGTTGTGTCAGCACATATGCGGCACAAAGCCGGGGAACGAATTAGGGCGGCTAACAGATGGCACAGGTGCTTCGTCATCGTTCTCTCCACCTGCACGACTTGCAGTAATGGACGCGGTGTACAACTAGAGTACCGTCTGCAAAACCTACTTTTCGATTGCGCAAGAACATGTAACATAGTTTGGAATAAGCTAGTATCTTGTCAGTTCGACATAATATAGAGGTGCAGAGGAATTTTAACACCCTCGAAACAAATATTACATATACCGAGTTCATTTGTTTGAGTTGTTTCTAAAATAATGTTACTTTGCACTTGTAACATTAAACCTGTGGAAGTGTTTCGATGCACTACTACGTCTGAATTGCTGTGCTGTTCGGCTGATGTTTCGTAATGTCCGCTAAAGCTTCCTAACCGTTTATCGCAAATTCGTGGTTGGATCCTTTGTAAACGGCCGACCTCCTTTCCTACTCTCCACCAATATGCGCACCAAAGTGCTCTGTCACCTAACGAACTCGCCGTCTACCAGACGTTAAAATATAATCACGTTTCTTCTTTAAGTCATGTTCCGATTGCAGATGTTCATCGGGAAATGAGAACGGGTACTCGCTTAGCGAGATCTTGACTACCCGACACCAACACGCTACATGTATCAACAGCTGGACCTAGTGTCAAAGGCACAAGGAGAGTTCTGCCGCCTCCTACCCACAATAGGGCAAGAGAAACCAAACTACATCTACATTATTACTCTGCAGTTCACTGTTAAGTTCCTGTCAGAGGGTTCAACGAACCACATTTAAGCTATTTTTCTACCGTTGCACTCTTGAACGGCGTGCGGGAAAAACGAACATTTAAATCTTTCCGTATGAGCTCTGATTTTTCTTATTTTATTACGATAATCATTTCTGCCTATTTAGATGGGTACCAACAAAACATTTTCAAACTCTGAGGAGAGAGTTGTAAACTGAAATTTCGTGGGAGGATCCTGCCACAACGAAAAACGCCTTTGTTTTAACGATTGCTATTTCGATTCGCGTATCATACCCGTGGCACTCTCTCCCCTGTTTCGCGACAGTACGAAACGAGCTGCCATTCTTTGAACTTTTTCGATGTGCTCCGTCCCTGCTACCCGATGCGGATCCCACGCTGCTCGGCAATACTCCAGAAGACAAGCGTAGTGTTGAGCGGTCTCTTTAGTAGACCTGTTGCATTTCGTAAGTGTTCTGCCAATAATTTGCAGTCTTTGGTTTGCTTTCCCCACAACGTTATCTACGTGATCGTTTCAATTTAAGTTATTTGTAACTGTACTCGCTAAGTATTTAGTTCAATTTACAGCCTTTAGATTTGTGTGATTTATCGTGTAACCGGAATTTAACAGATTTCTTTAGCACTCACGTGGATGATTTCACGTTATCATTATTTAGAGTCAGTAGCCAGTTTCCGCGCTAGCATACATCTTGTTTAAATCATTTTGCAATTAGTTTTGACCATTTGATGGGTTGACAAGACTGCAAATGACAGCATCATCTGCAAACAATCTAAGAGGGCTGCTCAGACTGTCTCCTAAATAGTGTATGTAGATCAGGAACAGCAGACGGCCTATAACACTTCTTTGGAAAACGACAGGTATCACTTCTGTTTTACTGGATGATTTTTCATCATATACCACGAATTGTAACCTTTCTGACTGCAAATCACAAATCCTGTCGCGTAACTGAGACGATACTCCATAGGCATGCGGTCTGACAAGAAGTCTTTTCTGAGAAACGGTGTTAAAAGCCCTCTGGAAATCTAAAAATACGAAGTCAATTTGACACCCCATGTCGATAGCACTCATTACATCGTGAGAATAAAGAGCTAGTTGTGTTTCACGTGAACGATGTTTACTGAATCCGTGTCCATGGTTGATACTATAGCAATGTGTAGTAGCCTAATAACCTGTTATCAGTGTTATTCTACGTGTAACTAATGTTCATAGTGCGTTTTAGCGGCAGAACGCATGTCTTGTACCTTAATTCATATACAGGTTTAGAGTGCAGTATTACGGTAATTCGCCTCCATCTCTTCTGTGGCATCCGCCGAGAGGTCGGATATAGACTTGTCTTCTGTGGGCTCGTGTCTATTTATAGTTTATGTTTTGGGTATTACCAGGATAATACGCCAAATACATGTGCTAAACCCTCAGTAGCAAACGTATTGCAACCCTGGGCAAGCCACTGTGGGGGCTGTCGTATGAATTCCATATTATCATACATACACTGGTTAAATGCTCAGCATTCTGGAAAAGTAAGGACATTGTAGAAAATACCGTTCTTGTGCAACACAACTAGTTCTTTATTCTCATGAAGAAATGGGTGCTATCGACAGGGGATCTCAAATTGATAGCATATTTTTAGATAGGTTTTTGAGACCGTGCCTCAGAAGAGAATTCTAATCCAATTGCGTACCTATGGAGTACCGTCTCAGTTGTGCGAGTGGCTTCGTGATTTTCTGTGAGAAAGGTCATGTTTCGCAGTAATCGGGGGAAAGTGATACAGTAAAACATAAGCAATATCTGGCATTCCCCAAGATAGTGTTATAGGTCCTTTGTTGTTCCTAATCTACATAAACGATTTAACAGACAATGTGAGTAGCGCTCTTAGATTGTGTGCACATGAAGTACTCATTTACCGTCCAGTAAAGTCATCAGAAGATCAAAACCAATTGCAAAGTGCTTTAGAGAAGGAATTTGTGTGGTGTGAAAAGTGGCAATTGACCCTAAATAATGAAAAGTGTGAGGTCACCCTCACGAGTACCTGCTAAAAGTAATTCGTCACTTTTCGGTTGCACGATAAATGACACAAATCTGAAGGCCGTGAATTCAAGTAAATACTTAGGGGGTACAATTACGAACAACTTAAACTGGAACGATCACATAGACAATGTTGTGGGGAAGGCGAACCAAAGACTGTGATTTACTGATACATCATTTAGAAGGTGCAATAGAAGCCTACATCTCACTTGTCCGTTCTGTGCTAGAGTACTGCTGTGCGGTGTGGACATGGAAAAAATTCGAAGGGCAGCTCGTTTTTTACTGTCGCGAAATAGGGGAGAGTGTGTTATGGGTAAGAAACACGAACCAGTGGTGGCAATCATTAAAACGAAGGCATTATTTGTTCCGGCGAGATTTCTTTCACGAAATTTAAATTACCAACTTTCTGCTCCGAATGCAAAAACATCTTGTTGACGCCCACCTACATAAGGAGATTATCGCAATGAAACAAGAGGAATCAGAGCTCTCACGGCACGATTTTCGTTTTCTTTTTGCCCACGCGCTGTTCGAGAATGGAACGGCAGAGAAATAGTGTGAAAGTGGTTCGATGTACCCTCTGCCAGGTGCTTAGTTGCCAGTTGCATGGTAGTCACGTGAATATAGACGTAGATTACTATCAGAACCATTTCCGATGAAATTAAGTCCACATCGACTCACTGGTTTTAATCTGTAGATCAACTTACTAGGAGCTGCGAGAAAGCCTCGTTTCTTCTCGTTCGCCTACGGTAGCCGTTAAAAACTGGTTTTAGAATTGAAAACCCCGTCAAATACTAAATCCGTTATAATAATAAATGAAAAGCACCAGTTTGCTTTCGTTCTACAATATTACTTTTATTGCTAACCGGTTCTCGGCTTACAAGGCCATCTTCAGAAATTTACTTGTAAGCCGAAAACCGGTTAGCAATAAAAGTAATATTGTAGAACAAAAGCAAACTGGTGCTTTTCATTTATTATTATAATGTTGTTATACCAAGAACCGACGGAAGATTCTGTTAATATGACTAAATCCGTTCTATAATCGTGTTCTTAGTGGCAAAGAATCTCAAAGCTAAAGATACCAATTGCGAAATTTGTACTGTATACTTACGGAATCTCGTCGTCATCGTCTTCCTTACAAAGCACAGCCTACTGCCTTTACCCAACTGTTTTTCTATTCCGCTTGTAGTTCAGGATCTAGGTGAATTCTACGACTTGTCATTCTCATGAGGTCTCCAATTTTCATGATACTTTTGAATCTTTTTAGTGCTGAAAATATATAATTCTGTTCAGATATCTTCATTTATACATAACCATGTCTCTTCACGTGCAGCCCTTCGTCCTCCCGAGGCGGAATTCTATTGTATTTTTTCTTAATTTTTTGGTAACGCCGTTTTCGCTTCCATAGGGTAAGACAGGAGCCGCCATCACTTCATAAATTTCTTGGTGATCTCTTATTGTAGTTTATGGCTCATTACTCTGCTGACTGTACCACTGGGAACTTGAAATCTGTCATTTTCAATATTGGAGTCAAAATCAAAATGTAAATTGCAACCCAAGTAAGAGAGTCGAGATACTTGTTCTGAAACCGAATTATCTAAAACAGTTTTTGATCTGACTGTATATTTCCCTTGGATTGCCAATACTTTCGTTTTATTACCATAAATTTTAAATTGCTTGCATATTTCTTTCAGCTGGTATACTGATCATTGTACGTCTTTCTCATTCTTGTGAATGATAACGATAACCTCAGCAAACAGAAGAACATTTGTGATCTTAATTCCCTTGTTTGTATTACATTTTCATTTACAAAGAGTGAAGTCACTGTAAATATCAGAATGAATAGCAGATGTCACGTCCTTTCTTACACCTTCGTTAATACCTATTTCTTCTAATACATACCTACCTATGTTTGTTACAAAGCGTGTATTTTTAAAGACTTTTCACTACCTCTGTTAGGTGATAAAGGTTATCCACATTCAGGGGCAATCTTCCTTTGGCTATCATGACTGACGTGGTCGAAAGTCTGCTCAAGTCCAAAATGGCCATATGTGTTTCTGGATTAACATCACTGTGTTTTTCTAAAATCTTCTTCATTACAAACACATTGTCCATGAGTGTATGATATGATATAAATCAATTTCGTTTCCCAGAAATAACAGCTTCTGTAATATTTTTCTTGTGGTCATTAACTATCGTTGAGTATAGCTAGTAGCCAGAGTTGAGAAGAATGACGCCACGATAGTTTCAGTAGATATGTTGTGCATCATTGTTGTCCTTCGTGTAGGAGTGAAAACACGAATGTTCACGGCGCTGACAGAAGTTTAAGGTGGGCCGTGCTATTTGCCATGACGATTTTCTGGAAGTTTTGGCCCTAAATGTGAATGAAGTTACGAATTTGATAAATGTATTCAGTCTCTGTAATATCGATAAAATCATATTCATTTTAAAACTGTGTTTGACACCGGCGATGTCGGTCAGAGAAGCTAACTTTGCATTGTCAGAGTACGTCGGATAACAGCAGTAGCAGAGTGTGTTGAACAGTCTGGCAAAGTATTTGATTTGAAAAGGATGGAAGCTGGTCTGCTGTGTTGTGGAGGCAGCATTATTCAAAAAGGATTTTGTATTAATATGTTTTAAGGAAAGATAGTGAGAAAATGAAATTATATTGAATGAACTTTTAAGGTAATTTAGTTTTTTTATATTTGTAACTGTGTAGCTTCTTGTTGCTAGAACATTGCGTATGGTTGAAGTTTGCTGTAGAAATTTTGTAATGGAGCATATGGTCCTGTCTTATAGTTGAAACAAGTGTCAGGGGAGGCAATAGTATACAGGGGAGTTATTAAGAAATATTTTGCTAACTTGTCTAGACGTGAGGACCTTACGAAAAAGTGTATTGTTGTTGTAGCTTAATGAAGCACAGTTAAACTTGTAGCCTTTCTTCTCATTTAACAGTAGTTAAGATTAGTTTCCCATTTTCATTTACTTGCTCAATCGCATTGCACATCGCGAACTGTGCACTGACAAGCGGTTATGAAAAATGGTAATATACTATCTTGCACTGCACATAGCAAGTACGATTAATGAAATTTGATTTTTAACAGTCACATCATTATTCCTGGTAGCAACAAGTTGCGGAGCAGATGAGCGTTCAGTGCGCACAGGTAGGCCAGTAAATTTAAGTACCACCAAAGTTCATGTTCCAATGTAAGGCACGGTGTTTGGCAGAGTGTATTTGTGAAAATAATATCAGTATCACTTCAGAAGTTTTGTACCAGTAAAAGATCTTGTGAATTTTCATCCAGTTTTATCAGGAAGTCAGATGCGTTAATTCTTATGTTAATTTGCTGTTTAATTACAATAACAGTTCCAGTACAGTGATTTTTTATAAGACTAACGATAAAGATTAGTAATATTCAGGGCCAACGTTTTTAACTGAGTAAATTTGTTTTGCACTGAGATGGCGTATGTAAATTTCATTGAAAACGGATTGCCCTCTCACAGACCAATTGTTTGATGTATGGGCTAGTGTGTATCTTGCATCGTGTAGCGTGAGATCCTCAAATTTCCCTTTAAAAATAAATTTTCACATAGTTACGAACTTCACATTGACAAACACGAGGTTCAAAAAATAAGTTGCTTCCAAAAGTGATCGTCCGTTTTCCGTGACCAACGAAATGATGAGGAAAACTATCCAAACAATTCGTGGTAACCGTCTTTTCAGGATGTATCATTTGTTGGACAACTATTTGCATGTTTCTCGAATTGTAAGTAGTTTGTTGCCAATAGTTCTGTGCTCGTTGGGTTAACAGTCATGTGGTAGAATTATATTCAGAGGGAGTTAAGTAACTCATGAAGAGATATGATAAATGCTTAATTCTGACTGGTGATTATGTAGAGAAGTAATGCAAACATCTATTGTAAATCCCCACTAATTCCTTCCCTTCCCGACAAAAAAATAAATAAATAAAAAATTGAAACGTATGTGAATTCCTAAGGGACCAAACTGCTGAGGTCATCGGTCCCTAGACTTACACATTGCTTAAACTATCTTACACCACACACACCCATGCGGGAGGACCCGAACGTCCGCGGTAGGGGCCGCGCAATCCGTGACATGGCGCCTCAAACCGCGCGGCCACTCCGCGCTGCTTCCCTTCCCCTCCTATTCACCTGTAGGCCGGAAAGGTTCCAGATGGTAAAACCATAAAAACATTGGTATAGGTTTAAATGTTGATGTGTCACTTAATAATCGTTCTTCCATTTACACTCTTGAAATAGCTAACTAATTCGTATGAGCATGAAGATTTATTACGTAACTGTCTACAGATGTGCCTTCTGAGCGGAGATTTAATTCACACTCAATCTTTTCCCAAACATGTTTAAACATCCGATGACTCGTGACTTCATCTACTCCGAGGCTCCCCTTAAATCCAAGCACCGTGCCCCGCTCAAGAAGTGCCTCAAACAAACAACAATGCAACACAAAACAAATGTTTGACCATGTAAAAATGTCCTTTGCATTAAAATGACTCTTTCATGTATTTTTTAAACATCATTAACATTATTATAATATTCGCTGTAGAAACTTTTTTTTATCATTTATATACGGCGACGAGGGTTCTAACTAATAAAAAAATTAATTCTTTTTAATTTTACTATTCACGCTTAAATATTGTACGTGGTGGGAGATTATGATTACTTTTATATAGCTATAACAATGAAATCCTACACGAAGCTGAAATGCGGTCGTACTGCACCTTTTGTTCATAAATTGTTATCAAGAATACTTTCTTTCGTATGAAATGCTAATGACATAAAACACTGTAATACTCCATAATTTACTACGTAAAAAGTCTTAAACTTAAGAAAAGAGGCGCCACAGCCTACAGAAGCTTCATACGCGTAATGATTACGCGACTAATCCAGAATTACATTTCGCAAAAAATTCTGTATCTATACAGGCCGACAACGAATAACATACGTATGTGTGTTGCGTACAGGGACACAACAATTTAGAAACCTGCTCAATTTGCTTTCTCAAGCTTACATAATGAGTTACGCTAAATTCTATCTCTTTGATCGCTTAAAAGGGTATTAAAATGCGGTAGTGTATTCATCAAGTTTGTTAAATGTTTGAATTTGCATTGCAAACTTCAACGCATTTAATCCAGTCGCACATTTTTGTGATATCATTACATATCTTCTGAACTCTGGCTACTAGCTATACTCAACGATAGTTAATGACCACAAGACAAATATTACAGACTAAAAATACACGCTTTGTAACAAACATAGGTAGGAATTTATTAGAAGAAATAGTTATTAACGAAGGTGAAAGAAAAGGACGTGGCAATCTGCTATTCATTCTGTTATTTACAGTGACTTCACTCTTTGTAAATGAAAATCTAATATAAACAAAGGAATTAAGATTGCGAATGTTCTCCTGTTTGCTGATGATATCGTTATCATTCAGAAGAATGAGAAAGACGCGTAATGTTACATTTCAACTTAGCTACTACGTCCATGGTTTGTTAGGTTCATTATTACAGCTGCAGATAACTATTTTAGAAAACATTTATGTGATCCCGACTTTCTACAATTCGGACTAGGACTGGCCCCAATTATACAAGTTTCCCTGTAGTTTTAAGACTTTTCTACTATTTAGTAGATACAATTTCAATATTTCATTTGTATCTGTAGCCACTTTCTGGGTTACTCTCGTATTATGTAAACACCAAGCATGGTCTGGAGCACGCCAGAAATCACTGAGGTACGAATTACCAAGCAAAACTTGGTTTAAACTGAATAGAGTTGAAATTCCAGACGTATTTCCCGAAACAAATGGGAAAAGTTCGCACCCGCTGGACATGGCTTCGGCTGTGGACAGATCAGAAGACACGTTGTGAACACGTGGCTCACGCTTCGCCTTGAGCTTTCAGTATATCATTATAATGCGGGTTCGAGTCAGCACGGATAACAGAAAAACTAGAACTGTCCAAATCACGGAAGTTTTTACCGGAATCTAGTGTTTGCTGTATTAACGAAACATTTGAAAGCACGCCGTATTACTTACATCCTTATTCACCGGAAAGTGGCAACATGCTTGCAGAATTACACTTGAGACACACCGTAGTTCCTACCACATGCTGCCAGTTCTCTTGCGGGAAATAGTCGTCCAGTTCGTTCTATTTCTGTCTTTCAGTCAGTTTTTCTTGACGACGGTTTTCGTTTTCCGGAGAGTCTGAACACCGGTACGTTGAAACGAATTCTGTCCCACATACTGCAAAAGCAGATGGTCGTATTTTAGTTCGTCTATCGCCTCGTTTTCGCTCGCTTCCTCTATCAAAAAACACTTGTCACTATTGCGTTGTCACTTGGTTGCTCAGATTCCGGTTCATTGGCATCTCTATTTAACCAGCAGTGGATGTTCCGTCATCTTAACAACCAGAAATTTGTATTCTAAACGAATATATTCTTCCTAATCATAACAAAATACCTTAAGGCTAGTTCTATATTTGTTCAAAAATCGCGGATGATTCTCAAGCCCGATTATCCACAGCCAGATAATCGGGAGCTTGTCTTGCAACACACTTTCTCAGTGTAAAATACGACACCATGCTGACCCTTTGCGTGATTGTTTCTTACACTGATCTTAGACTACATTCAGTTTTTATTTATTTATTTATTTATTGTTTACACACACGTCTATTTGTAGTTAACTGTGTTCAATCACGTACAGTGAGGTGACAAAAGTCATGGGATAGCGAGCTGTACATATATACAGGATGAGTCACCTAACGTTACCGTTGGATATATTTCGTAAACCACATCAAATACTGACGAACCGATTCCACAGATCGAACGTGAGGAGAGGGGCTATTGTAATTGTTTAATACAAACCATACAAAAATGCACGGAAGTATGATTTTTAACACAAACCAACGTTTTTTTAAATGGAACCCCGTTAGTTTTGTTAGCACAACTGAACATATAAACAAATACGTAATCAGTGCCGTTTGTTGCATTGTAAAATGTTAATTACATCCGGAGATATTGTAACCTAAAGTTGACGCTTGAGTACCACTCCTCCGCTGTTCGATCGTGTGTATCAGAGAGCACTGCAACATACATCGCGTTTCTACAGAATGATCTGCCAACGTTGCTCGAAAATGTCCCACTGGAAACGCGTCGACGTATGTGGTATCAGCATGATGGTGCACCTGCACATTCCGCAATTAACACTAGGCTGACCCTTGACAGGATGTTCGACGGGCGTTTCATAGGACGTGGAGGACGCATAATTGGCCAGCCCATTCTCCTGATCTTTCACCTCTGGACTTCTTTCTGTGGGGTACGTTGAAGGAGAATGTGTACCGTGATGTGCCTACAACCCCAGAGGATATGAAACAACGTATTGTCGCAGCCTGCGGCGACATTACACCAGATGTACCGCGGCGTGTACGACATTCATGACGCCAGAGATTGCAATTGTATGCAGCAAATGATGGCCACCACATTGAACGTCTATTGGCCTGACATGTCGGGACACACTCTATTCCACTCCGTAATTGAAAACGGAAACCACGTGTGTATGTGTACCTCACCCCTCATGGTAATGTACATGTGCGTCAGTGAAAAAGACCAATAAAAAGGTGTTAGCATGTGGACGTAATGTGCTGTTCTAGTCTCTTCTGTACCTTAGGTCCATCACCGTCTTCTTTGGATCCCTACGTAATTCGGCGCTCTCCGATACACACGATCGAACAGCGGAGGAGTGGTACTCAAGCGTCAACTTTAGGTTACAATATCTCCGGATGTAATTAAAATTTTACAATGCAACAAACGGCACTGATTACGTATTTGTTTATATGTTCAGATGTGCTAACAAAACTAACGGGGTTCCATTTAAAAAAACGTAGGTTTGTGTAAGAAAACGTACTTCCGTGCATTTTTGTATGGTTTGTATTAAACAATTACACTAGCCCCTCTCCTCACATTCGGTTTGTGGAATCGGTTCGTCAGTATTTGATGTGGTTTAAGAAATTATCCAGCGGTAACGTTAGGTGACTCACCCTGTATATGTTCATATCCGTGTGAATCCCATAGGGGGATAGGACGACATATACAGACGGCGGTAGTATACTCAGATGGTTCATTTGGAAAGGATTCCGGCTTGATTATGACCACGCTATGGGAATTAAAAGGCTTTGAAACCGAAATCGTAGTTAGAGCTAGACACATGGGGCATCGTTAGGGAATTCAGTATTCCTAGATCCGCAGTGTCAAGAGTGTGCCGATATGACCAAATTTCAGGTATCACCCGTCACCACAGACAACGCAGTGGCCTTCACGTAACGACCGAGAGCAGCTCCATTCGTGTCGAGCTTTCAGTGCTAACAGATAACGAGCACTACGTGAAATAACCACAGACATCAATGTGGCAAGTACGACAAACATGTCTGTTAGGACAGTGAGGCGAAAATTGACGTTAATAGGCCATGGCAGCAGACAACCTAAGCTTGTGCCTTTGCTAACAGCACGACAATGTTTCCAATGGCTCTGAGCACTATGGGACTTAACTTCTGAGGTCATCAGTCCCCTAGAACTTAGAACTACTTAAACCTAAGTAAACTAAGGACGTCACACACATCCATGCCCGAGGCAGGATTCGAACATGCGACCGCAGCGGTCGCGCGGGTCCAGACTGAAGCGCCCAGAACCGCTCGGCCACACCGGCCGGCTCATCGAACATTAATGGGATATAAGCAAGAGGTCGGTTCGTGCACAAAATCCTGCACCGGCAACATCTTCCGCATTCTGGACGGCTATAGAGGCGGCATGGCCCAGTATTTCTGCAGGGGACTTCCAACGGCTTATTGAGTCCGTGCCACGATGAGTTGCCGGCCGGCAAAGGGAGGTCCGACACCGTATTGAAAGGTATCCTGTGACTTTTGTCACCTCAGTGCAAATCGCGCTGACTTTAGTTATTGTCTGTGAATAAAAGCATCATTTGGCCGGCCGGTTTGGCCCAGCGGTTGTAGGCGCTTCAGTCTGGAACCGCGCTGCTGCTACGGTCGCAGGTTCGAATCCTGCCTCGGGCATGGATTTGTGTGATGTCCGTCGGTTAGTTAGCTTTAGGTAGTTCTGAGTTCTAGGGGACTGATGACCTCAGAAGTTAACTCCCATAGCGCTCAGACCCTTTTTTTTTTTTTTTTTTTTTTTTTTTTAAAGCATTTCTGTTCGTCTCATTGGGTATTTCTTTCATTTACCTTCCGTACTGTACTGTAGCAACACTTTGTGAAGAGTTGCCCCAGAATTTGGAGAGAGTACATTTGTAGAGAGAACTAGCTATTAATTTACACAACAAACGGATGTTAGATTGCAAGACAGTGGTGGAATTTGCATCTCATCGCCTCTCAGACCCACAGTGATTCAGCACAGTGAGTCTGACGACCTTCCATCTGGGACCCAATACAGATAGCGATGACAACGCGTCAAGGTCTCGCGGCGCGGCCGCGTTATATAAGCGGCGTGCAGCGACCGGCTTGCAGTAGGACACCGGCAGCCATGGTGAAGGCGCGCAAGATCGTGATCGCCCGCGTGTTCCAGGGAGAGCCGCGGCTCCAAGACTTCCGCATCGAGGAGGAGGACCTGCCGGCCCTCCGCGATGGCCAGATACTCGCCGAGGCAGTCTACATCAGCGTCGATCCCTACCAGAGGGCGTACAAGAACATGCACCACGTCGGCAACACCATGATCGGCTCGCAGGTGAAGTTGCTGTCATATGCCTCCGTTGCTAACCAATTCTAATTAACTCGCACTAATTACTGTCCTGACAGAAGAACACCATTGCGAATGACAAAATTATTACAGGTACGCCATACTGAAGAACACAAGTCCCCACACACACGCTCACAAATAACATCACTGACTTTCCATTGGCACCCCCTGTTTCTGTTCACCACTGATGCAAAAATAAAATAAAAACAATTTGCTGTGCTGAAGTCAATGAATCAATTTGCTTTTGGGTAATGACAGATGATAAAACTTTGCAAAAAATGTCGTACATGAACGAGTTCAATTTTTTGAAAGATAAAAGCCTTTTCAGGCGTTTTGACAGATACTCGTATTTCACTTTTATCTCTTTTTTTTTTTACTTGATTTAAGTTTGGAAATTTGTGGTAAGTTCCTATGCGACCAAATTGCTGAGGCCATCGGTCCCTAGGCTTACAAACTACTTAATCTAACTTAAACTAACCTACGCTAAGGGCAAACACAAACACCCATGCCCGAGGAAGAACCCGAACCTTCGACGGGGGCAGCGGCGCGAAAAGTGGCAGATTTAAGTTGCTTACAGGCGATGATGAATGAGAATAATATTATCACATGCTTATTTCTAATATGTAACAAAGGTGAAGTCAAGACGCCTTAGACCGCGTGGCAGATTTAAGTTGCTTACAGATGATGATGAATGAGAATAATATTATCACATGCTTATTTCTAATAAGTAACAAAGCTGAAGTAATCATATCGATACTGAAACTGCTTTGTGAGTTGGTACTAATCTCAAATGATAACATTATGAATAATTAGTTTGTTGGTGTACGCCTTTTTTTATTTACTTGATCATAAAATGATAGACATAAATCTATCGTTAACTGAATGCGATTTTTGCCGTGGTCCTTTAGTTACAATCAATTTTATCTTTTCCTTCTTCTGTCCTTCAAGACTGAGTCGTTTGTGCCTCTTCCGGCTTCACCTTTTACTGCCACCTCTTTCTGGGCCTTCCTACGTCCCTTCTTCCTCTGGGCTGGTACAGCGTGGCCACTCATTCTTTGTTGGTGATGTTAGCATACAGTTTTATTTTGTTCAGTCTTTTCATTAGCGTTATAAATATTTAGTTCGTTCCTAACAACTTCATTTCTTATGCGATCTTCACTGGGAACAACTCTCACTTCCCTAAAAAATCTCATTTCCGCTGCTTGTGGTTTGCTTTTATCTCGTTTTTAAGGATCCATGACTCTCTTCCCTACAACAGTACACGATCAATTCATATGTCGTTAAGTAAACCATCAGTGTCACTGTATGAGAAAGTTGCCATTACTGTTTTACTGTAAAAGTCATCTTGTTGTGAACTGCTACTTATCACACACATTAATTCGACATTTGCAGATGTTTATCGTCTATCAGAAATATCCAAATTCCGTGTGTTTAGAAAAATAGGAATAGCCTGACTTGTATTTACGTTATTCTTAATATCGTTGACAACTGGAAAGTGCGTTATACGATCTTTAGTCAACAGTTACTTTATGTAATACCATTCGCTGTGACTAAATGACACTAGTTCAATCACTCCTTGTCCATCGACATATTTCATAAGCTTTATGTAACAAGAAATATTTTATTTCTCTGAACCGACATCTTGCATTTTCCTAGAAGACGTGTTGTCGACAGAATCATATCACTCTTTTGAATACATAGCAGTTGATAAGAGTATAGCAGCCCTTCGGTTCAAGGTTTAGTTTCTTCTAACTTACACTACAGCTTTGACCCGCTTGTACAAACGCAGAAGAGTACTAATTGATGTGATATCTACGTATAAAAAGCATTGTTAGATCACTAATTCACCTGAAGACGAATAGAACGACAGGTATCAATGGCCTGAGGGGGGGGGGGGGGGGGAAGGGGGGGATATTTTTGGGTTCTGGAGAAATGTAGGATCACACGAGAAAATTTATCTTGGCAGATAGATTCAAAAACGGCAAAACAATATTTATAGCATTTGCATATTTAGAAAAAAACAATGACAATGTTGACTGGAATACACTCATTGGAATTAAAAACTTATCTAAAATAAAATACGGGGAGGGAAATGTATTTAGATTGCACAGTAACCAGACTGCAGCTGCCAAGAAGAATACGAAAAGGAAATCAGTAACTGCCTCTCCATCATATTATTCAGTCAGTACACTGAACAAGCAATGAAGGAAACTCAGGAGAAATTTGGAAAGGAAATTAAAGTTGAAGCAGAACAAATAAAAAACGCTTCAGTTCTCTGACAGCATTGCAGTTCTACCAAACAGTGCATAAACTTGGAAGGTTATTTGAACAAATGGGTAGTGTCTTCAAAATAAGTTGTAAGATGAATATTAACAATAGCTAAGCAAAGGTAATGAAGTGTAGTGGAATTAAATCAGGCGAAGATGAGGGAATTAGATTATGAAACAAGATACTAGAAGTAATAGATGACTTTTACTATTTGGACAGCAAAATAACTTACGATGGCAGAAGTAACGAGAATATAAAATGCATACTAGCAGTAGCAATGAAATCTTTTCTAAAAATAAGAAATAGGGAGCGGAAACAGTTGTCGGGTGTGAGGTCGAATGTCGTTGTGAATTTCGACAATATTTCATCAAACGCAACCGAATGACATCTTCAGGTGCGACTAATACATTGCTGAATAATGAATGTTATGACTGTCATAACTCAGCAGTGAGTTCGACGCACCTGCAGATGTCGATCAGCTGCGTCAATGAAACATTGTGCCTATTTCACAACGACAACTGGATAACTGATGAAGAGAAACTGAATCGTGTTGAGCAGAAAAAAGTGCATGAGCACAACTTAACTGTAAGATTGGATCATGAGGCATCAAGCAATAGTCAGTTTGGTAATTCGGAGAAGTGTGGGGCTACAAATAGTACAGAGCGGCCAGTGTTTGGCTATGGAGTTTCATACGGACAAAGCTTGCATTAGGTATGCAGAGATGATGAGACTTAATCAGAAGGTCTAGCAGATACAGACGCATCAAATCAGTCTTTGGAATGAAGACCACGAAACAGCATATCATTAAATATTACTGTGTTGGCAGACTATATTTTACCATACACTACAGTGTGACGTTAATATTACGAATGTAAATCGATGGAAAGTACTGTGTGATAACTATTGAACTGTACGAAATGAAATCGTCATTACTTCTGAACGGTTTGCGTTAGCACGTTCAAACCGTACGGTTGGTCGCAGGACACGGTGGGAATTAGTACTCAGATGCATGCTTTGGTTTAGCGAAGAAGCCCACTTTCATTTGGATGGGTTCGTCAATAAGGAACATTGGCGCATTTGGGGAACTGAGAATCCACAATGCGCGATCGAGAAGTCTCTTCACCCTCAACAGGTGACTGTGTGGCGTGCAATGTCCAGCCATGGAATAATCGGTGCGATATTCCTTGATGGCAAGGTGGCTACTGAACAGTACGTGAAGGCTTTGGAGATGATTTCGTCCCCATTACCCAACGTGACCCTGATTTAGACAAGATGTGGGTCATGCAAGACAGAGCTCGATCCCATCGAAGAAGGAGAGTGTTTGACGTCCTCGAGGAGCAGTTTGGGGACCGCATTCTGGCTTTGGGGTGTCTGGGGGCCACTGGCATGAGCCTCGATTGGCCGCCATATTCTCCGGATATGAATACATGCGATTCCTTTTTGTGGGGATATATTAAAGACAAGGTATATAGCAATAACCCCAAAGCTATTGCTGAGCTCAAAACAGCTATTCCAGAGGCCATCGACAAGATCAATGTTCCGACACTTCAGCAGGTCATGCAGAATTTCGCTATTCGTCTGTGCCACATCAACGCCAATGAAGGCAGTCTTATCGAACATGTCATAACCTATATCCGAATATATGTAGTACCGTTTAAATGTTGAATAAGGTGTGTGCACGCTGTAGTTTGTAACTAATTTACGTTTTTTTCATATAGTTCAATAATTCTCACGCTGTAATTCCTTTCTGTTATGCAGTCTGCAGTAGATCTTTCTCGAGCGCTTTGTAGAGAACTTGGGTGGCAAGAAATCAACAAGTGATTGAAAACTCTGAAGAAACTTTCAAACGCCAAGATCGCTAATAAAGCTGATACAATGTCCGGAACATATAAAATGATCAATAAGTCATGGCTAAGACAGTAACAAATTATCAGTATTTGGCTGTGATTTCAGTTACATTCAGACTGCATGCCACCTGTTTTATAGCATCCACACTATCATGAAACTCGCAGGCTATTATATAAGTCACAAGTAACAACTAAAAGCAAGGTTATTCTACTAAAAGAGGCATTATAACTTTCAACGTTATACGCCATCTGTTGACCGACGTTCGTACTTCGTTCTGAGAGTCTTGTGTCTCAGGCTATCGATGTATAAACTGTCTATGGTCGAAGAAGTGGTCCACGTATTCTAAACACAAACTCGAACTGTAGTGTATGGCAAATTGTGTTATTCTCAGCATCCACCATTAATATATTCACATTTGTTTCAATACTAAAAAATTTAAAGCCTGAAGAAGAATACATTTAATCCATACTTACTATAGACTGTTTCGTTGGGGCAAAATTTTCTCTGTGCACAGTCGTGTCCAGTTCTCAAGTAACTTTTGTTTATCGTGTAGTAATAGTTATGTAGTAGTCCTGTCCATTATCTGAGAAACGTTTTCTGACTTTACCTTGCAGTTTTAGATTTTGTGATGAAAAGTGCGATAAACGTAGAAAATTGGGTGAACGTAAACATCAGGCTACGCTGCAGGTCAATCTTTTACCACAACTTTTATTTGTCATTTTCATTCGTTAGCTCCGCCAATTCCCAAACAAACTATCGCCTTCCAACCTAATCCAGACATCGGGCTACGCTAGAGATTAGTCTGTCTCAGTCTGTCATTACAACCAAGATTTTGTGTAGTTCTAATATCACACTCTAACCTGTCAGCAACAACTGAGGATGAATCGTTCTAAATACGAGTATTAACAATATCATATCACCTAACATTTTGTCTCGTCGGTTATCGAAAACGCTAACGTTGGGTCTAAACAAATAATCGCCTTTACAAGCGAGAACATATGGCTTCCGTCACGTTGTTACAATCCACCTGGCTAGGTATACCAGTTAGCAACGCACTTGTCAGTGACTGTTAGTCCTTACAAGTTACTAATCACAATGTAATAGGTGAGACGACAGCAGCAGGAATATTTTAATGTTGGTGGATTGTGGAGGGATGTGTTTTGGACTTCAGTCCTGAGACTGGTTTGATGCAGCTCACCATGCTACTCTACCCTGTGCAAGCTTCTTCATCTCCCAGTACCTACTGCAACCTACATCCTCCTGAATCTGCTTAGTGTATTCATCTCTTGGTGTCACTCTACGATTTTTACCCTCCACGCTACCCTCCAATACTAAATTGGTGATCCCTTGATGCCTCAGAACATGTCCTACCAACCGATCACTTCTTCTGGTCAAGTTGTGGCACAAACTCCTCTTCTCCCCAATTCTATTCAATACCTCCTCATTAGTTATGTGATCTACCCATCTAATCTTCAGCATTCTTCTGTAGCACCACATTTTGAAATCTTCTATTCTCTTCTTGTCTAAACTATTTATCGTCCACGTTTCACTTCCATTGTGGAGGGATACAGGTTGTGAATTCGCAAAACCGTAACAAAACACTACTAAAAATACCAGTTATTGCAATTAACAGAAATCACTGTTGCCAGGAAGTCACAGTTTACGCTGTCTCTAAAGGTATGTGTGCTAATCTCTGCCCACAGGTGGCCCGCATCGTGGAGAGCCGTGCTGCGGACTTCCCAGTGGGGCGGTACGTGGTCGGCTACTGGGGTTGGCGCGACCGCACCGTGGCCGACGTGGGGCCCGACGCTCCCTACTTCATGTCTCCGGTCATGCTGGTGCCAGACCTGGGGGAGCTGCCCCTCTCCCTCTCTCTGGGGGTGCTGGGAATGCCCGGAATCACGGCCTACTTTGGACTGCTGGAGATCTGCAAGCCTAAGGAGGGAGAGGTCGCCGTAGTCAGTGGGGCAGCAGGTGCTGTGGGGTCCATAGTCGGGCAGATAGCGCGCCTCAAGGGGTGCAAAGTAATTGGTTTCGCGGGATCAGACGCTAAGGTAAGACACCGCTTCCATTTGCGATTCCTGCACATATGACGCTGTGGTGTGCGTACTGTAAGACCTTCAGTACACACACCATCAGATTATTTGACATGTCGCTCTAACGAAGTAGTTGAGTGTCAGCAATATGTCTCGTGGTCTTATCGTGGCGTGTTTATCTTCTGCCGTTAGGTCGGACGATAGAAATGCCACTTGCACGCTTAGAGTAGCAGATTGACGGTGACCAACCTAAAACAGAACTTGATTAATTTTCACACACATTTATTGAAATAATAACAAACATAAAAGTTACTTAACTTGGTTCTGGATGCTAGTTAGAATTGACAATCTGAAGTTCCTTTGGTATTGGTACGTTAGTCTTATTCTCACATATATCTGTGATACTTGAAAAAAGTGTGTATACATTTATCTTCATGGCTATGTACAGGAATATGGTAATCTTATTAGGCGCAGACTGAAACTTGACTATAGACTGGTACAGACAAATGTAGACTGGTACAGACTAATGCAGACTGGTGCAGATTGGTGCAGACAAATGCAGACTGACTAATCGGAGGTCTGTACACTCGTTATAATACCACGCACATTCGTGTATCACTGCGCGAGTGTGATCCGCGAGGAGAAAAAGTTCTACTTTAGCAGCAATCTCATTGGCTGCGTTACATATTAATACACGGATCTGCGGAAGCAGAATTTGGTCCGTCTCTATGGCAGCGCCATCTCGTAGTGCGGAGATGGACGAGCGCTGCGCCTGCGCCTTTGTGCTTAGTGGGGCGCGCTCTAGTGGGAAAGTTGTGTATGCGCTGACTACGTGGAACTATGTACACAACAGACGCAGGTGAGGTCAGTGCAGCATAATCTCATCAGATCAGTGACACTTGTTCGCAAGTACTGCTGAGTTTTCCTCAAAATCCTTACATTCTTCAGAGATAGGAAGGCTGCCCAGAAAGTAATGCATCCCATTTTTATCTCAGCTGAAAACAATGCTACGAATGGGAAACGTTACGTATGTATTATTTGAAGTCTCCTGAGTGAGCGCGCCAAGTATCTGTCACTTCCGACAGATAGCGTAGCTGCACTTCAAAGTGGCGTCTGAGGGTGACACACGTTACAAGCCTTTGAATTTCTCAATGTAGAGGAGCAACAGTGGGGAATACTCACAAACATTTGTGCAAAGTCTATGCAGCATCTGCTGTCGACAGGAGTACAGTTAGTAGCTGGGCACGGAGGGTGAGGTCATCAGAAGGTGGTTCGGTGGAGCTCGACGATTTGCAGCGGTCGGGGAGACCATCCACGGCTGTCACACCTGACATGTTGCAGCGAGCTGATGTTGTCATTCACGAGGACAAATGGACAAATGGTTCAAATGGCTCTGAGCACTATGGGACTCAACATCTGAGGTCATCAGTCCCCTAGAACCTAGAACTACGTAAACCTAACTAACCTAAGGACACCACACACATCCATGCCCGAGGCAGGATTCGAACCTGCGACCGTAGCAGTCGCCCGGTTCCAGGCTGAAGCGCCTAGAACCGCTCGGCCACACCGGCCGGCTTCACGAGGACAGACGCATTACGACTCGGTAGTTGCCGCTGCATCTGTCAATCAGCAAAGGAAGTGTGGATGCAATTATCCGCATTTTTGGATATTCAAAAGCGTGTGCAAGATGGGTCATGCGGTGTCTAACGGTGGATCACAAATCGCACAGAAAAAAACATTTTGTCTTGATTTGCTGCAACGTTTTGAAACTGAGGGGGAGGCCTTCTTGTCCCAGATTGTGACAGGTGATGAAACCTGGGTTCACCATCTTGAGCCCAAAACAAAGCGACAGTCGATGGAATGGCGCCGTTCTCTTTCCCCGCAGAAGAAAAAATTCGAAGCACCTGCTTCCGCCAGTAAGATCATAATCATCGTGTTCTGGGGCTGTTAAGGTGTGATTCTCATTGATATGATACCAAGAGGCGGTACCATTAATTCAGGAGCATATGTCAACACATTAACAAAACTGAAGACGCGCTTCCGGCGACTTAGGCGCCACAACAATCCAGCAAATGTTTTGCTGCAACACGATAACGCTCGGCCCCACACAACTATGGGGACTGCTGAACCGTCACCAGGACAAGGACTGGTACCGACAGGACGTTTTGCGCTGGAGGAAGACCATAGAACGGGATGGAGATTACGTGAAAAAATAGGGTATGTAGATAAAACACCATTCATTCGTGCGTGTAATTCTCATTATGTCCAATAAATAATTATTGAAGAAAAAAATGCGGTGCATTAATGTCTGGCAACCCTCGTACAAAGTGTAAATAAAGACATGTGCATTACCAGGTCAAAAGTATTCGGACACCTCTATGTAATGGGAAATTGATGACTAAATGTCGCTAGAGGCAGACGTGCCAGTATGAAAGGAAGTGGGGAGAGAAGCAGCGACAGCAGGATTTATCAGTCGGGAGAGCTCTGTTACTTCGAATTTGAAGTCGAAAAGCGATGGAACAGCCACAGTAAACCGAAACCAGGCAGGGCTCACACACTGAGAGACAGGTACCATCGAATATTGCGGAATGTGGTTATAAAAATCGGGTGAAATCAGCGATAGATTTCACTCGTCAGTTCCAAAGTGCTACCAGCAGTACGGCCAGCACATTGGTTGTGCACAGGTAGTTAACAAACATGGGGTACAGTCATCGAGCAGCTGCTTATAGGCCACACGTTTCTGCAGTCAGTACAAAGCGACGCTTGGAGAGCTGTAAACAACAACATCACTGGATAGTGGATGAAACTGATGATTTGGAGTAATGAATCACACTATACCTTGTGACAATTCCGTGGGAAGTTTCCGGTTTGCTGGATGCCTGGAGAACGTTCCTGTGATCAGCTATTACCAACAGTAAAATGCGGAGGAAGTGATTTTATGCTACTGGGGTGTTTGTCATGGTTATGGAGTGGTCCCCTTACTGGGTTTAAGAAAACACTAAATGCGGAAGGATACGAACACATTCTGCAATATTGCATACTGTGTACAGTAGAGGTACAGTTTGGAGACGATGAATGTTGTATCAGCGTGACACTACACTCTGCCACAAAGCAGCGTCTGTGAGCCCATGGTTTGTGTACAATAACGTTCTTAAAATTGACTAGCCTACCCAGAGCCCCTATCTGAGATTAGTGAATCACCGTTAGGACGTCGACTTCGTACCAGATCCCACTGTCCAACTTCACTATCTTCTTTCGTTACTAGGAGGACTTCTCGCAAAAACTGGGGCCTAAGCCCCAGGGGTATGCACTGGATATACAACACAGTGGTTAGACCTAGGATTTCCTATGGGGCCATAGTGTGGTGAAAGAAGGTAGAACAGCGGGTTGCTGCTAAAGAGCTTGCTAAGGTGCAGAGATTGACCTGCTTAGCCATGTTGTTGTTGTGGTCTATGTTATTTGTTAAGAAGAAAATACTCATGTATATGAGCCATGTTGTTGTTGTTGTGGTCTTCAGTCCTGAGACTAGTTTTATGCAGCTCTCCATGCTACTCTATCCTGTGCAAGCTTCTTCATCTCCCAGTACCTACTGCAGCCTACATCCTTCTGAATCTGCTTAGTATATTCATCTCTTGGTCTCCCTCTACGATTTTTACCCTCCACGCTACCCTCAAATACTAAATTGGTGATCCCTCGATGCCTCAGAACATGTCCTACCAACCGATCCCATCTTCTAGTCAAGTTGTGCCACAAACTCCTCTTCTTCCCAATTCTATTCAATACCTCCTCATTAGTTATGTGATCTACCCATCTAATCTTCATCATTCTTCTGTAGCACCACATTTCGAAAGCTTCTATTCTCATCTTGTCCAACCTATTTATCGTCCATGTTTCACTTCCATACATGGCTACACTCCATACAAATACTTTCAGAAACAACTTCCTGACATTTAAATCTATACTCGATGTTAACAAATTTCTCTTCTTCAGAAACGCTTTCCTTGCCATTGCCAGTCTACATTTTATATCCTCTCTACTTCGACCATCATCAGTTACTTTGCTCCCCAAATAGAAAAACTCCTTTACTACTTTAAGTGTCTCATTTCCTAAACTAATTCCCTCAGCATCGCCCGACTTAATTCGACTACATTCCATTATCCTCGTTTTCTTTTGTTGATGTTCATCTTATATTCTCCCTTCAAGACACTGTCCATTCCGTTCAACTGCTCTTCCAAGTCCTTTGCTGTCTCTGACAAAATTACAATGTCATCGGCGAACCTTAAAGTTTTTATTTCTTCTCCATGGATTTTAATACCTACTCCGATTTTTTCTTTTGTTTCCTTTACTGCTTGCTCAATATACAAATTGAATAACATCGGGGAGAGGCCATAACGGGCGGAATTAGCAGCACACCAACCGCTGGAATGGAAGCCATGCTGGATATACCTCCACTTCACCTTTGGGTTAAGATGGAGGCAGCAGCTGGGGCATACAGACTTAAAACTGGACAAAACTGGGTCTCATTCAGATATCCAGAATCACACACTAACGTAGTGAGTGAGATAAATATAGGTATGGCCAGGGAAATGCCCGCCGACTATATAATAACTCCGAACTGCTTCGACAAGCCTTACAACATAATAATTGGAAGTAGGGAGCAGTGGAAGAAAACAGTTCGACACCATACGAGGGACATTGTTTGGTTCACCGATGGGTCGAAAACAGATCAAGGCGTCGGGGCAGGGTTGTACGGGGTTCTACCAAGACTGGAGAGCAGCATCTCCCTAGGGAAGCTGGCCTCTGTATTCCAAGCCGAAATTACTGCAATTAGGGCATGTGAGGAGGAGAATATGAGTAGGTGCTACAATGACCGTAGCATCTACATCTATTCAGACAGCCAGGCAGCCCTGAAATCATTGGCAGCTCCTGCAACAAGATCTAAGATTGTTGCAGATTGCCACAGGGCTCTGGTGGAGCTAGGAGGAAGCAATAGGGTGAGCCTAGTGTGGGTCCCTGGCCACTCAGGGACCTGTGGCAATGAACAAGCCGATAGATTGGGTAGGTAGGGGGCAACAACTCCATTTATTGGACCGGAACCTGTCTTGACAATCATCAAGGCTATGATCAAATTAGAACTACTGAACTGGCTTAGGAAACAGCATGTAGGATATTGGACCATGGTCCATAAACAAAAACATGGTAAGGTAATGATGCCCAAGCCATGTTTTAAAAGAAGCTCTGTAATCCTGGGATTGAACAGGAAAGAGATCAAACTCATTACTGGACTGATGATCGGCCATGGGAACTTCAAAAAACACCTACACACAATGGGTATAATGGAAGAGGACCCTAAATGAAGGATCTGTGATGAGGGTGAAGAAACTGCATCACACCTAATCTTTGAATGCATGGCATTGGAGAGTAAAAGATTCAGAATCTTCGGAACAACTAGACCTGAAGAAATTGTGTCTAACAAAAAACTGGTAGAGGGACTCTTTGCACTATTTAAGGGCACTGGTTGGCTTTAGTAGATATACAGGGAGCGATACCGCACGATAAACCTAGTTTCGGTGCGGGCAGTGGCGGGTTAGACCTAAGCTGTTTTAGCTCTCCTGTTAAAATCAATCAATCAATCTTCTTTCGTTTCGGTTCTTGAGGAAGAATGGGATGGCGTTTCTTCACAAATACACACCTCACTAAAAGTGTCCCTAGGAGGTTTCAAGCTGTCATAAAGGCGAAGGGTGGACACCTCCCATTTTAATGTCCATTAATAGGTATCTGGATGCTTTTGATCAGATGTTTAAGGTCGCACCTCCATTCAACGAGATTATGTTGGCTATTTTCAAAAAATTGTATGATGTGTCACTCGTACAAAAGCGTATTGTTTGGTTGGCCGGTATAAATTGAGCTTGAGAGATGAAGTGTCGTATTTGTATTACTATCGGTGAATATACATATGAAAAATAAGAAAAAGAGAATGAAACTGGGCGCGCGTTCACAGCCTCCACTCTTCTCTGGAGACGTCTCAAGGATAGATGTTGATGAGCAGTACTCACGTGTCTTCACTCCGTACTGTACTGATGAACCATAAACCGTTTGCACTCAGTCTCTCAAGCACAACAGCTAATTTTAAAGCTCGAAATCCCATTCTTCACGAATATTCTAACCACGTACTATCTGGTCGAGTCTTGGCGCATTATCATTGTTTCAAGGCCACAGTGTAACACTGACCCGCTAAGGACAGTAGAAAAAAATGACTAGTTATGTTTCATTAACGATAATTACGTAAGTAAATTCAGAAAAATTACACTCTGTGGTTGTTTCAAAACCCCGACAGACAGTTCATTGTACGCACTCATCGCAGGCTTGACTTATGTCACAGTACTCGCACTTCTGCTGTGTCTGTGTGTTCTTGCACTGAAAACGTCTACTGTAAACGGGAGATCTTATGTTTATTACTGTCTTTCTTTGAAATTAAAATATCGACAAAAATATACAAAATAGAAATAAAATACAGAACGTGGAAGCATGCAGCGACGCAATATTTTTTCCACATTAATGATCTGATCTCATCGCCACCTGTACGAAATTTTTGGGGGTAATATAAACATAAGTGGTTAGTTACAAGGATGTACCGGAATCTGTTGTTAGCTATTAAATAGAGCGTCGAGTAACAAATCCAGAAGTTGTCATCGTGAGGTTGAAGCTCTTCTGTCTGTGTTCGTTTACAAACAAATAATAGATGTATACAGAGCTCTCTATAATGGAAGTGTGTTCCCCGCCCTCAAAGAACTATCGGACAACACCGACCTATAAGCTCCCCCTCCCCCCCCCCTTTCCCTTACACACACATCTTTTTAAAGAAAATACATAGAAATAAATGAAAATAAAATAAATAATTAGATAAAAAAGTAAGTAAATAAATAAAACCCACACCCATTCACACACACACACACACACACACACACACATACATGCATGCACGCACACAAATCTTCCAAATAGAATTAGTTAATGTTAGGTCGACCATAACATCCCAGGGGTAAAATTTCGAAGTAAATAACTTTTCCACATTAAGATCTATATGGTGGCAAAAGACAAGCCGCGAAAGAAAACAAGTGCAATAAAAAAAACATAAAAACCCAGGAAAACCACTGCATATAAACAATACTTTGTGTTTCAAATTTGTAAATACTGTCTTCAAAACCCAAATTTATATGTTTACAAGTACATAGTAAAGAGCAATTTTTCCTGTTTAATAGAAATAAAATAAAGGCCCACTGATGATTCTCAATATTCAGCGAAACATATGTGGTAAACAGGAGAAAAGGTAAAACTGGGTGTTTGTGAAGGTGGACCCCCTCCAAAAACTAATGTATTCAGAAGTTAATAAAGGAAGAATGTAGTTGAAATAATAAGACACTAAACAACGCAGTTTTACCATTCCAGTAAAAATGAAAAGCAAGGCAAAAATTATTGTATGATAAACATATGCCACCATAATCAGATATCTATTAAAGCTGCAGAGGAGAAGTGCTAATTATGACCTATTTGTAGCAAAAATTGTGTCGTTCATCTGGAATGATATGGGAAAACGAGTGCAAATTCGAATCAGGAGGGCCGGCCGTTGTGGGCGCTACAGTCTGGAACCGCGCGACCGCTACGGTCGCAGGTTCGAATCGTGCCTCGGGCATGGGTGTGTGTAATGTCCTTAGGTTAGTTAGGTTTAAGTAGTTCTAAGTTCTAGGGGACTGATGACCTCAGCAGTTAAGTCCCATAGTGCTCAGAGCCATTTTGAACCGAATCAGGAGGAGTGGATGTCATTATAGTAACTAGCTGTAACTTCTTTCCACAATGTGAAAACGTCTTCTTGTAGCGATATAACTGGCCTCTCTTCCGCAGGTGAAGTGGCTGAAAGAGGAGTTGGGATTCCATCACGCATTTAACTACAAGACGAATGACGTCACAGAGGCGCTGAAGCAGGCGGCACCTGACGGCGTCGACGTGTACTTCGACAACGTGGGCGGCGAGATGAGCAGCGCAATCATCAACAGCATGCGAGAGTACGGTCGCATCTCCGTGTGCGGCGCGATATCTGGATACAACGAGTCTAATCTCCCGAAGGCTACCATCATCCAGCACGCAGCCATATTCAAGCAGCTCCGCATGGAGGGATTCATGTACATCCGATGGCACGACCGCTGGGGAGAGGGCATCGGACAACTGATGCAGTGGATCAGGGAGGGGAAAATCAAGTACCACGAGACTGTTACCGACGGCTTCCAGAACACTCCCAAAGCCTTTGTTGGCATGCTGCAAGGAGAGAATCTAGGGAAAGCTGTTGTTAAAGTCTGAAGCGTGAGGAATACTACCGTACTGGATTTGGGTGCATAAGCGGGGACAAAGACATTTTGTTACAGTATTTTGTGCAGTGAACTACAAAAGGTAGCTGGATGACTGGGACAGAATATTCTTTCAGAATTTGTTTGTGCTTTCATTTTCCCAACTAGATTTTACGTCATGATACACTTTTTGTAAGCTAAAAAGAAATAAATTTTATAGAAAACCTTTTGTGTGTTGTGTCCATTACTAAACTCCACAGTCAGATTATATGTTCCAGCATGTAGTTGTCGCAAAAACAACATAACTTAAGTGCTGTACACCAGCAACTGTATAAGAGCATGAAACGATAGAAAATATTCATGTAGCTGGTTAATGTTTGTGTTCTTAAGTAATAGAACCCAATATGAAGTCCTTGACAGAGAGTGTTCATCAGAGACAAGGGGATCGTCAGTAGTGCGTCAGGGTAGTGTGATAGGACCGTTATTATTTTCTACATACATGAGTGATGTGGCAGACAGGGTGGGGAGCAATTTGTAGTTGTTTGCTGATGATACAGTTATGAAACGTCCCATTAGAAAAATTATACATGACTGTGCTTAAACTGACACACAATATTTTTGGCGCAACGCAATCTGACTATCAAAACTCCCTACAAAAGAATGGCCCTGACTAACATTAAACTATACCTTTCACAAATCACTAAATCACTTACCTCACAAAAATCTTCTTTACTCAAACTACTGCAATACAGCGAGCGCCACTACCGCCAGCTAAATAAAAGATTCAAACTACGGAAGGCGCTAACTACTGATAGGCATAGTTAGCAAATGAAAGATTTTAATAGAAAACAAACAATGTATTAACCTTAATAGTCATAATATATATAGCAGTTCATGACATCCAGTCTTACAAATTTCAAAACTCCACCATCTCTCTCCCCACATCCACCACTGCTGGCGGCTCACCTCCAAGTGCGCAACGCAACGCACTGTTCACATCCAACTGCCCAACGCTACAATGGCGAGTATTACAACAATGCCAACCAGCCACAGCCTGCACACAGCACAGCCAGTGATTTTCATACAGAGGGATACGTGGCAGCGGCGTTACCAATACAAGAACCTAAACATCCTACTCACATAGCCCCCATACTCCCCACAAAAAATTTTACAAATTCTTTTGGGCAGTGACCAATAATCATTTGATTAAATTTTTCATAATTACAATAACAAAGATATCAAATGCACACACTTATTGATACAATGTTGGTCAAAAGCTAAAATTTTCTCGCAGTCCATAAAGACAGTCCTGATCATTCAAAAATGGCTCTGAGTACTATGGGACTTAACATCTGAGGTCATCAGTCCCCTAGAACTTAGAACTACTTAAACCTAACTAATCTAAGGACATCACACACATCCATGCCTGAGGCAGGATTCGAACCTGCGAACGTAGCAGACGCGCGGTTCCGGACTGTAGCGCCTAGAACCGCTCGGCCGCCGCGGCCGGCTCTGATCATTCATCACAGTAAAATTGCAGTGTTTTCTCAAAGTCTGAGCAGTAAAGGAGAATTCACACGAAAGTAGTGGATTTCCATGCAGTCTTGAAGTAGTGTTGTTCTACCAACGGAAAGACAGTGCTGACTCTTGACATGCAGACAGGTAATGTGCCACAACAGAGCAAACCCACAGCAGAATCAGTCGAAGTTTTGAAGAATATTGGTAGGTAGGTCGTCACAGAGCAGACCCACTGTATTCCTGGTAGAGGTTACGGTATTGGTGGGCCACCAAAGGTGCAAACCCACTGCAGTCCTTGTAGAAATGATGGTATTGATGGATCATCAAAGGTGTAGACCCACTGTAGTCCTTGTAGAGATGGCCAGCAGCCATCTGCTGCGACTGTGCAGTTGCACAATCACCATCGAAGAATCTTACGGACAATATAGCAAGTCCATAACCACCACTTGTGCGCTCACAAAGGTTTTGGAATTGTCCTTAGAACCAGTAATGCTGTTATCCAGTCCCTTGCTGAATTATTAACACACATGCAAACACTAACAGTCCCTACTTCTCACATATTGTCCATATACTATGACCAACAGAAACGTGTGCAGTGAAATGGAACTTACAAATTAATAATATGATGAACTGGGGTCAATTACAATTTTATAACATAAGAATACAATTACAAAGGTACAAAATACATCATTAAAGAACATAACAATACAGATAACATTTGTAGTAATAGGGGCTTTACAAAAGAATCGAAATAACATATACATCAGTGTTACAGGAATTATGACATAACTACATACATAGAAGATCAGAGTAACTTTCGAAACATCAACTTCACACATGAGCATTAAAACAAAACAGAATAAATAATGTCTAAGCATCTTTACAAGGTAAATAACATATTATCAGAAAAATTCCACAACATAAATCTTATTAGCTAAACACATACAGACAGAAAAAACACAAATTCACATAGTGTAATAACACAAAAATACAGGACAGGGTTTGTTTTCAGTGTGACATTTGGTACTGCAGTCCACCCCAAAACTTCATTCCATGTATCTTTCCTCTTATTTCAATATTTGTTTCCACCAAAAAAATTATATCCAAGCATGCTTTCTGTATTTATATGTACACATATTTCTTACCTCATTATTTATTTTCCATTATCGTACCTCATCATTTATTTCCAAGAAAATCCTACCTAAACCTGTTGTCCCTAAACCCTACTTTTTTTGTTCATATCCTCTTTCAAAATACTTTTTTGGCCAAACCATTTTCTTACAGCATCTCAATGCATTTCTTCCAATTCATCACAACTTGTTCTCTTATATGGCCTACCCCATCTTAAGCTAACTTAAATCTACTGAGCTCAGATGCTAAACTAAGGGACGAGGCGATGCAGCAGCACAAAACAATTAACACAAACAGCAATGCCAAAAATGCAAATTGGCAAAGCAAGCAGCAGTAAATCTAAATTAACAGAGAAAATGCAACATTACAACTATTATGAGCCAATGTGCAGCAACAAGAAAAATAAATCAGTAGTAAAACTGGCTTAACAGAGTAACACAAAGTGAAATTCAGTAGCACTATGCCTGGCAAACAGCAGCAGCAAATGCTATAACTTATATCTAAACGTGACAGAGCTCAAGCACAAAAAATAGT
The DNA here is from genome assembly GCF_021461395.2 of Schistocerca americana. Classification (NCBI taxonomy): domain Eukaryota; kingdom Metazoa; phylum Arthropoda; class Insecta; order Orthoptera; family Acrididae; genus Schistocerca; species Schistocerca americana. The sequence continues at coordinate 592,859,592 of NC_060125.1, read as the reverse complement.
AAACTAAAGACAACAATGCAGATAAGGGAAATGTCTATTCACATCTTAATATCTATGTCATTAAAGTGGTGCACCACAACTTATTCTACAAAAGAAATTACCAAGTACTTGAAAAGAAAATTATGTATGCAATTCCTGTGAAGGGAAATGTCTTTTTGTGCTCCTTCGTTTTTTTTTTTTTTTTTTTGAAGTACATCATAAAGTTATGATTTACTGGATCTGTAGGCATAAAATTAGTACATCTATAAAATTTTATTTTAACCAATGCTTCAGTGCAGCTAGAAACTAGATATTAAACAAATTGAGCAATCTCTCAACTAGAAAGACAATACATATAAAATGTTTCTCATCATTTCATTAGGCATTTTAGTAAATATCATAAATTAAGAGCTCCACAGTGTAATCATATGTTTTCAAGTTTGAGCATGTTGTATTTGTGATGCTTTCGACAAAGAAATGTCAATAGCGAGGATAATGGCCTCTTTTTTTTTACTCCACCTGTGCCTCTGAAAGGCACACACTAATGACTTTTTTCCACGTGACTGTCGCTCGGATGGGCCTCCATGGCACATTACGTAAAGGTCATCTACCTTCTTTACAGAAATATTTACGGCAGCAGTTTCCACTACAGTGACAGTCTCATGTAAAATAAAAAAAATCAAAGGTTAGAAATTTGCATTAGAAGTGTGTAGAAACAAAATCTCATATATAAAGTACTATTCTTGGTTTCCAACATCCTTTTTTCACAAATCAGAGTTCCTAGCCACTACTCATTATTCCTTACCTTATTACACATATACATATTCGTCGACACTTCAATATTTCATCATAATAAATACATATCATAATAAACACTTCTCAACAGCATAATACACATCGTCGTCGTAATAATAACATCATAACACCTCAGTCAAATCTCAAAAACGTCGTAGTTTCCTCCAATAATTTCAAAACCTAAAAAAAATTCTCTGCTCATTTCAATAGTGTCATCTACCTCAAACGTACTTTAAAAATCATGATCCCATATCAAATACATCATTGAAAGCTCCCATAGCATCACAATGGTTCTGAAAATATATGAACAGCTCACAAAGTACAGACAAAATACAATTTCGTAAGTGTGAAGTTATCCAACGGTGTAATTACGTAAACGTCTGTCACTGATGTAGTAAAATAAATGTTTGTCTCTCTCAGTTAAATGGTCAGATAGCTGTGTAATTTATGTGTTAGAGAAATATGGTACCGATGTGAAAAGTTGTATAAGCAAATACCATATTAGCTAGGGCTCCTTGTGCTTGCAAACACATGGTACACAAAGTAAGCGTGTACCCCCCTGAGGATTAATGTAATTATACCCTCAGGTGTTACAAATTACAGCAGTGGAATGAAATGTATCACGGAAAACTTTCTTTGTAATTCAAAAATCTTTAATAATAAATGTTTTAAGTACATAATTAATCACTCAAATACGTGTCCTGTAGCGCTAAATGTGCGTCTTGCTGTAAGATAATCTCTGTGGAAGTGTCGTAGTTATTGTCCTATAAAGCTAAGTTCTGCAGAAGCCAATGTACTTACCTCATGATAAACAAAAGTGAAATGCTTTGCGTATAGATATCTTAGTTATTACGCTTATTGCCATGCTGAAGAGAGTACTGTGCTGTAACGTATTGTTGTGCTACAGAAAAGGCTGTCTCGTTGTAGCTATACCACAAAAGTTACTACTAAAACATGTTTTCCTTTCCAGAAGAATTCAGAAAAACTGTGCAGATATAAAACAGAAACACCGCAAAAGCAACATTGTAAATTGTCACTCATTAGTAGCATCGTGATAAAATCCTGTAGCTGTCACATAAAGTAACCACTGTGTCATCTGGTATTTCGCAGAAAGTATTTTAAATCCAGAATGTATTTTCAACTAAACCAAAATGTTGCATTAAAATCTCATTAGCAGTACCAGTATACGTTCTAAGTATGTAAGCCTTATAGTCGTTACGTAATCATGCAACTAACAAGCAAGAATGTACACACATAATAACACTGTGACGTCTGTTCACTATAACAATGCATTCGTAATTTCTGTTTAAATAAGTTCTCTTGGTTCTTGATTGGATATTTAACTTCAAACATTGTTGCATGGTAACAGTTTCTAAGTCTGACAATGCATACTAGAAATGTGAAGTGAAAAGTTTTATGGCAAAGACAAAGTTAAAAGGCAGAGTATCTCTCAGTAATTGGTTTTACACGTGAAATATGGTGTAAACCTCTACTCTTCCTAGTATCCAGAGTTTCAGTTTCAACGCAATTATCATGTGGTATACGTCGGTAACAAATACTGGAATTTATCTCAAGGTTAGTTAATGTTATTTTTCTGAAGCTCAGCCGGCGCACGTGGCTGCCTGCGGTGCGAGTCATTGTCTGTTTCTTTGTTGGCGCGCGTCGTTATTGGGATTTGGAGACCTAACTTCTACAAATTCACCTTGTCTAGAGGGCCCTGCTCTGTTTGAATCCCGCCAATTCTGATGCAATTCAGCACTGTAGTTACGATCATATCGTCTGTCATCATGTCGGTAGATTCCACAGTTTCTTTCTTGTCGATCACGTGGTGGAGAATTTCTCCCTGAATCGTAACTGCGAGCTGAACTGTTGCGTCTGAAGTTATTCTGTCTCCCGTGATAATAATAGTTCTGGTTGCCATATTGTCTGTTTCTATGATTGTCTCTGTCATATTCATTACTACGGAAACGCAATCTTTCTCTGTAATTATTACTACTCTGCCAACGGTTATCATACGGGTGGTGTCTGTTTTGTCACGATTTGTGTTGTGAGAATAGCCTTGCCGTGTCCAGTTATTATTTCTTTCATCGCGGAATTGCAACGGATGTGACCTGTAATTGTTGTGCTCCTGTTTTCACGTTCCGCGATTGTCAGTGTTAATTTCCAGTTCTTGGAACAGTCCCTGAAAAGCTTCAATGTCGTCTTTGCAACGTCCTGCCAAAATAATATGTCGTAAATGTTCAGGTAATTTGATTAAGCAAATGCGGATGAGTTCTGAGGAGCTGTATGGGTTGGACAGGTACTGATTCTTGTGCAACATGTCTTCAAAATATTTCACAAGACTGGAGAATTCAGATTGTTCGAAATTTTTCATCATTATGACGCTATGTTTTACTCGGTCTTGTGTAGCTTGAGACCAATATGCTGAGAGGAAGGCATGATAAAATTCTCCTTCACTGTGGCAATCGTGAATGACCGATCGCATTCTTACAGCTGGTTCATTCTCTAAATAGCCACACATAAATTCTAATCTGTGCTCTAATGACCAGTTGGGAGGAAAACAATGAGAGAATTGATGAAGCCATGCTTGTGGATGAATGTCGTTGTCAGAATTCTTAAATGTTTTGAATTTACGTGTAGTAATGAACAGCTTATAGTCAAAATCATCGTGTCGGCGAGTCGCACATCGCTCATTGTTACTTCGTTTCGGCGGTTCCATTTCAAAATCCAATGCGCCTTGTAAATTTCTTTCATAATTTCTGAAGTGTCCTATGTTATTATTTTGTGGTTGTTCCGTATTTCTATGTCCTTCTTCCCGTACTGGAGTGCGAGTGTCCTCTCAAATATGTAATTCTTGTGTTACCTGTGTCAGCTGATCTTGTACTTCCCGGATTTCTCTTTTGTACTGTGTATTGATTTGATTTTGATTTTGTTTGAATTTTCTAATTTGTTCATACTCTTCAGTGTCGGTGAAGGCTACCAGTGTTGTGTCATTCATACCATCATCTACCTTTGTAGATAAGTTAGTGAACTGATCTGAAAGTTCGGCTACTTTATCCGTTAGTGAAATTATTTCCTCTGTGTGTTTTTCTGAACCAAGTTTCAGAGTGTCCATTTGTGTTGAAATCGTATCTACTGTGTCCTTTAAGTTTTCCTGAGTTTTTGCAAGTTGCGCAACCGAATCGGTAGATGCAATTGCGTCAATTTTAGCTTGCAAGGTCTCATGATTTTCATGAACAATAGTTTGCAGTTCTTTTATGGCTGCTTCGTGATTCTGTAATGCATTTTCATGCCGCAAAAAAATAGGTTGAAAATGCTCACAAATTTGTGTTTTACGTCATTACAGATTTTTTACATTTCGATTCAATGTTATGTAACTCAGTAGTTAAATCTTCACGTGTTTCTTAAAGTGTGGTGTCTAACTTCCGAAGATTTTGTTCCATTTTGTCTAACTTTTGAAGCTTTTGCTGTGTTTGTCTCTGATTTCGTTCCATTGTGTCTAACTGTTGCTGTGTTTTTCTCTGGTGTTGTTCCATTGTGTCTAACTTTTGAAGATTTTGTCCCATTTGTTTCTGATTTTGTTCAAGCGTTGTATCTAACTTTCGTAGCCTTTGTCCCATTTGTTGCATTAACTGTAATAACAGTGCACTGGTATCTGAAACATGTTCCTCAGTGCTCTTCGGCAGTGCATTTGAACTGGCAATATTAGCATTTTGAAAAGCAGAAAATGTGTCTTGATTTAATTGAGAAAATGGTGAGGACGCAAAACCTGAATCTACAGTGTTTGCAAGATTGTGTCCTGTCATTTTGGAATCCTGAGGCGAGCTGTTGCCGACCGATCGATCGATAATGCTTCCTTGTTCACTAATTATTTCACTGCCTACACCACTGTTTGCAGCCCGCTCCATTTCCCTATGCACAATTACCAAATTACTTCATTACATGGTGGCGCTAACACACTGCTTTCGTCTTCACTGTCATTTCTCAGTTTACTTTGGAGCCTAGTATTACGTTTTTCACACGCCATTATTGTCACAATATTTCACACGGCAACACAGACAGACACAATTTGAAGAGCAAAATAAGAAAACACATTAACATAACATTAAAAATAGTATCTCGTTAATTGCAAGTGCAGCTGCGAAATACTTGGTGTAAATCTACATGCATGCCACAACTGTTTTACTGTACAAGAATGAAAAACTACAACTACAAAGGAAATTTGCTCTACAATTACGCGCTAGCAATAAACAAAGGCTGCACTAGTTGCACAAACTACAAGAAAAAATCAGAAGATTCCAGTGAGGTATCCTAGCAAGGTCGCCATATGAAACGACCCCTTAGAAAAATTATACATGACTGTGCTTGAACTGATACACAATATTTTTGGTGCAACGCAATCTGACTTTCAAAATTCCCTACAAAAGAATGGCCCTGACTATACCTTCCACAAATCACTAAATCACTTACCTCACAAAAATCTTTACTCGAACTACTGCAATACAGTGAGCGCCACTACCGCCAGCTAAATAAAAGATTCAAACTACGGAAGGCATAGTTAGCAAATGAAAGATTTTAATAGAGAACAAACAATGTATTTACCTTAATAGTCATAATATATATAGCAGTTCATGACATCCAGTCTTACAAATTTCAAAACTCCACCATCTCTCTCCTCACATCCACCACTGCTGGCAGCTCACCTCCAACTGCGCAACGCTACGCACTGTTCACATCCAGCTGCCCAACGCTACAATGGCGGGTATTACAACAATGCCAACCAGCCACAGACTGCCCACAGCACAGCCAGTGATTTTCATACAGAGCGCTACGTGGCGGCGGCATTACCAATATAAGAACCTAAACAGCCTACTTACACAGTGTGTAAGATAAGATGTCATGGTCGAAAGACTATAGAAGGAAACAAGGTGACTTACACAAAATTTCTTCTTGGTGTGATGAGTGGCAGCTAGCTCTGAATGTAGATAAATGTGAGTTAATACGAAGGAGTAGAAAGAACAAACACGTAATGTTCGGATGCAGCGTTAGCAGTGTCCATCTTGACTCTGTCATATCCTTTAAACATCTGGGTGTACCTCGCAAAGTGATGTGAAATGGAACGAGCATGTGAGGATTGTGGTAGGAAAGGAGAATGGTCGACTTCAGTTTAGTGGGAGAATTTTGGGTAAGTGTGGTTCGTATGCCAAGGAGACGGCACATAGGACGTTAATGTGACCTATTCTTGAGTACTGCTCGTGTGTTTGGGATTCCAACCAGGCCAGATTAAAGACAGCATCGAAGCAATTTAAAGTCTGGCCGGTAGATATGTTACTGCTGGGCTCGAACAACATGCAAGTTCTATGGACATGCTTCAGGAACTCAAACCGAAATCCCTGGAGGGGAGGCGACGTTCTTTTCGAGGAACACTATTGAGAAAATTTAGAGAACCGCCATTTCAAGCTGACTGCTGAAAGATTCTACTGTCGCCAAGATACATTTCGCGTAAGGACTACGAAGGTAGGAGATGGGAAATTAGGGCTCATACAGAGGCGTGGTTGTTATGATGAAGTCCCATACTCCTTGAGAGAGCATAGGGGAATGATGCGGGAGATTCGCACCGCCCTACTAGGCAAGGTCCTAGTGGAGGTGGTTTGCCATTGCCTTTCTCCGACCGTAATGGGGATGAATGATGATGATGAAGACGACACAGCAACATCCAGTCATCTCGAGGCAGGTGAATATCCCTGACACCGCCGGGAATCGAACCCAGGACCCCGTGCTCGCGAAGTGAGACTAGAGGCATATTAACAGCGTTTTTCCCTCGCTCTGCTTGCGAGTGGGACAGGGTACACTCTCCCACGCAGCGTACGGCGTCCTGCACAGAATGTATGTAGATGTAAGTATTAGTAATGTTATTTCAAAATCTCTCTGCAATGTAGCCATTGGAGCCAAGAACAGTTTCTTCTGTGAAGTGTGTCATAAGTATTGAACATTGTGCAAGTCCTCTCGTATTGAATTTGAGAACGTAGTCTTTCGCTGACAGCACTGTTGTATAAAACATTCTCGGACTACTGCCGCCTCAAAAGGTAAAACCTCGAACTTTCGACGCTTGCCACCATCGTCAGCATTCACCAAGGAAAGGAAACGTGAAAACGTTGAACATTCACGTGATGAGTCAGCGACTGCATTCCTTCCCTTCTGTGGAGATACATCCAACAAAATAGGCAGAGACCTGGGAAGACGAGGTACAAGATATGTTTTTACGATCTCCTAAAAAGATAAAGTAGATGCTACGCCCTTTTAAGGAAAGTCTTGGTCGACGTAACCGTCGAAATTTACAACATCCCATGTGAATGCGGGAGGAAATACATCTGCCAGTCCCTGCGCACTGTTTCCACAGCTGTGTGGAGCGTCAACGGCATACAAGTATTAAAAATCGCGAGCTGGAGAAATCCGCAGTTGCTGAGCACAGCTTCACAAACAAACATAAAATACTAGAATGAGATTTCCACTCTGCAGCGGAGTGTGCGCTGATATGAAACTTCATGGGAGATTAAAACTGTGTGCCGGACCGAGATTCGAACTCGGGACCTTTGCCTTTCGCGGGCAAGTGCTCTACCAACTGAGCTACCCAAGCACGACCCACGCCTGTCCTCACAGCTTTACTTCCGCCAGTACCTCGTTTCCTACTTTCCAAACTTCACAGAATTTCTCCTGCGTACCTTGCAGAACAAGCACTCCTGAAAGAAAGGTTCCCAGGAGAGCTTCTGTGAAGTTTGCAAAGTAGGAGACGAGGTACTGGCGGAAGCAAAGCTGTGAAGACGGGGCGTGAGTCGTGCTTGGGTAGCTCAGTTGGTAGAGCACTTGCCCACGAAAGGTAAAGGTCCCGAGTTTGAGTCTCGGTCCGGCCCACAGTTTTAATCTGCCAGGAAGTTTCGTCTTAAACATAAAATACTGTTTGACAAAACAAAAGTTTGACTCTATAATTGAAGACGCTGTGTGAGGGAGAAGGAGGATATTGGTGTTTAACGTGCCGTCGACGACGAGGTCATTAGAGTCGGAGCACAAACTCGGATTAGGGAAGGATGGGGAAGGAAATCGGCCGTGCCCTTTCAAAGGAACCATCCCGGCATTTGCCTGGAGTGATCTAGGGAAATCACAGAAAACCTAAATCAGGATGGCCGGAGGCGGGATTGAACCGTCGTCCTCCCGAATGCGAGTCCAGTGTGCTAACCACTGTGCCACCTCGATCGGTGAGAATGTGTGAGGGAACCTTTAACCGTGATAGCTGATATAATCTTAGTGGTGAATGGAAGCGAACTCTCGATGCAGAGAAGAGCCACAGTTATTCGTCGTTATGTTTGCAGTACGGCGAGAGCGATGGCGCCACCAGCGCGTACGTTGACACCATCTGCGACAGTATGACGTAACTACCGACCAATCAGAAGCCGTCTTTGGGCTATATAAGGCCACCGCAGCGCGATTTTGAGAGTCACTTGCTCCTGACGACGACGATGGTGGAAATCGTCGAAAGCTCGAGGTTTTACTCTGAAATGACGAGGCGAGAAGTCCGAGAATGTTTTATATACCTATTAACTATAGCGACTTTTCGACCTATCGTGGACATCGCCCTCTTTCCACGAATACCGGGTTAGGTATACATTTTTCAACTTTCTCCCTACATGTTAATCATCAGAGTGACAACTGTCGGTTCTACATATTATAGGACAGAAGGAGATACCATCGATGAGTGCCGTGATAAGTTTGTAATGGACGAATTGGATCTTGTAGTCAGGATACTAGGTTCATGAAGCACCCGCGTGTAGCTAATATGGGGACACGAAAAAAGATTATATACTGTATGAAATCTGCTTACGCAGGACAGAGGGGATCAGGATGTGGAAATGGGCCAAGATCAATTACTGTTAGTTACACAAGAACACACAACTTTATTCCTTGAAAACCAATGTACAGTTATCTCTTTAAAACAACAAGGATCAGTTCATGACTGTGGGCCCAAGTAACTTCTCAATAATAAAGTTTAAATAATCTCTTTTAAAACACAAGGATTTAGAGAAACGGCTGAGGCCTTAATTAAGTAAAATTAAAATATCCTTAGATAATTCCTTTTAAGGCACAAGAATTTAGACAAACGGCTGAAGGACTTACTTAAATAAAATTAAAATATCTTCTCGGCTAAAGGCCTAAATAATATTTCTGATCAGCAAAGGAAATTCTTAAAAGGCAAGGAAAATTTAAATTAATTCTTCAGCTGAAAGCCCAATAATATTTCATTATAATAAAAGGGAACCTTTAAAGACAAGCATTTACACAGTACAACGGAAAACCATCTTAAGAAAACTTGAAATATCTTGACACATGAAGGCCCAAACAATTAATCAAAACAATTAAAGACAACCTTAAGATAAGCATTTACACACTAAGGCTGAAGGCTGTTTTAAAATTTCAAGATAATTAAAGAGAAACCTTACAGACAGGAAATTACAGAACGCCACAGAATTTAAAACAAAAGGCCTAAAAGCAGAGTAAACAAGAATTTTAAATAAAACGTGGCTGATGGCCTAATCTTAAAATATTTCACATAAGGTTCGGCTGAAGGCCACATACTGAACACCAAAACAAACTAAATAAATACACGGTTGAAAGCCTCTCCCAGTACTTGAGACAAAAGAAAATGACAATTTCAAACAACGGCTGAAGGACCGACCAACAACCTAATCTATCCCCTTCCACTCGACCAACGGCATCACAACCGAAAATATCAGCGAGGACGAAGATATCGGCAGCACTATGTCTTGACAATTGGCGTGTAAATACAGCTAAGGCACAATAACCACTCAAAAATATAAACAAACACCAAAGGCTGACGAACTACACGCCGTGCCGGACAGCATCAACATGGCGAGGAAACACACACTTGTTGCTCTGTCCCAGCCGACCGACTGCCTACTCCAGTACGCAGACAGCATTCATAACTGCTAAGTGGAAGTCACAGAAGCTACACACAGTTCCACGTAAACACTTACACCAAGAACTCCGACAATCCTAAAACCAATCACTGTGGAACAGTAAGGAGAACTCACAAGTTGACACACAAGGAGCTTCCATAAGCGGTCGGCGACCAAATACACGTCGTCCGATGAGGCGACCGACCGAACAACCAGCCGATGTCGTTCCCACTCAAGTTATGTCTGTCGGCAACAGTCGGGGGGGTCTTGTCTGTCCGGAGCTCGCTGCAGCTCCATCCCGACTCCCTTGATGTCCGTTCGGAACTCGGAGACCCGAGCACACCGGCTCGGACCCAACCATGCACAGGGAACACTTGCCCATTGGCCACCAGACATCTCTGCACGAGGATGGAACCGACCCACGTCCGGCAAGATGACCAACTGACGAGGCCCAGAAACGGTCAAAAGATGAGACGACCGACCGAACGACCAACCAACGCTCTTTCCCGCTCCAGTCTCCTTCCGTCGGACAGTATCTGCGTGTCGCCAGTGATCGGCGTGTACTGACTGTCCGCACCTCACTGGCGCTCCGCCCGAACTGAACTCCCGACACACCATGAGCCGGAAATACTAGCGGTCGCTTCAAAGATAATACGACAGTGCATTTATCGATAAGCGCTGCTGCTGCCACTCACGGGCAGGTAAAACAGGAACTTAGTGGCACCAGTAAATCAAATAAGAAAACGAGGCGGCAGTACCATAAGGAGAAGATAACGAACAATAAACGGCATGAACACGAGCCGCGCAGGGCTCAATATAAGCACTTATGTTAGTAACGAGTACAATAACGGTGACCAAGAAAACAACCGTTGAAATCCACACCAGTTTACTCTTGTGGACACACAGGGTCACAAACCCAGTTGGATCCTCTTAAAAATATGAAATACGTTTCTTGAAATGAGTACCTGATAGTTACACACATATTTCTTAAAGCACTTCTGACATGTACTGATTAACATAATTCGACAGATGAACAGTGGGTATGTACGAAACAACATAAAATTACAGCAATTATCGTACATGCATATAAAAATCATGATTTTCAAATAATTATTTTGAAAAATATGTTTCATGTAATAAAATTATGAAAAGGATAGATTCCTATTCACCATATAGAGGAGATGTTGAGTCGCAGACAGGCGCAATGAAAAGACTGGTATACGTTTAAGCTTTCGGCCAAAAGTTCTTCTTCCAAAGTAGAAAACACGTACGCATTCACACAAGCAAAACTCTCTCTCACACACAGACATTATCACCGTCTCCGGCCCCTGTGGCCGGGCAAAGATATTGGTCATGGGCATATGAGTTGTGCTTGTGTAAATGTGTGTGTGTTTTCCCTTTCAGAAGGTCTTTTAGCCAAAACTTAAATGTACAGCAGTCTTTTCATCGTGCCTGTTTGCAATTCATCTTCTCCTCTATATGGTGAGCACCTTTCAATTCTTTTTACCATAATATCGTTGTTGTTTTATCCTGGCTTCCCATTATTTTCTATACTAGATTGTCCTTCATGGCATGCTACAATTGGGAAAGTTAAGTTAATCTGCTTTATAAAACTTAACTACGATAACTGTTGGAAGTCATCACTCAGAATCAACATAGTATGTATAGCTACGGAGTGAGCATAGCTTATTACGCATGTTCTCAACATCAAACCGTGTTAGTCACGAGATTTTGGGACGGTGCTGTTTGTTTACAGTTTGCAGTAATAGCGAAACTTGAATATTACAAGTATTCGCCTTGTTTTATATACGTTTCTGCACGTCTGAGTTTTAGTAACAGGTATGGTGCTGTATTGTCGTTGCTTCGGAAGTAAAGCGACGTATGTGAAAGGAGGACCAGTTACTTTTCATAATATGTACAGCAAATGTATAACTAAACCTCATATTCATATGAATCACTCTACATGTTGAAAAATATCGAGACACCGTATTGTAAAATCTTGTATTGTAGAGACAATTTCTGCGATTTTACGGTCATGTCCTTAGGAGACAAATGCGAGATAAATTTGCAAGTGTGTTTGAGTAAACTGCCAGTCAGTATATATATATTGGTACTACGTTAATATGCTGAAAAGATTTGTACATGACATATTAATTTCCTTAATTTATGCAAGTTCTCAAAATCTTATATGTATCTAAATATTTCTGCCTGAGACAGCTTGCTATACAGAGTCATTGTAACGTTATTAATTAGATCAGATTCGACAACATGAGTCAGAGCAACAGAAAACCTAAAAAAAACTATTGTTGGTTGCCACTCCTTTTATTACTCCACAATTCGAACATTGACCTCGTATTTTTTATTTTTTGTTTTGCATGAGAAAAAGATGTTATAGATATTTTACTTGTGCATACAAAGCAGAAGGTTAAATGAAGATAAATTGAAGATAATAGTGGACAAGTAGGTGCTGCAAGTCGCTTACCGTATTTACTGTAACAACTCCATAGTTCCAAAGGCGTTGTTTTTTCGTGACACCTCGGCGTCATCTACAGTGTCATTGTAAAGTAATTAATTGGTTCAAATGGCTCTGAGCACTATGGGACTTAACTTCTGAGGTCATCAGTCCCCTAGAACTTAGAACTACTTAAACCTAATAAACCTAAGGACATCACACACATCCATGCCCAAGGCAGGATTCGAATCTGCGACCGTAGCAGTCGCGCGGTTCCAGACTGTAGCGCCTAGAACCGCTCGGCCACGCAGGCCGGCTAATTAATTAGAACAGAGATTCGACAATATGAATAAGTGCAATAGAAAACATAAAAGAATTGTTTGCTATCACTTCTTAACCAGTTAATGAAGAAACGTAAATAAAGTGGAGGCTGGGGTATGATACTTCGGCGAAAACGCACTACACCATTGCTCTTCACATCATTAAGCCAAATTCAGTTTCTGGTTTTAAACTTGTCTGTAAAGCGGCGACACTCACGATACTTCTTAAGGTGATCTGTCTGTAGCAGCGAAGTACTAACACTCAAAATACGCTGAGCGCTACACGGGCTAAAATGCCCCGTCCCAAGATCACATGACTTGAACTACAGCAGATGTTGCGGACAGAATTCTTGTTCTGCCTATCCAAATGCTCACTCCGTCGATATTTGCACTCTATGAGAATCAATGTCTCTGCTAAAAAATTCAGCTTTTGTGTTGTTACTATTGACACTTTCCGTGTATGTCCTTTTGCTTAGTTCAGCTTTGTCACTATTAGTGTTACGTTCGTTCAGCGTAAAAATAAAATTCTTTATTTAGTTTCAGGCCGTAACTACACTTTCATTTATAGCTCAAATAACAGCAGCAACTGACGTAAGCCAAACGATAGTGTACAACTGCTCCAGTTAAAATTCAGTTTTTATGATTCATGTATATCTTATACCTCTGGAAGAAGTATACACCCACCGTTGATGTTTATATATTCTTTGAAGCGGTTTGCTAAAACTGATATGAGATTTATTTACTTTTCCATACATATACAACTCAGTCATTTAAGTATGACATCTCTGCGTGTCCGAAAAATCTGTGAATATTCTTATTTAATTTTGCAATTGATTCATCAGCAGTTCGATAACCTGTACCAGGTAACGGCCTCGACATGTCTTTTCCAGGCCAGTCTGGCCCCTGATACATTTGTTTATTTCTTTGTCTTTCCTACTGATTTCCAGCACGTATCTGGTAGTGATTTTACTCTTAGCGTTTGGTAATTTATTGAACTTTTATTTAGACCGTATACTGCTACGTGTACACTACTACTTTTTTTAAATTTTTTTTAATTTGCAGGTTCATCTATTTGAGAAAGAACAGTGACGAGAAAGAATGATGGCTTCTTGTTAAAACACTAAGGTTGTCGTAGAACTTATTGATTGTTTAGTTGCTTAGATAACCAGCATCGTGTTTAATATAATGCTCATCTAAAACACAGAAGCTCTTAATTTTGTGGTGTCATTCCAAGATAAACTTAAATGCTATCGAATTTCCACCTTCGTACTTACTTTCATTAAGTGAAATTAAATAGTTTTCATTCATTTACCCTAGTAAATTATTTTGTTCTTTAAGAAAACTCATTACTCAATGCAAACATCCTTCGTCGATGTGTTTCAAAACTAAACGTACTGTTACTTACATATTGTTTGCCATGTAAATACTTTTTCAATAAGTATTCAACTGACAGATTTTCATAAAGACACAAGTGAAAGTACACTTTTTTTACAAATAAAATACTACAGGATACACATAATACGCAATTCTTATTTTTCACCTTCTCAGTAAATTAAATTGGTTTATTCACCACTTTAGAATACAATACATTGCCACTTATTCAAAAAACTCGAAGTAGTGGGAAACATATGTGTACTGCCCCATGACTGGAACGTAATTGATTAAATCACTTATATTTTATTTCAATGAATTGTCATAATAGCTGCAGGAGATTTGACATAGGTTCGGGCTACTTCGTGTATAGACCACAGTCGACCTGGTGAAGATTAAAGCTGGTGGCGTGAAATTCCCATTTCGTTCCAAGAACAGCTGACATATCTCCTTGTATCTCTGTGTCGCTCATGCAACAAAGTAAACACAAAACAAATACTTTGTATTTTCACACTGAGGTGCCAGAGAAACTGGTATAGGCATGTGTATTTAAATAGAGAGATACAGGCAGAATATGGAGCTGCGGTCGACAACGCCAGTATAAGACAACAAATGTGTGGCGCAGTTGTTAGATCGGTAACTGCTGCTACAATGGCAGGTCATCAAGATTTAAGTGAGATTGAACGTGGTGTTGTAGTCGGCGCAGGAGCGATTGGACACATCTCCGAGGTAGCGATGAAGTAGGGATTTTCCCGTACAACCATATCAAGAGTGTACCATGAATATCAGGAATCCGTAAAACATCAAATCTCCGACATCGCTGCGACCGGAAGAAGATCCTGCAAGAACGGGGCCAACGATGACTGAAGAGAATCGTTCAATGTGACAGAAGTGCAACCCTTCTGCAAATTGCTGCAGATTTTAATGCTGGGCCATCAACAAGTGTCGGCGTGCGAACCATTCAACGAAACATCATCGATATGGGCTTTCGGAGCCGAAGGAACACTCGTTTACCCTTGATGACTGCACTACACTAAGTTTTACGCCTCGCCTGGGCCCGTCAACACCGACATTGGACTGTTGATGACTGGAAACATGTTGTCTGGTCGGACGAGTCTTGTTTCAGATTGTATCGAGCAGATTGACATGTACGGATATGGAGTCAACCTCAAGAATCCATGGATCCTGCATGTCAGCAGGGGACTGTTCAAGCTGGTGAAGGCTCTGTAATGGTACGGGAGGTGCGCAGTTGGAGTAATACGGGACCCCTGATACGTGTAGATACGACTCTGACAGGTGACACGTGCATAAGCATCCTGTCTGATCACCTGCATTCATTCATGTCCATTGTGCATTCGGACGGACTTGGGCAATTCCAGCAGGACAATGCGACACCCACACGTCTAGAAGTGCTACAGGGTGGCTCCAGGAACACTTCTGAGTTTAAACACTTCCGCTGTCCACCAGACTCCCCAGACATGAAAATTATTGAGCACACGTGGGATGCCTTGCAACGTGCCGTTCAGAAGAGATCTCCACCCCCTCGTACTCTTTCGGATTTATGGACAGCCCTGCAGGATTCATGGTGTTAACTACCTCCAGTACTACTACAGACATTAGTCGAGTCCACGCCACGGCGTGTTGTGGTTCTTCTGCGTGCTCGTGGGGGCCCTACCCGGTATTAGGCAAGTGTACCAGTTTCTTTGGCTCTTCAGTGTATATTAAGTAATTATTAACATAAAAATCAGTAACACTGAAATGTGACGTATAATTTCTTTGCTGTTTTGTAGGTGGAAATATTGACAGTGATACTGCCCAAAATTCTGTATCGCTACAGGCCGCATGTTTCGACTTTGAACAAATTCTAGTTGGACTGCCAGTACAAGCGATTCGTGGCAGTTATTCTACGATAACATTTATAAAGAAGTATAAGTATTTCTCACTTTTTTCCTGTTTGAGTAAAACGACTTTTTTTATAAGAACAAATACAATAATCTGACTATGATGTATGTTATTTGTTATGAAGAAAATACTCATGTATATGAACCATGTTGTTGTTGTTGTGGTCTTCAGTCCTGAGACTGTTTTTATGCAGCTCTCCATGCTACTCTATCCTGTGCAAGCTTCTTCACTCCCAGTACCTACTGCAACCTACATCCTTCTGAATCTGCTTAGTGTATTCATATCTTGGTCTCCCTCTACGATTTTTACCCTCCACGCTACCCTCCAATACTAAATTGGAGATCCCTTGATGCCTCAGAACATGTCCTACCAAGCGATCCCGTATTCTAGTCAAGTTGTGCCACAAACTCCTCTTCTCCCCAATTCTATTCAATACCTCCTCATTAGTTATGTGATCTACCCATCTAATCTTCATCATTCTTCTGTAGCACCACATTTCGAAAGCTTCTATTCTCTTCTTGTCCAAACTATTTATCGTCCATGTTTCACTTCCATACATGGCTACACTCCATACAAATACTTTCAGAAACGACTTCCTGACACTTAAATCTATCCTCGACGTTAACAAATTTCTCTTCTTCAGAAACGCTTTCCTTGCCATTGCCACATTTTATATCCTCTCTACTTCGACCATCATCAGTTATTTTGCTCCCCAAATAGCAAAACTCCTTTACTACTTTAAGCGGTCCATTTCCTAATCTAATACCCTCAGCATCACCCGATTTAATTCGACTACATTCCACTACCCTGTTTTGCTTTTATTGTTCTTCATCTTATATCCTCCTTTCAAGACACTGTCCATTCCGTTCAGATGCTCTTCCAAGTCCTTTGCTGTCTCTGACAGAATTACGATGTCATCGACGAACCTCAAAGTTTTTATTTCTTCTCCATGGATTTTAATACCTACTTTGAACTTTTCTTTTGTTTCCTTTACTGCTTGCTCAATATACAGATTGAATAGCATCTGGGAGAGGCTACAACCCTGTCTCACTCCCTTCCCAACCACTGCTTCTCTTTCATGTCCCTCGACTCTTATAATTGCAATCTGGTTTCTGTACAAATTGTAAATAGCCTTTCGCTCCCTGTATTTTACCCCCGCCACCTTCAGAACTTGAAAGTGAGTATTCCAGTCAACATTGTCAAAAGCTTTCTCTAAGTCTACAAATGCTAGAAATGTAGGTTTGCCTTTCCTTAATCTATTTTCTAAGATAAGTCGTAGGGTCAGTATTGCCTCACGTGTTCCAATATTTTTACAGAATCCAAACTGATCTTCCCCGAGATCAGCTTCTACCAGTTTTTCCATTCATGTTAGTATTTTACAGCCGTGGCTTATTAAACTGATGGCTTATTAAACTGATAGTTCGGTAATTTTCACATCTGTCAACCCCTGCCTTCCTTGGGATTGGAATTATTATATTCTCCTTGATATGAACCATATTAAGTCATAATGCTTAAGTTCGGTAATGAAGTTATCTTTGTAAAGCAATATGCGTCTTTTGTCTGACATATTTCACTTGCCACTGCTTTCTTTACCTTTCTTCCTCCTAGCCACGATCTGTTAAGACGCATCTGTTAAAGTAAGTTCCTTCAAGTGAGAATTATTACTCATTTCTGTTCAAACATTGTGTTATGTTCTTTTATTTTGCAACACTAATACCTCTGGTATGTTATTTTCAGGTTTTACAATGGAAGTGCGGGTGAGTCTTATGTTATGAACGAAAGTAACCGGCTTTGGCGATATCTGCATTGCTGCCATTGCGACCACATCACCTTCAAAACTACTGTTGCCTGCCTGTTACTTAACTAACGAAGTCCGATTGCCCCGCGCGAATAACATTGGTGCACGAGATATTCCAATCTTGCACGGTCGCGAAAACCCGGAGTCAAGCCAGCTATTTCCAAAGAGTGAAATCTCGTGTCTCATAGGAACTCAGTCTGTAGAACTTTTGTCTGCTTGACTCACGCTCTGTAAAGGGTGAGATAATCATACCACAAATCTGACAAAAAGGATGCCCTTCATCGATCAGACAGCGGGAATAACTTCTTCAATGAACGACACACAGACTGAGACGAGAAAGAGAGTAAGCTGAATTGTAGCATCTTTTACCTTGAATGCAATAAATTGATCATTTAAGCGCAAAAAATTGGTGCCCCACTGATCCGCGCCTACAGTAAGCGAAGGGAAAATCTAGGCGTACCACTGCTACTCGAGGTGAGGTAGTCAACGCCGTCAATCGGTTCAGCAGATCGTTTATTGCTGCTGCTGAGAGACAGCCTCTTTCCGACATTGTTCCATTATTTTCACCGGGATTGTTATAACAGTGAAGGCTTTTGGTACGCTGAATTCCCGTCCCCTTTGTTCTGCTACTAAGGAGTATTAATTTGCACCTCAGGCAGAGAACCCGATAGAGTGGCACTACAAAGATATGCGCAGAAACAACAAAGGACTTGGAAGAGCTGTTGAACGGAATGGACAGTGTCTTGAAACGAGGATATAAGACGAACATCAACAAAAGCAAAACGAGGATAATGGAATGTAGTCGAAATAAGTCGGGTGATGCTGAGGAAATTAGATTAGGAAATGAGACACTTAAAGTAGTAAATGAGCTTTGCTATTTGCGGAGCAAAATAACTGACGATGGTTGAAGTAGAGACGATATAAAATGTAGACTGGCAATGGCAAGGAAAGCGTTTCTGAAGAAGAGAAATTTGTTAACATCGAGGATAGATTTAAGTGTCAGGAAGTCGTTTCTGAAAGTATTTGTATGGAGTGTAGCCATGTATGGAAGTGAAACATGGACGGTAAATAGTTTGGACAAGAAGAGAATAGAAGCTTTCGAAATG
Source organism: Schistocerca americana (assembly GCF_021461395.2). Taxonomy (NCBI): domain Eukaryota; kingdom Metazoa; phylum Arthropoda; class Insecta; order Orthoptera; family Acrididae; genus Schistocerca; species Schistocerca americana. Next base: position 592,840,900 of record NC_060125.1, on the reverse strand, counting down.
TGGTGCTACAGAATAATGTTGAAGATTAGGTGGTTAGATCACGTAACTAATGAGGAGGTATTGAATAGGATTGGGGAGAAGAAGAGAAGTTTGTGGCACAACTTGACTAGAAGACGGGATCGGTTGGTAGGACATGTTCTGAGGCATCAAGGGGTCACAAGTTTAGCATTGGAGGGCAGCTTGGAGGGTAAAAATCGTTGACGGAGACCAAGAGATGAATACACTAAGCAGATTCAGAAGGATGTAGGTTGCAGCAGGTACTGGGAGATGAAGGAGCTTGCACAGGATAGAGTAGCATGGAGAGCTGCATCAAACCAGTCTCAGGACTGAAGACCACAATAACAACAGAGCCAGATTGGAGTCTGAATACTGAATAGAGACCAGCCAGATCCAAGTACGACACTGATCTGTGCCCACCGTACAGAATCTGCCCTGAATGACTTCACTAAGGATTTCAACTGAGCCTTTTCTTTGTTATCGAGCTCTTAAGTCTGTCTTCGTGGGCACAAGCTGTCAACTACCACTCTTCAGACCAAAACTTGCGGTAATATTTAATTTTTCATTATATTCGCCATTATTTTCGAAGGATAATTCCATTTGTGAGTCCATAGCTGGTACCACTGTTACATCTCATTTTCTGTCCGTGCATGTGTAATTTCCTGTGGTTATTGTCCACAACGCGGTCGGCCTCTGGTGGGAGGAGGCTTTCTGCAGCCTGGAGTGAACGGGCTGAACTCTCCCTAATCCTTCTACATGGCTCCATGATCAGAACCTATATGGCTGGCTTACAGGGAGAGTAATTTTCCGGCAACGGCCAGAATTTCCAACGTCCATTGCAGAATAAGTTCTTAAAGTCATGCCAGAAGGCAGGACCTCACAGAAGCGCTGAAAGCATTAGCAGTAAATGGACAATGAGAATTTCGTGAATGACGCCACACACACACACACACACACACACACTCACACACACACACACACACACACACAAGGCTAAAGGTTAAATAATAATATAGACATTTTTGAGGGCTCGCAAAATAGCGAAGTCGGCCGTCATCCCTCGTGGGGTTCAAATGCAAGTCGTGGACTCTCTGGGGCGGGGGGCAAAGGTTGGGTTTTAAAGTATGTACACCACTGGCCATTAAAATTGCTACACCAAGAAGAAATGCAGCTGATAAACGGGTATTCATTGGACAAATATATTATACTAGAACTGACATCTGATAACATTTTCACGCAATTTGGGTGCATAGATCCCGAGAAATCAGTACCCAGAACAACCACCTTCTGGCCATAATAACGGCCTTGATACGTCTCGGCATTGAGTCAAACAAAGCTTGGATAGCGTGTACATGTAAAGCTGCCCATGCAGCTTCAACACGATACCACAGTTCATCAAAAGTAGTGACTGGCGTATTGTGACGAGCCAGTTGCTCGGCCACCATTGACCAGACGTTTTCAATTAATGAGAGACCTGGAGAATGTGCTGGACAGCGCAGCAGTCGAACATTTTCTGTATCGAGAAAGGCCTGTGCAGGACCTGCAACATGCGGTCGTGCATTATTCTGCTGAAATGTAGGGTTTTGCAGGGATCGAATGAAGGGTAGAGCCACGGGTCGTAACACATCTGAAATGTAACGTCCACTGTTCAACGTGGAGTCAATGCGAACAAGAGGTGACTGAGACGTGTAACCAATAGCACCCCATACCAACACGCTGGGTGATACGCCAGTAAGCCGGTCGGTGTGGCCGTGCGGTTCTAGGCGCTTCGGTCTGGAAACGCGTGACCGCTACGGTCGCAGGTTCGAATCCTTCCTCGGGCATGGATGTGTGTGATGTCCTTAGGTTAGTTAGGTTTAAGTAGATCTAAGTTCTAGGGGACTGATGACCACAGATGTTAAGTCCGATAGTGCTCAGAGCCATTTGAACCATTTTTGATACGCCAGTATGGCGATGACGAATACACGCTTTCAGTGTGCGTTCACCCCGATGTCGCCAAACACGGATGCGACCATCATGATGCTGTAAACAGAACCTGCATTCATCCGAAAAAATGACGTTTTGCCATTCGTGCACCCAGCTTTGTCGTTGAGCACACCATCGCAGGCGCTCCTGTCTGACATGCAGCGTCAGCGGTAACCGCAGCCACGGTCTCCGAGCTAATAGTCCATGCTGTTGCAAACGTCGTCGAACTGTTCGTGCAGATGGTTGTTGTCTTGCAAACGTCCCCATCTGTTGACTCAGGGATCGAGACGTGGCTGCACGATCCGTTACAGCCATGCGGATAAGATGCCTGTCATCTCGACTGCTAATGATACGAGGCCGTTGGGACCCTGCACGGCGTTCCGTATTACTCTCCTGAATCCACCGATTCCATATTCTGCTAACAATCATTGGATCTCGACCAACGCGAGCAGCAATGTCGCGATACGATAATGTGCAATCGCGATAGGCTACAATCCGACCTTTATCAAAGTCGGAAACATGATGGTACGCATTTCTCCTCCTTACACGAGGCATCACAACGTTTCGCCAGGCAACGCCGATCAATTGCTGTCTGGGATGAGAAATCGGTTAGAAATTTTCCTCATGTCAGCACGTTGTAGGTGTCGCCACCGGCGCCAACCTTGTGTGAATGCTCTGAAAAGCTAATCATTTGCTTATCACAGCATCTGCTTCCTGTCAGTTAAATTTCGCGTGTGTAGCACATCATCTTCGTGGTGTAGCAATTTTAATGGCCAGTTGTGTATTACTTCGGAAGTCTTAAGTTAGTGATACTTTTACATCAACAAGGCTACTTTTCCAGTAGAGAAAGCCTTCATATCATTAAAAAGCACGCTCCCTTGTGTGAGTGTATAATTTGTATAGTTCTGCTTAGACACCTTCCTAATTTGTTGGCGAGAGGTGCGTGTTAGTGAGCGTGGACTCGCTGGATTTAGATAGCCCTCAGAGCGTAGATGGACTTGGCTAGCGTTACATCATGCCAATAAATGTTACTTGTTTTTGTGCAAATTTGAGTGGTGCTTTTCGTGTGAATCTTCCCTTATGTAAAAAGGCAGAATACGGCGCTGCGATCGGCAACGCCTATACAGGGAACTCTTTCAATTATTTATTGCACAACAACCAAACATTGTACAGATATCATACATAAGCAATTTTGAAGTGTATACCTCCAAAGCGTAGTTTGGTAATTTGCCGATAGCCAGCGCTAGTCGCAAACATGGCGAGTTCAGGTGCGGAGCGATCTCTCCCTGTGTTGGAGTTCGACAAAAACAACTGTGCTACAGGTGTTCAACGGATGTTTAGAACCAAGTACAGTAAGAAGCCACCGACGAGGAAGGCCATTTACCACTGGCCCAACAAATTCGTTACGACGGGTTGCTTGTGCCGAGCAAAGAGAAGGGGATGTCCTAGTAGGAGTGAAGAGAATGTGGAGCGTGTACGAGAGACATTCATAAGGATTCCAAAGAAATCGGTATGTCTTGCATCCCTTGAACTCGAAATGGGTCCAATGACAGTGTGGAAAGTCCTGCGACAGAAGCTGTCTATGAAACCATTCAAATTGGAGCTATTGCAGAGGCTCCGTGACGCCGACAAAGACAAGGGTTTTGAGTTTTGTTCGCAGTTGCAATAATTGAATGAGGATGTGAAGGGCATTGTTGATCGCTTAATTTTTAGCGACAAAGCCACTTTTCACACTAATGAGAAAGTGAACACGCATAATTGTCGAAGCCGGGGTACAAAGCATTCACACGAATACATTGAATTTGAGCGTTATTCCCCAAAGGAAAATGTTTTTTGTGCCTTGTCACCTCGGAAACTGTATGGGCCATTCTTCTTCGCCGAGAGCACTGTCACTGGATATTCCTACTTGAACATGTTGCAGCAATGGCTGACGCCTCAAATGCAATCGGACTCTCCGTTCATCTTTCAGCAGGACGAGGCTCTATCCCATTTTCACCGTAAAGTTCGTGGGTACCTGAGCACGGAGCTGCCACATCGATGGATCGGCCATGCTACAGAAGGGGACAGCTGTTTCATGAAATGGCCTCCCCAATCACCAGATCTCACTCTGTGTGACTTTTCTCTGTGGGGACACATTAAAGATCTGGTGTATGTACCGCCTCTACCACGTGATGTAGCAGAGCTCTGGGAGAGAATACGGGAAGCGACTGCCACAGTCGACAATGCCATGCTGGGACGGGTATGGCAAGAATTCGATTACCGTATTGACGTCTGCTGGGTCACTCATGGTTCGCATATCGAATGTTTGTAAAAACACTTTCAGAGTTTCTCTTTAAAATGCAATACGTATGACATCTGTACAGTGTTTATGCAATAAATAATTGAAAGTGTTCCTGGACTTTATGTGCACCCTGTACAAGACAAGTGTCTGGCGCAGTCGTTAGGTCGGTTACTGCTGCTACAGTGGAGGCTATAAAGATTCAAGTGAGTTCGAACGCGGCATCGTTATGTTGCCACACAGAGAGTTCGATTTCCAGCAAGGCAAGCTGAAACCTTCCACCAAAAATGAGCAAATACAAAGACAAACTTTCTTGATGATTATACCTGCATTGAAATATACGACTTGAAAGGACATGTTGTAAGTAAGGTTCCAGTGGCACTGCTTCAAACATTTATTGACTATTATAACAGCTGTTCCGGAAGATTTCCATTTTCAAGTACGTCTACATTGTCTTGACATATATATAACATCTGCTGTGACTGCATCTGGTGACTGTTCTCGTTATAAATGGTTCAAATGGCCCTGAGCACTATGAGACTTAACATCTGTGGTCATCAGTCCCCTAGAACTTAGAACTACTGAAACCTAACTAACCTAAGGACATCATACACATCCACGCCCGAGGCAGGATTCGAACCTGCGACCGTAGCGGTCACGCGGTTCCAGACTGAAGCGTCTAGAACCGCACGGCCACATCGGCCGGCCGTTCTCGTTATATCTCACGTGAAATTCTAAAATATCGATTTAACGTCGATTTTGTCCTGTTTTATACAGTGTGGAGTAATATTTTGATACAATATAGTAAATATTTCCTGTAATTTTTTGAGTGTTCACACCATATACAACAATATAAAGCATCTATGGCGTGAAGTGTCGAAAGATTACAGGAAATATTTACAATATTCTATAAAAATATCAGGCCATACTGTATAAAACAGCACAAAATCGACGTGAAATCGATATTTTAGAATTTCACGTGAGATATAACGAGCACAGTCACCAGATACAGTCACATCAGATGTTATATATGCGTCAGGACGACATCGAAATCTTCCAGAACAGCTGTCGTAATAATCAACAAATGTTTTAAGCAGTGATACTGGAACCTTACTTAAAAAAAAAACTCATTGTGACATGTGAATGCAATTTCACAGGCTGCAGCCCAGAAACTAGTTGCAAAAGAATAGAATGTAAATAAAAAATAAATAAAAGCGACAAATTTTAGCAGGGGAACTTCTACTTCCAAAATAAATATTTATAATATTGAAAGAGGATAAAGTAAAGGACCAAAATATAAAAAATGAGTTGATGCATATGGCGAAGTGCTCAATTAGGAATTAGAGGTTGGCAATAGTACAGGGTGAGCAAGATAAAACTGGAAAACTGGCTCAGAGGCATTCTACATCAGAGCGTAGTTTACTGTTGAAGTTACGGCAGTGGACATTCCTAGAAGAGTAAATAAGTATAGTGATTTCTCATTTTTATATGTCTTGAAAAGATCATGGAGATAATCACAGAAAGTGAAGGTTTACCAGCAGCTGCTCTTCCCGCGAAGTGTTCCCTACTGGAACAGGAAAGATACGATGTGACAATGGTACACGAAGTACACACCGACACACACCGCAACGTGGCTTGTGGAGTGTACATGTACATGTAGGATTGACCCTTGGTAATGATCATCGCAGAACATTCTAGATACTGCCACCGGTGAAGTCTAGGCGGCACTCTGCTCAATTTATCAAATTGCAAGACACATACAGCATCCCTGCCTAAGGGACAGCAACCGTAGAGTTTTCAATGTTCAACTTAAGCTCTCCCAGGGTGCGAGGATTATTTGAGTATACTGTGAGGTGGTCTACGCTGGGTTCGATGCGGAAAAATTAACACCCCGGCAGACAATGAGCAACAGGTTTATTAATAACATAAAGTCACACTTCTCCATTTTGGAGCATAAATTTACAAGAAAAAAAAATAGTTCCTCAATCTAAGTCTCTGTCTTACGAGTACTGTACACTTTTGATACTATAAGTCACAGTTTAACTGTTCAAATGGAATGGCTAAGTCACAGACGATATGAGAGAGAGACAAAACACTTAACTAACATGCAGTGAGACGACTGTCTCTAAATGCACAGTAACGAGCCAAGGTATCAAAGTCTGGCAGACCCTAGCATCGAGAGGCCAAGTGTCTGCATAGCCAGAATGAAGACTGCTGGCGGCTCCACGTAGCTACAGAAGGCAATGATTCCAGATTGGCTAACTGCAGCTGCAAGATGCGAACTGGGAAACGGTTTAATGGGCAGAAGCATATACACTGATCAGCCAGAACATGATCACCAACCTAATAGCCAGGATGTACACTTTTGCCATGGATAACAGCGACAGCGCGTCATCGCATGGAAGTAATAAAGTCTTGGTAAGTCGCTAGGGGAAGTTGACACTACATCTGCACACAGAAGTCACCTAATTCCCATAAATTCCGTGGAGGGGGCGATGAGCTCTGACGCCATGTTCAGTCACATTTGAGATGTGTTCGATCGGGTTCAGATCTTTCGAGTTGGGGGGACCAGCACATCAACTGGAACTCGCCACTGTGTTTCTCGAACCACTCCAGCACGCTCCTGGCCTTGTCACTTAGAGCATTATCTTGCTGAAAAATGTCACAGCCGTTGGGAAACATGATCGTCATGAAGGGGTGTACGTGGTCTGCAACCAGTGTACGATACTCCTTGGCCGTCACGATGCCTTGCACGAGCTCCACTGGACACATGGATGCCCTTAACAATCTTCCCCAGAGCATAATGGAGCCGCCACCACCCTGTCTCCGTCCTGCAGTATAGTTGTCAAGGAACTGTTCTGTTGGTAGACGACAGATTCGCACGCTCCCACGGACATGGTGAAGAATGTATCGTGATTCATCAGACCGTGCAACGCTCTGCCATTGTGCCAACTCTTAGTGTCGATGGTCACGTACTGATTTCAGTCGAAGTTTCCGACATTGTGGTGTTAACCTTGGCACATCCATGGGTCATCGGCTGCAGAAGCCCATCTTTAGGAGCATTCAGAGCACTGTGTGTTCAGACACACTTGTACTCTGCCCAGCATTAATTTCTGATGTTAGTTCCGCCACAGTTCGCCATTTGTCCTGTTTTACCAGTCTGCCCAGCCTATAACGTCAGACATCTGTAACGAGGGGTATCTGCCCAACACCACGTCATCTGGTCGTGGTTTCACCTTGGTTTCGCCTTGTGTTGGAGATACTCACCACAGCACTCCTCGAACACCCACGTCGTCCAGTTTCCGAAATGTTCATGCCGAGCTTCTGGGCCATCACAATCTGCCCTTGGTCTAACTCGTAAATCGCTCGCCATCCCCATTCTACACACTGACAGCCTGCTCATTGATACTACATGCACCGTGCGTGTGTCTGACTAGCAGACATTCCTCGCCAGGTGACGCTACTATCGCCCGGACCGGTTTATATTGGTAGCAGGTCGGTGGATATAATGTAATGGCTGATCAGTGTCGGTGCGCAATAGCTGCATCTCCCAGGAGCGATGGCACTGCTGTCTGTTCTCCAGATGACCGACCGGAGTCGCATCAGTGGCGTCTGGAATTCTTCTGGGGCCTATGGCTTGTTATTGTTATTACCATACTGATACACTGTGTTTTGTTTTGCGTTGTTATGGCCCAGCGGTTTTGGACATAGGCAACTCATGCCGCCATATTGTCATACTGGTCGGCTGTTGATTAGATTAGATTAGATTAATGCTAGTTCCATGGATCATGAATACGATATTTCGTAATGATGTGGAAAGAGTCAAATTTTCCAATACATGACATAATTAAGCTAATTTAACAACTTAATTAAGTTAATATGACAACTTTTTCATTTTTGTTTTTTTTTAATTTTTTATAATTTTTTATTTGGTTGTTTTTCTTTTTTCCTTAATCTATATCTAAAAATCCCTCTATGGAGTAGAAGGAGTTGTCATTCAGAAATTCTTTTAATTTCTTCTTAAATACTTGTTGGTTATCTGTCAGACTTTTGATACTATTTGGTAAGTGACTAAAGACTTTAGTGGCAGTATAATTCACCCCTTTCTGTGCCAAAGTTAGATTTAATCTTGAATAGTGAAGATCATCCTTTCTCCTAGTATTGTAGTTATGCACGCTGCTATTACTTTTGAATTGGGTTTGGTTGTTAATAACAAATTTCATAAGAGACTATGTATACTGAGAAGCTACTGTGAACATTCCTAGATCCTTAAATAAATGTCTGCAGGATGATCTTGGGTGGACTCCAGCTATTATTCTGATTACACACTTTTGTGCAATAAATACTTTATTCCTCAGTGATGAATTACCCCAAAATATGATGCCATATGAGACAATGAGTGAAAATAGGCGTAGTAAGCTAATTTACTAAGATGTTTATCACCAAAATTTGCAATGACCCTTATTGCATAAGTAGCTGAACTCAAACGTTTCAGCAGATCATCAATGTGTTTCTTCCAATTTAATCTCTCATCAATGGACACACCTAAAAATTTTGAATATTCTATCTTAGCTATATGCTTCTGATTAAGGTCTATATTTATTAATGGTGTCATACCATTTACTGTATGGAACTGTATGTACTGTGTCTTATCAAAATTCCGTGAGAGTCCGTTTACAAGGAACCACTTAGTAATTTTCTGAAAGACATTATTGACAATTTCATCAGTTAATTCTTGTTTGTCAGGTGTGATTACAATACTTGTATCATCAGCAAAGAGAACTAACTTTGCCTCTTCATGAATATAGAATGGCAATTCATTTAATATATATTAAGAACAACAAAGGACCCAAGACCGACCCTTGTGGAACCCCATTCTTGATAGTTCCCCAGTTTGAGTAATGTGCTGATCTTTGCATATTATGAGAACTGCTTATTTCAACTTTCTGCACTCTTCCAGTTAGGTACGAATTAAACCACTGTCCCACTCATGCCACAATACTTGAGCTTGTCTAGCAGAATTTCATGATTTACACAATCAAAAGCCTTTGAGAGATCACAAAAAATCCCAATGGGTGGTGTTCGGTTATTCAGATCATTCAAAATTTGATTGGTGAAAGCATATATGGCATTTTCTGTTGAAAAACCTTTCTGAAAACCAAACTGACATTTTTTTAGTGCTTCATTTTTACAGATACATGAAGCTACTCTGTATGTCCAGATCTTCAATTTGCCCCACAGGTTAAAGCCACATGGGGGGAGATCACACCATCGAGGTGGCCTGGAGCTTGCACTACCCCTGATGCTTATCCTCTGCTCACCAAACACTTCTTGCGCTCGTGACAAAGTTGTCAAGGCGATGTGTGCTGGAGATGTCCATACAGACGTTCATCTGCTGTGAATTGATCCACGTATGAGTTAAACAGTTTGTGACAGGAATGGTGGATACATTAATCGTAACGAACAGCCACTTTACGGCTCTAGTAATTAATTAATTTTGGGTGTAAGGCAGATTTGTAATTTCCATATCAAGACTATGCTATTTCTGCGAATTAAGAGTCTTAATTTGGGTTTCGAAGAATAAACTCAAAATAATGAAATTTTAACCAAAAAACTTTTGACGATGATTTAGAATAGTGATTTTTTTGCGAGATTTTAAAGAAATTCGGGTTTGTTTAGGACAAATGGGAAATTTTTGGGGCGAATACGATTAACAACAAATTTGAGACACTCTACCAGTTAGCTAAATTCATTAAATAATATCTTTACAGTAGAGGTGGCTGACAAGGATTAGGTAACGGAGATTTCTGTCACTGTTGGGGATGTCATCTTATCTATGTTTTAAATCTGACAATCGGTCTTGTTGCCTGCGGGTTGCCAATGGCTTCTGGTCGACGGGTGTTTCAATCGCTCACTGCACGTCTCTGGGTAGAAAGTGGACTCACAACTCCATAAGAAGTCGATACAGCGATGTCCCTCTTCATGAGTACTCACTGCCGCTAAAATTCTGTATATAGAGGAGACTGTTGTGCCTGCAAGATAGTGCATCTAGGAACATACAATATTTCCTGGTCGGTGTTTGAGACTAGTGACGGATTTTAGTAGCACACGTAGGAATGTTCACCAGAAATTACCATGAGAAGTTTCCGGCATTTTCTACTGTTTTCTTTGTTGTGAGTCATGAGGTTCAGCGTTTGTAAATAGAGAGCGGCCCATAAAATGTAGACTGCCTTTGGTAGTCAATATTAATGAAACAAAATGACATATTGTTACAATTCTTGCACGGAGGGAAGGTCATTTTATGTGTTAAAAGCGACCTGCTATCAGCAGCCAGACAACGTCAATGCCGCTGAACTGTTGACCAAACTACGGCTATCATTGTTGCAGGAGTGATAGCCGCAGAGGAAGCTTTCTCGTGGCTTGTTCAGTGTAACTGCCTTCTCTTCATAAACTTCCTTTTTTAAGGTTCCTTGTAGGTAGAAGTCAAAAGGACCTTGATGGGTATTCAACAGCTCCTCTTCGACCAGTCGATCGTCGAGGTAGATTTTTATCCAAACACGTTTTGACATCTCTGTGGCAGTGAGCCGGAGATTCGTCTTGTGGTAGGTAAAAATATTTCATTTCCAAACACCTCTCGGATGGCAGGTAAAATCGATGTTTGTATCATATGAAGATACGTCTCACCAGTTGTGGTACTTTCAAAGAAGAATGGGCCACACATTAACACCCAGTAGATTAACATGTGAGGAGTTTCAGGAGCCCAGTACACGCAAAAAAAAAAAAAAAAAAAAAAAAAAAAAAAAAAAAAAAAAAAAAAAAAAAAAGGTTCAAATGGCTCTGAGCACTATGCGACTTAACTTCTGGGGTCATCAGTCGCCTAGAACTTAGAACTAATTAAGCCTAACTAACCTAAGGACATCACACACATCCATGCCCAAGGCAGGATGCGAACCTGCGACCGTAGCGGTCGCTCGGCTCCAGACTGTAGCGCCTAGAACCGCACGGCCACTCCGGCCGGCCCAGTACACGCAGTTGTGGCGTTTTACAGTACCGTTCAGTCTGAACTGCGCCTCGCCAGACCAGATAACCGTCTCTGCTTAACGTTCATCCTCTCAAAGCATAGCTTAAACTTGCTTCACACGATTTATCCAGAATAAACTGTTGTTTTCGTACTTCCAGTACCACTTCAATACGGCTTTCGTTGTTCAAATGACAATCTTACTTCATTCATTGCTGCACTGTCATCTCCTGGAAATTGCGCGCCAACATCTGCTGAGGAAACAATGGACAACGTTACCTCGCAAAATTACAACCATGTGTCATTTTGTTCCAAATATATTAACTATCAAAGAGTGTCTACATTTTACTGGACCCCTCTGTACTACGAAGTCTACATATTTAAACACTGTATAATATATTAAAGCTATTTAGAGAATATTGTTAAATCTTAAGTTACGAGGTTTATGGTGAATAAAATTCCGTTTATTTTCAAAACTAGTTGTATAAAGTGTGGATAGTTACGCCATACTTTGTCCATAACACATCACCTTCCACTTTAAAAGGCAAGAAGGTCCTCTACCACGCAACACATGATATTTGGAAATGAACTGAGCTTTTTTAAAGTCTTAACAGTTTTCCCTGTCTTGAAAATGGAAATTTATGTCAGTTGTCAATAGCTTCTATTTCAAAAAGTTTTTAACATGTAACTGGTTTTCGATAATGCTTCTTTCTTAATTTGATTTCACTTACTGACTATTGTTGTGTAGTTGATTGGTAATGTAACAGACAAACTGTTAATTGTGTTGCTGAAACTATTTTCTCCGTTGAAAAACTGTTAAATTTGAGCTGGCCGGTGTGACTGAACGGTTCTAGGCGCTACAGTCTGGAACCGCGCGACCACTACGGTCACAGGTTCGAATCCTGCCTCGGGCATGGATGTTGTGATGTCCTTAGGTTAGTTAGGTTCAAGTAGTTCTAAGTTCTAGGGGACTAATGACCTCAGCAGTTGAGTCCCATAGTGCTCAAAGCCATTTGAACCATTTGTTAAATTTGAGTACAGTGTTTGTTCCTAGATTCACGACCATTTTTTTCCTTGCAAAAGTTTTTCGCATTTGGAAAAACCTTACTATTTTCAGTATAAATTTTGAAATTTCAGAAAAACACTGGAACACACCTGAAACCAATGCTGTAATTTCTAAATAAAATAAGGAAATGGATATATAAAATTAGAGAACTTCTGATACAATACTGTCTAGAAGCGAAAGTCTGGGAGGTGTTGTAAGGTACAGTGCACGCAGAATACCGTGACCGGCAGATGCGCAGACGACAGGGCAGTGTGGGGAGGGTGGCAGTGGTGGGGGCTGCGGGCAGGCGCTGTCGGGGAAATACCGAGCGCTGGAGGGGAAGTGCGATTCTAAACTGAAGCCTACACTCACATATTTTGCGCCTTCATGCCCAAATTTGCAAGGTGACCATTAAAAAAGATCTATCACCTCTTCTTTGATTTGAATTCCACCGAAAATGCAGCGATTTATTTTCGCTTGGTTTGTTAACCATTTGTGCCTTTCAGAGATGTGTCACAAGTGGGGAATTTTGAGTAAAACATACACATTTACCTTGTTGCCATGTTCAAATTTCGATATCTCAAACCGTTAAAGAAATATAAGGAATGTTGTGGATATTTCACTCTGGCTTTACTGCTGGCACAGTGCGATCGCAAATGAGTGTGCTATGTCAATGCGTGTGTGAAGTCCTATGGGACCAAACTGCTGAGGTCATCGGTCCCTGAGCTTACACACTACTTAATGAACTTACACAAAGTACAACACACACACGCACCCATGCCCGAGGGAAGACTCGAACCCCCGACCGAGGTAGCCTCGCAGACTGTGACAAGGCGCCTAGACCGAGCGGCTACCCCGTGCGGCTGTGCTATGTCAGATTGATTTTTTCGAGACAGATAGAGACCTCCACCAAGTCTAAAGAAAAATTCAATATGACAGCTAAATTTCATATGGAGAAACATATTATGTAATATGCACCAAACGCAAATTCATAGCGACCCCTACTTTTCGTTGCAAACTTTTTCGAATTTCGTGCAGTGTCTTACTTCCGAGTAAACATCAAAATGGTTCAAATGGCTCTGAGCTCTATGAGGTCATGAGTCCCCTAGACTTAGAACTGCTTAAACCTAACTAACCTAAGCACATCACACACATCCATGCCCAAGGCAGGATTCGAACCTGCGACCATAGCAGCAGTGCGGTTGCAGACTGAAGCGCCTAGAAACGCTCGGCCGCAGCGGCCGGCAAATATCACAATAACTATGACCATTAACGAAATGATGGGCACATCATAGTGAACCTGATTATTAGGCAAAAATGAAACTTTTTACCGAATAATCTCTGTAAAATCGTTTGAGAAAGATTGCAGGTCGAATAAAACATAATTACATCATTACTCCGTAACGAGCCAGAGGAGACCACAGACCTATTATACCAAAATACTCAGAAATGTTTCCGATCAGTCTGTCGGTGATATTCTGCCTCACCCTTTATTTTTTGTGAATAAAAGTCCGTCAGCTATCTGTTTTCCTGTTTTTAGGTTTTATTCCCGATATTTACAGTAAATGAAATCTAAAAATCTAAATATAGACATATTAGATTAATCGAAAATGAAATATACAAACGAGATACAGACAAATTACATGTTAGATTCAATTTCCAATACAGATCGGGAATAAAACCGAAATATTGACATCAACGGACTGTTATTTATAAAATGTCCTTATTAGATGTATTAAAAACATACAGTCTAAGGCCACACCTTCTGCTACGAAGACCAAACGATAGGTCTTTTTTTTACTGTTCTAATTGTAATTAAATGATTAATTTCCTATGCATTAGTGACTGTGTCTATTACATGATATACGCCACCACAATTTATAATCTTTCTTCTTCTCATTTGAAGCGTGTTTCCAAAGCCGATGGGGGACATCTTTTACGCTACATACATGGGTGTTACTCATGAAGCTCACACGAACATCACTTACTTTAGTTTTTTGGCTTATACTAATAAAGTTGCAGATTTCTGGAATCATTTTAAATAATAATTGTGGGGATACATCTGCACTGAATTTGGGGCCCTCGTAGCTTCTGCCAGTTGCTAGAAACCGTAAAGTACCTGAAAGCCTCGCAGCTTACAGATTCTCTCGCGACTGTAATCTCTGTCTCTACATATAGCTTGATGACGTTCAATACCTGAGAAAAATATATCTCGTCCATTCTTTTTCCTGGGTCTTTAAGTACAGGACACAAGTTAATTTTTTCCTTTAGGTTAGCCATTTCTTTGCCCATAGCTTTCTCTCGGCTTTTTTCGGTTTGTTTGCTCTAAAATAGTTAAGGCAAAACCCAAATTTTGTGTCTGTTAAACAACAGTAGGACGTACTCCCAACGAACGGAAATTAATAATTCACCATCAGCGATATGTACAGGCCGGCGCTGTACTCGCTGAGTGCAATCGGTTGGGCAATTTGTACGCTGCCACGAAATTGGTCAGTCGGTCGATCGACCGATAAATTGGTATGTGTAGGGCTTTTAATCCCTAAAAATTTGCAAGATCTTCGTTTCTAATGGTCTATTTATAACTGGAACCCTAACCAACCACCCATCCACAAATCACTGCTTTATCAGTCGCGAGTCGCAGAATACAACAGTCTTGTTCGTTTTCTCCTCTACAGCAGTCTTTACAGAAGGCTAGTCAGAGGTCTTTCGACTGTGTAGCTTGTTTTCCTCAGTAAGTGCAGAATTAACGAGACAACTGTAACGTTAGTTCTTACTCCACCATTGATATTCTGCGTCGTAACTCTTGGTAGTCACGAAGCAGCTCCGAAGTTTTCGCAGAATTGTAAACATTTTGATGCCTGCCTATACGCTATTCTTCCGGTATTTAACAGCCTCTTGTAACTGCATAACGATGTTTTGTTATTATCTGTCTGCCTATACGCTATTCTTTCGGTATTTAACAAGCTCTTCTAACTGCATAACGATGTTTTGTTGTTATCATTGCTGATAAGTCGTTATCTTCAACAGATAAATGATATACACGAGGATCGTTCAATAAGCAATGCAACACATTTCTTTCTCCGGCCAGTTTCGGCCGAAAGAATGCGAAATGTGTTGTGAGACGCCGTGGAATGTTCCCGTTTCATTCCCTACAGTTTCGTGGAGTTCCCATACGTGGTGCTACGTAGCTACGCTATGCTATAAGTAGCCTTCGCCGGCCGAAGTGGCCGTGCGGTTAAACGCGCTGCAGTCTGGAACCGCAAGACCGCTACGGTCGCAGATTCGAATCCTGCCTCGGGCATGGATGTTTGTGATGTCCTTAGGTTAGTTAGGTTTAACTAGTTCTAAGTTCTAGGGGACTAATGACCTCAGCAGTTGAGTCCCATAGTGCTCAAAGCCAAGTAGCCTTCAAAATGGTGTCTGCAACCCAGGTGAGTTCTAAGCAGAGACCTGTCACTGAATTTCTTTCGGCGGAAAACCGGAGCATCGCTGATATTCACTGACGTTCGTAGAATTTCTGCGGAGCCTATAACAACGCAAGGTCTCACACAAATGCGCGCACCCGAGAGGAGGTCAGAAAACTTCTTTGGGCTGTTCTTTTTCATCCACTCTACAGACCGCATTGCGCACCTTTCGATTTCCATCTGTTTGGCCCACTGGAGGGCGGACTCCGCGGGAAGCAGTACCTAGACGATGAGGAGGTTACTAGTGCAGCAAGACGTTGGCTGCGACGTAGATCAGTAGAGTGGTAACATGCGGGCATACTGCCCCCCCAGTAGGTTGGAATACTGAACAAAACAAAGCTGCTTTCAGAAAAAAAAATGTGTTGCATTACTTATTGAACGTCCCTTGTATTTATTAAAATAACGCATATCGCAGACCACGTAAGTGGGGTACAATTTAAATCTACAGTCGCTAATGTTCTAAAGAGTTTTACTGTCGTACGACCTTGAGTTTGGCCTAATAGTCTTTGTTTCTTTAGAGTTGTTAAAATATCTGTGAAATTAATAAAGACTTCATGCTTCATTTCTGTTTGTATTGCCTATTCTTTGCACCTATACAGACCATAGTGGCCCAATAAAAACTTTAGATGTAATCTTATTTTGCCAGGAAATGGACTAATAAACAGAAAAAATAGAACTGTAGGGTGTGCAGAAATCACATGTTCTATAGAAAAGTGTGTGCTTGTGCAGGTATTGTACTGAAACTGAAAACATCGGACTCTTTGCAAACAGTAAAGGCAGCCTCGAAATGATCGGAAATTGCTGAAAATCGAAATGTTCTGCTCATCATAGCTAACAATTAAGTGTGTATGTTTTTGTGGTGTATTGGCACTGAGCGGCGTGGCTATCGACGAATTAGGTGTACCTCGAGCTTTGGTCAGAACGCGACTTCGTCTCTGTATAGATAACCTGAGAGCTGTAAGCGGAGCAGGCACCAGAAAATAGTGTGGTGGTGAAGCGTTCTTCTTATCTGGCCTCTGATATAATGCCAGTTATGTACTCACTCACACAAAGAAAAACGCGCGACTATACGAACAGTTTCTTCAACGGACTATTTCCTGAGATATCTTAAAAAAAAAAAATGGTTCAAATGCCTCGGAGCACTATGGAACTAACCAGCGATGGTCATCAGGCCCCTAGAACTTAGAACCACTTCAACCTAACTAACCTAAGGACATAACACAACACCCAGTCATCACGAGGCAGACAAAAGCCCTGACCCCGCCGGGAATCGAACCCGGGCGCGGGAAGCGAGAGCGCTACCGCGCAACCACGAGCTGCGGACAGAGATATCTTCAACTTATAACCTAAATTTAGGCAGTGTTTCAGTCAAATGTCGATCCCATACACCATGTAGGGTTGACAACGCCTTACCTTTGCTACTAATTTTCTGAGTTGTTTTATAAGATATATTAAATACAGTGCATTTACATAATCTGTAAATATCTGTGAGTGACTACACTAAACACAACCACTTACATTGTCCATGGTAATACACTACTCGACATTAAAATTGCTACACTACGAAGATGACGTGCTACAGACGCGAAATTTAACCGACAGGAAGAAGATGCTGTGATACGCAAATGATTAGCTTTTCAGAGCATTCACACAAGGTTGGGGCCGGTGGTGACACCTGCAACGTGCTGACATGAGGAAAGTTTCCAACCGACTTCTCATACACAAACAGCAGTTGACCGGCGTTGCCTGGTGAAACGTTGTTGTGTTGCCTCGTGTAAAGAGGAGAAATGCATACCATCACGTTTCCGACTTTGATAAAGGTCGGATTGTAGCCTATCGCGATTGTGGTTTATCGTATCGCGCCATTGCTGTTCGCGTTGGTCGAGATCCAATGACTGTTAACAGAATATGGAATCGGTGTGTTCAGGAGGGTAATACGGAACGCCGTGCTGGATCCCAACGGCCTCGTATCACTAGCAGTCGAGATGACAGGCATCTTATCCGCATGGCTCTAACGGATCGTGCAGCCACATCTCGATCCCTGAGTCAACAGATGTGGACGTTTGCAAGACAACAACCATCTGCACGAACAGTTCGACGACGTTTGCAGCAACATGGACTATCAGCTCGGAGACCATGGCTGCAGTTACCCTTGACGCTGCATCACAGACAGGAGCGCCTGCGATGGTGTACTCGACGATGAACCTGGGTGCACGAATGGCAAAACGACATTTTTTCGGATGAATCCAGGCTCTGTTTACAGCATCGTGATGGTCGCATCCGTGTTTGGTGACATCGCGGTGAACGCACATTGGAAGCGTGTTTTCATCATCGCCATACTGGCGTATCACCCGGCGTGATGGTATGGGGTGCCATTGGTTACACGTCTCGGTCACCTCTTGTTCGCGTTGACGGCACTTTGAACAGTGGACGTTACATTTCAGATGTGTTACGACCCGTGGCTCTACCCTTCATTCGATCCCTGCGAAACCCTACATTTCAGAAGGATAATGCACAACTGCATGTTGCTGGTCCTGTACGGGCCTTTCTGGATACAGAAAATGTTCGACTGGTGCCCTGGCCAGCACATTCTCCAGATCTCTCACCAATTGAAAACGTCTGGTCAATGGTGGCCGAGCAACAGGCTCGTCACAATACGTCAGTCACTACTCTTGATGAACTGTGGTATCGTGTTGAAGCTGCATGGGCAGCTGTACATGTACACGCCATCCAAGCTCTGTTTGACTCAATGCCCAGGCGTATCAAGGCCGTTATTACGGCCAGAAGGTGGTTGTTCTGGGTACTAATTTCTCAGGATCTATGCACCCGAATTGCGTGATAATGTAATGACATGTCAGTTCTAGTATAATATATTTGTCCAATGAATACCCGTTTATCATCTGCATTTCTTCTTGGTGTAGCAATTTTAATGGCCAGTAGTGTACAATCGCTAACATTCTACAGAGTTTTATTGTCGTACGACCTGGAGTTTGGACTAATAACCTTTGTTTCTTTAGAGTTGTTAAAATATCTGTGAAATTAATAAAGACTTCATGCTTGATTTTTGTTTGCATTGCCTATTCTTTGCACCTGTACAGACCATAGTAGCCTAATAAAAACTTTAGATATAATCTTATTTTGACAGGAAATGGACTAATAAACAGAAATAATAAAACTGTAGGGTGTGTAGAAATCACACGTTCCATAGACAAGTGTGTGTTTGTGCAGGTATTGTACTGAAACTGAAAACATCGTACTGTTTGCAAACAGTAAAGGCAGCCTGGAAATGATCGTTAATTGCTGGAAATCGAAATATTCTTCTCATCATAGCTAACAATTAAGTGTGTATGTTTTTGTGGTGTATTTACACTCAGCGGCGTGGTTATCGACGAATTACGTGTACCTTGAGCTTTGGTCAGAACGCGACCTCGTCTCCGTATAGATAACCTGAGAGCTGCAGGTGGAGCATACTCCAAAAAATAGTCTGGCGGTGAAGCGTTCTTCTTATCTGGCCTGTGATATAATGACAGTTACCTACTCACTCTCACAAAAGAAAAATGTTTGACTATATGAACAACTTCTACAACGGACTGTCTTCAACTTAAAACCTAAATTTCAAAATGGTCCAAATAGCTCTGAGCACTATGGGACCTAACATCTGAGGTCAGCAGTCCCCTAGAACTTAGAACTACTTAAACCTAACTAACCTAAGGACATCACACACATCCATGCCCAAGGCAGGATTCGAACCTGCGACCGTAGCGGTCACGCGGTTCCAGACTGAAGCGCCTAGAACCGCACGGCCATACCGGCCGGCAAACCTAAATTTAGGCAGTGTTTCTATTAAACGTCGATTCCATACAGCATGCAGTGTTGACAACGCCATTGCTTTCCTTCTAATTTTCTGAGTTGTTCGATAAGATATATTAAATACAGTGCATTTACATAATCTGTAAATATGTGTGAGTGACTACACTAAACACATCCTCTTACATTGTCCATGGTAATATAATAAGCTTGTTGGTGGTCTGCCATCTGTTTTACCCACGATTGGTCACTCAACTTCATATCCCACCAAACTGCTACTCACGGGTATCTAAATGAGTTGGCTCATTCCAGTTGAAGCTCACTCATGTTGTAGTCCAGAATACGTCATTTAGTAAAACGCAGGCTTGCATATCTAAATGCTTGAAGGAAGTTGCTAAATGTTGTATCGTTTTAAAATCATATCAAGATCTTTTTTGCACACTTGAGGTTTCTATTACGCCATCTACCCTAAAATCTATAGCTTGAAACGTATCGCCATACAAATTTCGTGCACGTATTATAGCTTTCACTTCGGAACAACGTGCAGTTCATCGAGAAACACAGATCCTCGGTTCACTCCCCCGCCCCCACTACCCTGTTACCACCTGTTGTGCAAGTACCAAGATTCTGGGACTCCACCAATCATTTATTCATTAACCATTTACTACAGTATACGAAACGCCGTGCCTATAGAGCTGCTGCTGCTGCGGTACTAAGGCTGTACTCGCCAAACAAGAGTCGCGTAACGCGCCACTGTTAATGTAATAGAGCCACACTCGTTAATTACGCAACGCACCGAAACAAACACTGCGGAGGCACCTGTGCAGCTGCTTCTCTGGACCAACACAAAGGATAAAACGCCTAAATTAGAGCTGCACAGCTGTTAGTCATATGTTGTTGTGGTCTTCAGTCCAGAGACTGGTTTGATGCAGCTCTTCATGCTACTCTATCTTGTGCAACCTTCTTCATCTCCCAGTACCTACTGCAGCCTACATCCTTCTGAATCTGCTTGCTGTATTCATCTCTTGGTCTCCCTCTACGATTTTTAACCTCCACGCTGCCCTCCAGTACTAAATTGGTGATCCATTGATGCCTCAGAACATGTCCTACCAATCGATCCCTTCTTCTAGTCAAGTTGTGCCACAAACTCCTCTTCTCCCCAGTTCTATTCAATACCTCCTCATTAGTTATGTGATCTATCCATCTAATCTTCATCATTCTTCTGTAGCACCACATTTCGAAAGCTTCTATTCTCTTCTTGTCTAAGCTATATATCGTCCATGTTTCACTACCATACATGGCTACACTCCATACAAATACTTTCAGAAACGACTTCCTGACACTTAAATCTATACTCGATGTTAACAAATTCTCTTCTTCAGAAACGGTTTCCTTGCCATTGGCAGTCGACATTTTATATCCTCTCTGTTTCGACCATCATCAGTTATTTTGCTCCCCAAATAGCAAAACTCCTTTACTACTTTAAGCGGTCCATTTCCTAATCTAATACCCTCAGCATCACCCGATTTAATTCGATTACATTCCACTATCCTCGTTTTGCTTTTATTGATCTTCATCTTATATCCTCCTTTCAAGACACTGTCCATTCCGTTCAGCTGATCTTCCAGGTCCTTTGCTGCCCCTGACAGAATTACAATGTCATCGGCGAACCTCAAAGTTTTTATTTCTTCTCCATGGATTTTAATTCGTACTCCGAATTTTTCTTTGTTTCTTGCTCAGTATACAGATTGACTAATATCGAGGAAAGGCTGCAACCCTGTCTCACTCCCTTCCCAACCACTGCTTCCCTTTCATTCCACTCTACTCATATAACGGTCAGTATTCATGCTGCAGATGGTGCGTACACAACCAAATATAACTCAGCTCAGTACTGCGGAATTGGTGCTTAACAGAATACAAATCATATTTACTCTCCCTTCAGAAGAGAGTCGGAAATATTAAGAAAAAGAGAAATACATCCAGGGATCAAAAGTATCTTGACAGCTTTAAGTAATGCGAAATTGACCACTAGATGTCACGAGAGACAGACCCGCCAATACAAAAGGAGACAGGGAGTATTGTGTTATCAACAGAGATGCAGTAACAGTAGAAAGACGTGGTCAGGAAAGCTGTGACTTCGAAGGTGAACAAGTCATTGCATGTGGTAACTGAGATTTGGGGTAACTGAGATTTGTGACACAGTTCAAGCTCACACCCTATCTTCCCTACCCTTTCACTGTTAGGCAGTTGTCGTAGGTCATGAACGGTCATGACGCGATCCAAAGTCATAAACAGCCCAAGTGACCTAAGATAGTCCAAGGTTATGTGACGTCACAAAGTTACCCAATTCTTAAACTTCTTTGGAATGAGAAGATTCTTTGGTCAATCCCCGTCATATTTCATTTTGTTGAATTTCTACTGATTCAAATCAAATTTTTCAATGGAAATACCTACATAACCAGTGCAACCTCCCACTTACATATTGCGCCGATTTGCTAAGAGCCCTGTAGCCACAACGCTCTGTATTCCAGTTCTGTTGAGTCCAGTTTTCTTACATTGCAACCAGTTTCAGTAAATTTCGCAATGCAAATAGCGCAGTTTGCTAAGTATAACCTCTCCTTTTGCATATACAACCATTTGTCCTACGCTTTGGCGTCAAATGGTTCTGAGTTCAAACCCCGTCATGTGTGATTTTCTAATTCATCATTTTTTTCATAACATTTAATGTTTAAATAATTTCAAACAAGTTGGTACGTGTTCTAAGTTAAAACGGCATCGAAGCTGAAAGGCAAAGGGTTTTTTCTTTAATTTCAACCGATTTAAGTGAAATTTCACACAGCAAATAGCGCAGTACCTACACACAGCTAAGTGCAACTACGCACCCAACCCGCGAAATTCCACTGCTCCCGTCCACCTCTCAAAATCTCACTGTCTCCAAGGTGTCACCGACCCTTCGCAATAACCTCATCTCGTACAGCCATTGCGAAGACATTGGGATATTACCACTCAAGTTAATTAAACACAAACGTTATGGGCTTTAGGGTTCACTTGCTTCGCTGCCAGCCACTGTATATTATGTAAACGGATTCCGTGGAAGGGAAAGCGATAATTATTTTTAAATATATTATATTTTCCATAAAATTTCGTCCACATTTGTCATCTATGACATTTCCCCAGCACTGAAGACAAAGTTTCCCCAAATCTTCCATACATCTATGTACTCTACTACGATCACAAGACATTTGTTATCACATTGCGGAATGATAGACAAAATCTCAGACTATTACTCAGAGAAGAGACTCAATTTTTTTCCTGCAAGCTGCACTTTCTTCATATACGAAGCAAAATGAGTAGTCATGGTCTTTTATACATCCACTATCAGCACTTCCTGTGACAGATGATTGATCATACACAGAGTGTAACTACACAGAAGCACCAAAGAAAGTGGTATAGGCAAGCATATTCAAATACAGAGATATGTAAACAGCCAGAATACGGCGCTGCGGTCGGAAACTCCTGCACAAGACAACAAGTGTCTTGCGCAGTTGTTAGATCGGTTACTGCTGCTACAGTGGCTAGTCATCACGATTTAAGTGAGTTTGAACGTGGTGTTGTAGTCGGCGCTTGAGCCGTGGGACACAGCATTTCCGAGGTAGCGATGAAGTGGGGATTTTACCGTACGACCATTTCAAGGGCGTACCATGAAAATCAGGAATTCGTAAAACATCAAATCTCCGACATCGCTGCGACCGGAAGAAGATCCTGCAAGAACGGGGCCAACGATGACTGAAGAGAATCGTGCAATGTGACAGAAGTGCAACCCTTCCGCAAATTGCTGCACATTTCAATGCTGGGCCATCAACAAGTGTCGGCGTGCGAACCATTCAACGAAACATCATCGATATGGGCTTTCGGAGCCGAAGGAACACTCGTTTACCCTTGATGACTGCACTACACTAAGCTTTACGCCTCGCCTGGGCCCGTCAACACCGACATTGGACTGTTGATGACTGGAAACATGTTGTCTGGTCGGACGAGTCTTGTTTCAGATTGTATCGAGCAGATTGACATGTACGGATATGGAGTCAACCTCAAGAATCCATGGATCCTGCATGTCAGCAGGGGACTGTTCAAGCTGGTGAAGGCTCTGTAATGGTACGGGAGGTGCGCAGTTGGAGTAATACGGGACCCCTGATACGTGTAGATACGACTCTGACAGGTGACACGTGCATAAGCGTCTTGTCTGATCAACTGCATCCACTCATGCCGGTTTTGCATTCTGACAGGCAATTCCAGCAGGACTATGCGACACCCCACACATCCAGAATTGCTACAGAGTGGCTCCAGGAACACTCTTCCGAGCTTAAACACTTTTGTTGTCCACCAAACTCCCCAGACATGAACATTATTGAGCATAACTGGATGTCTTGCAGTGCTGTTCAGAAGAGATCTCCACCCTCTCGTACTCTTGCGGATTTATGGACAGCCCTGCAGAATTAATGGCGTCAGTTCTCTCCAGCACTACTTCAGACATTAGTCGAGTCCATGCCACGTTGTGTTGCGGCACTTCTTCGTGCTCGTGGGGGACCCTACCCGATATTAGGCAAGTGTATCAGTTTCTTTGGCTCTTCAGTGTAAATTCCCTTCACAGAATTTGAGGGCAGGTGCCTTACACCAAAATAAGAAGATATGTCCAGGAAACATGAGCTCTAAAATGCACACTTAAGAACTATGAACACTTATTCATCTTCGTTACTGTGAAGCACATCTCTTCTGTTGCAAGCTCTTTGCTTTCCGTATTTCGGTAGTTATTATGGTCGTAAACAAGAAAAATATGTCCATTAAACAAGGGCCTTAAAATGCATGCTCTAAGAGCTCTGAGCACTTACTCATCTTCGCTACTGTGAAACAAATCTCTTACTGAACAAGTGCACATAGCTCTTAAGGTAAGCATTTTAGAGACCATGTTTCTTAGACATTTATTTCTTGTTTTGTTCCATACTACCTCCTCCGGAAATAAGGAAAGCAAAGAGCTTGCGGTAGAAGAGATTTTTTTCATAATATCAGGGATAAGGAAATGCTCGTAGCTTGACAACCAATGAAATTCAGTTTGAGAGAAGCCTAAAGGATTTATTGGTGACCAACTCCTTCTACTCCATTGATGAATTTCTCAGTAAAACCAACTGATTTGTATATATATACAACTTCTGCACAATTTCAGTGCAGTAATATGTTCATTGTGTGTGTATATATATATATATATATATATATATATATATATATATATATATATATGTGTGTGTGTGTGTGTTTGTGTGTGTGTGTGTGTGTGTGTGTGTAAGTACAATCTAACTTCTGCACCATTTAAGCGCAGTAAGGTGTTCACTGTAAATAAGTGTTATAGTAGTTGTGTTATACGTTTATTACCTTACAAATAAACTTTTTTATTATAAATTCAGTTGATTCTTATTTGTAAAATGACTCCTTCATATAGTGTTAATTAAAATCCACTTGGGACCTGTGGAATGGTACATTAGCTTATTTGTTTTAGTTGTAAAAGTTGTCATGTATTGTTGTTTTTCTGACACGTTCTACGTCCTGGAGGACCTCCTCACTACGGATCAATTGGAATGAAAGTAAATCTAACCTAAAAATGGTTCATATGGCTCTGAGCACTATGGGGCTTAACATCTGAGGTCATCAGTCCCCTAGAAATTAGAACTAATTAAACCTAAATAACCTAAGGACTTCACACATATCCACGCCCGAGGCAGGATTCGAACCTGCGACCGTAGCGGTCGCGCGGTTCTAGACTGAAGCGCCTAGAACCGCTCGGTCACAACGGCAAGCAATGCTCGTAGCTCTTTAAGGTATTCATTTTAGAGCCCACGTTTAATGAACTTTTTTTTTTTTTTGGTTTGAATAAACGTTCTGTCATTTCACTGAATATTGACCGTTCCTCCTGGGGCATCACGTATAAACAAGAGACAAACGCCGCAAGTGAATTGTACGAATTTTTTAAGGAAATAACGTTTTTAACGAAAGAATACCAAAATGTTTAGACATATTTTGTATTTGTATTTCCAGAATAACCACAGAAGAAGCTTCATAAATAATAGCAAAACGCGTCTGGTGAAAAATACTCTTCTCTTATTTGCGGTGATCTCAGTTAAAAAAAAACACTAACAAGTGATGTTTCTATTGTTTATGTAATGTGTTGAACGCATGATTATTATGATTGTTAAGATTATTAAAAAAGTTTGTTATAACAAAACTGCTATTAGGCTGCAAAGTGGCCGACGCTGAAAGATGTTTCTTTTCGTTTGTGAGTTGTAAGTTCGGTTATTAAATGTTTTGAAAAATGGGCCATTTTTCAATGTAGTGTAGAACGGCTGAGACTGAAAAGGATGGGGAGCCGCTGAAAGAACAGAGTGTCTCAAACCGGAGACTACAACTGTAATGTGTTAAGTATCTAGAATAATGAAGATATTCACGCCACGTTTGGCTTATATGGCACACTATCTCAACAAAGCTTTTATGCCATTCAGCCAGTTTTAATAAGTACACCTTTGTTGGCTTGCAGAACAACCAGTCTGTATACAACTCGACCCACACTCGGCACAATATGTCCGTATCAACTGCGCCAGTGGTAGCAACAGTCTGATACTTTAAATGATCGATGTGGTTGACGGATGTTCGGTAGAGCCTGCCCCATAGACAGAGATGCGTCAGTGTAATGTCAGGCGATCTAGCAGGTCAGAGAATTGGACCACCTCTGCCAATTCAGCGAGTTGGAAGTACCTGGTATAGAACATCTCGCTCAGTTTGAGCGAGTGATTTGCACTTCCCTCGACGCCCTACGAACAGATTTCTGCGGTGAAGCCAACTGTATCCGTTCTGTGTCGGCGTCACTTGTTCCGGGTCGTCCGGTATGATGCTTCGCATTAACGCTTCCTGTATGCATAAAATTCTTGTGCCGCAGGCGTATTGATGTCAGCGATGGTGGTTGCTTATTATAGCGTGTTTGGAAATTCCTTTAAACTTACGGGTCCGATTTAGCCTCAATAAATCATTCCACACACCGAGTCTTATCTTGAACCATTAGATGGCTGAAAGGTATGGAGGAGAGTGCTGAAAAAGGAGACAAGGATTGGACCAGAGTCAAAACAGAAAGATGGTAGGAAGATAGGATTAGATGGCGAGACTTATTTTCAAAACAGCCTCTCCCTGTGGCTGTTCAAGATGATGTTGATAATCAGTATTTTTCTTGGCAGCACATTCATACTATCAAACCATTTGCAGATATTGTATATGATCATGATTTATAACTTTCATTTTTTTGTCCTCTTCATGTGTCCATATGTTCTTCTACAGATACTAAATGAAGTAAATGATTCGAATTGGTAGGTCACTTCAAACATTCTACTACATATAACATATTCTCTTGCACACTGCACACTACACATGGTCTTGCCAACTGGTTACAGGGCTTGCCAAGGGCATCATGGAGGCTGTAGAGGGCAAGAGTGGATGGAGGTGTTGGGGTAGGTATGGAGGAAGTGTGATTGGTAGGGGCATTTTGTGTGTGTGTGTGTGTGTGTGTGTGTGTGTGTGTGTGTATGTTTTTCACTCACAACATCCTGGAACACACACAAACAAAACTTTGTGAGTTTTTCTGTCACATAAGTGGTCCGAGCACGGGGCTCACAACCCGAACCACACGCCACTGTTGAGCACTAATGAAGGACTGGGTCCCTTACTTCGATTGCACATAATTCATTAAGGTCAATCCAACACATTTATTTCAAATAACATAGATGAAGTTACATTTGAATCTGTCTGACATTAAACAGGAATAATAAAAACAATTTCAATATCAGCTGATTTAGTGCGTGAAGTGCGAGTTAAGCCAATAACCAGGCAAACTAAAGAATTCACCGTAATTCAAAAGAAAGAGAAAAACAAAATTGAAATAATACACCCCACTGACAAATATCCAAAAAACCTTACAATACTACTCAAAAGAATACACTGAAGTGGGGAGCAGTCATTCACCCGACAGAACACTTCAAAATGAGTTCAATAACACAGCTGCGTGCCCCAGAAAACAGCAAGACATTAAATACACTTCATTTGACGATTAACAAATACTCATTAACATTACGCCACTCCTGTTTGAGCTGCAGTGTCCCCAAGAAACAGGCGCTTATTCTGAAAGACCAATTTTTTTTATATGTTTAAATTACAGCATTAAGGAATTCCAAATCTTTCCCCTTTCTAGTCGGAGGCTGCGCCAGAAACACAGAATGCCACAAAAACACAGTTTTGCTGTGAAATCTTACAGGACACGCGGAAGCAGTAACAGACAAGGGGTCGGCACCCACAAATAACACAGGCTAAGAGTCAGGCTGGGAGCACATCCTACGAGAACTTGTTCACACTATGCTCAACACAAACTGTAGACATTCCAGCCGAACATCCGCATGCGGTGGCTGCCAGAAGGACGAAGCAACCGACAGGCCCACGCTGTGCTTCTCACACAGGCACCTCAATTTGCACAAGCATCTAGGCCAACACCAACTCCTGACTCCCCTCTCACTGCGAGGTTCGGCACAGTTTATATGAAATGCCTTCCAGGCAACCAGTAACCGCCGCAGGAGTTTCACGATTAGCAAACAGCCCCAGCATAACAGACATCACACATGTGCATACGCCCGAGCCACAACTCCGCCAGTCTCACCGGCCGTCCCAAACCGACTGCCTCTCGCCGTCCCGCGCGCCCCAGCCGAAAACGCAAAGATGCTCATGCCCGGGGACGTGCCAAAGATAACAAGCCGACCGCTGATGATCGACCAGCGATCTGGCTCAATAAGTATAACCACAGTCTAACATAACAGTCGCGACACTCACTGCTGGAAAAGTTGTTGCCGTTTGACAGATGGAGCGACACTAGCGCTCCAAGCGGCAGGTAAGGTGAACGTCAGACGCATCGTAAGCATAATGCTTGTTTTTATCTATTTCCTATGTAATTTCCGAATTATTTGAGTTATTTTCTTGCCTCCAAGAGCTTGTGTAGTATCAGAAGGCATATATGTTTCTAAAAATGATTCTAAAATAAGCGCAAGTATGGACAAAAACCGTGAATAGAGTGGCAAACTACAACACATTCGTGAAGAAACACTTGTGACATTGGACAGAATTGCAGCTTACCACGTTGATATCAAAAGAATATAAACACATAGATTCACATGTAAGAAACACAGACATGTACCTCTACATGCAAAAGCGATCGACAGCTCGTTTATCGTTCTGCAGGACTGTGCTTGTCATTGTCGCCTGTTGCCAGAAGTACGACCTTCATCTTTATATTATTCTGAGTGGGACAAGCAACTGCCAAATAGTGGGAGAAATATGTTGAAAACATTATAATGAGCTGATTACATTACGTTTCACGAAAAACCAAATATTTGAATAATTTTCAAACTATCTGTCAGTGAACAAGGTGCTAACAAAATAATGTCATCACACAAAAGAAGCAAGGAAAATTAAGTGACTAACAATAAATGTGAATGAAATACATACCGAAGAAATCAGTAGCCCAAATGAGCCAACTTCTTCAGTTTCTTATTTGCTTTCTTGTTATTAGAAACTAAGTCTAGATTCCAATGATTGAGCCGATAAACGAGTCTCACTTTAACAAATATCTTGATCAACAGTTTCCATCTTACAGCACGTTTTTCTCTTCTCTTTCAATGGCATGCTAATCTGGCTTAACAACAAGTCAAGGGCATCTCTTTTTAAATATCAGGATCCTATAGTCTTCAACATTCCTTGATCCTTGTGATACAGTTTCTGTCGTTGTCTGTTGGCACTTTCCTTGTCCCGTAATAATTTCGCTCGAAGTCTAGCGATCTGCAAATTCTGACACTTCGCAAGCTTTTGTAAGACACAAACAGCTGCACTTAATCTAACCACTTCACAGTCAAAGCAGGTCTGTGCCGATGATTCACACGAATCTGGCATAGAGAGTTGAACTGGCTGCTTCTGTGTCATAGGACTGTTTTACACCTTTAGATTGACTGTCGAATCTTTGTGGCAGTTTCCTCTTCATCGTCAGTTGAGGTGGCTTATTTGGAATGTCAAACAGTGTGGGTACTGCATTCCACACGAGTTTGTTATTGTCTGCGTTCATGAACTGGTTTTGTTCGAAATGTAGCAAACAAAACATAATATTATTATACAGGTAAACTGGGTCTTTCTTCATAAGGTCTTCCCGTCTGTTATTAACTAGCCATGTTCTGCTCCAAAAACGAAACATTCATCATTTATACAGATATAGTTTGTAAGTGAATCCTGACGATACAGTTTAGTAACATGATGGTATATACCTCTCAGGATCCTTAGGAAGCCTAAAAAAGACAGCTGTGGTGTCTTCTTCCTATTGTTGCTGCAATTTATTGCGCTACAAACGCTCCCGATGGTAAAAACCATCGTATACATCAAAATAAACAATCACTATTCGGTTTCACCATCGCGCCGAACTCACAGTTGAACCTACCGGCCGCTTGGGGCGCTGCTGGCGCTGTAGGCAACAAAATCCGGGCGAAGTGTCGCGACTGTTATGTTAGACTGTGGTATAACTAAGATGTGAATAACTTAATTAGTATGGGTGCTATAACGCATTGAAGTTGTAGCGTACGTTTTGAGACGCCCTGTACTTACGAGCCGTCACAGCAGGGCTCGGGAATTTTTAGCTCAGGTCTTCTGCACGTCATGGTTCGCTAGTAGTCAGGAACCTACAACGAGGAGAAAATAGTTACGAGATGGTGTTATGCACACTTACAAATGGCGGTAGTACCGCGTGCACAAAGTGTAAAAGAGCATGGTACTGGCAGAGCTGCCGTTTGTACTCAGATGATTCATGTCGAAAGATTTTCGACGTGATTACGGCCGCACGACGGGAATTAACAAACTTTGCACGCGGAATGCCAGTAAATAAGTACTCCGAGATCAATAGTGTAATGACTGTGCAAAGAACACCACGTTTCAGGCATTCCCTCTCACAACGGACAGCGCAGTGGGCGACTGTTTCACTTAACGTTTCCGAGATCAGCGCCATTTGCGTAGAGTTGCCAGTGCTAACAGACAAGCAACAATGCGTGAAATAACCGCAGAAATCAATGTGGGCCGTACGACGAACGTATCCGTTAGAGCAATGCGGCGAAATCTGGCATTAATGGGCTGTGGCAGCACACGAAAGACGCGTCTGCCTTCCCTAACAGCACGACATCGCCTGCAGACTCGTGACCATATCGGTTGGACCCTAGACGACTGGAGAACCTTTACCTGGTCAGATGAGGCCGGATTTCAGTTGGTAAGAGCTGACGTAGGGTCCAAGTGCGGCGGAGACCCCATGCAGCCCTGGACCAAAGTTGGTGGTGTCGCCATAATGGTGCGGGCTGTCTTTACATGGAGAGGACTGAGTCCTGTGGTCCAGCTGAACCGATCGTTGACTGGAAATGGTTACGTTCGGCTATTTGGAGACCATATGCAGCCAATCTTGGCACAAACAACGATGGAATTTTGATGGATGACAATGCGCCATGCCAATTGTTCGTGATGGGTTTGAAGAACATTATTGACAATTCGATCGAATGATTTGGCCACCCAAATCGCCTGACATCAATTCCGTCGAACATACTGGGTGATCAAAAAGTCAGTGTAAATTTGAAAACTGAATAAATCACGGAGTAATGTAGATAGAGAGGTACAAATTGACACACATGCTTGGAATGACATGGGGTTTTATTAGAACCAAAAATATACAAACTTTCAAAAAAATGTCCGACAGGTGGCGCATAATTAGCATAACAAAGTAAGACAAAGCAAAGATGATTTTCGTTACAGGAAATGCTCAATATGTCCACCATCATTCCTCAACAATGGCTGTAGTCGAGGAATAATGTTGTGAACGGCACTGTAAAGCATGTCCGGAGTTATAGTGAGGCATTGGCGTCGGATGTTGTCCTTCAGCATCCCTAGAGATGTCGGTCCATCACGATACACTTGCGACTTCAGGTAACCCCAAAGCCAATACTCGCACGGACTGAGGTCTGGGGAACTGAGAGGCCAAGCATGACGAATGTGGCGGCTGAGCACACGATCATCACCAAACGACACGCGCAAGAGATCTTTCACGTGTCTAACAATATGGGGTGGTTTTTTTTTTTATTCTAATAAAACCCCATGTCATTCCAGGCATGTGAGTCAATTTTTACCTCTCTATCTACATTATTCCGTGGTTTGTTAAGTTTTCAAATTTATACTGACTTTTTGATCACCCGGTAAATGGCATATAATCGACAGGTCAGTTCGTGTACAAAATCCTGAACCGGCAACAGTTTCGCAATTATGGACTACTATAGAGGCGACAGGGCACAGTATTCCCGCAGGAGACTTCCAACGACTTGAGGGGCCTATGCCACGTCGAGCTCCTGCGCAACGCCGCCCAAAAGGAGGTCCGACTTGACTTTTGGAGGTATCCCATGACTTTTCTCAGCGTTGTATCTGAGCGGCAATTCAGCCCCTCATGCAAACGACACTAAGGAGTTTTTCAGCTGATTATTCGCGAGTAACGTTTTGCGCGCGACTTAGATATACTGGACGCGACACCTTGTTACCTCGTTGAGGTCAACGCCTTAACTGTTCGTCTGTCACTACTGTGATGCAGTAGCGGGACCGAGAAATATCTGAGCAAAATACAAGCTAAACTACGATCAACCCTTTTCAATCCACTGCTGTATAACAATATGTCGTATTTCGAAAACTAGTTTCCCGAGTTATCAACGATCTTCAAAGTTTCCTTTCACTGTCGACAATATAAGAATCGAACGAGTAGAACGTATGATGCACATTTAAATATCGTACGTAACAAACGTAGCAACTATCGTCCGGACCACATGTGAGATGATAGACTTCCGCAAAGGGACATTGATTTGCAAGCACATATATTGTATATACAAGCAGATGCAGGAATAATTGTTAGAAAGTTGTAATAATTATAATTTCGATGGAATAGCGGTGATTACCGATTTCGGCCGTTATGAACCATCTTCGGATGTTTTGACCTAGATTACAGTATAACACGCCAACTTTAGTGCCGTGTTTGGCTCTCTCAGCATTAAAGTACTGTATGTTCCGTGAGTAAGGCAGGGGAAGCTGCGTCAGTTGGGCAGCACTTGTTAGCATGAGTTGATAATCCAGTCTGTAGAGTGTAACACAAAAAACACTACTGGTCATTAAAATTGCTACACCACGAAGATGACGTGCTACAGACGCGAAATTTAACCGACAGGAAGAAGATGCTGTGATACGCAAACGATTAACTTTTCAGAGCATTCACACTAGGTTGGCGCCCATGGCAACACCTACAACGTGCTGACATGAGGAAAGTTTCTAATCGATTTCTCATACACAAACAGCAGTTCACCGGCGTTGCCTGGTGAAACGTTGTTGTGATGCCTCGTGTAAGGAGGAGAAATGCCTACCATCACGTTTCCGACTTTGATAAAGGTCGGATTGTAGCCTATCGCGAATGCGGTTTTTCGTATCGCGACACTGCTGCTCGTTTGGTCGAGATCCAACGACTTTTATCAGAATATGGAATCGGTGGGTTCAGGAGGGTAATACGGAACGCCGTGCTGGATCCCAACGGCCTCGTATCACTAGCAGTCGAGATGACAGGCGTCTTATCCGCATGGCTGTAACGGATCGTGCAGCGACGTCTCGATCCCTGAGTCAACAGATGGGGACGTTTGCGAGACAACAACCATCTGCACGAACAGTTCGACGACGTTTGCAGCAGCATGGACTATCAGCTCGGGGACCGTGGCTGCGGTTACCCTTGACGCTGCATCACAGACAGGAGCGCCTGCGATGGTGAACTCGACGACGAACCTGGGTGCACGAACGGCAAAACGTCATTTTTTCGGATTAATCCAGGTTCTGTTTACAGCATCATGATGGTCGCATCCGTGTTTGGCGTCATCGCGTTGAACGCACATTGGAAGCGTGTATTCGTCATCGCCATACTGGCTTCTCACCCGGCGTGATGGTATGGGGTGCCATTGGTTACACATCTCGGTCACCTCTTGTTCGCATTGACGGCACTTTGAACAGTGGATGTCACATTTCAGATGTGTTACGACCCGTGGCTCTACCCTTCATTCGATCCCTGCGAAACCCTACATTTCAGCAGGATAATGCACGACCGCATGTTGCAGGTCCTGTACGGGCCTTTCTGGATACAGAAAATGTTCAACTGCTGCCCTGACCAGCACATTCTCCAGATCACTCACCAACTAAAAACGTCTGGTCAATGTTGGCCGAGCAACAGGCTCGTCACAATACGCCAGTCACTACTCTTGATGAACTGTGGTATCGTGTTGAAGCTGAATGGGCAGCTGTACATGTACACGCCATCCAAGCTCTGTTTGACTCAATGCCCAGGCGTATCAAGGCCGTAATTACGGTCAGAGATGGTTGTTCTGGTAACTGATTTCTCAGGATCTATGCACCCAAATTGCGTGAAAACGTAATCACATGTCAGTTCTAGTATAATATATTTGTCCAATGAATACCCGTTTATCATCTGCATTTCTTCTTGGTGTAGCAATTTTAATGGCCAGTAGTGTACTTCGAAGCCGAAGGCATAGGAATAATAAAACTTGGCATACTTTTCTGTTGACGGATGTAAGAGTTTGCAGAAATGTGGGCTGTCATGTATAGAATGTGAATATGTTTGCATGCTCGCTCTGAGACTTCACTGTTTTTCCGAGATGTTCTGAGCTACTAATTTGGATCGTGTGAAGTGACTCCCGACTTAGAAATATTTCAGCGACACGCTTGTGGCACAACTAACACTGAACTGGGTTGAGTATTTCTTTGGGTTGATGGTTTTGAATTATGTAGTGGGACGCGAAATTGAAGCGTCACCCATCCACCAGTGTCAGCCCAGTTTGTAGGTGAATATAAGTTTAATTTAGTTTTGTTTATGTATTTTTGTAATATTTCTAATGGTTGTGATTTGTCTAATGTTTTTGTATTTATTTTTTATGTTTCATGTACGGAGAGGGCGGCGCAACGAACGGAGACAGCATCTTCGCTGCCGGGACCAGAGAGAAAATTGCTGGCCGCTATACGTCGCGGGTCGACAGCCAAAGAGCAACAGAAGATCCTGAAACCGAGTTGTTGCGTCGTGCTTCTAAAAATCAAATAATTGAGAATCTGTAATGTTTTGTACAACAATGATATCATAGGAAGTTTAATCTTATTGAAAATGTTAGTTTTGTCTCGTCAAGGCTCAGGTAGGAAGATAATAAACTAGTGGATGCTACTAAAGTTGAAATACGTGTTCCGAGGATTTATTTATGAAGAATTATGTGAATGAATTAATAATATATTTGACAAGATTATTGAATTTTGACAGCGTTCATCGCGAATTTGAATCTCAAAAGTTTATTCAATGTGGTTCTAATATCGATTAACTCAGATAACTTGTATCAATATAATTTCTGATGAGAAACAAACGACATCTAAAATTGAAAAAGTTTACGAAAACCAATTGGCCCGAGTGACGTAATTCTGTGCATACGACATTCTGAGGCAATTTAAAAAGAATATAAATAATTTTGAAGTGGGTTGTAACTGACGTAGGTGACGAAGTCTACACATGGTCATATGTCAAATGAAAATCATTTAAACAAATCTATACGTCGTTACACTACACCGTGGCGACCTTATAAACAGGACTTGTGTGCATCTAAGGCACACAGGTACGAGACAATTAAAACATCAAGAGTCCTTCGGAAGTCAACGCGAATCTTCGTGGAGCCTTCACCAGCCAGCGGCGACTTCGCGGGTGTGGGCAACTGACGGAGCGCAGCCAAACAGTATGGTCACGCAGTTATTCCACGAGAAGGTGCATTTGTTGGGCAGCAGCTGAACGCTGCAAACCCCGACTACCTTTTTCTCCTAAACTAACAGGCCCAGTACGTCAGCTGGGGGGCGTTCCTCCGGCTGGTATTAGAGGTGTTGCTGAGGGCTTCGCCTGTCAACGGTGGGCTGTGCGTGGTTGCAGCCAGTGACGTCTCCGGTGTTCGACTCAGCGTCCTGCCGGTTGCGGAAGCGGGGTCGCAGCATCTCAGCGGCTGCATCGACGGCTGTTACATCTGCATCCCATAGCAGCACACTGATCATAGAGAACTACAAATTACAATATTAGTGTCCGGTGAGTCTGTTTTAAGTTGGAAGTGGAGTGTTGTATGTAGGGAGTATGCTTTTATAGGATTGTTGATTACGTCGGGAAGTGAAATGTCAGACGAAGAGCAGTCTATGTCCGATAGGAGCATGAGATCCCTTTTTAGGGCGATCGTTAAATTAAAACAATCGGGTCAACAGAAACCTCCGATCTTACTCGTCTGCTTTGACCCGTGACGTAAGCGTGTTGTGGTGTGTGACGTCATTACGGCGCGGAGTTTAGTCTTGTTTTTGTTTGTGGTGCTCTCTGGTGGTGTGTTCATGGTTTTCGTTTGTTTTAATTTAATGCTTATTGCTGTATGTCGGGTGAGTTTGTTATTGAGTGTATTTGGTTGTGGTTTTTTGTTTAGGAATGGATATGAAAGACCGCCTTAATAGTGTTCGGTTGAGGGCGATGATGGGCGAGACAGCGTTAGAACTTATCAAGTTCTTACAACTATTCGGTTTAATCGCCGAAGTTGTTAAGTGTTCTCTTTGCCTTGAGGGGATGAAATTGGTTAAAGTTCCGGCCTCTCGGACCAGCGACGGATACATGTGGTGCTGCCGGAAAGATGGCGTATGGCGTTCTATAAGGCGTGGTACCTGGTTCGAGAAGTCTAGATTGGGCATGCGTGAGATTGTGCTTATTACATATTATTTTTGTTATAGATGCCCACAGAGTTTTTGCGCGTTTGAGACTGGTGTGAGTGAGAGGACTGTTTTAGACTGGTATTCCTTTTGTCGTGAAGTGTGTTCGGAATTTATTAAGTACAGGGGTAAGTTGGGTGGGCATGGGGTGCTTGTGGAGGTGGACGAGTCGCAGTTTGGTAAAAGGAAGTATGGGAGGGGGAAGTCTGTGGCTGGTCTTTGGGTGTGGGGGGCTGTTGTTCACGGGGGTGGGGGTACTGAATGTGTTTTTAGGGTTGTGGAGGGGAGGTCGAAGGCTGAATTAGTGGGGTTAATTGAGGAGTATGTAGAGCCCGGGTCCACAATAGTTTCTGATGCTTTTTCTTCTTATAGGGGGTTGGGTGACAGGGGATTTAATCATTTAGTAGTGAACCACAGCCTAGAATTTAAGAATTATGATACTGGGGCTTGCACTAACACAATTGAGGGGATGTGGGGGGCGGTTAAGTCAGTTCTTGGGAGGGGGAAGAGGCGCTCTTCCAATCTTCAGTCTCATTTAGATGAGTACTGTTGGCGGAAGAGTGTCCCAGAGGCCTATTGCATTTTTCGGGTTTTTTTAAGGGCTGTGGGTAAAATGTATAGGCCGAAAGTGGTTAGTTAGGGTGCATTTGTGTGTGATTGTGGTGGCCAATCTAGTTTGTGGGGCTGGAACTTTTTTGAGGTAAGTTCCGTTTTTTTTTGTTTTTGATGTGTGTTTTGTGTCAACAGAAACATCCGATCTCACGCGTCGGCTTTGACCCGTGACGTTAGGGACCTACACATTGATCTGTAGCGTAGCCCTGAATACAAGGTTAGGTTGGGAGGTTTTTTTTGGCGGGGGGGGGGGGGGTCAGGGGGGGCGCAGCCCCTCCCCCCCCCTGCCTGGCCTCGAGTACCACTTGTTTATTATTATCTTTGTTCGATCGTAATTTATGTGATTGGGAGCTGTTGTAGATGTATGTAGGTGTAAGGGAAGTGTTCGTTTTTTTTTTTTTGTATTGGAGGATGTGATCGGTAGGTTCTGTTGAGCTACATAGGTCAAGCGAAGTGTCCGATTCTGGATAGGAAAGTGTTTTTTGGTATTTGGCCAGTTTTGTGATGTTGATTTATTTCGTTGTTTTGCGTGGTTTTGTATGGCGGTCGGTGGCTACATTTGTGTATATTTAGTTTGTCCCCACCCAAAAACCCCCAATTTCCCACGCTTGCCCCGTTAGAGTCATTAGCCTTTTTGTGAAACTTGTGTATTTCAGTGTTTATAATACGTATGCGATGTTTTTATATCCGCCATATTGGATAATACGTATGCGATGTTTTTATATCCGCCATATTGGAATTGTCGTTTATAGTCGTTTCCGCTACATTTGTGACGTCATGGGTCAAAGCCGACGGGTAAGATCGAACGCTTCTGTATTTCCAAACAATCTAACGGGGATTTTCTAGCTGAATTAAAACAGTCTAACGAAGAATCTACTGCTAGATTAAAACAGTCTAACGAAGAATATGCTGCTAGATTAAAACAGTCTAACGAAGAATCTGCTGCTAGATTAAAAGAGGAACTAAAACAGGAATTAAAACAGTCTAACGAAGAATGTATGGCTAGATTAAAACAGTCTAACGGAGAATCTATTACTAGATTAAAACAGTCTAACGACGAATCTACGGCTAGATTAAAAGAGGAACTTAAAGGGGAGCTAACAAAATCGACAGACAGGTTACAGGAACATCTTAATGAAACCAGTCGAGAATTGAGTGATAAAATAGAGGCTTCTAAAGTTGAAATGCAGGAAAAACTAGTAGGACTTAGTAATAAGATTGCTGGTAATTGTAAAAGGTTAGAAGAACATATCCCGGAATCACGTGAGGAAAAAACTCGCATGCGAAATGATATTATTGACTTAACCGAGAGACTAGATAATGTCAATATCTTAGTTGTAAATGAAATACAGAAAAATAACGATAAGTTACGAGATGAATTTTCTATGCAAACAGAAACTGTTTGTAGAGAATTATTAGAATCTATTAAAGAGGTCTCTACCAAACCTGTAGAGATTTCTTCAATAGATAATGTAGAAATAGAGACATTAACTAATCAAGTAGAAAAAGATCATACTGAAATAGAAAACATGAAATTTTTAGTTACTGAAATATGCAGTAACCTTGAGACCTCCAAAGATAATAACACTGACGAAGGTACAGAGCTTTCACATCGTGAACACAGTGAAGAATCGATATTAGCTAACCGCGTATCCAATACAGAAATGAGAATACAGGAAATTACTAAACGGTTATCGGAATTAGATAATAATGAAAACATTTCAAGTAGTAGAAGTAATTACGTAATCAGAGACAACAGTCGCATCGTGTTTGCTAGCTCGGACGACAACAATACAAATAAAGAAATCATGGCAAGCAAATCCGACGCAACTCCGTCTCTGCAATCTAAACAAAATCCAACTATGTCTCTCGCAGAATGTTTGGATGATATAACGACAAATTCAAATGTAGCAAGTCGATTTCCTGTATTCAAACCAGGAGGCGAACTTCACCCTATAATCTTTATAAAAGCTTTTGAAACTTCATTATCTCCTAAATGGAGTAATGAGAAACGGATTCAGTTTGTAATAGGACATTTAGAAGCAGAAGCTGCGGAATGGGCAGTACTGCATAGAACTGAATTTAGGGACTGGGATGATTTTGTTAAGCAGTTTAAACAAAATTATTGGTCAAGAGGAAAACAACAACACTTAACTTTAGAGTTGTTGGACCCTCCTCCATATTGTAAACGGTGGGGAGGTTATAGGAATTATTTCGAATGGCATTTAAACCGTGCTAAATTAATTGAAGAACCAATTATTGAAAGTCACCTAATACGAGTCCTAATTAGTAGGTTACCGTATTATGTAAAGGAAAGAATGATAGAAAGAGAATGGTCACAACCTTGCGAATTATTAGGATATTTAGAACAGTTAGATATACTTAACAGAGAAAGGGAAGACGAGAAATTTAGATTTGGTAGAAATGACAATCCTCGAAATAATAATAATTCAGAACCACGAAAATTTAACAACAATCATAGCCGGTTTTGTTATATAGAACGTCAATCTAAAGATAAAGAGAGCCAACAAAATCATGGTAATAACTCTAAAATGCGGAAATTACGCAATAACGATAATGAGATAAATCATCCTCAAGTAATTAATGAAGGTCAAGTTGTAGGCGACGTTATCATAGAAAGTTCGGAAAACTAGTAAAGTCCTTTAGTACAGGTCAACTAAAGGGAACTGTTAGTCGAGATTATACAAGACCCAATTGCAATTTATCATTAAGCTGCCAAATGGAAGGTGATTGGCAACAAGATTTACTTCAGGAAGACAATCAGATAAGGGAGAATATAACATATAAACCCATTATTAAAGGTTATATTAAAAATACCGAAGTAAATATTATAATCGATTCAGGTAGCGAAGTAAGTATTTTATCTAAAGAATTATTTCAGCTTAAAAGAAAATATTGGAATTTCCCAACCTTACCTGTAACTGGAGTGAAAATTATAGGAGTTACTGGTAAAAGAAGTCAAAATATTACTGAGGAAGTTTATTTAACTTTTGAAATTGCTAAACAATTAATTGCTCACTCTGTACTTGTCGTAGCCAACTTAAATGTGGCCATAATTTTAGGTATAGATTGGCTGTGTAAATATAAAGCTATATTAGATTTTAAAGACTCTTCCTTAACCATCCATAAGGAGGCATGTGCTTTTAAAGTGAGGTTTTCTGATAATCGAGTACCTGAAAATTTCTACAAATCCTTACAGATTAAGTACACACAGACCATGAACCTATTAATAGATTCTAGTGATCTTGAATATGAAGTATACCGATGTGAGGCTGGTAATAGTATCAAAACCGAAGTGAAGGAAAAATGTTATTCTACGAATTGTCTATCCGAACAAGAAAAGGAAGGGTTGGAATCTTTGTTGTTAGAATTTAGAGCCGTCTTCTCAGATGAACTGGGGAGAATTAAAGATTACGTTTGTAAACTTAAGATTAAAGATCAAAAACCATTCTTTAAGAAACCTTATCCTATTCCAGTACAATTCAAAGAACCGGCTAGTAGAGAAATAAGTAAGATGCTAGAACAAAACATTATCGAACGATCATGTGGCGCTTTTAACAGTCCTTTGTGGGTAGTTAAGAAAGCTACTGGTGGGGGACGACTGGTTCTGGATGCCTGTGAATTAAATAAAATTATAGAGATGGAAAGAGACATACCTAGTCCTATGGAGGATGTACTTCTTAAGATTGCTGGTTCTCATTATATGAGTACAATGGATTTAACTGCTGGCTACCATCAAGTAATATTACACCCGGATTCACGGCAATATACGGCTTTTATTTTTGAAGGCAGATCATATCAGTTCCAAGTTTTACCTTTTGGACTTAATATATCAGTGTCAACTTTCATTAGGGCATTAGATTCTGCTTTGGGTCAGTAATTGTTACAAAAGATTATTTTATATGTAGATGATATTTTGGTAGCCACTAAAACGTGGGAAGAAAACGTAACGATATTACAGGAATTGTTTGACCGTTTAATTGACAGAGGAATTACGTTAAAATTATCTAAGTCTTACTTCGGAAAGGAGGAAGTGAGATTTTTGGGGCATATAGTGGACAGTAAAGGTATTAGGCCAGACCCAGCACGTATTGAAGCTATTGCTCGATGCCCGAGTCCTAGAAATCAGAAACAACTGAAATCATTCTTAGGAATGGTAGGATTTCTGAGAAGGTTTCTTCCAGGGCAGGATATTGTTAATCCTAAATTACTGGATTTATTAAAAGAGAAGTCAGTATGGCTCTGGGGAAAAGAGGAAGAGGAAGTTTTTAATAAGATAAAAGGAGCGTTAACAGAAGCCAAAATGTTATACCATCCAGATTTCAATCAGGACTTTTGTATGTGTACGGATGCCTCTGATTATGGTGTGTCTTGCGTAGTATTCCAAGGTGATCTGACCAATGAAAAGGGATGATATCGGCCTATTGGATTCGCTAGTAGAACTTTAAATAAACATGAAAGAAATTATTTTGTAACCGAGAAGGAAGCTCTCGCAGTGGTATAGGGTTTTCAACGATTTAGAGGATTATTAATGGGAGGAAAAACAATTGTATATACTGATCATCAGGCTTTAATCTTTTTGAACAATTGTCGGTTACTTCACCGTAGACTATTACGTTGGGTATTATGCTTGCAAGAATTTCAGTATGAAATTAGGTATATAAAAGGATCCCAGGATGTAGTTTCGGATGCTTTGTGGAGACTTCCAGTAGGAATGGAGAATATTAACATTGCAGGAGAACCAGGAACAAATTACCATGTTTATTTCCTTTTAACTCAGGAGAACGAACGTGAGGTTAAACGGATAGTAACTGCTATTAGATGCAATCAAAGAAATGATGATCAATATAGGGACCTTGTACAAAACCTTAATAATGGGGACGAAACAGTTAACACCCGGGGTGTGTGGTTATATTTCAACGACATGTTGTATTGGAAAGCACAGAGGGAACACCAGAGATGGAAAATCTGCATTCCGAAAACCGTTGTGTACGAGCTAATTACTTATATTCATGAAGGTTACTGGCATTTTGGAATTCATAAATGTATTAAACATCTAATGAAGTATTATTATTTCAAAAATATGTCCCGTATTGTGAGAAGTATTATTAGGGCTTGTGAAACCTGTCAAAAGGTTAAAGTTAATAACAAATCTAAGCGTTATAAATTATATGCTGTAATTCCTCGAGGACTGTGGGATCTACTGTCATTAGATTTTTTCGGCCCTCTGCCTCGTAGTTCAGGAGGATTTTCTTATGTGTTTGTTGTAATGGAATGTTGGTCCAAACATGTGAAGCTATATACTTTGAAACGAGCGAATACAGCGAGCGTTATACGCTGCCTCACCCGAAATTACTTTGTTAACTGGGGCATTCCTAAACGACTTATGTCTGACAACGATAGTGCCTTTATTAGCCAAAAGTTTCAAGATATGATAAAACAATATGGAATGAAACATGTCTTAATTTCGAAATATCACCCTCAAAGTAATTTAGTAGAAAGAGTCATGAAAGAATTAGGACGATTATGTAGAACTTATTGTGCATATAAACATACTCAGTGGGCCAAACTAATGCCTGAATTCGGAAAGATATTAAATGAATTGCCTCACCTAACGACGGGATTATCACCTATAGAAATTTTAGGCAAACGAATTATAGGTGAGCCTTTGCTAGCTGCTCTACCTTGGCCAATAGTAAATGAGATCCAACAGTGCATCCCAGACGAAAAAGTTTGCGAGCAGATTGTTAAAAATGCTGAATGGAGAATTAAAAGTTATAATCAACATGCTATAGAACCCTCATTTCAGGTAGGAGATCTTGTATTAGTACGATCTCATCCTAAAAGTTCGAGGATCAATAAGGAATGCAGAAAATTCTTCTTTATCTTTGAAGGTCCATATGTTGTGCATAAGATTGTACATCCCAAAGCGTTACTTCTTATGGAACCTTCATCAGGTGTAATTAAAGGATTATATAGTGTCGATCAAATGAAACCTTTCATTCCTAAATAAATTAATATTTAGTATATGTTACATACGGAAGAGCGTTCATAGTTTATTCATGTGAAGTTTTCGTGATAGTTACGTGTTATTTTAAAGAAATAACAGAAAGTTTAAACAAGTGTTCTACAATAATCTACCGGTACTTCAGAAAGGGAAAGATAACTAAAAGGGGATTTCTATGGAAGAAATTTTGTTATTAGGTCAGAAGGAATTTTGTATATTCTATATTTACTCGGATAGTAGGAACCAAAGGGGATGGTTAATAATTTTAGGGACCATGGGCGTCCAGAGCTATATGGCTCACGAGAACATAGCAGAGTGCCTTTAATAGAGATTTGTAATAGTGTTAATATAGAACACACCAAACGGGCCTCTCTCGCTTGTTTCTCCTAAT
Source organism: Schistocerca americana (assembly GCF_021461395.2). NCBI lineage: Eukaryota > Metazoa > Arthropoda > Insecta > Orthoptera > Acrididae > Schistocerca > Schistocerca americana. Next base: position 592,797,351 of record NC_060125.1, on the reverse strand, counting down.
TAAATTGCCATTACCCAACAGAGTGTTCGAAGGTAAAGAAAGCCGTGCCGAGATTCTAAAGAAAGGTTTGCTTGATTTCTTCTTGACCTCAGGCATAAATAAAGCATTAGGGAAAGAAACGACGTAATGTCAATAGTACTATTAGTTATTGTGAGAAACTTATTAGTAATATGCATTTTTGGAAAGAATAACTCTAATAAATGAATAAAACTGAAACTAATCTATCACAATTTGAACGCTCTGTCCTAATGTAACACGTGAAAGAACGTACTAAATTATTATTTACTAGCAACTATTAAATGGAAACGAGTAATCTCCATATTTTCGGTTATGAATTACCATAATAGCACAATTAGGAGTAAATGACAAATAGTCAAGACAATATTGTAGTAAAAGGATTAAATCTATCTAAGAGCAAGGACTCTAGATTACGTAAAATGTGACGAAAATATATTAACAGTTAAATATGGTATATAGAAAAAGTTTTATTTTCCGTTAAAACCTGACAAACTGATCTTGTGGGTGGGGTATGTAGTGGGACGCGAAATTGAAGCGTTACTCATCCACCAGTGTCAGCCCAGTTTGCAGGTGCATATAAGTTTAATTTAGTTTTGTTTATGTATTTTTGTAATATTTGTAATGGTTGTGAATTGTCTAATGTTTTTGTATTTATTTTTTATGTTTCATGTACGGAGAGGGCGGCGCAACGAACGGAGACAGCATCTTCGCTGCCGGGACCAGAGAGAAAATTGCTGGCCACTATACGTCGCGGGTCGACAGCCAAAGAGCAACAGAAGATCCTGAAACCGAGTTGTTGCGTCGTGCTTCTAAAAATCAAATAATTGAGAATTTGTAATGTTTTGTACAACAATGATATCATAGGAAGTTTAATCTTATTGAAAATGTTAGTTTTGTCTCGTCAAGGCTCAGGTAGGAAGATAATAAACTAGTGGATGCTACTAAAGTTGAAATACGTGTTCCGAGGATTTATTTATGAAGAATTATGTGAATGAATTAATAATATATTTGACAAGATTATTGAATTTTGACAGCGTTCATCGCGAATTTGAATCTCAAAAGTTTATTCAATGTGGTTCTAATATCGATTAAATCAGATAGCGTGTATCAATATAATTTCTGAGGAGAAACAAACGACATCTAAAATTGAAAACGTTTACGAAAACCAATTGGCCCGAGTGACGTAATTCTGTGCATACGACTCAAATGATGTTTTACAGTTTCGTTCAAGAACCATTCTGAGGCAATTTAAAAAGAATATAAATAATTTTGAAGTGGGTTGTAACTGACGTAGATGACGAAGTCTACACATGGTCATATGTCAAATGAAAATCATTTAAACAAATCTATACGTCGTTACACTACAATTACTGTGCTGAGTTTGGGAATGTTACTTGAATCGCTTCCATACACTCAAATTTATTTGACGCTGTGCTGTCAAACAGTGACAAGTCTAAGTTTACCATCATGTTTTGTAAAAAATAAGTTGTCTTACTGAATATTACTTCGCAGTGCATCGCCTATCTTTGGCAACCATGTTACATTTCTACAATTTTAATCACAGCGCATCCAGTTACAGGTATCTAATTTCAGGAATCTTATTACAGAGAGTTATATTTATATCACAGGTCGGCATGTCGCAAGGTCTCGTTGTGAAAATTTAGAATGATAATGTAGCCTTGAGAATTGATTTCGACTTTTTCATTCCTGATTACAGGTTGGTGAGTGACAACGTTTGTATTGTTACAATGGTAAATAATTTTGTAAACGCGAACACGAAATTATCTTGTAGAGGCATGCCGGTTTAATTGTGGAGGTTTAAATGGTTCAAATTGCTCTGAGCACTGTGGGACTTAACTTCTGAGGTCATCAGTCCCCTAGAACTTAGAACTACTTAAACCTAACTAATCGAAGGACATATCACACATCCATGCCCGAGGCAGGATTCGAACCTGCGATCGAAGCGGTCGCGCGGTTCCAGACTGTAGCGCCTAGAACCGCTCGGTCACCCCAGCCGGCTAATTGTGGAGGTGTTACGTGGAATTTTCTAGTCGACACAGGGCAGAAAAACCAATACCTAGTTGTTTTGCTAGTAGACTGTTACTATGGTATGGCTTGAGAAAGCAAAATAATGTTGAGGATTTTTTATAGCATAGACGGACACTTACAGTGTTTTTATGAAACCTTCCGTTTACCGCAAGATACTTCAGTGGCTTTGTGAACCTCAGAGATATAACGTCGTCTTATCTCTTTTCGTTATCTGCAAGACACGTATACTTTTGTTGATTTAAACACAAATCTGAGAGCTTTCATAAACAAATGTTGTGCGTCGTAACCTCTTGCGTAATAACGAGAAGAAAAGTAGCGAGATGTCGTTATCGTAGTGCTTTGAAATCCGAAAGGCGCACCTAGAGCGTAACATAATCTGGAATGAGACACGAGGTAGAAAAATAAACAAAAGCTTTGCCTTATCTTCAATGACAAACACAAAACTACCGTCACTTATCAAAGCAAGAAATGTTCGAGTTGCATTACACAGAGACGTGTTTTTACTCTTCAGCAGACCCTATTACAAGATAAAACTTAGTACCGGCGGTGCCTACAGTGCGTATACGCTCGCAGACAGTTAAGATGTAGAAAACCCTATCATGTAGTAGCATGCTACGTACCCTCTGCCAAGCGCTTCGCAGAGGTTTGCAGTGCGCAAACGTAGACGTAGACAGAAAAGTTTCATCTCAAAAGCTAAGGATGTTTCGAACACTTCAGCATCACTCATCACCTAGAGACATCTGTTTCGGGTTCTTCGATCGACGGGCGTTTAATTACCAGACAGTTCGTCAGCACGAGTGGCCGACATACTCAAAGAATCATCTTCCACATATTTATGGATTAGGTCTAAAATGAGACATTGAAATCAGCACGTTGGAAGCCTGCAATAACGTACAGGTACTTGGATGACAACATCATCGTGTGGAGTTCTAGCGCGGAACGACTTTGTGACGTTCGGAAACAACTAAACAGCCTCCTCCACATTTAGTTTGGCACGTAAGTGGGTTTGAATTTTGTAAGTCATTACTCACAGATTGGAACTTATAGTGTCCTTAGAATCATGACCCGAGGCAAATGAGAAGCATGATCAAAACAACTCTAATACATACTCGAAGAGTTTGAGAGTCACGGCACCTCGGTCACAACATAAAATACTTGGACTGCGGTTTGATGATTAAGCGATGATCCAATGATATCAATAGTGGTACCAAGTCCGACACCAGGCGAAATAAATCATTCAGAGGCGAAATTCCAACAACCTCAGAATGACGGTCAGAATTGATTGTGTACAAATAGATCAATAGGTCTGATCACAAATAACTCATCTACTACCATCAGGATTTTCTTTATTTTATTTTTCGCACGACCCGTTTCGGGAAATGATTCCCATTTTCAAGTGTGCTTTTTGTGTTTGTTATGCCATTTCTATGTGATGTTGTCGATGTGTAAGAGTCTGCTTCATTTCGTTGACTTTATGTTCCTTATGGTCCATTTCTGCAGAGTCTCACAAACGCTAAACATCACACACAACTTGCTGTACACTTTTATACATCGAAAACAGTTTACATAAACAAAACAGTTACAAAGATGTTCCTACAAGTAGTCAACAGAGATGACATTATAGGTCTTCCACAGAGTATGGTATGCCTTTTGTATAGATGTTATTTACCTTATCAATGGTTCAAATGGCTCTTAGCACTGTGGGACTTAACTTCTGAGGTCATCAGTCCCCTAGACTTAGAAAATACTTAAATCTAAGTAACGTAAGGACATTGTGGCGCCGATGAGATCGACACCAGTATCGATCTTTGAACTAAGCTAAACACTGTCTTTGTGCAGTTCCACCAGCCAGTTCTTTGTAAGCATTACTTGTGTAAAGAGGTGAATAAATGAACTCTTGATTATAAGGTGTTGTTTGGTGTAACTGACCTGAGCATCCACCTCACTGGTGACCCCGAGTTGTAACGTCTTCCGTTTTCGCCGTTTTACTGTGTCCGCGGCCTCCGCATCGGTTATTTTCGTATGTATTACATCAACACAACATTCGAACAATGGCTTCGGCCCAACGCCTAACGCTGGATTTTGTGATCGACATGCATCAGGTTGCGGGCGATGTACACCTGCCAGGACTACAACACGCTGCCTCTCACTCGACGGTTGTGCCGATCTCGCCGGACGTTTTCGTGCCTGCAACAATAAGTGAGGTTAGGAGTGTGCATGACTCCGGCTATCAAACGCCTTTGTTCCCACCACATGTGCCCTCCCTCATCGATGGTGCAGTTACCTCTTATGGATATCTGTGAAGTGCTGGATCAATGCCAATTTCTGCAAATACTTCGTTGGATAACCTACCACCGCCAGGACAATGTTTTGCCACGCCGCAATCCGTGCAGTACCACACAGATTCCTGCCACGTGGCTGGGACTGCTTTGTTCACAGGTCAACCTCCTCAGCATCTGACCACAACCGCACCTGCCTCGGTTCAGCATCAGCACATGCCTTCCTGCTTCAATACCTCGGCCTGCAACAGGAGCAATGGCTTGTTATCTGCACCTGACCTCCATCTCCGTCCTACTGCTACACCTCAGTGTTTTGTGCCACGACATTCAACTTATCAGCACACTGTTTTGAGTGGAGTGACGATTAACAGTGAACGTTCACACATTCCGCCCGACGTTCAACATCGTTTTCCTCACTGTTCTTCTGGACAGCCCGCACCTCCGCAGCCTCCCTGCAACACAGGTGGCTCCGACTCTGATCGTACGTTGAGTTTTCCAAGGACTAGCACGCGTTTTGAAACTTTGAACTTTTTCTCACCTGTCGCCCCCGCGCCGGCCCCAGTAGAGCTTCCGCTACCATTCTCGGCACATCTCGCTGCCTCATCCGCATCGGTCTTCTGCGACACGTCAATCTGAACACACCCGCAAAGTGTCGAACTTCCGCAACCGCAATCGACACATTACCGTATCTCACCCGCGTTGGCCTACCATGTCACAATGGATCACGCTCAACCACAACGCATCATCTTCACGCTGCCACCCGACCAGCCGTCGTCGCCACATACCCTAGAGACACACTCTCCTGGAATACTGCAGCAACAGCAGCTCGTTTCAGGCAGTGCCCCAACGAATTCAACTCAACCTGTTCTTCCGAACGTTCTACAACGCTTACCGACACTGCCGCCGTTCAATCCCGACAGGGCAACAACCTGGTTCAAAATTGTGGACAAAGTTTTCGACCATTTCAAACTCAACGAATCAACCAGATTTCTGTGCCTTATCACCCACCTGCACGACCAGGAGGACTTGATTGCTGACCTGGTCGACGCCCCGGACTCAACTACCTGGTACACTCTAGCCAAAAAGACACTTCTACGTCATCTTGGGCTCTCAACTGAGACTGCAATACGGCAAGTGCTCCACGTCGAACAACTAGGCAACAACATACCTTCACAACCCTGAAGACGGCTACGGGACCCGGTCAGCAACCATCTACTCTCTGACACAGCTCTCCTCGCCATCTGGTCAGATAAACTACCTCCTCACATCCGCTTTGCTCTGACTCAGAGGTCTCCTGAACCTGTTGAGCAACGAATGACAATTGCTGACAAACTACATGATGCGTCACTGCTCTATTTCTCCAGCCACTGCCTACCTGGCAAGTCTCAGGTTCAGGCTCCCTGTCCTGCAGCCGGACGCGGCCGGAGCCGCACTGTACTGACTGTTCTACTCGCTTTGGGACGCTGTAAACAAGCAGCTGGGACGTCACCAGCTCCGCCCTCGGTCACGCCCCCTGCTGAAACCGAACCGGCTGTGGCCACCGAACCTCAACCACCGCCTCTGGCAACGAACTTTCCACACTACCCATACTGTTACTTCCACACATGGTTTGGTGAGGCGGCGTGGAACTGCAGACCATCCTGCTACTTCCCAAACGCCAATCGCAGGTAGGTTCGAGTGCTGCCTCCTGCGCACAACATGACAGGCACCCCCCAGAGCTCCATTCTGTCTGGGAACGACCAGATAATTGTGGACGACATTACACTAAAGATATTTCGTCTGGATACCTTTTCCTAGTGGACACAGGCGCCGATGTTTCACTGCTGCCTACGTCCTTAGTGTCGTCAAACATCTGCCCTCATCATACTTTACTGCAGGCCGTGAATTCAACTAAACTACAATGCTCAGGTTCAACTTCCCACGTCGTCTCACTCTCCGCAAACTGCAAACTCAAGTGGACTTTTTTAGTGTGTGAAATTGACGAACCTATACTAGGCATTGACTTCTTACGACACCACAAACTTTCATCGGACCTAGTGCGAAACACCGTGTTTCATCACCCGTCCAAGACTCACTTCCCCTGTGCTCCGTTGGGCAAACCCCCCCGTGACAAATCGATCCGGGCTCTTCTCATCTGTGCATGTTTGTCTCTGTTGACAAAGTTACAAGAGACCACGCATAAGTGCCTTGTTGAGCTTGAACAAGTCGCTCGCCTATGCAAGGAAAACTTCGAGCTCTCCCTCCGGCACCACGAAACACAGCTCCAACTCTCCGATGCAGCAGAGGAATTACAGACACTACAGCTAGGACAAAGCAAGGTCAGTAAGTGCGCCGAATCTCCTTGCAATCCCAGCAATCTAGCCTCCGTGTGTTTACCTCCCGCTACCCCTCACAACTGTGCTATCAAGACTGCCATAACATGTACTGACAGCTCTGCAGGGCCACACCCTCCTAACACGGCAGCGTTTGACACTCGGCCTCCCATGCCGCCGGCACTATCGATTAAATGCACGAACAATTGTGGACACCTACCCCATACCCAACATTGTGGACTTTACCAGTTCCCTCGCAGGTGCGACCATGTTCTCTGTCATTGACTGCAAACAGGCCTACCACCAGAACCCCATGACACCTGAAGACATCGAGAAGACAGCAATCACCACCCCAATCAGGTTATTTCAGTTTCAATTCATGCCCTTTGGTCTGAAAAACGCAACCCAGACCTGGCAATGCTTCATCAACGAAGTGCTATTCGACCTAAAATTCTGCTTTGCATATCTTGATGACATTCTTATGTTCAGCTCCTCTGTCAAGGACAACATTCGACATGTGCAAACTGTTATGAACACTCAGCAGGCATCGAGACCAACCAGAACAAATTGCAGCTACATCTACCTGCTGTCACTTTTCTTGTTTTTCAGGTCCCTGCAGACGGCATTTCACCGCCCCCTGAGAAAATACAAACAATACTAAACCTACCCCGACCTGCGTCATTCAAAGAGCTCCAGCGTTTTCTGGGGATGGTTAATTATTATCGCCGACATCTACCTTGGGCTGCGGAGATTAAGACTCCACTGACGGACACCTTGGCAGGCACCAACACTTCTGGAACTCGGCCCGTTCCATGGACCCCTGCTATGACTGATTCTTTCACTGTCCTCAAAAATCTTCTTGCCGAGGCCTGCACCATCACGCATCCTCATCCCAATGTGCAGCTTTTCATCACCACAGATGCAAGTGATACTGCCATTGGTGCTGTCCTTAGCCAGACAGTCGACGGCCAGACTTCGCCTTTCCTGTTCTTCTCGCACAAGCTACACCAATGCATGACGGAAATATTCCGCATTTGACAGAGAGTTGCTCACAGTCTATGAAGTGGTCAAGCATTTTAAGACTGACTTTCTATGTTTTAATGGACCACAAACCCCTGGCTGCAGCCATTATAAACCCGCCAGCTGACCCGCTTCCTCGCCGCTTCAGATATATGGACTTCAAATCAGTTCACCACTGATGTCAGACATATAAAGGGTACTGACAACATAGTTGCTGATTTCCTTTCATGAGTCGATGCCGTCCATTTGCTGTTAGACCTCTCTGAGCTGCCTAACCTCCAACCCACCGACGAGGACACACAAAACCTGATTTCAGTCTCTACCTCTTCACTACACTTCATTGTGTCATTTCTGGTGAGATCTGGTGCGACAACAATACGGGCACGTTATGCCCCCTAATCCCAACCATATTCCGTCGAGCTCTCTTCAACGCATTGCATAATTTAGCCCATTGCCAGCAATGGGCACACTCCTGCGTCGCGTGCCAACGATGCAAAGTACACAAGCATACTTCACCCCAACTCGGCGCCTTTTCGATCCCTCCTGGGCGTTTCCAGCATATTCATATAGACATTGTTGACCCTCCCCCCCCCTAACGGCTTTCGTTACGTTCTCTCGTCTATCAACTGGACAACTCGCTGGGTCGAGGCTGTCCCCCTCCCCAATGTTATGGCAGAGACTGTTGCTCGAGATTTCGTTGAGTCATGGGTAACGCGTTTTAGATGTCCAGCTGTCATCACGACTGACCAGGGCAGACAATTTGAGTCGGCCCTGTTCAACGAGATTTGTAACATTTGCGGCATCCGGAACATCCGTACCACAGCATATCACCTTCAAAGTAACAGGCTAGTAGAGCATTGGGTCCGCACTTTCAAAGCGGCTCCTCAATGCCACGACTCTCTATGGACAGAGGCCCTTCCCCTTGTGCTACTTGGCAATCATGCAATCTATAAGGAAGACATCAAAGACACAATAGCCAAGTTCGAATACACTCCTTCCACATCGGACTTACACACTCGGCCGAGTGACTTCCAGCTCCAATCGTCAAGCTCTCCTCCGACCTCGCCCTCTACTCCATTCTCACTCACTCTATCGAGTGACTACATGCTCCCCACGTCGAGCTTACCTATGATCGTGCCCTCGCCGCTGGGCCTTTCGCCTGCCTCGCCCTGTCGAGGTTTCTCACGCCCCCCTCCATCTTGAGCGTGCCCTCACTTGAGGTGTTTGTGCCTGTCCCCCCCCCCCTCCCCCCGTACATAATCCATGACATCTCAATAATACAGCGCGATGATACACTGTTCGTTATGTGTTTCCCTTCATCCAGTGCTCATGACACAACCCCCACCATTCCCTGCCACCTGGTGAAATGTGTTCCCCTCTCGCCCGACGTCGACCTGGACATGCTTCGTGTGTTCACCTTGCCCACTGGAGATATCGTCGTTGTCACTCCGTTCCTCCCAAAAACCGCCAGCCTACATGTTCCTGCATGACCAGCACGCCCACTACGACACCCGGCTCACTTCAGCGACTCCTAGGTTCGGTGGCCGAACCTTCCTTCACGACATCTACCCACACAGCTCCCCAACGATGCTGTCGAGCTGACCGTGGTCCAACTCCTGCAGACCACCCCTGCCGACGCCATAGTCACCCCCCCCCCCCCATGGCCTCTCAAGAGTACTCTGTACTGCGGGAGGGGACTATGTGTTGCCAATGAGGTCGACACCTGCATTTACCTGAGTATCGTCTTTGAACTAAGCTAAACATTATCTTTGTACAGTTCTACCATGTCAGTTCTTTGTAAGCCTTTGATGTGTTTAGGTGAATAAACGAACTACTGCAAAATGGGAGTGTTGTTTGGTGTAATCGACCTGAACTTCCTCCTCAAATGTATTCCCACTCCCACTTTGTCAGAGCCCCACTCGCGAATACACTCCTGGAAATGGAAAAAAGAACACATTGACACCGGTGTGTCAGACCCACCATAATTGCTCCGGACACTGCGAGAGGGCTGTACAAGCAATGATCACACGCACGGCACAGCGGACACACCAGGAACCGCGGTGTTGGCCGTCGAATGGCGCTAGTTGCGCAGCATTTGTGCACCGCCGCCGTCAGTGTCAGCCAGTTTGCCGTGGCATACGGAGCTCCATCGCAGTCTTTAACACTGGTAGCATGCCGCGACAGCGTGGACGTGAACCGTATGTGCAGTTGACGGACTTTGAGCGAGGGCGTATAGTGGGCATGCGGGAGGCCGGGTGGACGTACCGCCGAATTGCTCAACATGTGGGGCGTGAGGTCTCCGCAGTACATCGATGTTGTCGCCAGTGGTCGGCGGAAGGTGCACGTGCCCGTCGACCTGGGACCGGACCGCAGCGACGCACGGATGCACGCCAAGACCGTAGGATCCTACGCAGTGCTGTAGGGGACCGCACCGCCACTTCCCAGCAAATTAGGGACACTGTTGCTCCTGGGGTATCGGCGAGGACCATTCGCAACCGTCTCCATGAAGCTGGGCTACGGTCCCGCACACCGTTAGGCCGTCTTCCGCTCACGCCCCAACATCGTGCAGCCCGCCTCCAGTGGTGTCGCGACAGGCGTGAATGGAGGGACGAATGGAGACGTGTCGTCTTCAGCGATGAGAGTCGCTTCTGCCTTGGTGCCAATGATGGTCGTATGCGTGTTTGGCGCCGTGCAGGTGAGCGCCACAATCAGGACTGCATACGACCGAGGCACACAGGGCCAACACCCGGTATCATGGTGTGGGAAGCGATCTCCTACACTGGCCGTACACCACTGGTGATCGTCGAGGGGACACTGAATAGTGCACGGTACATCCAAACCGTCATCGAACTCATCGTTCTACCATTCCTAGACCGGCAAGGGAACTTGCTGTTCCAACAGGACAATGCACGTCCGCATGTATCCCGTGCCACCCAACGTGCTCTAGAAGGTGTAAGTCAACTACCCTGGCCAGCAAGATCTCCGGATCTATCCGCCATTGAGCATGTTTGGGACTGGATGAAGCGTCGTCTCACGCGGTCTGCACGTCCAGCACGAACGCTGGTCCTACTGAGGCGCCAGGTGGAAATGGCATGGCAAGCCGTTCCACAGGACTACATCCAGCATCTCTACGATCGTCTCCATGGGAGAATAGCAGCCTGCATTGCTGCGAAAGGTGGATATACACTGTACTAGTGCCGACATTGTGCATGCTCTGTTGCCTGTGTCTATGTGCCTGTGGTTCTGTCAGTGTGATCATGTGATGTATCTGACCCCAGGAATGTGTCAATAAAGTTTCCCCTTCCTGGGACAATGAATTCACGGTGTTCTTATTTCAATTTCCAGGAGTGTATGATGGTTTTTATGCTATCAGGATCAGTCTCATCCAGTTGGTACAGATGTAAACTAATCCAAAGCCAATCTGTCACAGGCATGTAAGACTCTTTATTCATGTCTGGATGCGAAAGCAAGTGCGATTTACACAACTATCATTCAGTCTTTTAAACCCCCTTTGATATTCCTCAGTTCATTGCCATAAGGCTTAGATTCAGTAAATGAAGGTTGTTAAATTATTGATCACCAATAAACTTCCTTCGCAATTAGCAGGTGCTGGAAGATCCTTAACATCTAGTAAGTTTGCGTAACTCAGTTTGATTCCTTGTGCATTAATAACACATCCCAGAAACTTAATTTAATTCCTTGCAAATTTCAATTTCTATAAATTCACAGTTACACCCACTTTTCACAAAGTCATGAGCGCTGCTACAATTATCGCACCCACTCCGAGGACACCACCTGTTCTGGACATCATTAGCTCCGTCGAACAAGGCATCCTAAAACTTCCCAGGGAATCTTCCGAGGAGATCCGGCGGGAGACTTGTCGTGCTCTGACACTGTCTCAAGTGCCTAAGAACAATATAACAGCTGCAGAGAGGTCAGTGGTTCGATCCCTTTGAGAAGTTCCTGATATTGTGATTTTACCGGCAGATAAGGGAAATGCGACTGTTATCCTCTCCGCGCCAATGTATCTGAGCAAGATGCACCAGTTTTTGGACGACTCTGCATGTCACATACTAAATAAGGACCACACAGCCAAAATTCAGCGAAAAACTTTGGAGCTCCTTAAGAACAGCACGATCTCCAATGTGGTTGCTAAGAGACTACGTACACAGGCGCCCGTACCTCTCAGGCTATATGGATTGCCCAAAATTCACAAGGATAATGTGCCAGTGCGGCCTATTGTGAGTAATATTGGGGCACCAACGTATAACCTCACGAAACATCTGGCAGCGCAACTGAGCCCTTTAGTAGGAGAGTGTGAGCATCACATCCGTAACTCACAAGACTTTATTTGTCGGCTCAAGAACTTACGACTCGCACCATCAGATATACTCGTGAGTTTTGACGTAGTCTCACTTTTTACTCGAGTACCATTGCAGGAATCGTTGGTGCTCATTAGCGAGAAGCTGGATGGGGAACTTTTAGACTTATTCCAACTTGTGTTCACCTCGACATACTTTCTATTCAATGGACAATACTTTGAACAGACTGACGGCGTCGCAATGGGCAGTCCCTTGCTACCCATTGTGGCTAATCTTTCTACGGAAGAGTTCGAGGAGAGAGCACTCCGGTCGTCGGATTTGAAACCTACGTGTTTTTGGCGATATGTGGACAACACCTTTGTTATCTGGCCTCATGGCAGTGCATCAATGAATGTATTTCTTGAGTATCTTAACTCGCTTCATCCCAACATCAAGTTCACTATGGAGATGGAGAAAAACGGCGAACTTCTCTTCCTGGACGTGTAGGTACGGAGAAAAGAAGATGGCACATTAGGTGACGCAGTGTACCATAAACCAACGCACACTTACAGGCCACCAGCTGTCACCATCCTTCGCAACGAAGTGGCGTACTTAGGACGTCGGTTCACAGAGCACGAGCCATATCACACTCAGACAGCTTATCCAATGAGCTACTCCATCTACGTACCACTTTCCAACAAAATGGATATTCCGAACTGGAGATTCACCATGCCTTACACCTGGAGTGGGTTACCTAACGTGAGGAACTGGAAGAAGGCGAAGAACAAAGAGGAATGGTCATCTTGCCACACTTTGGCGGTGTCTCTTCAAAAATTGGAAGATTATTGAAGAGACATAAAGTTAAATGTGTCTTTCACCCGCCGGCAAAACTCAGAGCTCTCTTGGGCTCATCTAAGTACAGCCTTGGCCTAAGAAGACCCGGTGTTCACGAGATTCCTTGTAGCTGCGGCAGGTCGTACATCGGACAAACTTGTCACACTGTAGAAGAGAGATGTACTGAACACCGACGCTACACTTGTCTGGGGCAACCAGAGAAGTCTGCAGTGGCCGAGCTTTGTCTCAGTACACGCCATTCTATGAATTATCAACACACCAAAATTCTCGCAACGACGAGTTCGTACTGGGACAGTGTTATTAAAGAAGCAGTGGAAATACGTAGCTCGACGAATCTTGTAAACAGAGACACGGGCTTTCAGCTCAGTACAGCTTGGGATCCAGCAGTGGCCATATTGAAGTCGCATCGAGCAGAGAGGAGTACTATTGGTCATACGACGGATGACGATTCGCCAGCAACATAAATATTCTGTTGACAATGGGAGGATGGTCACGCACCAACGCGGACGTGCATTTTTGCTTGCGGCTTCCGACAGAGGTCGCTGGGACGGCCGATGGCGGCGCAGAGCAGCGACGGCAGCCTCCACGCATGCGCCGAAGTCTTTGGTTCTTCATCCTGTAGGTGGCGTTGCTGTCCTTCCAGCTATCGGTTGATATCGTCGCTATTGGCCATTGAATTTGGCACCTCCACGCATGCGCACTTCCTGCCTAAGACTGACATAAATAGGGGGCTCTAGTCATGCCTTAACAGAGTGTTCGTCGCACCTGAAGATGTCGGCCAGTTGCGCTGATAAAATATTGTGGAGTTTTCACTATGACATCTGACGTCTCGTCCGAGAACCATACATACATAAGTGTATTTAGTTTTAGTTTTTTTATTTATTAACAACAAATAGATTAAACTAGTGTTTGTTGTTGTTGTTGTGGTCTTTAGTACTGAGACTGGTTTGATGCAGCTCTTCATGCTACTCTATTCTGTGCAAGCTTCTTCATGTCCCAGTACCTACTGTTTAGTGTATTCATCTCTTGGTCTCCCACAACGATTTTTACCCTCCACGCTGCCCTCCAATACTAAATTGGTGATCCCTTGATGCCTCAGAACATGTCCTACCAACCGATCACTTCTTCTAGTCAAGTTGTGCCACAAACTTCTCTTCTCCCCAATCCTATTCAATACCTCCTCATTAGTTATATGATCTACCCATCTAATCTTCAGCATTTTTCTGTAGCACCACATTTCGAAAGATTCTATTCTCTTCTTGTCCAAGCTATTTATCGTCCACGATTCACTTCCATACATGGCTACACTCCATACAAATACATTGAGAAACGACATCCTGACACTTAAATCTATACTCGATGTTAACAAATTTCTCTTCTTCAGAAACGCTTTCCTCGCCATTGCCAGACAACATTTTATATCCTCTCTACTTCGACCATCATCAGTTATTTTGCTCCCCAAATATCAAAACTCCTTTACTACTTTAAGTGTCTCATTTCCTCATTTAATTCCGTCAGCATCACCTGACTTACTGGACTACATTCCATTATCCTTGTTTTGCTTTTGTTGTGTTCATCTTATACCCTCGTTTCATGACACTGTCCATTCCGTTCAACTGCTCTTCCAAGTCCTTTGCTGTCTCTGACAGAATTACAATGTCATCGGCGAACCTCGAAGTTTTTATTTCTTCTCCATGGATTTTAATACCTACTCCGAATTTCTCTTTTGTTTTCTTCACTGCTTGCTCAATATACAGATTGAATAACATCGGGGAGAGACTACAACCCTGTCTCACTCCCTTCCCAATCTCACTCCCTTCCCAACCACTGCTTCCCTTTCACACCCCTCGAATCTTACAACTGCCATCTGATAGAAACGTAGGTTTGCCTTTCCTTAATGTAGCTTCTAAGATAAGTCGTAGGGTCAATATTGCCTCATGTGTTCCAATGTTTCTACGGAATCCAAACTGATCTTCCCCGAGGTTGGCTTCTACCAGTTTTTCCATTCATCTGTAAAGATTTCGCGTTAGTATTTTGCATCCGTGACTTATTAAATTGATAGTTCGGTAATTTTCACATCTGTCAGCACCTGCTTTCTTTGGGATTGGAATTATTATATTCTTCTTGAAGTCTGAGGGTATTTCACCTGTCTCATACATCTTACTCACCAGATGGTAGAGTTTAGTCAGCACTGGCTCTCCCAAGGCCGTCAGTAGTTCTAATGGAATGATGTCTACTCCCAAGGCCTTGTTTCGACTCAGGTCTTTTAGTGCTCTGTCAAACTCTTCACAAAGTATCATATCTCCCATTTCATCTTCATCTACATCCTCTTCCATTTCCATAATATTATCCTCAAGTACATTGCCCTTGTATAGACCCTCTATATACTCCTTCCACCTTTCTGCTTTCCCTTCTTTGCTTAGAACTGGGTTTCCATCTGAGCTCTTGATATTCATACAAGTGGCTCTCTTTTCTCCAAAGATCTCTTTAATTACCCTGTAGACAGTATCTATCTTACCCCTCGTGAGATAAGCCTCTACATCCTTACAATTGTCGTCTAGCCATCCCTGTTTAGCCATTTTGCACTTCCTGTCGATCTCATTTTTGAGACGTTTGTATTAATTTTTGCCTGCTTCATTTACTGCATTTTTGTATTTTCTCCTTTCGTCAGTTAAATTCAGTATTTCTTCTGTTACCCAAGGATTTCTACTATCCCTCGTCTTTTTACCTACTAGATCCTCTGCTGCCTTCACTACTTCATCTCTCAAAGCTACCCATTCTTCTTCTACTGTATTTCTTTCCCCCATTCCTGTCAATTGTTCCCTTGTGCTCTCCCTGAAACTCTGTACAACCTCTGGTTTAGTCAGTTTATCCAGGTCCTATCTCCTTAAATTCCCACCTTTTTGCAGTTTCTTCAGTTTTAATCTACAGTTCATAACCAATAGATTGTGGCCAGAATCCACATCTGCCCCTGGAAATATCTTACAATTTAAAACGTGGTTCCTAAATCTCTGTCTTACCATTATATAATCTATCTGAAACCTGTCAGTATCTCCAGGCTTCTTCCATGTATGCAACCTTCTTTTATGATTCTTGAACCAAGTGTTAGCTATTATTAATTTGTGCTCTGTGCAAAATTCTATCAGGCGGCTTCCTCTTTCATTTCTTACCCCCAATCCATATTCACCTACTATGTTTTCTTCTCTCCCTTTTCCTACTACCGAATTCCAGTCACCCATGACTATTAAATTTTCGTCTCCCTTCACTATCTGAATAATTTCTTTTATTTCATCACACATTTCTTCAATTTCTTCGTCATCTGCAGAGCTAGTTGGCATATAGACTTGTACTACTGTCGTAGGCGTGGACTTCGTGTCTATCTTGGCCACAATAACTCGTTCACTATGATGTTTGTAGTAGCTTACCTGCACTCCTATTTTTTAATTCATTATTAAACCAACTCCTGCATTACCCCTATTTGATTTTGTATTTAGAACCCTGTATTCACCTGACCAAAAGTCTTGTTCCTCCTGCCACCGAACTTCACTAATTCTTACTGTATCTAACTTTCACCTATCCATTTCCCTTTTTAAATTTTCTAACCTAACTGCTCATTTAAGGGATCTGACATTCCACGCTACAATCCGTTGAACATCAGTTTTCTTTCTCCTGATAACGACGTCCTCCTGAGTAGTCCCCGCCCGGAGACTCCAGGCGAAACTAGTGTTTACACTAACAAAATACCATTTACTGGGCTAAGTAATGAACTTAGCATAAAACCAAAATGAGTAAATTTACACGCTAAATGATGTATTGTACATTGGTGCATTAAAAAATTAATTATATTTGACTATGTCTCAGAAGATTGAAGGGTGTTGATTTGACCATCGATAATGCGAGTCCTTAAATAACTAATGGCCATTTTGATCTGGAGCATTCATCAGTCAGAAGTCTAAGGTGATGGTTCGCTTAGATCAATGATTCCCAACCTGGAGGTACTTACCTCTGAGGAGTAAACTGAAATTTTCTAAGGGGTGAAAACAAAAGCATTCACTTGTGTTTTGGTCATGAAACAAAATTATTTGTAAAAGATTATTATTATTATTATCTTCACTTTCTCAGACGTTAAGTCCGGTTAAAAATGGAGTGACGCGGACCTTGATCAAGGGTCACTTCCTTTTAACTGTACGGTATGTGTTATATTGCATTTAGGAACTTTTGGGCAATTGAACATGTATCAATAACTACGGATTTCTGTAGTTGTATATATATGTTTGGATGTAGCTGTATTGCATTGATGTACTGGTGGATATTGTGTGGTATGACTCCTGTAGTTGATAGTATAATTGGTATGATGTCAACTTTATCCTGATGCCACATGTCTTTGACTTCCTCAGCCAGTTGGATGTATTTTTCAAATTTTTCTCCTGTTTTCTTTTGTATATTTGTTGTATTGGGTATGGATATTTCGATTAGTTGTGTTAATTTCTTCTTTTTATTGGTGAGTATGATGTCAGGTTTGTTATGTGGCGTTGTTTTATCTGTTATAATGGTTCTGTTCCAGTATAATTTGTATTCATCATTCTCCAGTACATTTTGTGGTGTATACTTGTATGTAGGAACGTGTTGTTTCAAAAGTTTATGTTGTAAGGCAAGCTGTTGATGTATTATTTTTGCGACATTGTCATGTCTTCTGGGGTATTATGTATTTGCTAGTATTGTACATCCACTTGTGATGTGATCTACTGTTTCTATTTGTTGTTTACAAAGTCTGCATTTATCCGTTGTGGTATTTGGATCTTTAATAATATGCTTACTGTAATACCTGGTGTTTATTGTTTGATCCTGTATTGCAATCATGAATCCTTCTGTCTCACTGTATATATTGCCTTTTCTTAGCCATGTGTTGGATGCGTCTTGATCGATGTGTGGCTGTGTTAGATGATACGGGTGCTTGCCGTGAAGTGGTTTCTTTTTCCACTTTACTTTCTTCGTATGTGTTGATCTTATGTAATCTAAAGGGTTGTAGAAGTGGTTATGAAATTGCAGTGGTGTAGCCGATGTATTTGTATGAGTGATTGCCTTGTGTATTTTGCTAGTTTCTGCTCGTTCCAGAAAGAATTTTCTTAAATTGTCTACCTGTCCATAATGTAGGTTTTTTATGTCGATAAATCCCCTTCCTCCTTCCTTTCTGCTTAATGTGAATCTTTCTGTTGCTGAATGTATGTGATGTATTCTATATTTGCGGCATTGTGATCGTGTAAGTGTATTGAGTGCTTCTAGGTCTGTGTTACTCCATTTCACTACTCCAAATGAGTAGGTCAATATTGGTATGGCATAAGTATTTATAGCTTTTGTCTTGTTTCTTGCTGTCAATTCTGTTTTCAGTATTTTTGTTAGTCTTTGTCTATATTTTTGTTTTAGTTCTTCTTTAATATTTGTATTATCTATTCCTATTTTTTGTCTGTATCCTAGATATTTATAGGCATCCGTTTTTTCCATCGCTTCTATGCAGTCGCTGTGGTTATCCAATATGTAATCTTCTTGTTTAGTGTGTTTTCTCTTGACTATGCTATTTTTCTTACATTTGTCTGTTCCAAAAGCCATACTTATATCATTGCTGAATCCTTCTGTTATCTTTAGTAATTGGTTGAGTTGTTGATTTGTTGCTGCCAGTAGTTTTAGATCATCCATGTATAGCAAATGTGTGATTTTGTATGGGTATGTTCCAGTAATATTGTATCCATAATTTGTATTATTTAGCATGTTGGATAGTGGGTTCAGAGCAAGGCAGAACCAGAAAGGACTTAATGAGTCTCCTTGGTATATTCCACGCTTAATCTGTATTGGCTGTGATGTGATATTATTTGAATTTGTTTGGTTTTCCAATTTTTCATTACTATGTTTAGGAACTGTATCAATTTAGGATCTACTTTGTATATTTCCAATATTTGTAGTAACCATGAGTGGGGTACATTATTATTACTATTATTATTATTATTATTATTATTATTACTTTTCATAAGACTGTAATAATGATTATATAAGTTCCCAATAACAAAATTTCTTTTTCATATACTAGCATTAAAACGTGACACAATGTGATAGATGTTACAGCTTGTGAAACGAATATATTAATATCATCTTCACATAGTCCATCCACTCCACCCTTACCCTGTACTTTATACCATCATTCTATGACAGTAGAATTGACATATACACATCGTGTATACTTAAATATCTCATGAAAATGGTTTCTCCAAGTTGTAGATAATTTCCACAATGTACCAGAAATTGTTTCATTATTTACTTCACAATAGATAAATGAACTAAATGGCAATGTGAGAATAAATAAGTAATAGCTACTACATTGCTCGGGGGGCTTACACAGTATTATTATTAGTATTATTATTATTATTACTTACATATATATCAGACGTTATGTCTGGTTAAAAATGGAAAGTGACGCGGACCTTGATCAAGCGTCACTTCCTTTTAACTGTATGGTATATGTTATATTGCATTTAGGAACTTCCGATTAATTGAACATGTATCAATCATTACAGATTTCTGTAGTTGTATATATATGTTTGGATGTAGCTTTATTGCATTGATGTACTGGTGGATATTATGTGGTATGACTCCTGTAGTTGATAGTATAATTGGTATAATGTCAACTTTATCCTGATGCCACATGTCCTTGATTTCCTCAGCCAGTTGGATGTATTTTTCAATTTTTTCTCCTGTTTTCTTCTGTATACTTGCTGTATTGAGTATGGATATTTCGATTAGTTGTGTTAATTTCTTCTTTTTATTGGTGAGTATGATGTCAGGTTTGTTATGTGGCGTTGTTTAGTCTGTTATAATGGTTCTGTTCCAGTATAATTTGTATTCATCATTCTCCAGTACATTTTGTGGTGCATACTTGTACGTGGGAACGTGTTGTTTTATTAGTTTATGTTGTATGGCAAGTTGTTGATGTATTATTTTTGCTACATTGTCATGTCTTCTGGGGTATTATGTATTTGCTAGTATTGTACATCCACTTGTGATGTGATCTACTGTTTCTATTTGTTGTTTGCAAAGTTTGCATTTATCTGTTGTAGTATTGCGATCTTTAATAACATGCTCATGTCGGCACCAATGACTCCTGCCGTCTGGGTTCAGAGGTCATCTTCAGTTCGTACAGGCGGTTGGCGGAATTGGTGAAGGTGGAAAGCCTCGCTCGCAGGGTGAAATCAGAGCTAACTATTTGTAGTATCGTTCCCAGAACCGATCGCAGTCCTCTGGTTTGGAGCCGAGTGGAAGGCTTAAACCAGAGGCTCAGACGATTCTGCGGAGATCTGGGGTGCAAATTTCTCGACCTCCGCTATCGGGTGGAGAAATGTAGGGTCCCCCTGAATAGGTCAGGCGTGCACTACACACCGGAAGCGGCTACAAGGGTAGCGGAGAACGAGTGGAATGCACAGGGGTTTTTTTTAGGTTAGATACTTCCCTCCCTAGGCCCGACAAGACGCCTCCTGAGACACGGCAAGGTAGGAGTAGGCAAAATGCAACAGGGAATAACAATATTAATGTGCTAATAGTAAACTGCAGGAGCGTCTACAGAAAGGTCCCAGAACTGCTCTCATTAATAAACGGTCACCATGCCCACATAGTACTAGGGACAGAAAGTTGGCTGAAACCAGACGTAAACAGTAATGAAATCCTAAACTCAGATTGGAATGTATACCACAGAGACAGGCTGGACAGTGAAGGGGGAGGCATGTTTATAGCGATAAGAAGTGCAATAGTATCGAAGGAAATTGACGGAGATCCGAAATTTGAAATGATTTGGGTGAAGGTCACGGTTAAAGCAGGCTCAGACATGGTAATTGGATGTCTCTATAGCAATGTGTAAGTCTAGGGACCGATGACCTCGGCAGTTTGGTCCCTTAGGAATTCACATACGTTTCAATTTTTTATTTATTTATTTTTTGTCGGGAAGGGGAGGAATTAGTGGGGATTTACTATAGATGTTTGCATTACTTCTCTACATAATCACCAGTCAGATTTAAGGATTTATCATATCTCTTCATGAGTTACTCAACTCCCTCTGAATATAATGCTACCACATGACTGTTAACCCAACGAGCACAGAACTATTGGTACCAAATTACTTACAATCCGAGAAACATGCAAGTAGTTGTCCAACAAATGATACATCCTGAAAAGACGGTTACCACGAATTGCTTGGATAGTTTTCCTCATCATTTCGTTGGTCACGGAAAACGGACGATCACTTTTGGAAGCAACTTATTTTTTCAACCTCGTGTTCGTCAATGTGAAGTTCGTAACTACGTGATAATTTATTTTTAAAGGGAAATTTGAGGATCTCGCTACACGATGCAAGATACACACTAGCCCGTACACCAAAGAAAAAGCAAGAAGAAAGAGATGGAAAAATCTACGGCTTTTCTGCCGTTTGTGGGAAATGTTTTTACCCAAACTGCCAGAATAATGATAAAGTACATAAAGTACGTGTGATCTTCTTGCCACGGGGCAAGACAGCATCTCTTCTGAGATCTGTGAAAAATGGTATACTTTCAATAAAAGCGGGCAAAAATAAAATGCCTTGTCGTTGTGGTAAGAGGTACGTAGGACAAACAATACGCATAACGGGAGAGCGGTGCACAGGTCAACAGCGACACACTAGCGTACTGCAGCCTACATCTACATCTACATCTACATTTATACTCCGCAAGCCACCCAACGGTGTGTGGCGGA
Organism: Schistocerca americana; assembly: GCF_021461395.2. Lineage (NCBI taxonomy): Eukaryota > Metazoa > Arthropoda > Insecta > Orthoptera > Acrididae > Schistocerca > Schistocerca americana. Next base: position 592,775,751 of record NC_060125.1, on the reverse strand, counting down.
GGGCACTTTACGTGCCACTGTCATTACCTCCCTTTCCTGTTCCAGTCGCGTATGGTTCGCGGGAAGAACGAGTGTCTGAAAGCCTCCGTGCGCGCTCTAATCTCACTAATTTTACATTCGTGATCTCCTCGGGAGGGTACCCGTCAGAACTGCAGCCGCTCAACGTTGTACTTGCACTGTCTGTTCAGTGGATTACGGGAAAATCGGGATACTGGCCACAGCCTCATCCTATCGGTACTCAGTAGTTCAGGAAGCTGCGCAAACACGATTAGCAGACAACCTACTTAACCGAGAGGAGAGTTCCCAGTTCGACAAATCATGGAAACCCTTTATTTCACGTCTGCGCCGCTGGAGGAATATTGTTCCGAGTCTTCACTGCCAGGCATTCCAACAAATGCAGTCCATTTTAATAATCATGCTCATAATTAGTGAGCTCTGTGGATTTGCTGACTCTGCTTTATTTCTCTCTTATTAGGGTACCGTGCCAATTCGTCACCACCGATTTCTACCGAATTCGGTGCACATTCAGGGCTCGGTTAGGAATGAAAGTGACTGAAGTGGACGTTCCAGGTGGTAACGCGTTTGGAAAAATTATAATTTTTACCCGGGTCGGGCGAGACATGAGCCCTTTGTGTTAGCGTAGTTTTCAGGGGGCAGTTAGAGCAGCGGGAAGAGTACAGAACGGCAATCTCACGATCCTGGCATCGATTCCCTGTCCGGTAACTACTTTTTATTTTCAATTTCTACATTACTTACACCGGAAGCAAATCGAGATAACGCTCAGTATAGTGTATTTGATGTGATGAAACCCTACGCGCAGGAGAACAAATTTCTTCTATTGAATGACTCGTGGGGAGGGCATCAAACTCACCATTATACGACGAGGATTTGCGAAAAGTAATTCCCCACCCCCCTTCTCCACCAAATGGACTCTGCTAGAGCCACCCTGCGATGTCCAATTTTATCGTCTGCTAAAACATTTGACCAAAGAGCATCAAAACTGCTCTTATCTCGTCCAGAGAAAAAGAAGTCACGTTCTGAGCAGACTGCTTCAAAATACATTCCGCTGTACGTCACTAGCTAATCTCAAGAATATTTGGCGAAATGATGCGCTACGTGTGGTTTGCCGCCAAACTACGCGATGAGAGACAACCTTTTATGAATGTAAGCTGAGTATCTTTTTATAGCAACTGTAAAAGAACAATGTAACGGCTTTATAAGGAGTGCAAGACGCCGAGAAAATTGCTGATTTCCCTGTTTTTAAGATGAACGTTAATCTAGAATGTGTAAATCATCAACTGCAAAAAAATAAGTGTCTAATTTTATATACGAAGTTTTCGTGCACGCCTTACAACCCCTTTTGGAAATTTAATTGCAATCCCACACTTTCCTTTGCCCTTTGTTCTATGAAAATATCAACAAATACGATACAGTGAGCATTATTTCGGTTGATGAGTTCTCCTCGTACGACACAAAATTAATCGTAGGTGATTTTAATGCGAAGATAGTGAAGGAAGAAGCATTCCGGCCTACAATTGGGAAAGAAAGTTTGCATAACATTTCGAATGATAATGGCACAAGAGTGGTTAATTTTGCTGTTTCAAAAGACATGATTGCTGAGAGCACATATATCAGAAGGAAGGACATTCATAAAGCAATTTGGGTCTCTCTGGATGGACACACCCGAAACCAAATTGATCATTTTCTTGTAGATCGGAGTTGGCACACTAGTAAAGAAAATGTTAGGACTTTCAGGGCAGCAGACTGCGATTCTGATCATTTTCTTGTAGGTGCCAAAGTTCACCAACGGCTATCTACAGCAACATCAAGGTGTCACAGTGCAGAACTTGTTAGGTTCGACACTGACAAGCTAAATGATGAAAACCTTAGAAGAAAGTACATGATAGAAATTTCAAATAGGTTTGATGATCTCAGGACACACGAAGATCAAGACGAGGACGTAAATAAACAGTGGATCTCTGTGAGGAATAATATCAAAGAGGCACCGAAGGTCACAATAGGTACAATTAAGAACAGGGGGAAATCGTGGTTTGGTGAGGAATGCAAGAAATTGGTAGAGGAAAGGAGAAAAGCGCGATTAGATTGGAATAGAATGGGAGACAAAAAACGAGAGGACTTCTTGAACATGAGAAGGGAAGTTGGTCGTAGGCTACGGGCAAATAAGAGGGATTATTTGAACAATCAAGTTAAAAAAATGGAAACAAACAGTGAAACAAAAAACATTAGGGAACTTTACCTAGACATAAATGGTTATAGGAAGGGGTTCAAGGCTAAGACAACTGCACTTCAAGAGGATGCCGGGGGAATACTGACAGACCCCAGTGCTATATTAAGTAAACGTAACGCGTATTTTGAGCATGTATTAAATGTACACCAGGAAGCAGGAAATGAGCAGGCGTACGAAATACATACAGCAGAGATGCAATCAACAAATTGAGAAACCGTAAAACACCAGGATCAGATTGCATAACTGCAGAATTAGCACAAATGGGGGACAGAAATTGGTGGAAGTAGTTCACAAAGTGATAACTAAAGTATGGAACTCAGAGATGATACCTGAAGAGTGGCAGGAGTTCATTCTGATCCCAATTTTTAAGAAGGGCGACAAAACGGATTGTAGTAATTATAGAGGGATTTCGCTATTACTATTATGTTCCAAAATTTTCTGGAATATTCTGCTAAGCAGGCTTACACCACATGCAGATGAAATTGTGGCGGATTACCAAGCTGGCTTTGGGAGGAACAGATCAACTATAGACCAAATATTCACCCTGCGTCAAATTTTTGGAAAAGAAGTGGGAATACAATTAACCATTTCATAATCTTTTCATAGATTTTACAAAAGCATATGATTCAGTATTGCAATCAAAATTGTACAGAATTCTTTTGGAACTTGGAATACCAAAGAAATATGTTAGACTTATAGAAGGGAGTTTGAAAAACACAAAAGGTAGAGTACGCGTGGGGAAATTGGAGTCAGAAGAATTTTGTAATAAAGAACGGGCTTAAGCAAGGAGATGCCCTGTCTTCGCTACTGTTTAATTTAGCCCTAGAATATATTGTACGAATGGTAGCAGATAATTCAGAGGGTGTGGAGTTAAATGGAAATATTAAGATATTAGGTTATGCAGATGATCTAAACATCGTTAGCGATAGGGAAGAATTTGTTCCAGCAAATGCGAATGCGTTAATCAAGGCTAGTGAAGATGTAGGTCTAAGGATAAGTGAAGACAAAACTAAATACCTGGCTACTACTAGAATGCCAACAGCAGTAGACCAGGAAATGTTAAGAGTGGGAGACATGCAGTTTGAAAAAGTGAACACATTTAAGTATCTAGGCGTGGCTTCGAGAAATGAGATTGAATCCGAACTGAAGAAGAGATTATGGGCGGGAAATGCGTGCTACTTCTCACTGAATAGATTACTTTCATCACGGATGCTGTCTAGGAATTTAAAGATTAGAATATACAAAACTATTATTCTACCAGTTATGCTGTATGGGTGTGAACCTTGGTCTCTCACTGTGCAAAATGAAAAGCCGTTTCGGGTATTTGAAAACAAAATTTTGAGGAAAATTTTCGGAGCAAAAAGGGATGACATTAGCGGAGAGTGACGAAAACTGCGTAACTAAGAGGTTTACGAACTCTATTCAAGCCCTGACATAATCAGTATTATTAAATAACGTAGGCTGCGATGGGCGGGTCACATAGCTCGAATGGATGAGGGCAGGTCAGCGAGCAGAGTACTGGTAGGGCACTTAGAGGGAAAACGTCCTGTGGGGAGACCGAGGCGTAGATGGGAGGACAATGTGAAGGCTGATTTGAGGAGCCTAGGTAGTGAAGCGGAATGGAAGGAAATAGCCCAAGACAGGGACAGATGGCGAAAATACGTTGCTGCGGTAACGGACTCTCGAGTGTGTGAGTGAGTGATTGTTTAGGTTTATTTGCAGTGTAAGGAACATAAAAACTAAAAATAAAAATAAGTTCCTACACAGAGAAACGATCCCACGGCCCTCGGCTGACTGTTCAGTACTCTTTTCCGCTGCGCCAACTGCTGCGGAGAAAGTACGATAACATAAACTGCTCGTGTCTCTCCCGATCCGCGCCAAAAATGCTACTCTTTTCTAAGCGTTTGGCCATCTGTAGCACCCACATCTGTCACTTCCATTTTTGGCCGAGCCTTGCATGTACCATAAATTTAAGCGAAAACGGTGATGACGAAGAGGCGCGGTCCCGTTGTGAGACTCATGAAGTTTTATCTATGACTTGACACTCTTGTTGTTAGCATAGTCATCTCAGTCGTACTCGTGATCCTACTCCACGTGTTAAGTCAAGTGGTTTATATTCTGCCAGCGACTCACCTTGAAGAAGGCTATCAGTCATGGCTATCAGCTACGGTTATCAGCCACGATATCAGACGGTGAATTAACACTATTCCGAATACGCCCGAAAGATGGTGGAATAAGATGTACGGAACACTTTACAAACTAACAAATAAAGTAGTAATTACTATTTCTATCAGTTTTGCCTATTGATGGTTGTTTTCGGGGCAACTTATACACTGCCAGTCTTCGATATAAAAACTTGATAAAGCTGGAAAATACCCGGAAGAATATTATAAACAGAATGTTTTGCAAGCTAAACTTACGATATTCTAAAAAACACGTTTTAATAACATACACGTTTATTTAGCTTTTGAGCTATTGGAACACAGTCTCAATGACAATAGGTAACAGATACATCAAAATACATCCAGATATAGTGAAAAGATAATAGTTATGAACATAAAGCTGTGGGACACAACTAATTCTACTTTCATATTCCAGTATGAAAATAATAAAAAGAAATTTAGCTTTTGGGCCATCGGAACACCGAGTCAATAACAATAGATACCAAATACCACAGAGTACATCGCGACATTATTAAAAACAATAGTTATAAATATAAAACTAAGGGTCACACTAATTCTACTTTCATATTCCAGCATGAAAATCATAAAGAACACTTTAGTAGCATATACTGGTAGATGTAAAGCTATGGACGTGGGTCGTGAGTCGTGCCTGGATGTCTCAGTCTGAAGAGCATTCGCCGGCAAGACACTTAGGTTCGCCGCGCGGAGTGGCCGCGCCGTTTGAGGCGCCATGTCACGGACTGTGCAGCCCCTCCCGCAGGAGGTTCGAGCCCTCCCTCGGGCATGGGTGTGTGTGTTGTTATTAGCGTAAGTTAGTTTAAGTAGTGTGTAAGTCTAGGCACCGATGACCTCAGTAGTTTCGTCCCTTAGGAATACACACACACATTTGAACATGCCCATTAAAATTGCTACACCACGAAGATGACGTGCTACAGACGCGAAATTTAACCGACAGGAAGAACATGCTGTGATATGCAAATGATTAGCTTTTCAGAGCATTCACACAAGGTTGGCGCCGTTGGCGACACCTACAACGTGCTGACATGAGGAAAGTTCCCAACCGATTTCTCATACACAAACAGCAGCTGACCGCCGTTGCCTGGTGAGAAGTTGTTGCGATGCCTCGTGTAAGGAGGAGAAATGCGTACCATCACGTATCCGAATTTGATAAAGGTCGGATTGTAGCCTATCGCGATTGCGGTTTATCGTATCGCGACATTGCTGCTCGCGTTGATCGAGATCCAATGACTGTTAGCAGAATATGGAATCGGTGGGTTCAGGAGGGTAATACGGAACGCCTTGCTGGATCGCAACGGCCTCGAATCACTAGCAGTCGAGAAGACAGGCATCTTATTCGTATGGCTGTAACAGATCGTGCAGCCACGTCTCGATCCCTGAGTCAACAGATGGGGACGTTTGCAAGACAACAACCATCTGCACGAACAGTTCGACAACGTTTGCAGCAGCATGGACTATCAGGTCGGAGACCATGGCTGCGTTTACCCTTGACGCTGCATCACAGACAGGAGCGCCTGCTATGGTGTACTCAGCGACGAACCTGGGTGCACGAATGGCAAAACGTCATTTTTTCGACCGAATCCAGGTTCTTTTAACAGCATCATGATAGTCGCATCCGTGTTTGGCGACATCGCGGTGAACGCACATTGGAAGTGTGTATTCGTCATCGCCATAATGGCGTATCACCCGGTGTGATCGTATGGGGTGCCATTGGTTACACGTCTCGGTCACCTCTTGTTCGCATTGACGGCACTTTGAACAGTGGACGTTGCATTTCAGATGTGTTACGACCCGTGGCTCTACCCTTCATTCGATCCCTGCGAAACCCTACATTTCAGCAGGATAAAGCACGACCGTATGTTGCAGGTCCTGTACGGGCGTTTCTGGCTACAGAAAATGTTCTACTGCTTCCCTGGCCAGCACATTCTCCAGATCTCTCACCAATTGAAAACGTCTGGTCAATGGTGGCCGAGCAACTGGCTCGTCACAATACGCCAGTCACTACTCTCGATGAACTGTGGTATCGTGTTGAAGCTGCATGGGCAGCTGTACCTGTACACGCCGTCCAAGCTCTGTTTGACTCAATGCCCAGGTGTATCAAGGCCGTTATTACGGCCAGAGATGGTTGTTCTGGGTACTTATTTCTCAGGATTTATGCATCCAAATTGCGTGAAAATGTAATCACACGTCAGGTCTAGTATAATATATTTGTCCAATGAATACCCGTTTATATTCTGCATTTTTTCTTGGTGTAGCAATTTTAATGGCCAGTAGTGTATGAGGAATGTCGACGTCCCAAAAATGTGTGCGCAAGCAGACTCCGTCCAAAGACGCCTCGGAATGGCCAATGGTACCGAGCGTCTTCCGTGTCATCCTCAGCCAACAGGTATTAGTGGATGCGGATACGGAGAGGCATGTGGTCGGCACACCATCCCTCCGGCCGTTGTCAGTTTTCGTGACCAGAGCCACTACTTCCCTCTCACGTAGCTTCTTAATTTGTTGGCCTCGCCAGGGCTGAGTGCAACCTGACTGCCACGAAGGCCCGGTAGCCCCGGGCAGTCACTCATCCAGGAGCTAGCCGAGCCCGACACCAGCGAACTTCGGTGATACGACGGGAATCGGTGTGAGCACTGCGGCAAGGCCGTTGGCAGTACGTAAATAGCTACGAAGAAATTTGTTTTAGCAGCTTCTGCAGGGAAATCAAGGGAAAGGTGTGGCTGGGGTAGAATATTCGTCCAGTTCCTGTGTTTTCGATTTTAAATTGTCAGTACCATTGACCATTTTAGGCAATTATTTAAAGTTACACAAACAAATAACAAATAAAAATAAAACTTCCTGGCAGATTAAAACTGTGTGCCGGACCGAGACTCGAACTCGAGACCTTTGACTTTCGCGGGCAAGTGCTCTACCAAATCTCATTCTGGAAACATCCCCTAGGTTGTGGCTAAGCCATTTCTCCGCAATATCCTTTCTTTCAGGAGTGCTAGTTCTGCAAGGTCCGCAGAAGAGCTTCTGTAAAGTTTAGAAGGTAGGAGACGAGGTACTGGCAGAAGTAAAGCTGTGATGACGGGGCGTCAGTCGTGCTTGGGTAGTTCAGTTGGTAGAGCACTTGCCCGCGAAAGGCAAAGGTCCTGAGTTCGTGTCTCGGTCCGGCACACAGTTTTAATCTGCCAGGAAGTTTCATATCAGCGCACACTCCGCTACAGAGTGAAAATCTGATTCTGGAAATAAAAATAAATTTTAGAGACCCAATGTTGCCTATTGCATGGATTACTTGGCTGAACTACCGCCTTAGCGTGTTGTTTGTGCAAACGCAGTCTCTTAGCTCCTACTCTATAACAACGATGTAAGAAAGAGATGCTACAGATTAACGCCTGCACATAATGTACCTACTTTGAAGTACGAGGGTCACTCCAAAAGAAATGCACACTGTTTTTGTAAAAATACGGTTTTCATTCTGCATGTGTGAGTGTTTTGCAGTGTGTAGATACATCCTTCCCGCTTGTTTTCAAACTTAGTTCAACCTGTTCCCGTGGGAGGCGCCGTCACAGCAGGTCTTTTGCTACACTTGACGTTCGTTAGAAGCAACGTGCTGTCGTAGAATTCCTGTGCTGTGAAAACGAGACAGCGGTAAACACCCATAAGAAGTTGAAAAAGGTGTATGGAAATGCTGCTGTCGATCGCAGTACAGGTAGTCGGTGGCCAAGCAGGTTACGTGATGAAAGCGGGCACGGCAATATTGATGATTGTTCTCGCAGCGGCAGTCCTCATACTACTACACACACTCCAGACAATGTGCAGAGAATTGGTGACTGCTGACAGACGCATCACAGTCAACGAACTGTCACGCTACGTTGGGATGGGGGAAGAAAGTGTTTGCAGAATACTAAAAGTGTTGGCGTTAAAAAAGGTTTGCGCCAGGTGAGTTCCCAGGATGTTGACAGTAGCCCACAAAGAATCAAGAAAAACGGTATGCGGCGAACTTTTGGAACATCCCGAGAATGGTGGAGATGACTTTCTTGGAAGAATTGTGACAGGTGATGAAACATGGCTCCATCATTTTTCACCAGAGACGAAGAGGCAATCAATGGAGTGGCATCATGCAAATTCACCCAAGAAAAATAATTCAAATCCACACCTGCTCGAAAAGATATGGCTACGGTGTTTTTCGATTCCGAAGGACTCTTGCTTGTGGACATTATGCCAAGTGGAACCACCATAAATTCTGATGCATATGTGACGATACTGAAGAAACTTCAAGCTCGACTGAGTCGTGTTCGACCACATCGGCAAAAGCAAGATGTTTTGCTGTTGCACGTCAATGCACGGCCACGTGTCAGTCACAAAACCATGGAAACGATCACAAAACTTGGATGGACCACACTGAAACGCCCACCTTACAGTCCCGACCTGGCTCCATGTGACTATCATCTCTCTGGGTAACTGAAAGACTCTCTTCGTGGAACAAGGTTTGAAGATGATGACTCCCTTGTGCACGTTGCCAAACAGTGTCTCCAACAGGTTGGTCCAGAATTTTACCGTGCGGGTATACAGGCGCTGGTTCCAAGATGGCGTAAGGCAGTTGAGAGGGATGGAAATTATGTGGAGAAATGAAAATATTGTTCCTAAAGGATGTATCTACACACTGTAAAACTTTCAAACACGTAGAATAAAAGATGGATTTTAAAAAAATAGTGTGCATTTCTTTTGGAGTGACCCTCATACTATTTCAAGCTCCATCGATTACAACGATGCCGCAAAAGCAATCAAACACAACTTCTACGGTGAAAGTACAATAAGGATGAGCATTATTCAAATGAGAGTGCCGCGAGGGGTAGCCGCGTGGCCTGAGGCACTTTGTCACGGTTCGCGTGGCTACCCCTGTTGGAGGTTCGAGTCCTCCCTCGAGCATGGGTGTGTGTGTTGCCCTTAGCGTAATTTAGTTTAAGTTAGATTAAGTAGAGTATAAGCTGAGGAACGAATGATCTCAGTAGTTTGATCCCATAGCACTTACTAGAAATTTCCAAATTTCGGAATGAGAGTCCTTAATTGACAGTAACAACATTTCGTTTTGTTATGAACGTTGTCCAACCTGCTCGATTTATGGGAAGATACCAAATTGTTTTATGTAATTTTCGCAAACAGTGCTCGTATTAAAAACTAAACGGTGACAGTTATGTAATAACAAGGAGCTATGGACAATGTGCAGAACTGTCAGACAAGTGTGTGACTAGTGTTTTATTCCACAAGCTCCCGATATCAATGATATTTCACATCGAGCATCTGTTCCTATCGTAATTCACGTAAAGAGTATAGTCTTGGTTCAAATGGCTCTGAGCACTATGGGACTTAACTTCTCAGGTCATCAGTCCCCTAGAGCTTAGAACTACTTAAACCTAACTAACCTAAGGACATCACACACACCCATGCCCGAGGCAGGATTCGAAGCAGGATTCGAACTTGGTACCGTACGGTCGCGCGGCTCCAGACTGTAGCGCCTACAACCGCTCGGCTACTCCGGCCGGCTGAGTATAGTCTGTTGTGCAAATTCCATAACAGTCTTCTAACTTGGGAAACGTCGCACTAACTGCTCGAATATTCATCATTCTTTAAAGAAAATTAGTGCAAATTAAGAAAAGCAAAATTTACTTCCCAACAAACGCACAACCAAATTATTTAATTTGAAGTCACTGCACGACAGTATACTCTTCTCGTAGATCTTGCTGAGTTTTCAAATGTTTATGTTAAGCAGTGAAACTGGGCATAAATTGCTATGCAGAATCGACTGTAACATAAGTAGTCGTTGTGGTCTTCAATCCGAAGACTGGCTTCATGCAGCTCTCGTCTCTAGTCTGTCCTGTGCAAAGCTCTCCACCTTCGAATAACAATTGCAGCTTACATCAATTTGATCCTGTTTACTGTATTCATCCCTTCATCAAACTCTACAATGTTTACTCCCCCATCCCACGCACACACACTTCCCTCCAACAGCAAGTTGACAATTCCTTGACGCCTGAGAAAGTGTCCTATCAGCCTATCCCTTCTTTTAGTGGTGTTGTGCCATAAATTTCTTTTCTTCCCAGTTCGATTCAGTATTTCTCATTAATTACACGATGAAGCTATCTCTTTTCCAGCATTCTTCTTTGGCACTACATTTCAAAAACTTCTATTCTCCTCTTTTCTGAACTGCTTATTTTCCACGTTCCGCTTCTCTCCAAGGCTACACTCAAGACAAATACCTTACGAAAGGACTTCCGAAAACTAACATTTATGTTTGATGTTAACAAATTCCTCTTTTTTAGAAATGCTTTTCTTGCTGTAGCCAGTCGGCATTTCATATTCCCTCTACTTCGACCATCGGCAGTTCTTTTACTGCCCAAATATCAACAATCATGTACCACTTTAAGTGTCTCATTTCCCAACCTAATTCCCTCACGTCCTCCTGATTTAGTCCGAATGCATTCCATTAATCTTGTTTGACTTACGTTGATGCTCGTCTTGTAATCACTTTTCAAGACACTATCCACTCCTTTCAACTGCTCTTCGAAGTCCTTTGCTCTCTCTGACAGAATTACAATGTCATCACCAAAGTTCAAAGTTTAGATTTCTTCTTCCTGAATTTTAATTCCCTTTTCAAAATTCTCCTAGGCTTCCTGTGCTGCTTACGGAATGAACAGATTGAATAACCCCGAGATAGGATACAATCCTGCCCCACTCCCTTTCCAACCGTTCCTTCCCTTTCATGTCCTTAGGCTCAAATAACCACAATCTGGTTTCTGTACAAGCTATATATGATCTGTAGTTCCCTGTGTTTCATCCCTGCTACCATTAGAACTTTAAAGAATGTATTCAAGCCAACACTCTCAGAAGACTTCTGTAAAACTGCAAATAATATAAACGTAGGTTTGCGTTTCTTTAAGCTATCTTCTAAGATAAATCTTAAGCCGTCCTCCCACGGGACGTGAAAATGCACACGGCTGAGGAGCTGGTGACGTCACAGCATGGAATTCTACGTTCCACTACACTGCGATGCGTGAAGTAACGTATGTGGCATGTAGGATTTTTGCCTAGTGGAGGGGAATGTGGCCAGTGAGATGCGACCTAGTTTTATGTTACAAGCACAACATTGGAGCTGCCATACTGTATGGCGGTAAACATGGTATTTGGTCGGTTTTCTCTCTCGTGGACTACGTAGTATGAATATAAGCTGTTTCAAAGCCTCAGAGAAATGAGGATTCCTCGAAAATGCATCGTTAGCTACGATTTGTTATAATAAAAAGATAGGAAACTATGTATCGGTAGGTAAAGCCTGTCTGTAGTAGATGCTTTTATTGTTATAACTTGCGTGCTACGAACGTATACCATTTCAATGCTACGGCAGAATGATGATTTATCAAAATCACGTCTTTTTGGTATGATTTGCATATTAAGTTTCAAATAATGACATTTATAGATACAGTGTTTAGATAGTGTGTATCGTATACGCTTGCTAAGTTGGGGCTGTAGCATAGTTGATGGTATGTTGGTAGTATCGTCCGCTCAGAGTGATGATGGCTGATGTTGCAGGTTCTAGTTGTCCACCACCTCCCACCAAAATATTTTTTTGCCTTATGTTTCCTTAAAGGTCCTACATCTTTAGGTCTTTTTCTTTCGTTTGATAGATGAATTATCTCAAAAGTCGATGTTATTTGGTATAAATGATCTATTTTCTGCAGCTATTATTGGAAAGGCCAACAACTGGAATGATTCCCCGGTGAACAGAAATCTGAACGTGACTGCCAGTCTGTGTGTGAAAGTTAACACAAGTTCCACTCTGAAGTTTTTACCGTTAAGAAACTTTGTGTAAAATATGTATATATATCAATACCTGGGCTTATGACAGGCTCATTTTTGTATTTCACCAATAAATATCTTTTTACGATGGTGAGCAGGTTCTCAAAGAATCTCTTCTCCCATTTCGATGAAATTACGCAACGAATCGTGATCTTGGAACCAATGTGACGAAATTCGTTACTTCAATGTGTTAGTGGTCAGTGCTGCATCAAAAATGTGGAAATTATATATGCGCAAACTGACATTTCTCTTTTCTTTATTGTGGTTTCATTCCCTTGTCCCATACGGGCACAATCCGCCGCTCTTCAGCCGAGTGACGTTACAATGAAATAAAAATAGGAAACTATACAAAAAAGGCGGCAAAATGGGGACATAAAAACATAATAAGTGGAGACAATTGGAGGTAAAGGATACACTGACACGGGGATGTACATTGGGGGGGGGGGGGGCAGCTAAAAAAAAGTACACATAAAATTAAAAGAACACAGTTGGCGAGTCGGGGAGCACTTAAAATACATGGGAGTCACATGCACAAGTTAAAAGTCAGCCATAGTATAAAAACTCACAGAACGAGACACACTTAAAAAATCACTGTAAGCGATGAAGCACACATGAAGAATAAAAACTGCCGGGAGGGACCTGCCGAGGGAGAGGACCCCAGAGAGGAGGGAAAAAGAGGGGAAAGGGAGATGCAGTGGGGGAGGGGGGCTGGAGGGGTGAGAGGAAAAGAAAAAAGAGGGGATTGAGGAGCACACCAACAGGCAGGAGACAGGCGGGGTGGGAGATGGAGATCGAAGGTAAATCAGGAGGGAGTGAAGAGACACAGAAGTAGGCACGGGAAAGGGAGGGGGGTGCAGGAAGGAGGAAAACCGCTCAAGGGGAGGGAAGAGGAGGGGGGAGGGAGCCCTGAGGAGTAGGAGGGGGGCAGGTGGGGTTTTGGTAGGAGGTGTAGAGATCAGTGTGGAGCTCATCATGCAGTAGGAGTAGGCGCTGGGAAAGGAGGTGGAGGGTGTGGAGATGGAGAGAGGGCGGGACACAATGGTAAAGGCGCGGTAACAGGCTGGGGCTAGAGAGGCTGGGAGACATCATGGGGTGGGGGATCGAGTCAGCAAACGATGTACAGGGTGCGAATATGTTCGAGGAAAAGGAGAAGATGTGGGAAGGGGATGAGGTCATAGAGGATCCGCATGGGGAACGGAAGGTGTATACGGAAGGCGAGTTGGAGTGTGTGGTGTTCTAGGGGTTGAGGGCTTTATAGAATCTGGGAGGAGCGGATATCCAATTGACACTGGCATATAAACTGACATTAGACACTGTGCCTTCACTGTATTCAACATAAAAACGAAAATGGGATGAAAATTCAATTGAATTAACGAGTAACTACTACTAGTGTATATCTCAGATCGATGTACAGCGTTATGTAGTAATCCTCTTCCAGAAATTTGCTGTTCAAGCCACCGACGAAACCAGAATTGTCTTTGCGATTTTCTCCACTCTTCGTTGCCAGTCGCTAACAGAGTTTATGCAGTTATTTTAATCGCATCCATTTTCGCACAAAAAGTGTGTGGTCTGCGAGCCAGATAAAGCCGACAGCGGCCGACAGACAGTGCTCAGGGCGCAAAACATGTCTACCAGCTCGCTCCCGTGTGCCGATGGCGCCGTCTTTCGTGAGGTCGGATGTCCTGTCCGCATCCACATCAATGTTAGTTATCTTGCCCCTTGCGAGGGCAGTTTCAAGGGCAGTGTTGCCTCGCATGGTTCAGAATTTCCCAGGAACAGTCCGCCTGCTTAACTGGGAGGTTATGTGCTTGCCTCCCATGCAGTGAGCCCAGGTTCGATTCCGGGCCTGGTTGGGGATTTTCTCCATTCGTGGACTTGGTGTTGTGTTGTCCTCATCATCATTTCATCCTCATTACTGGCGCGCAAGTCGCCCAGTGTGGTGACGACTGAAATAAGACTTGCACTTGGCTGTCGAACTTCTCCAGATGGGGTCTCCCAGCCAACAATGTCATATGCTCATTTCCATTTTTCCATGGAACAAGAACTACTAACCTTTCCCGAGATTGGCTTCTACAACGTATCCCAATCTTCTGTAAATACACTGAGGTGACAAGAGTCATGGGATACCTCTTAATGTTCTGCCACACCTCCTTTTGCCTGGAGTAGTGCAGAAGCTGGACCTGGCATCCACTCAACAAATCGTTGAAAGCCCCTTGCAGAAACAATGAGGAACTGACCTCTGGACTGTGTCCGATTAATATCCGTTGGATTCATGTTGTGTGATCTGGGCGGTCAAATCATACCCTCGAATTGTCCATGATGTTCTTCAAACCATTCGCGAACAGTTGTGGTCCTGCGACCGGGTGCATTGTCATCTACAAAAATTTCGTCGTTGTTTGGGAACATGAAGTCCACAGATGGCTACAAATGCTCTCCAAGTAGCCGAACATAACCATTTCCAGTCTGTGATTCACGTAAACACAGCGCACACCATTATGGTCATGAGCCCAGGAGAGATGCCGCAGGCGATGTCGCACCGTTAGAAAAGTCGCTCGTGTCGGTTGTCTGCTGCCATAGCCCATTAACGCCAAATTACGCCACACTGTCCTTACGGATATGTTTTTCGGTTATTTCGCGCAGTGTTGCTTGTCTATTAGCGCTGACGACTCTACGCAAAAGTCGCTGTTCTCGGTCGTTAAGTGAAGCAGTCGGCCAACGCGTTGTCTGCTTTGAGATATAATGCCTGAAATTTGGTTTTCTCAACAGCCTCTTGACGCTGTGGGTCTCGGAATACTGAACTCCTGAACGGTTTCCGAAATGGAATGTTCCAAGCGTCTAGCTCCAACTGGCATTTCGCGTTTTAAAGTCTGTTAATTCCCGTCGTCCGGCCATAATCAGGTCGCAAATCTTCTCACAGGGATTACCTAACTACAAATGACAGCTCCGCCAACGCACTGCCCTTTTATACCTGGAGTACGTCACATTACCACCATCTGTATATGTGCGTATTGCTATGAGTTTCACAACGAGAGACTGATTCCATGTGTATGGCGTTCGTCTTGCTGTCGTTTGTTGTTGCCTAAAAGTTGGGATGACGTTGATTTCACCACTGGACCTTTTGATAGGAGGGTTTGAACATTATCGACTTTGAGTAGTATGGCAGTATATGCATATCGGAACATCATGGCGCAGAATATGTAGGCATTTACGGCTTCCTGTGTCTGAGAAAGCTATTCCATAACAGCAGGCAGCTGTGGAAAAATGTTATCTTGTAGCAATTTTATGTTATCTAAGAACACACAAGCAGCAAACTTTACAAGCTTGACGAATATCTATGATGATGACCATGCAAAAAGAGGAAAACAGTCGTGTGTTGGCCTTCAGCGGCGTTAACTGACATTTCACCGGATCTACAGTACACGAACAGGCACGTACAACAGCGCCGCTATCGGACGCAAAAGTGCTCTGTCACTGGGAGCCCCGTGTGAACGACTTGCAGAAATGAAATCGGCTTGTAGGAAACGGACCGTCTGAAAAACCCACATGTCGGTTACGTTAGAACATGCAGCTGTGGTTGCAACAGCATGACGTCACAGTTCGACATAACACTGAGAAACGAAGTTATACAAACATCCTTGAAAAATTAGCACACTGGATTCGCATTCGGGAGGATGACGGTTCAATCCCGCGTCCGGCCATCCTGATGTAGTTTTTCCGTGATTTCCCTAAATCGCTCCAGGGAAGTGCCGGGATGGTTCCTTTGAAAGGGCACGGCCGACTTCCTTCCCCGTCCTTCCCTATCCGATGAGACCGATGACCTCGCTGTTTGGTCTCTTCCCACAAACAACCCAACCATCCTTGGAAAAAAAAAAGTCTCCGGGATTTGTTTCTAAAGCACCGATAATATTGTTTGCATTTGTATAAAAACGCCTTTGGGAATCTTCTGACCCGCTACTATGTCTGTAATAGTTGGTGTATAAGGCTGTTTTACCGTCGTGTCGGAGTAAAGACATCCGCCGAGGAGCGACAAGAGGTTTCTGCACTATCAGCTGGATCTTGACAACATACTTGTCTTTTGTTGGAAACATTGTGCTTAGTACCAAGACAGCATACAAAGCTCGTGAGCTGAAGGCACTGTCACCTTAACGCATTAGAGGAAGGAAAAATAACTTTACTGAACGAGGGAGGTGGCCATTACAGAGGAATATGTCCTACATTAACTTCCCGCGACGGAAGCGACGGTTGGAGGTTAATACTTATTTAAAGAACGTAATTTGACAGAACGTAAAGAACCTAATAGAAATCTTGGAACCTTCCCGGCAGATTAAAACGGTGTACCGGACAGCCCTTCGCGGGCAAGTGCTCTATCGACTAAACCACTCAAGCACGACCCTGCATCCCTCCTCACAGCCTTACTTCCGCTAGTAACTCATCTTCTACCTTCCAAACTCTCCTACGACACTTGCACGACTTTCTGGAAGAGAGGATATTGTGGAGACGTGGCTTATTCACAGTCTGGCGGAAATAAAGCTGTTAGGAGGGCTCGTGAGTCATGCTTGCATAGCTCAATCGGTAGACACTTTCCTTCAGAAGGCAAACATACTGAGTTCGAGCCTCGGTCCGGCACACAGTTTAAATCTGCCAGGACATTTCATGTCAGCACTCACTCCGCTGTAGAGTGAAAATCTCATTCTGAAAAAGAAAAAAAACCTTGTTGTTATTTATGGTCACCTGACATCTTCCGTTTAACGAGCGTTTAATAAAAGTAAGCTTCCCTTTATTTGGTTGAAATAAGAGGATCAACTGATTATGGACACAATGGCCAATTTCAAGTGAGCAATACGTGGAGCTAACTCAGAAAGATGTATGCAATGTCCAAATTAATTCATCTGCACACAAACGTGCGAGCCGCCTGCGCTTATTGTGATGTTGATTTAACGGTAAACAGTGCATTTCCCTTACCCACAGATCATGGTGAGCCTTCATTCAGATAACGGCTCTACAATCAGATCACGCCAGAATATTGTATATTGTCCAAACTATATTCTAATATAATGTCGAAATTAGATTGCAAATAGCCGCGAGGAGTGGCCGCGTCGTTTGAGGCGCCATGTCACGGTTTGCGTGGCCCCTCCCGCCGGAGGTTCGAGTCCTCCCTCGAGCATGGGTGTGTGTGTTGTTCTTTGCATAAGATAGTTTAAGTTACTTTAAGCAGTGTGTAAGTCTAGGGACCGATGACCTCAGCAGTTTGGTCCCTTGGGAATTCACAAACATCTAAACATCCTCAACAGCTTGCAAATAAACACACACACACGCAATTCATATGCTTATGAAACTTGAATATTGTGTTCAATTCTTTCAAAAGCTTCCGACGTTGGACCTTCGTACCCAGAATCGACCACGTCCTCCCGTTTGGAGCCGACAGGGAGGTGTAACATACTGGCTCACACGAATCTACGATGAGTTCTGTCGTTGATGTCTTGACCTCCGAAAAGTTTAGTGTCCCCTTTGTAATCCAATCAAATCATTAGCATAATAATAAAAGTGGATATCGATTTTTTCAGTTTTATAAGAATAATTCCGATATACTCACTTTCAGAAAAATGAGTATTGGTTCAAATGGCTCTGAGCAGTATGGGACTTAACATCTGCGGTCATCAGTCCCCTAGAACTTACAACTACTTAAACCTAACTAACCTAAGGACATCACACACATCCATGCCCGAGGCAGGATTCGTACCTGCGACCGTAGCGGTAGCGCGGTTCCGGACTGAAGCGCCTTGAACCGCTTGGCCACCGCGGCCGGCAAAAATGAGTTATCCCATATTTAAATAGTCATATCCTGCACACTTAAATTAATGTTGAAACATTTCATTTGAGTACTTGTAAATATATTTTATTAATTGTTTCGAAGTTGTGGCAACTATTATTATCGATTGTGTTATAAAATCTTTGACTTTTGCTTGAGAATGCTGTTCAAGTTCGTTGAGAGAGAGGTACAGAGATCTGGCCAGAATGTGTTCTCGAATGGACGTTCTTACTGGAAGAGTTATTGTAAAGGGACTTGATATTGTTCTGTAGTAGTGCTGAAGGCACAAGTATTGTATGCTGTTATTGCTGAGTGTGGAAAAAGCGAAGAATATATCTATTTCTAAGTTCAGATAACGCATTTACTGGAATAACAATTCCTTGACCATTTCACATTCCTTTATACAACGACAAGGACTTGGGACCAGCAACCTACTCCATGGAAACCAAAGAGACCAACAACGTACGAACAAGATAAGTACTAATTTAGAAGTATAGATGTGATGTGAGACTCAATGCAAACTAAATATGTAATAATGGTCCACGTCTTGTTTGAAGGTAGATCATTGAACGGGCGATACTAAAGAACACCTTACATCTTCAATTCACAGATGTGCACTAAACAGGTTTTTTTAGTTGTCTTATTCGGAATGAGGAGTAAATCAAGCATGTTAAGAGGAGACAGGGACAGTGACCGGTTCAGTGTGGGTTAATAAAACGTTAATATCTTGTTATTAGGCTGAACTATTGTCCATGGTAATGGCAATGTATTAGTCTTGCTTAGTAAAGGTTCTAATACAGTGTAGCAGTAGGTCTAGAAAGCTGAATGAAGGCATAAGTGAACTGCAACGAATATTAAATTCCGATTAATAGACGACCAATTTATTGACGTAAAGAACACAATAATTTGTCGCGAGGCTGTTAATGATTGAGAACGAGAAATAATTTTGGTGCTCGTGAAATCTGGAAATCGGTCGTTTTTAAACACCATATGACAGAGAAGCTATTGTAGTCGAACGCTGCAGTGGCGACTAGCAGTATAGTAAACGTAAATTTTGCAAGGCAACTGGGGGAGGAAGAGGGACACTGACGTTGTGTTCTAATGGCCTAAATTGTTGGTTCATTCGGGGGAGGGGGCCAAACAGCGAGGACATCGGTGGCATCGGGTTAGGGAAGGATGGGAAAGGAAGTCGGCCGTGCCCTTTCAAAGGAACCATCCCGGCATTTGCCTGAAGCGATTTAGGGAAATCATGGAAAACCTAAATCAGGACCACATAGCACTCCACAAGCCCATCCAGTGACGCCTGTGGGTTGAGGATGATAAAAAAAAGGTACAAATGGCTCTGAGCACTATGCGACTTAACTTCTGTGGTCATCAGTCGCCTAGAACTTAGAACTACTTAAACTTAACTAACCTAAGGACATCACACACATCCATGCCCGAGGCAGGATTCGAACCTGCGACCGTAGAGGTCGCTTGGTTCCAGACTGTAGCGCCTAGCACCGCACGGCCACTCAGGCCGGCTGAGGATGACACGGCGGCCGGTCGGTACTGTTGGGCCTTCATGGACTGTTCAGGCGGAGCTACTTTTGTATATGATCGAAAATTCATTTTAGAGGATCGTTAATGTAGCTTGCAATAAATTGTGTATATTATGTTCTCCCCAGTGTTTTTCAGGAGCTCGTATTACTATAATACTTCGTGCAAACGATGTAATGACAATGTGTTACTTTCACTTTTACCAGTGGATAGAATAGTTCATCATCTTGCATGGGAGCGTCTGGGATATTATTATTTCTTCTTATGGTATTGCGGGTGATAAACTTTCAACCCTGCTGTAGGGCATATGTAATGTGGGGCGCTGACAGCCTATAGGATGAACTGGTACTCTTCGAAAAGGTACTCAGTAAAAATGGAGGCACTAAACGACAAATTAACAGGGTTCTGCAAGCGAGAATGTCAGACCAACCAAAGAAAAAGCAAGAAGAATGAGATGAAAAGTCTACGGCTTTTCTGCATGTGGGAAATGTTTTTACCCAAACTGCTAGAATAATGATAAAGTACATAAAGTACGTGTGATCTTCTTGCCACGGGCCAAGACAGCATCTCTTCTGAGATCTGTGAAAAATGGTCTACTTTCAATAAAAGCGGGCAAAAATAAAATGCCTTGTCGTTGTGGTAAGAGGTACGTAGGACAAACAATACGCATAACGGGAGAGCGGTGCACAGGTCAACAGCGACACACCAGCGTTCTGCAGCGGCTCAACGTTGTACTCGCACTGGCCATTCAGTGGACTACGGGGACGTAGAGGTACAGGCCACAGCCTCATCCTATCGGTACTCAGTAGTTCAGGAAGCTGCGCAAACACGATTAGCAGACAGCCTACTCAACCGAGAGGAGAGTTCCCAGTTCGACAAATCATGGAAACCCTTTATTTCACGTCTGCGCCGCTGGAGGAATATTGTTCCGAGTCTTCCCTGCCAGGGACTCCAACAAATGCAGTCCATTTTAATAATCATGCTCATAATTAGTGAGCTCTGTGGATTTGCTGACTCTACTTTATTTCACTCTTACTAGGGTACCGCGCCAATTCGTCACCACCGATTTCTACCGAATTCGCTGCACATTCAGGGCTAGGCTAGGAATGAAAGTGACAGAAGTGGACGTTCCAGATGGTTACGCGTTTGGAAAAAATAGAATTATTACGCGGGTCGGGCGAGACATGAGCCCTTTGTGTTAGCGCAGTTTTCAGGGGGCAGTTAGAGCAGCGGGAAGAGTACAGAACGGAAATCTGACGATCCTGGCATCGATTCCCTGTCCGGTAACTACTTTTTATTTTCAATTTCTACGTTACTTACACCGGAAGCAAATCGAGATAACGCTCAGTATAGTGTATTTGATGTGATGAAACCTTACGCGCAGAAGAACCAATTTCTTCTATTGAATGACTCGTGGGGAGGGCATCAAACTCACAATTATACGACGAGGATTTTCGAAAAGTAATTCCCCACCCCCCTTCTCCCCCAAATGGACTCCGCTAGAGCCACCCTGTGATGTCCAATTTTATCGTCTGCTAAAACATTTGACCAAAGAGCATCAAAACTGCTCTTATCTCGTCCAGAGAAAAAAAAATCACGTTCTGAGCAGGCTGCTTCAAAATACATTCCGCTGTACGTCACTAGCTATTCTCAAGAAAATTTGGCGAAATGATGCGCTACGTGTGGTTTGCCGCCGAACTACGCGATGAGAGACAACCTTTTATGAATGTAAGCTGAGTATTTTTTTGTATAGCAACTGTAAAAGAACAATGTAACGGCTTTATAAGGAGTGCAAGACGCCGAGAAAATTACTGGTTTCCCTGTTTTTACGAAGAACATTAATCCAGCATACATAAATCATCAACTGCAAAAAATAAGTGTCTAATTTTATATATGAAGTTTTCGTGCACGCGTTACGACCCCCTTCTGGAAATTTAATTTCAACCCCACATTTTCCTTTGCCCTTTGTTCTATGAAAATATCAACAAATACAACACAGTGAGCATTATTTAGGTTGATGAGTTCTCCTCGTACGACACAAAATTAATCATAGGTTATTTTAATGCGAAAACAGTGAAGGAGGAAGCATTCCGGCCTACAATTGGGTAAGAAAGTTTGCATAACATTTCGAATGATAATGGCACAAGAGTGGTTAATTTTGCTGTTTCAAAAGACTTGTTTCGAGCACATCTTTCAAAAGGAAGTACATTCATAAAGCAACTTGGGTCCCTATGGATGGAATCACCCGAAACCAAATTGATCATGTTCTTGTAGATCGTAGATGGCAAACTAGTAAAGAAAATGTTAGGACTTTCAGGGCAGCAGACTGCGATTCTGATCATTTTCTTGTAGTTGCCAAAGTTCACCAACGGCTATCTACAGCAACATCAAGGTGTCACAATGCAGAACATGTTAGGTTCGACACTGACAAGCTAAATGATGAAAACTTTAGAAGAAGGTACATGATAGAAATTTCAAATAGGTTTATGCTCTCAGGACACACGAAGATCAAGACGAGGATGTAAATAAACAGTGGATCACTGTGAGGAATAATATCAAAGAGGCACCGAAGGTAACAATAGGTACAATTACGAACAGGGGGAAATCGTGGTTTGGTGAGGAATGCAAGAAATTGGTTGAGGAAAGGAGAAAAGCGCGATTAGATTGGAATAGAATGGGAGACAGAAAACGAGAGGAGTTCTTGAACATGAGAAGGGAAGTTGGTCGTAGGCTACGGGCAAAGAAGAGGGATTATTTGAACAATCAAATTAAAAAAATGGAAACAAACAGTGAAACAAAAAACATTAGGGAACTTTACCTAGACATAAATGGTTATAGGAAGGCGTTCAAGGCTAAGACAACTGCACTTCAAGAGGATTCCGGGGGAATACTGACAGACCCCAGTGCTATATTAAGTTAATGGAACGCGTATTTTGAGCATGTATTAAATGTACACCAGGAAGCAGGAAATGAGCAGGCGTACGAAATACATACAGCAGAGATGCAATCAACAAATTGAAAAACCGTAAAACACCAGGATCAGATTGCATAACTGCAGAATTAGTACAAATGGGGGACAGAAATTGGTGGAAGTAGTTCACAAAGTGATAACTAAAGTATGTAACTCAGAGATGATACCTGAAGAGTGGCAGGAGTTGATTCTGATCCCAATTTTTAAGAAGGGCGCAAAACGGATTGTAGTAATTATAGAGGGATTTCGCTATTACTATTATGTTCCAAAATTTTCACGAATATTCTGCTAAGCAGGCTCACACCACATGCAGATGAAATAGTGGGGGATTACCAAGCTGGCTTTCGGAGGAACAGATCAACTATAGACCAAATATTCACCCTGCGTCAAATTTTTGGAAAAGAAATGGGAATACAATTAACCATTTCATAATCTTTTCATAGATTTTACAAAAGCATATGATTCAGTATTGCAATCAAAATAGTACAGAATTCTTTTGGAACTTGGAATACCAAAGAAGTATATTAGACTTCTAGAAGCGAGTTTGAAAAACACAAAAGGTAGAGTACGCGTGGGGGAATTGGAGTCAGAAGAATTTTGTAATAAAGAACGGGCTTAAGCAAGGAGATGCCCTGTCTCCCCCACTTTTTAATTTAGTCCTAGAATATATTGTACGAATGGTAGCAGATAATACAGAGGGTGTGGAGTTAAATGGAAATATTAAGATATTAGGGTATACAGATGATCTAAACATCATTAGCGATGGGGAAGAATTTGTTACAGCAAATGCGAATGCGTTAATCAAGGCTAGTGAAGATGTAGGTCTAAGGATAAGTGAAGACAAAACTAAATACCTGGTTACTACTAGAATGCCAACAGCAGCAGATCAGGAAATGTTAAGAGTTGGAGACATGCAGTTTGAAAAAGTGAACACATTTAAGTATCTAGCCGTGGCTTCGAGAAATGAGATTGAATCCGAACTGAAGAAGAGATTACGGACGGGAATTGAGTGCTACTTCTCACTGAATAGATTACTTTCATCACGGATACTGTCTAGGAATTTAAAGATTAGAATAAACAAAACTATTATTCTACCAGTTATGTTGTATGGGTGTGAGACTTGGTCTCTCACTGTGCAAAATGAAAAGCCGTTTCGGGTATTTGAAAACAAAATTTTGTGGAAAATATTCGGAGCAAAAAGGGATGACATTATCGGAGAGTGGCGAAACCTGCGTAACTAAGAGGTTTACGAACTCTATTCAAGCCCTGACATAATCAGCATTATTAAATCACGTAGGTTGCGATGGGCGGGTCACGTAGCTCGAATGGATGAGGGCAGGTCAGCGAGCAGAGTACTGGTAGGGCACTTAGAGGGAAAACGTACTGTGGGGAGACCGAGGCGTAGATGGGAGGACTATGTGAAGGCTGATTTGAGGTGCCTAGGTACTGAAGCGAACTGGAAGGAAATAGCCCAAGACAGGGACAGATGGCGAAAATACGTTGCTGCGGTAATGGACTTCCGAGTGCGGTATGATCAGTGAGTGAGTGTGTGAGTGAGTGATTGTTTAGGTTTATTTGCAGTGCAGGGAACATAAAAACTAAAAATAAAAATAAGTTCGTACACAGAGAAACGATCCCACGGCCCTCGGCTGACTGTTCAGTACTCTTTTCCGCTGCGCCAACTGCTGCGGAGAAAGTACGATAACATAAACAGCTCGTGTCTCACCCGATCCGCGCCAAAAGTGTTACTCTTTTCTTAACGTTTGGCCATCTGTAGCAACCACATCTGTCACTTCCAGTTTTGGCCGAGCCCTGCATGTACCACAAATTTAAACGAAAACGGTGATGAAGAAGAGGCGCGGTCCCGTTGTGAGACTCATGAAGTTTTATCCATGACTTGACACTCTTGTTGTTAGCATAGTCATCTCAGTCGTACTCGTGATCCTACTCCACGTGTTAAGTCAAGTGGTTTATATTCTGCCAGCGACTCACCTTGAAGATGGCTATCAGTCATGGCTATCAGCTACGGTTATCAGCCACGATATCAGACGGTGAATTAACACTATTCCGAATACGCCCGAAAGATGGTGGACTAAGAAGTACGGAAAAATTTACAAACTAACAAAAAAGGTAGTAATTACTATTTCTATCAGTTTCTCCTATTGATTGTTGTTTTCGAGGCAATTTATACACTGCAGGTCTTCGACATAAAAGCTTGATAAAGCTGGAAAATACCCGGAAGAATATTATAAACAGAATGTTTTGCAAGCTAAACTTACGATATTCTAAAAAACACGTTTTAGTAACATACACGTTTATTTAGCTTTTGAGCTATTGGAACACAGTCTCAATGACACTAGGTAACAGATACATCAAAATACATCCAGATATAGTGAACAGATAATAGTTATGAACATCAAGCTGTGGGACACAACTAATTCTACTTTTATATTCCAGTATGAAAATAATAAAAAAAAAGTTTAGCTTTTGGGCCATCGGAACACCGTGTCAATAACAATAGATAACAGATACCTCAGAGTACATCGCGACATTATTAAAAACAATAGTTATAAATATAAAACTATGGGTCACACTAATTCTACTTTCATATTCCAGCATGAAAATCATAAAGAAAAGTTTAGTAGCGTATACTGGTAGATGTAAAGCTATGGACGTGGGTCGTGAGTCGTGCCTGGATGTCTCAGTCTGAAGAGCATTCGCCGGCAAGACACTTAGGTTCGCCGCGCGGTTTGAGGCGCCATGTCACGGACTGCGCGGCCCCTCCCGCAGGAAGTTCGAGCCCTCCCTCGGGCATGGGTGTGTGTGTTGTTATTAGCGTAAGTTAGTTTAAGTAGTGTGTAAGTCTAGGGACCGATGACCTCAGTAGTTTCGTCCCTTAGGAATACACACACACATTTGAACATTTGAACGCTTAGGTTAACCCAATCTGGCACACAGTTTTAATCTGCCGGAATGTTTCAATAGTAATAATAATAATAATAATACACTACTGCCCATTAAAATTGCTACACCACGAAGATGACGTGCTACAGTCGCGAAATTTAACCGACAGGAAGAACATGCTGTGATATGCAAAGGATTAGCTTTTCAGAGCATTCACACAAGGTTGGCGCCGTTGGCGACACCTACAACGTGCTGACATGAGGAAAGTTTCCAACCGATTTCTCATACACAAACAGCAGTTGACCGCCGTTGCCTGGTGAAAAGTTGTTGCGATGCCTCGTGTAAGAAGGAGAAATGCGTACCATCACGTATCCGACTTTGATAAAGGTCGGATTGTAGCCTATCGTGATTGCGGTTTATCGTATCGCGACATTGCTGCTCGCGTTGATCGAGATCCAATGACTGTTAGCAGAATATGGAATCGGTGGGTTCAGGAGGGTAATACGGAACGCCTTGCTGGATCCCAACGGCCTCGTATCACTAGCAGTCGAGATGACAGGCATCTTATCCGCACGGCTGTAACGGATCGTGCAGCCACGTCTCGATCCCTGAGTCAACAGATGGGGACGTTTGCAAGACAACAACCATCTGCACGAAAGGTTCGACAACGTTTGCAGCAGCATGGACTATCAGGTCGGAGACCATGGCTGCGTTTACCCTTGACGCTGCATCACAGACAGGAGCGCCTGCTATGGTGTACTCAGCGACGAACCTGGGTGCACGAATGGCAAAACGTCATTTTTTCGACCGAATCCAGGTTCTTTTAACAGCATCATGACAGTCGCATCCGTGTTTGGCGACATCGCGGTGAACGCACATTGGAAGTGTGTATTCGTCATCGCCATAATGGCGTATCACCCGGTGTGATCGTATGGGGTGCCATTGGTTACACGTCTCGGTCACCTCTTGTTCGCATTGACGGCACTTTGAACAGTGGACGTTGCATTTCAGATGTGTTACGACCCGTGGCTCTACCCTTCATTCGATCGATGGGAATCCCTACATTTCAGCAGGATAATGCACGACCGTATGTTGCAGGTCCTGTACGGGCGTTTCTGGCTACAGAAAATGTTCTACTGCTTCCCTGGCCAGCACATTCTCCAGATCTCTCACCAATTGAAAACGTCTGGTCAATGGTGGCCGAGCAACTGGCTCGTCACAATACGCCAGTCACTACTCTCGATGAACTGTGGTATCGTGTTGAAGCTGCATGGGCAGCTGTACCTGTACACGCCGTCCAAGCTCTGTTTGACTCAATGCCCGGGTGTATCAAGGCCGTTATTACGGCCAGAGATGGTTGTTCTGGGTACTTATTTCTCAGGATTTATGCATCCAAATTGCGTGAAAATGTAATCACACGTCAGGTCTAGTATAATATATTTGTCCAATGAATACCCGTTTATATTCTGCATTTTTTCTTGGTGTAGCAATTTTAATGGCCAGTAGTGTATGAGGAATGTCGACGTCCCAAAAATGTGTGCGCAAGCAGACTCCGTCCAAAGACGCCTCGGAATGGCCAATGGTACCGAGCGTCTTCCGTGTCATCCTCAGCCAATAGGTATTAGTGGATGTGGATACGGAGAGGCATGTGGTCGGCACACCATCCCTCCGGCCGTTGTCAGTTTTCGTGACCAGAGCCACTACTTCCCTCTCACGTAGCTTCTTAATTTGTTGGCCTCGCCAGGGCTGAGTGCAGCCTGACTGCGACGAGGGCCCGGCAGCCACGGCCAGTCACTCATCCAGGAGCTAGCCGAGCCCGACACCAGCGAACTTCGGTGATATGACGGGAATCGGTGTGAGCACTGCGGCAAGGCCGTTGGCAGTACGTAAATAGCTACGAAGAAATTTGTTTTAGCAGTTTCTGCAGGGAAATCAAGGGAAAGGTGTGGCTGGGGTAGAATATTCGTCCAGTTCCTGTGTTTTCGATTTTAAATTGTCAGTACCATTTACCATTTTAGGCAATTATTTAAAGTTACACAAACAAATAAAAATAAAACCTCCTGGCAGATTAAAACTGTGTGCCGGACCGAGACTCGAACTCGAGACCTTTGCCTTTCGCGGGCAAGTGCTCTACCAAATCTCATTCTGGAAACATCCCCTAGGCTGTGGCTAAGCTATGTCTCCCCAATATCCTTTCTTTCAGGAGTGCTAGTTCTGCAAGGTCCGCAGGAGAGCTTCTGTAAAGTTTAGAAGGTAGGAGACGAGATACTGGCAGAAGTAAAGCTGTGAGGAACGGGCGTGAGTCGTGCTTGGGTAGCTCAGTTGGTAGAGCACTTGCCCGCGAAAGGCAAAGGTCCCGAGTTTGTGTCTCGGTCCGGCACAGAGTTTTAATCTGCCAGGAAGTTTCATATCAGCGCACACTCCGCTGCAGAGTGAAAATCTCATTCTGGAAATAAAAATAAATTTTATAGACCCAATGTTGCCTATTGCATGGATTATTTGGCTGAACTACCACCTTAGCGTGTTGTTTGTGCAAACGCAGTCTCTTAGCTCCTACTCTATAACAACGATGTAAGAAAGAGATGCTACAGATTAACGCCTGCACATAATGTACCTACTTTGAAGTACGAGGGTCACTCCAAAAGAAATGCACACTGTTTTTGTAAAAATACAGTTTTAATTCTGCATGTGTGAATGTTTTGCAGTGTGTAGATACATCCTTCCCGCTTGTTTTCAAACTTAGTTCAACCTGTTCCCGTGGGAGGCGCTGTCACAGCAGGTCTTTTGCTACACTTGACGTTCGCCAGAAGCAACGTGCTGTCATAGAATTCCTGTGCTGTGAAAACGAGACAGTGGTAAACATCCATAAGAAGTTGAAAAAGATGTATGGAAATGCTGCTGTCGATCGCAGTACAGGTAGTCGGTGGTCAAGCAGGTTACGTGATGAACGTGTGCATGGCAATATTGAGGATTGTCCTCGCAGCGGCAGGCCTCGTACTGCAAACACTCCAGACAATGTGCAGAGAGTTAACGAATTGGTGACTGCTGACAGACGCATCACAGTGAACGAATTGTCACGCTACGTTGGGATAGGGGAAGGAAGTGTTTGCAGAATACTGAAAGTGTTGGCGTTAAAAAAGGTTTGTGCCAGGTTGGTTCCCAGGATGTTGACAGTGGCTCACAAAGAATCAAGAAAAACGGTATGCAGCGAACTTTTGGAAGATCCCGAGAATGGTGGAGATGAAATTCTTGGAAGAATTGTGACAGGTGATGAAACATGGCTATATCATTTTTCACCAGAGACGAAGAAGCAATCAATGGAGTGGCATCATGTTAATTCACCCAAGAAAAATAATTCAAATCCACACCTACTGTAAAAGGTATGGCTACGGTGTTTTTCGATTCCGAAGGACTCTTGCCTGTGGACATTATGCCAAGTGGAACCACCATAAATTCTGATGCATATGTGACGATACTGAAGAATCTTCAAGCTCGACTGAGTCGTGTTCGACCACATCGGCGAAAGCAGGATGTTTTGCTGTTGCACGACAATGCACGGCCACGTGTCAGTCACAAAACCATGGAAGCGATCACAAAACTCGGATGGACCACACTGAAACGCCCACCTTACAGTCCTGACCTGGCTCCATGTGACTATCATCTCTTTGGGAAACTGAAAGACTCTCTTCGTGGAACAAGGTTTGAAGATGATGACTCCCTTGTGCACGTTGCCAAACAGTGGCTCCAACAGGTTGGTCCAGAATTTTACCGTGCGGGTATACAGGCGCTGGTTCCAAGATGGCGTAAGGCAATTGAGAGGGATGGAAATTATGTGGAGAAATGAAAATATTGTTCCTAAAGGATGTATCTACACACTGTAAAACTTTCAAACATGTGGAATAAAAGATGGATTAAAAAAAAAAAAAAAAAAAGAACATTGTGCATTTCTTTTGGAGTGACCCTCATATTATTTCCAGCTCCATAGACTAAAACGATGCCGCAAAAGCAATCAAACACAACTTCTATAGGAAAGTACTATGAGGATGAGCATTATTCAAATGAGAGTGCCGCGCGGGATAGCCGCGCGGCCTGAGGCGCCTTGTCACGGTTCGCGAGGCTCCCCCTGTCCGAGGTTCGAGTCCTCCCTCGGGCATGGGTGTGTGTGTTGCCCTTAGCGTAATTTAGTTTAAGCTAGATTAAGTAGTGTATAAGCTGAGGAACGAATGATCTCAGTAGTTTGATCCCATAGCACTTACTAAAAATTTCCAAATTTCGGAACGAGAGTCCGAAGTGACAGTAACAACATTTCGTTTTGTTATGAACGTTGTCCAACCTGCTCGATTTATGGGAAGATACCAAATTGTTTTATGTAATTTTCGCAAACAGTGCTCGTATTAAAAACTAAACGGTGACAGTTATGTAAAAACAAGGAGCTATGGACAATGTGCAGAACTGTCAGACAAGTGTGTGACTAGTGTTTTATTCCACAAGCTCCCGATATCAATGATATTTCACATCGAGCATCTGTTCCTATCGTAATTCACGTAAAGAGTATAGTCTTCGTTCAAATGGCTCTGAGCACTATGGGACTTAACTTCTCAGGTCATCAGTCCCCTAGAGCTTAGAACTACTTAAACCTAACTAACCTAAGGACATCACACACACCCATGCCCGAGGCAGGATTCGAACTTGGTACCGTACAGTCAAGCGGTTCCAGACTGTAGCGCCTAGAACCGTTCGGCCACTCCGGCCGGCTGAGTATAGTCTGTTGTGCAAATTCCGTAACAGTCTTCTAACTTGGAAAACGTTGCACTAACTGCTCGAATATTCATCATTCTTTAAAGAAAATTAGTGCGAATGAAGAAAAGCAAAATTTACTTCCCAACACATGCACAACCAAATTATTTAATTTGGAGTCACTGCACGACAGTAAACTTTTTTCGTACATCTTGCTGAGTTTACAAATGTTTATGTTTAGCAGTGAAACTGGGCATAAATCGCTATGCAGAAACTACTATAACATAAATAGTTGTAGTCTTCAGTCCGAAGACTGGCTTCATGCAGCTCTCGACTCTAGTCTATCCTGTGCAAAGCTCTCCACCTTCGAATAACAAT
The DNA here is from genome assembly GCF_021461395.2 of Schistocerca americana. Classification (NCBI taxonomy): domain Eukaryota; kingdom Metazoa; phylum Arthropoda; class Insecta; order Orthoptera; family Acrididae; genus Schistocerca; species Schistocerca americana. The sequence continues at coordinate 592,745,131 of NC_060125.1, read as the reverse complement.
TGCAGCTTACATCAATTTGATCCTATTTACTGTATTCATCAGTTCATCAAACTCTACAATGTTTACTCCCCCATCCCACGCACACACTCTTCCCTCCAACAACAAGTTGACAATTCCTTGATGCCTGAGAAAGTGTCCTATCAACCGATCCCTTCTTTTAGTGGTGTTGTGCCATGAATTTCTTTTCTTCCCAGTTCGATTCAGTATTTCTCATTAATTACACGATGAAGCTATCTCTTTTCCAGCATTCTTCTTTAGCACTACATTTCAAAAACTTCTATTCTCCTCTTTTCTGAACTGCTTATTGTCCACGTTCCGCTTCTCTCCAAGGCTACACTCAAGACAAATACCTTACGAAAGGACTTCCGAAAACTAACATTTATGTTTGATGTTAACAAATTTCTCTTTTTTAGAAATGCTTTTCTTGCTGTAGCCAGTCGGCATTTCATAATCCCTCTACTTCGACCATCGGCAGTTCCTTTACTGCCCAAATATCAACAATCATGTACCACTTTCAGTGTCTCATTTCCCAACCTAATTCCCTCACGTCCTCCTGATTTAGTCCGAATGAATTCCATTAATCTTGTTTCACTTACGTTGTTGCTCGTTTTGTAATCACTTTTCAAGACACTATCTACTCCTTTCAACTGCTCTTCGAAGTCCTTTGCTCTCTGCCGGCCCCGGTGGTCTAGCGGTTCTAGGCGCTCAGTCAGGAACCGCGTGACTGCTACAGTCGCAGGTTCGAATCCTGCCTCGGGTATGGATGTGTGTGCTGTCCTTAGGTTAGTTAGGTTTAAGTAGTTCTAAGTTCTAGGGGACTGATGACCACAGATGTTAAGTCCCATAGTGCTAAGAGCCAGCCTTTGCTCTCTCTGACAGAATTACAATGTCTTCGCCAAAGCTCAAAGTTTAGATTAGTTCTTCCTGAATTTTAATTCCCTTTGCAAAGTTCTCCTAGGCTTCCTGTGCTGCTTACGGAATGAACAGATTGAATAACACCGAGATAGGCTACAATCCTGCCCAATTCCCTTTTCAACCGTTCCTTCCCTTTCATGTCCTTAGGCTCAAATAACCACAATCTGGTTTCTGTACAAGCTATATATGATCTGTAGTTCCCTGTGTTTCATCCCTGCTACCATTAGAACTTTAAAGAATGTATTCAAGCCAACACTCTCAGAAGACTTCTGTAAAACTGCAAATAATATAAACGTAGGTTTGCGTTTCTTTAAACTATCTTCTAAGACAAATCTGATGCCATCCTCCCACGGGACGTGAAAATGCACACGGCTGAGGAGCTGGTGACGTCACAGCATGGAATTCTACGTTCCACTACACTGCGATGCGTGAAGTAACGTATGTGGCATGTCGGATTTTTGCCTAGAGGAGGGGAATGTGGCCAGTGAGATGCGACCTAGTTTTATGTTACAAGCACAACATTGGAGCTGCCATACTGTATGGCGGTAAACATGGTATTTGGTCGGTTTTCTCTCTCGTGGACTACGTAGTATGAATATAAGCTGTTTCAAAGCCTCAGAGAAATGAGGATTCCTCGAAAATGCATTGTTAGCTACGATTTGTTATAATAAAAAGATAGGAAACTATGTATCGGTAGGTAAAGCCTGTCTGTAGCAGATGCTTTTATTGTTATAACTTGCGTGCTACGAACGTATACCATTTCAATGCTACGGCAGAATTTTGATTTATCAAAATCACGTCTTTTTGGTATGATTTGCATATTAAGTTTCAAATAATGACATTTATAGATACAGTGTTTAGATAGTGTGCATCGTATACGCTTGCTAAGTTGGGGCTGTAGCATAGTTGATAGTATGTTGATAGTATCGTCCGCTCAGAGTGATGATGGCTGATGTTGCAGGTTCTAGTTGTCCAACACCTCCTACCAAAATATTTTTTCGCCTTATGTTTCCTTATAGGTCCTACATCTTTAGGTCTTTTTCTTTCGTTTGATAGATGAATTATCTCAAAAGTCGATGCTATTTGGTATAAATGATCTATTTTCTGCAGCTATTATTGGAAAGGCCAACAACTGGAATGATTCCCCAGTGAACAGAAATCTGAACGTCACTGCCAGTCTGTGTGTGAAAGTAAACACAAGTTCCACTCTGAAATTTTTACTGTTAAGAAACTTTGTGTAATATATACACACACACACACACACACACATATATATATATATATATATATATATATATATATATATATATATCAATACCTGGGCTTATGACAGGCTTATTTTTGTATTTCACCAATAAATATCGTTTTACGATGGTGAGCAGGTTCTCAAAGAATCTCTTCTCACATTTTGATGAAATTACGCAACGAATCATGATCTTGGACCCAATGTGACGAAATTCGTTACTTCAGTGTGTTAGTGGTCAGTGCAGCATCAAAAATATGGAAATTATATATGCGCAAACTGATATTTCTTTTTTATTTATTGTGGTTTCATTCCCTTGCCCCATATGGACATAATCCGCCGCTCTTCAGCCGAGTGACGTTACAGTGAAATAAAAATAGGAAACTATACAAAAAAGGCGGCAAAATGGGGACATAAAAACGTAATAAGTGGAGACAATTGGAGGTAAAGGATACACTGACACAGGGATGTTCATTGGCGGGGGGGGGGGGGGGGGCAGCTAAAAAAGAATTCGACCTAAAATTAAAAGAACACAGTTAGCGAGTCGGGGAGCACTTAAAATACATGGGAGTCACATGCACAAGTTAAAAGTCAGCCATAGTATAAAAACACACAGAACAAGACACACTTAAAAAATCACTGTAAGCGATGGAGCACAGATGAAGAATAAAAACTGCCGGGAGGGACCTGCCGAGGGAGAGGACCCCAGAGAGGAGGTAAAAAGAGGGGAGAGGGAGATGCAGTGGGGGAGGGGGGCTGGAGGGGTGAGAGGAAAAGAAAAAAGAGGTGATTGGGCAGCACACCAAGAGGCAGGAGACGGGCGGGGTGGGAGATGGAGAGGGAAGGTAAATCAGGAGGGAGTGAAGAGACACAGAAGGGGGCACGGGAAAGGGAGGGGGTGCAGGAAGGAGGAAAACCGCTCAAGGGGAGGGAACAGGAGGGGGGAGGGACCCCTGAGGAGTAGGAGGGGGGAAGGTGGGGTTTTGGTAGGAGGGGTAGAGATCAGTGTGGAGCTCATCATGCAGTAGGAGTAGGCGCTGGGAAAGGAGGTGGAGGGTGTGGAGATGGAGAGAGGGCGGGACACAACGGTAAAGGCGCGGTAACAGGCTGGGGGTAGCGAGGATACGAGACACCATGGGGTGGGGGATCAAGTCAGCAAACGATGTACAGGGTGCGAATGCGTTCGAGGAAAAGGAGAAGATGTGGGAAGGGGAAGAGGTCATAAAGGATCCGCATGGGGATTGGAAGGTGTATACGGAAGGCCAGTTGGAGTGTGTGGTATTCTAGGGGTTGAGGGCTTTATAGGATCTGGGAGGAGCGGAAATCCAAATGACACTGGCATATAAACTGACATTAGACACTGTGCCTTCACTGTATTCAACATAAAAACGAAAATGGGCTGAAAATTCAATTGAATTAACGAGTAACTTCTACTAGTGTGTATCTCAGATCGATGTACAGCGTTATGTAGTAATCCTCTTCCAGAAATTTGCTGTTCAAGCCACCGACGAAACCAGAATTGTCTTTGCGATTTTCTCCACTCTTCGTTGCCAGTCGCTAACAGAGTTTATGCAGTTATTTTAATCGCATCCATTTTCGCACAGAAAGTGTGTAGTCTGCGAGCCAGATAAAGCCGACAGCGGCCGCTAGACAGTGCTGACGGCGCAAAACACGGCTACCAGCTCGACCCCGTGTGCCGATGGCGCCGTCTTTCGTGAGGTCGGATGTCCTGTCGGCATCCACATCAATGTTAGTTATCTTGCCCCTTGCGAGGGCAGTTTCAAGGGCAGTGTTGCCTCGCATGGTCCAGAATTTCCCAGGAACAGTCCGCCTGCTTAACTGGGTGGTTATGTGCTTGCCTCCCATGCAGTGGGCCCAGGTTCAGTTCCTGGTCCGGTTGGGGATTTTCTCCACTTGTGGACTGGGTGTTGTGTTGTCCTCATCATCATTTCATCCTCATTACTGGTGCGCAACTCGCCCAGTGTGGTGACGACTGAAATAAGACTTGAACTTGGCGGCCGAACTTCTCCAGATGGGATCTCCCAGCCAACAATGTCATATGCTCATTTCCATTTTTCCATGGAACAAGAACTACTAACCTTTCCCGAGATTGGCTTCTACAACGTATCCCAATCTCCTGTAAATACACTGAGGTGACAAGAGTCATGGGATACCTCTTAATGTTCTGCCACACCTCCTTTTGCCTGGAGTAGTGCAGAAGCTGGACCTGGCACCCACTCAACAAATCGTTGAAAGCCCCTTGCAGAAACAATGAGGAACTGACCTCTGGACTATGTCCGATTAATATCCGTGGGATTCATGTTGTGTGATCTGGGCGGTCAAATCATACCCTCGAATTGTCCATGATGTTCTTCAAACCATTCCCGAACAGTTGTGGTCCTGCGACCGGGTGCAGTGTCATCTACAAAAATTTCGTCGTTATTTGGGAACATGAAGTCCACAGATGGCTACAAATGCTCTCCAAGTAGCTGAACATAACCATTTCCAGTCTGTGATTCACGTAAACACACCGCACACCATTACGATCATGAGCCCAGGAGAGATGCCGCAGGCGATGTCGCACCGTTAGAGAAGACGCTCGTGTCGGTTGTCTGCTGCCATAGCCCATTAACGCCAAATTACGCCACACTGTCCTTACGGATATGTTTTTTGGTTATTTCGCGCAGTGTTGCTTGTCTATTAGCACTGACGACTCTACGCAAAAGTCGCTGTTCTCGGTCGTTAAGTGAAGGCAGTGGGCCAACGCGTTGTCTTTGTTGAGATATAATGCCTGAAATTTGGTATTCTCAACAGGCTCTTGACGCTGTAAGTCTCGGAATACTGAACTCCTGAACGGTTTCCGAAATGGCATGTTCCGAGCGCCTAGCTCCAACTGCCATTTCGCGTTTAAAGTCTGTTAATTCCCGTCGTCCGGCCATAATCAGGTCGCAAATCTTCTCACAGGAATCACCTGACTACAAATGACAGCTCCGTCAACACACTGTCCTTTTATACCTGGAGTACGCACATTACCACCATCTTATATGTGCGTATTGCTATGAGTTTCACCACGAGAGACTGATTCCATGTGTATGGCGTTCGTCTTGCTGTCGTTTGTTGTTGCCTAAAAGTTGGGATGACGTTCATTTCACCACTGGACCTTTTGAGAGGAAGGTTTGAACATTATCGACTTTGAGTAGTATGGCAGTGTTCGACATAACACTGAGAAACGAAGTTATACAAACATCCTTGGAAAATTAGCACACTGGATTCGCATTGTGGAGGACGACGGTTCAATCCCGCGTCCGGCCATCCTGATTTAGTTTTTCCGCGATTTCCCTAAATCGCTCCAGGAAAGTGTCGTGATGGTTGCTTTGAAAGGGCACGGCCGACTTCCTTCCCCGTCCTTCCCTAATCCGATGATACCGATGACCTCGCTGTTGGTCTCTTCCCCCAAACAACCCAACCATCCTTGGAAAAAAAAGTCTCTGGGATTTGTTTCTAAAGCACCGACAATATTGTTTGCATTTGTATAAAAACGCCTTTGGGAATCTTCTGACCCGCTACTATGTCTGTAATAGTTGGTGTATACGGCTGTTTTACCGTTGCGTCGCAGTGAAGACATCCGACGAGGAGCGACAAGAGGTTTCTGCACTATCAACTGGATCTTGACAACATACTTGTCTTCTGTAGGAAACATTGTGCTTTGTACCAAGACAGCATACAAAGCTCGTGAGCTGAAGGCACTGTCAACTTAACCTATTGGAGGAAGGGAAAATAACTTTACTGAACGAGGGAGGAGGCCATTACAGAGGAATATGTCCAACTTTAACTTACCGCGACGGAAGCGACCGTTAGAGGTTAGTAATTATTTAAAGAACGTAATTTGATGGAACGTAAAGAATCTAATAGAAATCTTGGAACATTCCCGGCAGCCTTTCGTGGGCAGCCCTTCGTGGGCAAGTGCTCTGTCGACTAAGCCACTCAAGCACGACCCTCCATCCCTCCTCACAGCCTTACTTCCGCCAGTAACTCATCTTCTACCTTCCAAACTCTCCTATGACACTTGCATGACTTTCTGGAAGAGAGGATATTGTGGGGACATGGCTTATTCACAGTCTGGCGGAAATAATGCTGTTAGGAGGGCTCGTGAGTCATGCTTGCATAGCTCAATCGGTAGACACTTTCCTTCAGAAGGCAAACATACTGAGTTCGAGCCTCGGTCCGACACACAGTTTAAATCTGCAAGAAAATTTCATGTCAGCACTCACTCCTCTGCAGAGTGAAAATCGCAATCTGAAAAAGAAAAAAAAAAACCTTGTTGTTATTTATGGTCACCAGACATCTTCCGTTTAACGAGCATTTAATAAAAGTAAGCTTCCCTTTATTTGGTTGAAATAAGAGGATCAACTGATTATGGACACAATGGCCAATTTCAAGTGAGCAATACGTGGAGCTAACTCAGAAAGATGTATGCAATGTCCAAATTAATTCATCTGCACACAAACGTGCGAGCCGCCTGCGCTTATTGTGATGTTGATTTAACGGTAAACAGTGCATTTCCCTTACCCACAGATCATGGTGAGCCTTCATTCAAATAACGGCTCTACAACCAGATCACGCCTGAATATTGTATATTGTCCAAACTATATTCTAATATAATGTCGAAATTACATTGCAAATAGCCGCGAGGAGTGGCCGCGTCGTTTGAGGCGCCATGTCACGGATTGCGTGGCCCCTCCCGCCGGAGGTCCGAGTCCTCCCTCGGGCATGAGTGTGTGTGTTGTTCTTAGCATAAAATAGTTTAAGTTAATTTAAGCAGTGTGTAAGTCTAGGGACCGATGACCTCAGCAGTTTGGTCCATTAGGAATTCACAAACATCTGAACATCCTCAACAGCTTGCAAATAAACACGCACACACACGATATTCTTATGCTTATGAAATATAGTGTTCAATTCTTTCAACAGTTTCCGACGTTGGACCTTCGTACCGAGAATTGACCACGTCCTCCCGTTTGGAGCCGACAGGGAGGTGTAACATACTGGCTCACACGATCCTACGATCAGTTCTGTCGTTGATGTCTTGACCTCCGAAAAGTTTAGTGTCCCCTTTGTAATCCAATCAAATCATTAGCATAATAAAAAAAGTGAATATCGATTTTTTTCAGTTTTATAAGAATAATTTCGATGTACTCACTTTCATAAAAATGAGTTATGGTTCAAATGGCTCTGAGCACTATGGGACTTAACATCTGAGGTCATCAGTCCCCTAGAACTTACAACTACTTAAACCTAACTAACCTAAGGACATCACACACATCCATGCCCGAGGCAGGATTCGTACCTGCGACCGTAGCGGTAGCGCGGTTCCGGACTGAAGCGCCTAGAACCGCTTGGCCACCGCGGCCGGCAAAAATGAGTTATCCCATATTTAAATAGTCATATCCTGCACACTTAAATTAATGTTGAAACATTTCATTTGAGTACTTGTAAATATATTTTATTAATTGTTTCGAAGTTGTGGCAACTACACTCCTGGAAATGGAAAAAAGAACACATTGACACCGGTGTGTCAGACCCACCATACTTGCTCCGGACACTGCGAGAGGGCTGTGCAAGCAATGATCACACGCACGGCACAGCGGACACACCAGGAACCGCGGTGTTGGCCGTCGAATGGCGCTAGCTGCGCAGCATTTGTGCACCGCCGCCGTCAGTGTCAGCCAGTTTGCCGTGGCATACGGAGCTCCATCGCAGTCTTTAACACTGGTAGCATGTCGCGACAGCGTGGACGTGAACCGTATGTGCAGTTGACGGACTTTGAGCGAGGGTGTGTAGTGGGCATGCGGGAGGCTGGGTGGACGTACCGCCGAATTGCTCAACACGTGGGGCGTGAGGTCTCCACAGTACATCGATGTTGTCGCCAGTGGTCGGCGGAAGGTGCACGTGCCCGTCGACCTGGGACCGGACCGCAGCGACGCACGGATGCACGCCAAGACCGTAGGATCCTACGCAGTGCCGTAGGGGACCGCACCGCCACTTCCCAGCAAATTAGGGACACTGTTGCTCCTGGGGTATCGGCGAGGACCATTCGCAACCGTCTCCATGAAGCTGGGCTACGGTCCCGCACACCGTTAGGCCGTCTTCCGCTCACGCCCCAACATCGTGCAGCCCGCCTCCAGTGGTGTCGCGACAGGCGTGAATGGAGGGACGAATGGAGACGTGTCGTCTTCAGCGATGAGAGTCGCTTCTGCCTTGGTGCCAATGATGGTCGTATGCGTGTTTGGCGCCGTGCAGGTGAGCGCCACAATCAGGACTGCATACGACCGAGGCACACAGGGCCAACACCCGGCATCATGGTGTGGGGAGCGATCTCCTACACTGGCCGTACACCACTGGTGATCGTCGAGGGGACACTGAATAGTGCACGGTACATCCAAACCGTCATCGAACCCATCGTTCTACCATTCCTAGACCGGCAAGGGAACTTGCTGTTCCAACAGGACAATGCACGTCCGCATGTATCCCGTGCCACCCAACGTGCTCTAGAAGGTGTAAGTCAACTACCCTGGCCAGCAAGATCTCCGGATCTGTCCCCCATTGAGCATGTTTGGGACTGGATGAAGCGTCGTCTCACGTCTCGCGTCCGAACAAGATAAGTACTAATTTAGAAGTATAGATGCGATGTGAGACTAAATGCGAACTAAACATATAATAATGGTCAACGTCTTGTTTGAAGGTAGATCATTGAATGGGTGATACTGAAGAATCTCTTACATCTTCAATTCACAGACGTGCACTAAACAGGTTTACTTTAGTTGTCTTATTCGGAACGAGGAGTAAATCAATAACGTTAAATTATAAAACGTTGATATCTTGTTATTGGCCTGTACTATTGTCCATGGTAATGACAATGGATTAGTCTTGCTTAGTGAAGGTTCTAATACAGTGTAGCACTAGGTCTAGAAAGCTGAATGAAGGCATAAGTGAACTGCAACGAATATTAAATTCCGGTTAACAGACGACCAATTTATTGACGTAAAAAACACAATAATTTTTCGCGAGGCTGTTAATAATTGAGAACGAGAAATAATTTTGGTGCTCGTGAAATCTGGAAATCGGTCGTTTTTAAACACTATATGACATAGAAGCTATTGTAGTCGACCACTGCAGTGGCGACTAGCAGTATAAGAAACGTAAATTTTGCAAGGCAACTGGGGGACGAAGAGGGACACTGACGTTGTGTTCTAATGGCCTAAATTGTTGGTTCATTCGGGGGAGGGGGCCAAACAGTGAGGTCATCGGTATCATCGGGTTAGGGAAGGATGGGAAAGGAAGTCGGCCGTGCCCTTTCAAAGGAACCATCCCGGCATTTGCCTGAAGCGATTTAGGGAAATCATGGAAAACCTAAATCAGGACCACATAGCACTCCACAAGCCCATCCAGTGACGGCTGTGGGTTGAGGGTGACACGGCGGCCGGTCGGTAACGTTGGGCCTTCATGGCCTCTTCGGGCGGAGTATATTTTATATATGATCGAAAAGTCATTTTAGAGGGTCGTTAGTGTAGCTTGCAATAAATTGTGTATATTATGTTCTCCCCAGTGTTTTTCAGGGGTTCGTATTACTACAACACTTCGTGCAAATGATGTAAGGACAATGTGTTACTTGCACTTTTCCCGGCGGATAGAATAGTCCATCATCTTGCGGGGGAGCGTCTGGGATATTATTATTTGTTCTTATAGTATTGCGGATGATAAACTTTCAACCCTGCTGAAGGGCATATGTAATGTCCGACGCTGACAGCCTATAGGATGAACTGGTACCCTTAGAAAACGTACTCAGTGAAAATGGAGGCACTAAGCGTCAAATTTATAGGATTCTACAAGCGAGAACGTCAGACCAACCAAAGAAAATGCAAGAAGAAAGAGATGGAAAAATCTACGGCTTTTCTGCCGTTTGTGGGAAATGTTTTTACCCAAACTGCCAGAATAATGATAAAGTACATAAAGTACGTGTGATCTTCTTGACACGGGCCAAGACAGCATCTCTTCTGAGATCTGTGAAAAATGGTCTACTTTCAATAAAAGCGGGCAAAAATAAAATTCGTTGTCGTTGTGGTAAGAGGTACGTAGGACAAACAATACGCATAACGGGAGAGCGGTGCACAGGTCAACAGCGACACACTAGCATTCTGCAGCGGCTCAACGTTGTACTCGCACTGGCCATTCAGTGGACTACGGGGACGTAGAGATGCAGGCCACAGCCTCATCCTATCGGTACTCAGTAGTTCAGGAAGCTGCGCAAACACGATTAGCAGACAACCTACTCAACCGAGAGGAGAGTTCCCAGTTCGACAAATCATGGAAACCCTTTATTTCACGTCTGCGCCGCTGGAGGAATATTGTTCTGAGTCTTCACTGCCAGGGATTCCAACAAATGCAGTCCATTTTAATAATCATGCTCATCATTAGTGAGCTCTATGAATTTGCTGACTCTGCTTTATTTCACTCTTACTAGGGTACGGCGCCAATTCGTCACCACCGACAACTACCGAATTCGCTGCACATTCAGGGCTTGGCTAGGAATGAAAGTGACTGAAGTGGACGTTCCAGGTGGTCACGCGTTTGGAAAAAATAGAATTTTTACGCGGGTCGGGCGAGACATGAGCCCTTTGTGTTGGCGGAGTTTTCAGGGGGCAGTTAGAGCATTGGGAAGAGTACAGAACGGCAATCTGAGGATCCTGGCATCGATTCCCTGTCCGGTAACTACTTTTTATTTTCAATTTCTACGTTACTTACACCGGAAGCAAATCGAGATAACGCTCAGTATAGTGTATTTGATGTGATGAAACCCTACGCGCAGGAGAACAAATTTCTTCTATTGAATGACTCGTGGGGAGGGCATCAAACTCACAATTATACGACGAGGATTTTCGAAAAGTAATTCCCCACCCCCCTTCTCCTCCAAATGGACTCCGCTAGAGCCACCCTGTGATGTCCAATTTTATCGTCTGCTAAAACATTTGACCAAAGAGCATCAAAACTGCTCTTATCTCGTCCAGAGAAAAAAAAATCACGTTCTGAGCAGACTGCTTCAAAATACATTCCGCTGTACGTCACTAGCTATTCTCAAGAATATTTGGCGAAATGATGCGCTACGTGTGGTTTGCCGCCGAACTACGCGATGAGAGACAGCCTTCTAGGAATGTAAGCCGAGTATTTTTTTGTATAGCAACTGTAAAAGAACAATGTAACGGCTTTATAAGGAGTGCAAGACGCCGAGAAAATTACTGGTTTCCCTGTTTTTACGAAGAACATTAATCCAGCATACGTAAATCATCAACTGCAAAAAATAAGTGTCTAATTTTATATACGAAGTTTTCGTGCACGCGTTACGACCCCCTTCTGGAAATTTAATTTCAACCCCACATTTTCCTTTGCCCTTTGTTCTATGAAAATATCAACAAATACAATACAGTGAGCATTATTTAGGTTGAAGAGTTCTCCTCGTACGACACAAAATTAATCATAGGTCATTTTAATGCGAAGACAGTGAAGGAGGAAGCATTCCGGCCTACAATTGGGAAAGGAAGTTTGCATCACATTTCGAATGATAATAGCACAAGGGTGGTTAATTTTGCTGTTTCAAAAGACATGATTGCTGAGAGCACATCTTTCAAAAGGAAGAACATTCATAAAGCAATTTCGGTCTGTCTGGATGGACACACCCGAAACCAAATTGATCATGTTCTTGTAGATCGGAGATGGCACACTAGTAAAGAAAATGTTAGGACTTTCAGGGCAGCAGACTGCGATTCTGATCATTTTCTTGTAGTTGCCAACGTTCACCAACGGCTATCTACAGCAACATCAAGGTGTCACAATGCAGAACTTGTTAGGTTCGACACTGACGAGCTAAATGATGAAAACTTTAGAAGAAGGTACATGATAGAAATTTCAAATAGGTTTGATGCTCTCAGGACACACGAAGATCAAGACGAGGATGTAAATAAACATTGGATCACTGTGAGGAATAATATCAAAGAGGCACCGAAGGTCACTATAGGTACAATTAAGAACAAGGGGAAATCGTGGTTTGGCGAGGAATGCAAGAAACTGGTAGAGGAAAGGAGAAAAGCGCGATTAGATTGGAATAGAATGGGAGACAGAAAACGAGAGGAGTTCTTGAACATGAGAAGGGAAGTTGGTCGTAGGCTACGGGCAAAGAAGAGGGATTATTTGAACAATTAAATTAAAAAAAATGGAAACAAACAGTAAAACAAAAAACATTAGGGGACTTTACCTGGACATAAATGGTTATAGGAAGGGGTTCAAGGCTAGGACAAATGCACTTCGAGGGGATGCATGTATTAAATGTACACCAGGAAGAAGGAAATGAGCAGGCGTACGAAATACATACAGCAGAATCCCAGATACCTGAGCCAACGTTAAAGGAAGTAAGAGATGCAATCAACAAATTGAAAACCATAAAGCACCAGGATCAGATTGCATAACTGCAGAATTAGTTAAAAATGGGGGACAGAAATTGGTGGAAGTAGTTCACAAAGTGATAACTAAAGTATGGAACTCAGAGATGATACCTGAAGAGTGGCAGGAGTCGATTCTGATCCCAATTTTTAAGAAGGGCGACAAAACGGATTGTAGTAATTATAGAGGGATTTCGCTATTACTATTATCTTCCAAAATTTTCTCGAATTTTCTGCTAAGCAGGCTTACACCACATGCAGATGAAATTGTGGGGGATTACCAAGCTGGCTTTCGGAGGAACAGATCATTTATAGACCAAATATTCACCCCGCGTCAAATTTTTGGAAAAGAAATGGGAATACAATAAACCAGTTCATAATCTTTTCATAGATTTTACAAAAGCATATGATTCAGTATTGCAATCAAAATTGTACAGAACTCTTCTGGAACTTGGAATACCAAAGAAGTATGTTAGACTTATAGAAGCGAGTTTGAAAAACACGTAAGGTAGAGTACGCGTGGGGAAATTGGAGTCAGAAGAATTTGTAATAAAGAACGGACTTAAGCAAGGAGATGCCCTGTCTTCGCTACTTTTTAATTTAGTCCTAGAATATATTGTACGAATGGCAGCAGATAATTCAGAGGGTGTGGAGTTAAATGGAAATATTAAGATATTAGGGTATCCAGATGATCTAAACATCATTAGCGATAGGAAAGAATTTGTTACAGCAAATGCGAATGCGTTAATCAAGGCTAGTGAAGGTGTAGATCTAAGGATAAGTGAAGACAAAACTAAATACCTGGCTACTACTAGAATGCCAACAGCAGTAGATCAGGAAATGTTAAGAGTGGGAGACATGCAGTTTGAAAAAGTAAACACATTTAAGTATCTAGGCGTGGCTTCGAGAAATGAGATTGAATCCGAACTGAAGAAGAGATTACGGGCGGGAAATGCGTGCTACTTCTCACTGAATAGATTACTTTCATCACGGATACTGTCTAGGAAGTTAAAGATTAGAATATACAAAACTATTATTCTACCAGTTATGTTGTATGGGTGTGAGACTTGGTCTCTCACTGTGCAAAATGAAAAGCCGTTTCGGGTATTTGAAAACAATATTTTGAGGAAAATTGTCGGAGCAAAAAGGGATGACATTAGCGGGGAGTGACGAAAACTGCGTAACTAAGAGGTTTACGAACTCTATTCAAGCCCTGACATAATCAGTATTATTAAATCACGTAGGCTGCGATGGGCGGGTCACGTACCTCGAATGGATGAGGGCAGGGCAGCGAGCAGAGTACTGGTAGGGCACTTACAGGGAAAACGTCCTGTGGGGAGACCGAGGCGTAGATGGGAGGACAATGTGAAGGCTGATTTGAGGAGCCTAGGTAGTGAAGCGGAATGGAAGGAAATAGCCCAAGACAGGGACAGATGGCGAAAATACGTTGCTGCGGTTACGGGCTCTCGAGTGTGTGAGTGAGTGATTGTTTAAGTTTATTTGCAGTGTAAGGATCATAAAAACTAAAAATAAAAATAAGTTCCTACACAGAGAAACGATCCCACGGCCCTCGGCTGACTGTTCAGTACTCTTTTCCGCTGCGCCAACTGCTGCGGAGAAAGTACGATAACATAAACAGCTCGTGTCTCACCCGATCCGCGCCAAAAGTGTTACTCTTTTCTTAACGTTTGGCCATCTGTAGCACCCACATCTGTCACTTCCATTTTTGGCCGAGCCGTGCATGTACCATAAATTTAAGCGAAAACGGTGATGACGAAGAGGCGCGGTCCCTTTGTGAGACTCATGAAGTTTTATCCATGACTTGACACTCCTGTTGTTAGCATAGTCATCTCAGTCGTACTCGTGATCCTACTCCACGTGTTAAGTCAAGTGGTTTATATTCTGCCAGCGACTCACCTTGAAGATGGCTATCAGTCATGGCTATCAGCTACGGTTATCAGCCACGATATCAGACGTGAATTAACACTATTCCGAATACGCCCGAAAGATGGTGGAATAAGGTGTACGGATCACTTTAAAAACTAACAAATAAGGTAGTAATTACTATTTTATCAGTTTTCCCTATTGATTGTTGTTTTCGAGGCAATTTATACACTGCCAGTCTTCGATATAAAAGCTTGATAAAGCTGGAAAATACCCGGAAGAATATTGTAAACAGAATGTTTTGCAAGCTAAACTTACGATATTCTAAAAAACACGTTTTAATAACATACACATTTATTTAGCTTTTGAGCTATTCGAACACAGTCTCAATGACACTAGGTAACAGATACATCAAAATACATCCAGATATAGTTAACAGATAATAGTTATGAACATAAAGCTCTGGGGCACAACTAATTCTACTTTCATATTCCAGTATGAAAATAATTTTAAAAAAGTTTAGCTGTTGGGCCATCGGAACACCGTGTCAATAACAATAGATACCAGATACCTCAGAGTACATCCAGACATTATTAAAAACAATAGTTATAAATATAAAACTATGGGTCACACTAATTCTACTTTCATATTCCAGCATGAAAATCATAAAGAAAACTTTAGTAGCATATTCTGGTAGATGTAAAGCTATGGACGTGGGTCGTGAGTCGTGCCTGGATGTCTCAGTGTGAAGCGCATTCGCCGGCAAGACACTTAGGTTCGCCGCTCGGAGTGACCGCGCGGTTTGAGGCGCATGTAACGGACTGCGCGGCCCCTCCCGCAGGAGGTTCGAGTCCTCCCTCGGGCATGGGTGTGTGTGTTGTTCTTGGCATAAGTTAGTTTAAGTAGTGTGTAAGTCTAGGGACCGATGATCTCAGTAGTTTAGTCTCTTAGGAATAGACACAAACATTTGAACATTTGAACGCTTAGGTTAACCCAATCTGGCACACAGTTTTAATCTGCCGGGATGTTTCAGTAGTAATAACAATAATAATAATAATAATACGCTACTGGCCATTAGAATTGCTACACCACGAAGATGACTTGCTAAGACGCGAAATTTAACCGACAGGAAGAAGATGCTGTGATATGCAAATGATTAGCTTTTCAGAGCATTTACACAAGGTTGGCGCCGTTGGCGGCACCTACAACGTGCTGACATGAGGTAAGTTTCCAACCGATTTCTCATACACAAACAGCAGTTGTCCGGCGTTGCCTCGTGAAACGTTGTAGTGATGCCTCGTGTAAGGAGGAGAAATGCGTACCATCACGTTTACGACTTTGATAAAGGTCGGATTGTAGCCTATCGCGATTGCGGATTATCGTATCGCGACATAGCTGCTCGCGTTGATCGAATTCCAATGACTGTTAGCAGAATATTGAATCAGTGGGTTCAGGACGGTAATATGGAACGCCTTGCTGGATCCCAACGGCCTCGTACCACTAGCAGTCGAGATGACAGGCATCTTATCCGCATGGCTGTAACGGATCGTGCAGCCACGTCTCGATCCCTGAGTCAACAGATGGGGACGTTTGCAAGACAACAACCATATGCACGAACAGTTCGCCGACGTTTGCAGCAGCATGGACTATCAGCTCGGAGACCATGGGTGCGGTGTGCAGGTGATGAAACATGGCTCCATCATTTTTCACCAGAGACAAGAGGCAATCAATGGAGTGGCATCATGCAAATTTACCCAAGAAAAAAAATTCAAAACCACGCCTGCTGGAAAAGTTATGGCTACGGCGTTTTTCGATTCCGAAGGACTCTTGCTTGTGGACATCACGCCAACACTGGACTCGCATTCGGGAGGACGACGGTTCAATCCCGCGTCCGGCCATCCTGATTTAGGTTTTCCGTGATTTCCCTAAATCACTCCAGGCAAATGCCGGGATGGTTACTCTGAAAGGGCACGGCCGACTTCCTTCCCCATCCTTCCCTAATCCGATGAGACCGATGACCACGCTGTCTGGTCTCCTTCCCCAAAACCAACCAACATCACGCCAAATGGAACCACCATAAATTCTGGTGAATATGTGACGATAGTGAAGAAACTTCAAGTTCGACTGAGTCGTATTCGACCACATCGGCGAAAGCAGGATGTTTTGCTGTTGCACGACAATGCACGGCCACATGTCAGTCACAAAACCATGGAAGCGATCACAAAACTTGGATGGACAACACTGAAACACCCGCCTTACAATCCTGACCTGGCTCCATGTGACCATCATCTCTTTGGGAAACTGAAAGACTCTCTTCGTGGAACAAGGTTTCAAGATGATGACTCCCTTGTGCACGCTGCCAAACAGTGGCTCCAACAGGGTGGTCCAGAATTTTACCGTGCGGGTATAATGGCGCTGGTCCAAGATGGCGTAAGGCAGTTGAGAGGGGTGGTAATTATGTGGAGAAATGAAAATATTGTTCCTAAGGATGTATCTACACACTGTAAAACTTTCAAACATGTAGAATAAAAGATGGATTATAAAAAAAATAGTGTGCATTTCTTTTGGAGTGACCCTCATATTATTTCCAGCTCCATCGACTACAACGATGCCGCAAAAGCAATCAAACACAACTTCTATAGGAAAGTACGATGAGGATGAGCATTATTCAAATGAGAGTGCCGCGCGGGATAACCGCGCGGCCTGAGGCACTTTGTCACGGTTCGCGTAACTCCCCTGTTTGAGGTTCGATTACTCCCTCGGGCATGGGTGTGTGTGTTTTCCTTAGCGTAATTTAGTTTAAGCTAAATCAAGTAGTGTGTAAGCTGAGGAACGGATGATCTCAGTAGTTTGGTCCCGTAGCACTTACCACAAATTTCCAAATTTCGAAATGAGAGTCCGAAGTGACAGTAACACATTTCGTTTTGTTTTGAACATTGTCCAACCTTCTCGATTTATGGGAAGATATCAAATTGTTTTATGTAATTTTCGCAAACAGTGTTCGTATTAAAAATTAAACGGTGACAGTTATGTAAAAACAAGGAGCTATGGACAATATGCAGAACTGTCAGACAAGAGTGTGACTAGTGTTTTATTCCACAATCTCCCGATGTCAATGATATTTCGTATCGAGCATCTGTTCCTATCGTAATTCACGTAAAGAGTATAGTCTTGGTTCAAATGGCTCTGAGCACTATGGGGCTTAACTTCTCAGGTCATAAGTCCCTTAGAGCTTAGAACTACTTAAACGTAACTGACCTAAGTACATCACACACACCCATGCCCGAGGCAGGATTCGAACTTGGTCCCGAACGGTCGCGCGGTTCCAGACTGTAGCGCCTAGAACCGTTCGGCCACTCCGGCCGGCTGAGTATAGTCTGTTGTGCAAATTCCATAACAGTCTTCTATCTTGGAAGACGTCGCACTAACTGCTCGAATATTCATCATTCTTTAAAGAAAATTAGTGCAAATTAATAAAAGCAAAATTTACTTCCCAACACATGCACAACCAAATTATTTAATTTGAAGTCACTGCACGACAGTATACTCTTTTCGTAAATCTTGCTGAGTTTACAAATGTTTATGTTTAGCAGTGAAACTGGGCATAAATCGCTATGCAGAATCGACTGTAACATAAGTAGTTGTTGTGGTCTTCAATCCGAAGACTGGCTTCATGCAGCTCTCGTCTCTAGTCTATCCTGTGCAAGGCTCTCCACCTTCGAATAACAGTTGCAACTTACATCGATTGGTGCAACTATCTCTTTTCGAGCATTCTTCTTTAGCACTACATTTCAAAAGTAGTTTGAAGTGCTTAGTGTCCACGTTCCGCTTCTCTCCAAGGTTTCACTCGAGACAAGTACCTTACGAAAGAACTTCCGAAAACTAACATTTATGTTTGATGTTAACAAATTCCTCTTCTTTTAGAAATGCTTTCCTTGCTGTAGCCAGTTGGTATTTCATATTCCCTCTACTTCAACCATCGGCAGTTCCTTTACGCCCAAATATCAACAATAAAGTACTACTTTCAGTGTCTCATTTCCCAACCCAATTCCCTCACATCCACCTGATTTAGTCCAAATGCATTCCATTTCTCTTGTTTCACTAATGTTGATGCTCATCTTGTAATCTCTTTTCAAGACACTATCCACTCCTTTCAGCTCCTCCACGAAGTCCTTTGCTATCATTGACAGAATTACAATGTCATCGCCAAAGTTCAAAGTTTAGATTTCTTCTTCCTGAATTTTAATTCCCATTTCAAAATTCTCCTAGGCTTCCTGTGCTGCTTGCGCAATGAACAAATTGAATAACACCGGAGATACGCTACAACCCTGCCCCACTCCCTTTCAACCATTGCTTCCCTTTCATGTCCTTAGGCTCAAATAACCACAATCTGGTTTCTGTAAAAGCTGTATATGATCTTTAGTTCCCTGTATTTCATTCCTGCTACCTTTAGAACTTAAAAGAATGTATTCAAGTCAACACTGTCAGAAGACTTCTGTAAAACTGCAAATAATATAAACGTAGGTTAGCGTTTCTTTAAGCTATCTTCTAAGATAAATCTTAAGCCATCGTCCCACGGGATGTGAAAATGCATGCGGCCGAGGAGCTGGTGACGTCACAGTATGGAATTCTACGTCCCACTACACTGCGTAGCGTGAAATAACGTATGTGGGATGTCGGATTTTTGAACGGTGGAGGAGAATGTGGCCAGTGAGGTGCGACCTAGTTTTATGTTACAAGCACAGCATTGGAGGTGCCATACTGTATGGCGGTAAACATGGTATGTGGTCAGTTTTCTTTCTCGTAGACTACGTTGTATGAATATAAGCTGTTTCAAAGCCTCAGCGAATTGAGGATTCCTCGAAAATGCGTCGTTTTGGTTACAATTTGTTAAAATAAAATGACTACAAACGTATACCATTTCAATGCTACGACAGAATGATGATTTATCAAAATCGAGTATTTTTGGTATGATTTACATATTAAGTTTCAAATAATGACATTTATAGATACAGTGTTTAGATAGTGTGTATCGTATACGCTTGCTAAGTCGGGGCTGTAGCATAGTTGGTAGCATCGTGCGCTCAGAGTGATGATGGGTGATGTTGCAGGTTCTAGTTGTCCACCACCTCCTACCAAAATATCTTTTCGCCTTATGTTTCCTTAAAGGTTCTACGTCTTTAGGTCTTTTTCTTTCGTTTGATAGATAAATTATCTCAAAAGCGATGTTATTTCGCATAAATGATCTATTTTCTGCAGTTATTATTGGAAAGGCCAACGACTGGGATGATTCCCTGGTGAACAGAAATCTGAACGTGACTGCCGGTCTGTGTCTGAAAGTAAACACAAGTTTCACTCTGGAAGTTTTTACTGTTAAGAAACTTTCTGTAAAATATCTGGGCTTATGACAGGCTCATTTTTGTATTTCACCGATAAATATCTTTTTACGATAGTGAGCAGCTTCTCAAAGAATCTCTTCTCATATTTTGATGAAATTACGTAACGAATCGTCATCTTGAAACCTATGAGATGAAATTTGTTACTTCAGGGTGTTTAGTGGTCAGCGCAGCATAAAAAATATGGGTATTATATATGCGCAAACTGAAATTTCTTTTTTCTTTATTGTGGTTTCATTCTCCTGCCCCATATGGGCACAATCCGCCGTTCTTCGGCCGAGTGACGTTACAATGAAATAAAAATAGGAAACTATACAGAAAAAAATTCGGCAAAAGGGGGATATAAAAACATAATAAGTGGAGACAGTTGGAGGTAAAGGGAAGGGAAGAGGAGGGGAGAGGGAGCATTGAGGAGTAGGAGGGGGGAAGGTGGGGCTTTGGTAGGAGGGGTGGAGGTCAGTGTGAAGCTCGTCATGCAGTAGGAGTAGGCGCTGGGAAAGGAGGTGGAGGGTGTGGAGATGGAGAGAGGGCGGGACACAACGGCAAAGGCGCGGTAACAGGCTGGGGGTAGAGAGGATAGAAGATACCAGGGGGTGGGGGATCGAGTCAGCAAACGATGTACGGGGTGCGAATATGTTCGAGGAAAAGAAGGAGATGTGGGAAGGGGATGAGGTCATAGAGGATCCATGTGGGGAACGGAATGACGATACAAAAGGCGAATTGTAGTGTGTGGCGTTATAGGGGTTGAGGGCTTTATGGTATATGGGAGGAGCGGAAATCCAAGTGACACTGGCATATAAACTGACATTAGACACTGTGCCTTCACTGTATTCAACATAAAAACTAAAATGGGCTGAAAATTCAATTGAGTTAATAAATAACTTCTACTGTGTGTATCTCCGATCGCTGTACAGCGTTATGTAGTAATCCTCTTTCAGAAATTTGCCGTTCAAGCCACCTACGAACCCAGAATTTCCTTGGCGGTTTTATAGACTCTTGTTTGCCAGTTGCTAACGGAGTTTACGCAGTTATTTTAATCGCATCCATTTTCGCACAGAAAGTGTGTGGTCTGCGAGCCAGATAAAGCTGACAGCGGCCGCTAGACAGTGCTCAGGGCGCAAAACACGTCTACCAGCTCGTCCCGTGTGCCGATGGCGCCGTCTTTCGTGAGGTCGGATGTCCTGTCCGCATCCACATCAATGTTAGTTACCTTGCCACTTGCGAGGGCAGTTTTAAGGGCAGTGTTGCCTCGCATGGTCCAAAATTTCCCAGGAACAGTCCGCCTGCTTAGCTGGGTGGTTATGTGCTTGCCTCCCATGCAGTGAGCCCAGGTTCGAGTCCGGGCCTGGTTGAGGATTTTCTCCATTCGTAGACTTATGTTGTCCCCATCATCATTTCATCCTCATCACTGACCCGCAAGTCGCCCAGTGTGGCGTCGGCTGAAATAAGACTTGAACTTGGCGGCCGAACTTCTCCAGATGGGGCCTCCCGGCCAATGATGCCGTATGCTCATTTCCATTTTTCCGTGGCTCAAGAAGAACTGACCTTCCCCGAGGATGGCTTCTACAACGTATCCCAATCTTCTGTAAATAGACTGAGATGACAAGAGTCATGGTATACCTCCTAATGTTGTGCCACACCTCCTTTTGCCTGGAGTAGTGCAGAAGCTGGACCTGGCATTCACTCAACAAGTCGTTGAAAGCCCCTTGCAGAAACAATGAGGAACACTGCCTCTGTAGCCGTCTGTAATTGCCGAAGTGTTGCCAGTCCAAGATTTTGTGCACGATCTGACCTATGGACTATGTCCGGTTAATATCCGTGGGATTCACGTTGTGTGATCTGGGCGGTCAAACCATAGGCTCGAATTGGCCATGATGTTCTTCAAACCAATTGTAAACAGTTGTGATTCTGTGACCGGGTGCAGTGTCATCTACAAAAATTTCGTCGTTGTTTGGGGACATGAAGTCCACGGATGACTACAAATGGTCTCCAAGTAGCCGAACATAACCATTCCCAGTCAGTGATCACGTAAACACACCGCACACCATTATGGTCACGAGCTCAGGAGAGATGCCGCAGGCGATGTCGCACCGTTAGAAAAGACGCTCGCGTCTGTCATCTGCTGCCATAGCCCAGACTCAAACACCAGACTCAAACCTTGATAACCTACCATTGTAGCAGCAGTAACCGATCTAAAAGCTGCACCATACACTTCTGCCGTATGTAGCCATTGGCGACCGCAGCGCCGTATTCTGCCTATTTACATATCTCCCTATTTGAATACGCATGCCTATATCAGTTTCTTGTATATTACAATACCATACAGAAACAATTTAAAGAATTAGCGAACAATGAAAGAGCGAAAAATTACAACAATCGACAGACGGAATTGACTGTTCTGCAGATCAAGAAGCTTTTTGTGCTACATGTACAGGCATTCCACACTGGTAGAAATGAATGGTACGAGTAGTAAAATTGCTGAAGTCGCTCACATTATTCCACTCTCAGTTGTAGCAGTTTTCCATGGAACTGATCGAAGGTATGGAGACTTTATATATCATTACAAAGTACGTCGATTAAGTCAATACGCTATTGCTGAATTTATGAAAAAGAGGAGGACGGGGGGATTTGGAGAGGAGGCTTGAAAAGTAGATCATCCAGAAAGGACTGGAGACCTAGTATTTTAAGTGGACTTGACTGCACACTGCCCACAATAAGACATTGCAAGGGAGAAACATCTTTCTTCTGATTTTATGGGAATGCATTCAAAAAGAAGATCGGATTATAGAAGGGACATATTCAGACAAGCACAGTCCAATTCCCTAAGCTCGGACCGATGACCAAGCTGTCTGGTCTCCTTCCCCAAACCAACCAACCAACCAACCCTAAGCTCGCTGCTGTTAAGGAAAACGCGAGATTTGAAGAATTCATTGTGCCCATGAAAGAATTACAAGGATAGTGTCCTACGACAGTCTGTCTGTCTTACAGGTGTTCTCGAGAACGTTTGCCGTCTCAGTTGAAAGCGCCCCTGCGCATGTGCAATTAACTGTAACTGACTGACCTGAAAGGTAGTTCCCGTTCTAATGAGAAATATTTTGACATTAAAACTGTCTAGGACGTCTACATTGCTTTCCTCTCGTAGAATTTCCAAGTCTCCATAAAGAGGTTGGAAAAGTGCTACAATATTTCGACCGGCATAATTGTGAGAAACACATATTTTCTATTATCAAACTAAGCGAATCATGATTTACAGCAACCTGAGTGCGAAAATCTGTGAATCTGTCGGTGTCTGCCCTTACGCCGAGAATTTGTACCGCACAAAAATTATATTATATTTTCAGCGCGTCAAACATAATTGCAAAGCACAAAAAATTGTTTCGTTCGTGATCTTTGTTGTTGGGAAACGTGAAATATAAAAGCAAGTCGTATACATTGCGACTGCACTACCATTTAAATGGTCTGCGTTCGCAGTTTCCTCCTCTTCCCCATTCACATACAGACAGCTTGCTGTGGTCACGACGGTAATGTGCAGCGATGCTGAGCGCAGGAAAATGTAATATCTACTCTTTGCAGATGATAGTACCCTTATTGTTGGAAAAGGGGAAGAACTTATTGATCTGTCCTCCAGAGTGAAGACTACTTGTTTAAATTTAGGTCTCTAGATAACCACAAAAAAGCCCAAACTAATAGTTATAATACACCAAGATATAGATCAAATGCAACTAGCAGGCTGCTTAGCAGATCTGAATGTACTGAATGACTATATATCTTTACGGTCTCTGACAAATGACACAGGACAGTGTGATAAAGAATTTAAGTGAGGAACCGGATTTCCTGGTCCCGACGGTTAAACTCACTAAGGTCTGGCAGAACCGGGCAATATCCAAAACAATGAAGATGCGTCTGGTGGAATCATTCTTGTACAGTCGTGAGACGTGGGCCGTGAAAGCTAGTGGCAATACTCGAACTGATACCTTCGATATGCGGTCGCGGAAGACGTTATACGTGTCATGGACAGAAAGAAGAACCAATGCTTCCATTATAGAAGAACTTAGAGTCATAAGAAATTTATCTTCCCATCTCATTCAAAAATATTTCTAGGTCTTTGGGCACATTTTGAGAATAGAAGCAGGCAGTTTAGGGAGGATCGTCTAGTAAGGCAAAATCGTAAGCAAAAGACTACGAGAAAGAGCGGCAAAGAGATGGTTGGATCATGTGAGGAAGATTATCACTCTACCTCTCTACATTATTTTAGAGAGACTTAAAGATCGAGGTGGATGGAGACATCTGGTCGAAGATTCAGTTACTTAAGAAATAAATGACGAAATGAGGTGACGATAATCAGTAATGAGTGAACCAACTAATGATGATGATGAAAAGGTCCAGATGGGGTTAGCTTAACATACAGTGTCACTACCAATTCTGCTGGGTGTTATTTATCCAGATTTCATTAGAAGAGAAACAAAAAATAATGAAACGAGTATATGTACTGACTGAGAATATGGTAGATCTATGGATGCATTGTGCTCAATGTAGGGCCCTACATTCACAGTGGATTATACATGTACATGCAGATGTAGAAGCTGTGTGTGTGGTATAGCATCTGATCTGCACTTAATTGAATAGTGTGGCTGAGAGCTGTAATGAATATCTGAGGCACATAGTATTGGACATGTATTGTTATCAATGAAGACATGAAAGAAAGTAAGGACAAACTTGAAACTCAGCGTCTACATGAGTATGGAGGTTTTTTAACTGATAAATTAGCTATGATGAAGAGTGTTTTGTTTCCTCACTGTATACTGTATTGATAACACATTTTTTAATCATTTTCAAGCGATTGACTATTTATTGGCCGGAAATTTCACATACCCGAAATTCCTTTTTCTCTCGATCTAGTTACAGAGTTATAAATGTCTTTGATCTTGGAGAGTACAGCCAACTACAGCTACTCGAATGTCACCGCCATATCGGCTTTTTAGGAACAACGATCTATGCTGATCCTATGGAACAGAATACATCATAACATATACGGAAGTTATTAAAAGAAAATAGTCAAAATAGAGAACACTACTACATTAATAATATCACTTTTATAAGTGCTAGTCAAATGAAAATGATTCTGATGGAAAAAAGCAAAAATGATTCCAATGGAAAAAAGCAAGCATACTTCATAACTTAAAAAGTAATCAGAGTAACTGCCAATACGTGTAGACCACTGTGGGAAAAGATGGTCACTACCTTCAGCGAAATAAGGAGCAGTCAAATGGAAATGAGAAGGGGGAAAAAATAAGTCAGCTGTTTATTATTTCAAAATTAATTGACGTAACTGTTAACACATTTATTCCACTGTGAGACAAGACGGTCGTTGCCTTTATGGAGACACGTTTGCGGTTGCCTACAGAATCTTGGTTGTAACCAGACGTGCACCTCTCCGTCCGAAGAAAAGCAACGGCTACGAATGTCTTTCTTCAGTGCTCCAAAAATGTGGAAATCGCGTGGGGAGAGATTGAGACTGTATGGAGGATGTGTGAGGACTGCCCAGAGAAACTTCTGCAGCCCATTGGAAAAAAAAAACTTGGCAACTTGCCAAGGGTCAGGCCCACATATTGCTTCGATTTCGCTGCAGAAGTTTCGCTAGGAGACCCTCACACATCCTGTATAGAGTCTAAATCTCTCCCCATGCGATTTCCACCTTTTCGGAGCCCTGAAGAAAGACATTCTTGACTGTCAATTTGCTTCAGATGGAGAGATGCACACCTCAGTATAACCAAGATTCTGTAGGCAATCGCAAACGCTTATCCACGAAAGGAACAACGATTTTGTCTCACTGTGGAGTAAATGTGTTAACAGTTACGTTGATTGATTTTGAAATAATAAACAGTTGATCTACTTTTTCCCATCTGTCTCATTTCTATTTGACTGCTCCTTATTATTCAAGAATGAAAAATAAAGCGCAATTGGAAATAATAATAATAATATAGTACAAAAATCTACCACACTTTATACGTATTATTTATGGAGATAGAAAGGGGAAGGTGTTGACTGTGGACCTATTAGTAAGAACAGTCCAAACATTCGCCTTGAACGATTTTGAACGGTCACCCACAAAGCAAGATGAGTTAGTACTATTTCAATAACCATTTACGAAAATTCAGAACTCACGCTTCTAGCTGCGTAACTGGACTCTCTTCCGCAGGTGAAGTGGCTGAAAGAGGAGTTGGGATTCCATCACGCATTTAACTACAAGACGAATGACGTCACAGAGGCGCTGAAGCAAGCGGCACCTGACGGCGCCGACGTGTACTTCGACAACGTGGGCGGCGAGCTGAGCAGCGCAGTCATCAACAGCATGCGAGAGTGGGGCCACATCTCCGTGTGCGGCTCGATATCTGGATACAACGAATCTAACCTCCCGAAGGCTACCATCATCCAGCCCGCAGCCATATTCAAGCAGCTCCGCATGGAGGGGTTCCTGTATTCACGGTGGCACAACCGCTGGGAAGAGGGCATTACCCAGCTGACGCAGTGGGTCCGAGAGGGAAAAATCAAATACCGTGAGACTGTAACAGAAGGGTTTCAAAACACCCCCAAAGCCTTCGCCGGTATGCTGCAGGGTGGCAACTTGGGGAAGGCTGTTGTTAAAGTGTGAAGAACTGTAGTGTATCGGAAACAATTTCACAAGCATGACAAGGACAATTTCTTTCAGTATTTTGTACACAGTACATCAAGAGAAAGGTGCATGGTTGCAATGGAATGTTCTTCAAAACTTATGTTTGTGGTTTCAGTTTTTCAATATCATTCCACATCATTATAAAAATTGAATAAATACATGAAAATAAATATTGTAAGTGGATAGTTTGTGTTGTTGCCCCAGATGATAATTATACTAATATTTTGACAGGATTTGTAAGTAAGAAGTAAGTTTAAACAGTTTATTAACAGAGGCGGATTATAAAACATGCATGCTACACGTACCCATCATCACTGTGTCAGACATCCTAATTATGGTCGTATTGAAAGGCTCCATGACGAGCTAAGAAAAGAGACATATTTGTGCCCGAGGCCACGCTAGTTAATACTGTATGCTGCGGACAGTGGCCAGTGGCGTAATCTGCATCGCAGTGTGGCCGGACGCGCATCTACTGACCAAGCAAGTTGTCAGCATTCCAAACAGGTCGGCTGGCGAGCGCGTGTATTGTACCGTACGCCTGCGCGCAACCCTTAAACCCTTACATCACTTTACCCAGAGAAAAAGAGCAACCATAGGTGGCTTCAAACGACCCCCTGGGCGTTACGAATCTATTTCGCCATTTGCGGCATCAGAAGGCACTGCAACACGTATTTCGTTTGCAAATACAGTAACGTTTGGTGCAAAGAAATGAGCCTTCAGGATGGCAAATGGTTCAAATGGCTCTGAGCACTATGCGACTTAACATCTGAGGTCATCAGTCGCCTAGAACTTAGAACTAATTAAACCTAAGTAACCTAAGGACATCTCACACATCTATGCCCGAGGCAGGATTCGAACCTGCGACCGTAGCAGTCGCTCGGTTCCAGACTGTAGCGACCAGAACCTTACGGCCACTCCGGCCGGCTCAGGATGACAGTTTCATACATGACCAATGCTGTTGACAAAAGACAAATTAATAAAAACAATAAAAACACAATACTGACAATCAAGTATGCATTAACATTGCTGGATGAATCGAAGGACTTAATTCCATTCGCTGCTACAATGAAGTTTAACTCATTATTGCAAGAGATTACATTTTCAGAGATGTCCTTAATTAAGTTATTGTCTTCAGGAAAACTTGATAAGGAATGCTTTCCATATTTTAATATGTATGAATCATTGTAATAAACAGATAACATTCTCGTTAATGGCAAATGTCCAGTGGCATGTAGTTGGCAATACACTAGGCATATCAAATAGTTCACACGATAAATCACAATGTGTGGCATTCAAGATTAATCCGCTATTATTCAATTTGAGTGTAAAGGGTACCTCAGGTGCATCATAATTTTTACATGTAAATGTGACATCAAGCGTGGAGTTAAATGAGAAAATTATACCTTCAGAACATCGTTTAAGAAATGGATGATAAAGATGCGTCAAAAATTCTTGGGGAATGATTCATAAACAATTCTTTCTCACGGCTGTACACTCTACTGTCTAAGAATACTGCCGATTCAGGGCGATTAACTTATGACTACATTTACACATATGCAAATCACTTTCATTTAGGGACGCAAAATACCTTCAGTCCTTGCTGATCAGTAGGTAATCATTCAGTACATACTTTACATGAGTACCTGCCTGTGTCCATTTCACGGGGTAAGTATAAATCTTACACATTTCAAAATTATGCTTTGATCTAGCAATGAGAATAGAAACAATAACAGTTAATTCATCTTCAATAATTAAAGAGTGTGTAGAGGTTAACTTATAGTTATCGTATAAATTGTAAGAGTTAAAACAGGGTAAATCATAGTATAGGTTGCATCTAGCTTTCGCACAATTGATTTTAGGATCTGTAAAAATTGTTCTGGATGTAGTAGTACACTGCTCAAACAATCATTTGAACTACTTTCTAAGGCTGTTCTTAAGTTAAGGGCATCAATGATAGCATTTGGTAAACTATCAGTAATCCTTAACAAAAGTGTGTTTAAATCAAAGTGTGCACTGACAGCATTTAATCCTTGCAATAATTCTTGGATATTTGCGTTAGTTTCATTACGAATTACGTGGAAATGTAAGATAATTTGCTTTACAATCTGTTCAATGAAAACTGTGTGGTTAGTAATGGTTCTTTGCATATTCATTAATACGATAATTTCATTAGAGAGGTTAGTTGAATCTGTACTGGACTGTTCTTCAAGAGCTAATATTTTGTCTTTAGCTTCCAGCAGATCTCGACTAGTTAAAGCACCAAATACAGACAAAGGATACTCCCTCCAAAATCAAACCAGGCATGTTTATGCCTAATTAAAGTTTTGTGTAACAAAAGCTTTAAAAACGGTAAATCTCTTGCTCATAATTGGCAAATATAGACTCTACCTGCATTTTAGCTGTGCTCCAGTTATTATACCAAGATTTACCCATTTCCAAAGTTGTATCGTTACCCTTAACAGAACGGATTAGATCAACTTGCTTCTTTACAGAACTGAACTGTTACTGGATTTCTCTCAGATTGTACTTGAGGACAAATTTTGAATTAGTTGTTGAATCTACCATGTCTGATCGTGGTTCAAACAAAACACCTATACTCTGTAGTACTGTTACTGCAGCATTAGTAGAATACCCTATCACAGCAAACATTAGAATAAAAATGAACATGGTTAATTAGTTCTAAATACTAGAGCTAACAATAAACATAAAATAAATGACTTTCTTGTGGTACCCTGTGGAATAAAAGATTTAGTTTGACTTTGCACTCGTGCAATAGCTTCAATACTAAATTTTCACAACACATTCACATACTCACATGGCTGAAATAAACATACGCATTGCACTCTCACACACTACACACGTTTACACAGATTGTAAGGGTGTCTGGAACAGGATCGCTGGGAACGTGGCGATGCCTCGGCCTCGAAGTCTGGACTGCGACCTCGCCACTCTTGCTTCCTGGGTTTGAGAACAGCAGGTCTGCCTCTCTGTCGGTCCTCGTCGTCTTGCGATACTACAGGAAACCTACCCAGAAATGACTTTACGCGATTGACATGAAAGAAAATCGAACGAAAGGGCAATTTGAGCTTAAGAGTGACTGTCGACAACACCTCCAATATTGGATATGGTCCTTTCCAAAACTTCTTAAATTTTTCACTTGACGCTTCTTTAACTCCACGTTGTTCAGATACACAAGATCTCCAACTCGATACTATGGCACTGCTGCTTGGCTATCGTGTTGTCTTGCTTGCTGAAGAAAGGATTGATGATTTCGCTGTTTCACTCCCCTCCGTGCTTCCTTTAGTGCTAGATCCCTTACATGTTCGTCGCTGGTTCCGGCAGTCGATTGTGCAAAGTCCAAGGGTGAGTGCATTCATCTTCCGTAGACGATTTCATATGGACTTAGGCCAGTTGAGCTGTGCATTTTGGCATTCTAACAACTTATCAAATATGGTAAACAGACATCCCAATTGTCGTGTTTGCTGCTCACATAATGGCTAACCATTTTAATAATTGTTCTGTGGACTCGTTCGACTCTTCCATTTCCTCCAGGGTGTGCAGAAGTAGTCCTTAACTGAGTTATTTGCATGAGCTTACAAGTCTGTTTAAGTAATTCACTCATAAAATTCGTTCCTTGATCACTAATTATACTTAATGGTAATCCAAACTTAAGAATCGATTCTTTTACAAAAACTTTAGTTGTAGTCTCAGCGCTCTGATCAGGTACTGGTATCATGAGAAGGTATATAGAGAAATTGTCTAACATTGTCAATATGTATTTGTTTCCATCTTTAGTCTTAGGCAACGGCCCTGTGACATCTAGTCCTACTCATTCAAATGGTTCACTTGTCTCTGGCAGTTCTTGCAATGGTGATCTACTTTTCCCTACAGTGTGCCGTCTGTTACAGGAATCACTTTGTGAAACAAACTCGAAAACGTCAGCTTTGCGACTCGAGCACCAAAACAGTTGAGCTGTTTTTATGTTTGTTGCTTTTTTACCACAATGTCCTGATAATTAAGAATCGTGTTGTTCTCTCATGATTTGCTCTTTCATGCTTTCTGGAATAACTAGGCGGTTTCCTTTACTAGTGATTTTGTACAATAATCCATCTATTTCGACATAACTATAATCATTTTTCCATAATTTGCATTGTGGATCTTTTTCTTGAGCTACCTTTAACTCTTCTTCTCGACTTATTGTAAGACAAACATTGACTTCTCGACTTATTGCATCAGCATTCAAATGTTATTTACCAGGTCGGTGAATAACCTTAAACTGGTATTCACTCAGTCTTAATGCCCATCTAGTTAATCTGGAACTTGGATCCTCTAAGCTCAATTACCATTTATGTGCAGCGTGATCTATAATAACTGTGAATTCTCTTCCTGTTAAGAAACATATGTTATGTGTTATACCAAAAACCAAAGCACAAAGCACAAAACTCCTTCTCAGTAGTAGTATAATTACATTCTGCTTTTTTTAATAGTCTGGAAGCAAATGAGATTGGATGTTCATGACCATCCACTTCTTGAGACAAGATTGCACCTATAGCAAAATTGGATGCATCTGTTAAAAGAATAAAAGGTTTACTGAAATCCGGATAGGCTAACGTTGGGTCTGTGGTTAGAGCAGTTTTAAGTTGTTCCATTGCCTTTTTGCACTCTGTTGACCGATTAAATGTGGTTCCTTTCTTCAGTAGCTGTGTCAATGGAAGAGCTATACTCGCATAACGGGCTATAAATCGTCTGTAGAAATTTTACAGTCCCAAGAATGATTGTAGTTCCTTCAAATTCTGTGGTTCAGGAAAATTCTTTACATCCTCAATTAATTTTGGATCAGGTCGAACACCTTCACTGGTGACCAAGATAGTTAACTTTGCTTTGTGCAAAATGGCATTTATCTATTGACAAAGACAGGTTTGCGCTTCTTATATGCTCAAAAACAGCCTGTATTCTCTCAGTATGCTGCTTCGTGTTCTCACTAAAAATTATTACATTCTCTAGGTAAACAAGTTATAAAATTAATAAAATAAAATAAAATAAAATATTAATTATTTTATCTGTATGATTGTCTCTCCTATGAGTCGTCAGGTTTTAATTATTCGGTATCAGACGCTTGACAATGGCTTTTTCGTAAAGGCAATGTTACTCGTAGTTGACCGTGAAATAAAACTGAAATAATCGGACTTCGTAATTAAATCGTTTCCAAAGACTGCTGCAGTAGGTGCGGACTCATAAACTAAATCTCAATATTACAATAATTTGCCAGCCATGCCAAAACGTCGTACAGAGGTGATTGTCTACTAAACAAAAAAATTACACAGTTAGTTAAATCAGATATATTCAATGAATAAGCCTACAGTTCACAATCCTACTTACTTTTATAAATATAAATTCTTTTCAGAATCGAGTGCCTAGTATGGTTGCAACTCGCAGTAATTTTCTATAACATGAAATATGGCGGTGTGCCAGACAATAAACTAAAATACGTGCTTCTCGCACCACTTCAACCAGAGCTCTCCTTTCTTAATCAAACATACGAGTAACGTAATTGTGCTTTTGTTTTATCAGCGACACAGCGCTGCAGTTGTGTGCCATAGGCTTTATTTACTTGTCACTGATTATTTATTTAATTAATATCTCGCGTTTCCGAGGAAACTCACGCTCGGCATGCAAATGTGCCTTTATAAAGTGCTTGTGTTGGGTTGAGCCCTCGTAAAACTGAATCCATCAGGCGTTGAAATGTAGCTGGAGCATTACGAAGTCCAAATGGCATATGATGATACTTGTATACTCCTGTTACTGTTACAAATGAATTGTTTGATTGATCATCTGGATGCACTGCTAACTGGAGATAACGACTTGTTAAATCACATACTGAAAAAATTCGACATCTACCCAAGTAATCCAAGGTTTCCACTGAATTTGGTAGGGGGTAAGTGTCGGGTGTGTTCACAGCATTCAAAGATCGCTAATCAACACAAAAACGGAACTGTGGTTCTCCAGAAATTGATTTCTTCTTTACAACAGGCGAACACCACGGTGGGTCTAAAGGGTCTCTTGGTTTTATAATTCCGGCTTCTAATTGTTCTTTAACCATGTTTTCTGCCAACTCTCTTTGACTGAATGGTATTCGGTAAGGTTTCTGTGTGATTGGGGCTGCATTCCCTGTATGAATACGATGCTGAACTAAATGAGTGACAGGTAAATTTGCACGTTCTCGGAATAAATCTGCGTACTCCAACTAAACAGGCGTAAAATCTTCTGTTCATCAGCTGTCAAATTTTCTATCTTCTTCCAAATCTTGCGCTTCAGTTCATTATTAACTTCGTCTCCTCGTTGCAATTTTGCGGTACTGTTACAAAAATCCGTGTTTATAACTACAGCATTTCTTACCTAATCTGGAATCTCTATTACGTCACTGTAACTTACGCTCGACATTTCAGCAACTTTCGTTCCTCGTGGCAAAACATCATCCTCATTGCTCATATTCGTTATTGTAACCGGGACTCACCACTGTAGCGACACCTACACTTCTAGCAACATAACAATGCATTATATCCAGTTACTCACTTTTATCGGATCGCTCAATTAATAACAGACCTCCTTCCTTGCATTGGTGTGACTTAATTTCAACGTAGATTGTCTTTCCTGCTCCCTTGAGAATTTGCTGAGGCTGATCAATTTGAACATCGACTCGGACAGTTTGAACTGAGTATTGCTGCTCCTTTGAGTGCGGTCTGAAGAACGATTTCCTAGGTTGTAGTTGCTACGGCCTAGTCTGATCTTTCTTTCTGCGAAAAATATCCTTGCCTCGTTAGCGGACAATAAATCAAATCCAAGTACACCGTCGTAACGCGTTTCGTTATTTGAAACTACTTGCACCCTTGCTGTGTATTTATCTTTATTTTCACCCTCATCTTGGCCTTGGCCAAGAATTAATTCTACGTCAACTTCTCCACAGTTACGTAGCTTCCCTCCGTTTAATCCTCGCACTTTTAATAGCGGCGGTTTCAGTTTATCCCGTTTATCTATGCCACACCACATTAATGAGATTTGTGCTCCTGTGTGAATGAGTAGTTTGATGTTTCTCCCACGATATACAGCACCTATCACGAAGTCATTTTCGGTCTGATTTTCACTGGAACTAACAGGAACCACTGTCTCTGGCAAGGGGCGGAAGGAGTGGTGGCCCGTACGTCCCCGTACTCGTTTAAAGATCTGGCAGAATGTCTGTTGTTCGCATTACCTTTATTCTTGTTGCGACAATTTCTCCAAACATGACCCTGCATCCAGCAATGACAGCAGATTTGATTCTCTTTACAATCCTTACGCTTGTGACCCAGCTTATTGCATCTGTAGCAGTGTACTGTCGTGTTGAAAACTCTGCGTTCTTGCTTCTACATCTCATTCGGTCGTCTTAGTGCTTCAACGAAAACAACAGCTGATTCTACTGCTTCCTGAAACGTTTTACATCGCGCCAGTCTACCAGCTTTGCTTACTTCCTCTCTGCGCAATGAATGTGTCCAAGGCTCTCTGGTCGGCTTCGAACAACTGAATGCATTTTCATTTTCATCTTCTACTAACTCGTACGTTTGAGCGTTGATGTTTGGAATTCTTTCGGCAAACGGCTCGATAGATTCGTTTCGCCGCATTCGCAAACCTTAAAGCGGCTCTCTGTAAAATCTGATCGCGTTTTTACGTTTAAATCTCTGAACAACAATCGTTCTAAGCTCATTGTAATCTTCTGTTTCCACGCAAGTAGGCTCCGCGCTAATGAAATCTTGTGCTGCTCCCTAAATTCTTAATTTGTCAAACACTAGCTTATCGGAATCTGTCCATGATCCTAACAGGGCGGCACCTTCAAGTTTACGAAAAAACACTTTCACGTCATCTTTGGTTTTCCCGCTAAACATTGGTACTGATGGCAATAATGAAAAATTCTTTATTGTAGTTGTACTGCATGAACTATCATTTGACAAGTCTTTCGGAATGTTACGCTCGCTTCTTTCTGCTTTTAACTGCCGAATCTCTCTGCTGCTGCTCGAAGTTCACGTTGTACTGCACCTCTTCGGGACTGAAGATTTTCCATAATTATCCCCATGCTGACACGACTTCCATAAGGGGGTAGTTTGTGTTACTGCCCAGGATGATAATTAGGCAAAATATTTGTCAGTATTTGTTAGAGGTGGGTCCTTGAGGTACAGCAATACGAGAAAACGAGAAGTAAGTTTAATCAGATTTATTAACAAAGACGGATTATAAAACACGCACGCTACGCGTACCCATCATCACTGTTGAGCCGTGGAAAAACTGCTGTTTTGAAGAGCGCGCCGCAGCGCGTAGTGTAAAGCAGTGGCCCTCCGATTCTGGCGGTGGCGCCGCTGTGGCAGTCGCAGCTTTGGTGTCTCCCCCTGGTGGGAAAGGGGAAAAGTTGCCTGTTCACGTGCATTTAAGGGGCGGTATGAGCCCGACAAAGAGGTTAGTCTGCCAGTCTCGGTGAGTCTGGTCAGGGGGTCAGTCGGAGTGAGGCTGGGTCAGTCTCGCGTCACCAGTTGCTGGTCTGTCTCTCGTTTGCATTTGTGCGGCAGTTAGTGTCTGTCTGTCGTCGGAGTGCTAGTATGTCTGTCCTTTGGATCAACTTTAAAGCCAGAAAATGAGTCTTGCCACACCGCCAGTAACAGAACTTAGCTAGTGGTCGCCCGGTAGGGGCTGAGTTCCTGCATCTGAGTCTGCGCGTTAGGCCGCCAGTCTGCTCGAGTTGCTCAGGCAACGGTCTTTGGCGGTTGGATCGGTCGGATGGTCGGTCGCGCACTGAGACGCGAGATGACTTGTCCGCCTTGAGCGTCGGCGCGTGTGAGGTCCCCACGTCAGTCCAGTGGGCAGCGCCGTATAGAAGGGGTAGTGGCTTCGCGGTTAACAAGAAACCAACAGGAGCGAAACCACAACATCGGTCTGGCTGGTGCGAGCTGCGACGCCGTGAGACGGGAGATCGGCGCGCCTTCCTGCGTCCGTTGAAGCGGCTGGCAGCGGACGGTTCGGGAGAGCGTTGGGGGTGCTGCGCCAGGTCTTCGACAGAAATCGCAGTTTATTACAAGTTAAGTGGTTGGAGATATGTTGTTTCATTTACTTGTTAAATTCTACTTGTTTTCTTGGTGAGGTCACCAGCCGCTTTGTTTGGGGGTCGTCCCACCATTCTTCTCCGTTTGCCCACATGCGTGAAGGTGGTTATTTGTGAGTTGGGTGGTCCGTTTTTCCCTTGTGGAATTGGGGAGGTTTACAGCAATCTGCGGTTCGGGTTGTTTAGTAAATCCCCCCCCCCCCCCCCCTGGTCAATCTGCCGTATGTTAATAGCTGCCTCTGTCATGTTTGTCGGATTCGGTGTTAACGAATTTATAGAATTAAGGTAAAGGCCAAATTCCTGAAATATGTTTTTATCTTGCCTATCATCTTGCGAGTCGTTATATGTGTAATGTAGAGCATGTTGTACATTTCATGTAAGTCTGAATTTCATGGGTTTTATAAAGTTGCCACCCTTCAACCGTAAGAGCCCTTTTAAAAACAAATTGCACTTTTTGTGGCAAATAATTTCTTAGTGTCAGTGTTTGTACCATTTCCATCCCTCTTACGGGGTGCATAGTTAATGTGTTTGTGTGAGTTGTTAAAATTTTTAGTTTAAAGTAATCTGGTGTGTTGCAGATTTCCACCAGTGTAGTTTTTCAGAGGTCGTTCGTGACTACGGCCGTGTTGAAAGGGAGCGGAAGCTTCTCAGCCCGAAGGCTCCTACTGTAAATAAATTTTTTTGTTATTCTGCCTCTGAATAATTGTAACTTGATATTTCGAGGTTGCTTTCTGATTGTAATTTTAAATCTGTTTTTGAAAAGGCTTTTAGGAATAAAATTCACATTTGTTAAAGGTAATTTTATTTTCCATCAGTTACTTCCTGGCAACTACTTCCACGCTCACCTAGTGTCATTAAATATGTTAATGTCCTTGGTGAATCGCTAGTAAATAAAGTAAATTCCTTAAGAAAAGATTTTGAAAGTCTGGCATCCTAATTACGGTCGTATCGAAAAGCTCCATGGTGAGCTAAGAAGAGAGACATTCGCGCCCGAGGCCGCGCTAGTTAGTACTGCCCGCTGCGGACGGCGGCCAGTCACTTACCGCTGCGTCGCACTGCGGTCGACGCGCGTCTACTGACCAAGCGAATCGTCAGCATTCCAGACACGTCGGCTGGCGAGCGCGTGTTACATATTGTATGGCTGCGCGCAACCCGTAGACCGTTACAATATTATATATTTAGTATTTTCTACTATGTCCACCATTTCACTCAGCCATCGAAGTATACACTTGAGTTTGTATTATTCATAAGAGCAGCCCATTCTGAAAGCTATACTTGTAGACGATGTATAGGAGTGTTTGATTAAAGTGTGACTTGTGTGGTTATCTATCAGGACTGATGTGGTACTTGGTTATAGTGTTATACCATAATCTTCCAACGAGAGCAGTGTTTCAACAAAGCAGTTGCTTCTACCATAAAGCTATTAACAAATATGTTCATTCTGCAGATTCAGCAATGTGTCTGTTAATGTAACTGTGTCGATTTTTCGACCAATTAGAACCTCTTCCTATTACTTCAAATGCTGAAATAGACATACATATTACAAATTTTTTGATTACAACAAGCATTAAATAGAAAAAATGTCTTTCTACATAATTACAGAACAGACAGGATACTCAATGGTAGCCACAGCCTGGGGGATGTTTCTAGAATGAAATTTTCACTCTACAGCAGTGTGTGCGCTGATATGAAGCTTCCGGGCAGATTAAAACTGTGTCCCGGCTGTAGCAAAGCCATGTCTCCGCAATATCCTTTCTTCCAGGACTGCTAGTTCTGCAAAGTTCGCAGGAGAGCTTCTGTGAAGTATGGAAGGTAGGAGACGAGGTACTGGCGGAATTAAAGCTGTGAGGACGTGGCGTGCGTCGTGCTTGGGTAGCTCAGTCGGTAGAGCACTTGCCCGCGAAAGGCAAAGGTCCCGAGTTCGAGTCTCGGTCCGGCACACAGTTTTAATCTGCCAGGAAGTTTCATATCAGCGCACACTCCGCTGTAGAGTGAAAATTTCATTCCAAAATCAGACTGTTAGAATTATAAAACAGGTGGTCCTATGTGTCTTAGCCAATGTGTGTAAAAGACAATGATGGAAACTCACATGTTGGTCACGATTGCAGTAATCATACTTACGACCAAGATAGTATATGAAAATAAAATCTCAGTAATTGTTTCCTGTGTTCACATAAGTCGCAAACATATTTGCGACTACTTAAGAAGATGTTGTAAATTCCTTGAAAGCAGTCAGCAATGAATTATTACAGCACTGTTACCATGACTTTAACAACAGAACACAAAAGCAAGACAATGCTGATGTCATTAAAATAGAATTACGACGGGTACATGTGCACAAAGCGACAAAAACGCTGGTTTTATGAAATTGTTGTGAAAATTTTAGTACAGGAAGCAATTAACTGTTGCTGGCGCACTATAAATGATAACTTCAATTAACGTTTCGAATCTACACGAACTACAATAATTGACGTAAATCGAAGATTAGTCTTTGCACTCATTGCAATAATTTGTAAACTTAATTAAGTTACTGATAGTGATAAAAACAACATTTAACTGCATATGTTTCGTGCCAACGTAAGCCACAGTCCTCCACTGACTTAGTTACCCTAATGGTGCTATTCCGACATACCCTGTCGGACAAAATCTCTGGTAGTAGGGTTCGAAAATCGTTCGTGGAAACGTTAGTGTCAATGAAATTTAGGAACAGAGATGGAGGTGTGCTCAGGTAATCTAATGGGTAAACCACCAGCTAACGGTAAGTAGGAATTTGCGTACGGGTCTGTGGCTTTAGCTACACCTTGGATCGATAAAAATGATTGTCAATGAAATTCGCCAACAGCCATTCAATATGACATGGCACAAATCCGGCTTGTGGATTTTATCAGCGTAATGTGATAATGAATTTAATGGATGAAGTCGGTTTCAGGTCTCTGGTCCCGAAGATCACTTGTGCTATCAAGTTTCTGTAACCATGTGCAATGTAAATATTGATAAATCAAAACATATCTTTACAGCTCAGTATTTATTTCATAAACAACTTGCGAAAGACGCCCCCAACAGACATCGGACATGTTTATGCACTGCTGCCGATATCCATTTAGTTGGTATCCACAGAACTAGAAAGTATTACAGGTTTGCATGATGTACCACATCATCAACTCATTTCCAAGTAACGCTTGGTTTCTCTCTATAATTCATTTAACGAGAGCGAAGTGATGTTACAAAAACTAAATCTAAGAATGTATTTAACAACAGAATTAAGTTTCCTGAAGGCCAGCTCTATTTTCGTTTGTACTAGAATTGATGTAAAAGAGTTTTTCTGTTGCATACTGAATCTGTGTGAATCTAAAGGCTTGGCCTAAACGATTCATTGGGTTTCAAAGCACTGTTTATTTACAACTATGCAACACGCAGAGACAGGTGGAACATGAAAAGATAGATACATCCACCAAGTTTTTGGTACATTCTACAAATATTCAAGATATGCATCCTTGGTCACCTGACAAATATCCCAATGTTCCTCAAGTACTTTCACTAGCATGTCTCCGACAATGTTGGTCGCAGCTGCAAAACTTTATTCTTAACATAATCCACGAGGAAGAAATCACATCGCGAGAAATCCTGTGAACTGGTGGGGGGGGGGGGGGGGGGCATGGCAACAGAGGAACATTACACAGATCAGCGCGCTCTGTCAAGCGATGTGGAAGATCTCTGTTGACAAAGGCATGGACAGTTGTGCTCCAGTGAGGTGAAGCTCCGTCCTGTTGACGGATGGAAGTCGAGGAGTCAGCAGTCAGTTGTGGCAACAACCACAACAGCAGCATATCCAGGTGCACAGAACATTTCGCAACCTGCTCTATGAAGGAAAAGGGGCCTTACACCTTTGTCGTCAATGTACCACAGATGACATTCACTTCTGGTGAATCCCTTCCCAACTGCACATGGACATGCAACAACACAGTACACCACATTCTAACTTTGTGACAATTCACGTTTTCTGACAGATGAAAAATGACCTTGACGCTGAAAATCGATGTCCTCGCAAAGTCACCATAATCTTCCGTAGCTTGCTGCATTTGGGTACAAAACTACATTTGGCAGGCATGATCATCTAGGGTCAGTTGTTGTTACAGTTGCAAACGGAAGAGTTTGAAAGGCAAACGACCGCAAAACATTCTTAACGGTTTTCGGTGGAATGCCCAGTTCACGGCTTGCACGAGTGGTTGATTTTTGTGGGCTCCACACAAAGCCCTGTTCACACATTCCATCATTTCCTGTGAAGCTGACAGTCGCCGTATGCTTTTTCCTTTAGACAGACAACCAGTATCACGAAACTGGCGAAACCAACGCAAAATGCACTGGTGACCGGGTGTAGCTTTTCTACTCGTATATTTGCGTATGAATACACGCTTAGCGCTCGTACCCCACAAATACTTAGGATAGTCTAGCCCACAAGAACTCTTCTCCAGCGTTGCCGCCACCTTGTAGGGTGCCGTCACACGTCTCCCATCTAGCGTGCACGCGAGCCTTGAGGCAGGCATTTTAAACTTGATGAGTGGATCTATCTTCTCATGTACCATCTATCTTTGTATGTCATACACTTGGCAGTAAACAGTGCTTTGAAACCTAATGAATCATTTAGGCTGACTCCGTATTTAATGTGGTAGAGACCATACCAGAGACGACTATAATTTTCATACAGATGTCTGCCATCTTAGCAAAATAAAATCGGTGAAATTTTTACGAATCTTAAAACGACTGGGAATTTGTGCATAAAATATCTCATCTTAAAGGCCTATTTGCGCTGATTCCAAAAATGGTCATAGATTTTGCGAGGCACTAATATTTCCGAAGATAATTTAGTATTGTGTTTATATTTTAGTAATATTGACTGAGCTGATGTGTTTCGAATATAGTTGTATTTTTGAAACGTGGTCTTTTGTCCTTCAGCAACTGACGAACACTTGTTTGCTTTCAGAAACAGTCTTTTAATTGAATTTGAGTATTACGCATCACCTTCCTTTGATAATATTTAGGGTGACCCTTCCAAACCTCTGACATTTCAAAGGCCCAGCTAAAAAGAGCCTAAAGTAGATATAGTAATGAAATCGCACTGTATAATAGAGC
Source organism: Schistocerca americana (assembly GCF_021461395.2). NCBI lineage: Eukaryota > Metazoa > Arthropoda > Insecta > Orthoptera > Acrididae > Schistocerca > Schistocerca americana. The sequence continues at coordinate 592,704,282 of NC_060125.1, read as the reverse complement.
TTCTCAAAGACTTTATTGAATACTCACCAGTGCACCTCTTCATATGAAGCATTTGTAGTACAAAGAATATCGAGTCTGTATTCAGTTTCTTGCCACGTTCTGCTTAACATGTCCTCTGTCACTGTTGCAATCGTATCAATCATACATCTTAACACAGTGATCTCGTCCATTTTCATCGCGTACATGCGGTTCTTCCCGAAGAAATCCAGTGGGGCAGTATTGGGGGAACTTGGTGGCCAGGCAGTGGTTCTACCGCGCCTGATCCAGCGACTTGGAAATTTCGTATGTAGTAACTTGAGAACAGGCGTTGACCAGTGCGGCAGAGCTCCATCTTGTTGAAAGGTGATGTTGGGTTCAAGTCTTTCATCTGAAGATATACAAACTGCTTCAACATGTCCAGATACACTAGTCCATTTACCTTCATATAAAAATGGTCCAACAATCTTGTGGTGCATTAGCCTACTTCAGAGGTCCTATAGAGTCCGCCAGAAAAAAGGTATAAATACTTTAAGGAACGAAAAGTATTACTTATTGTTTATTTTAAATTTAGTAATTGATCACATGCGTTGCACAAGCTTCAGTTTAGCACATGGTTACTTTAAATGTTGCAAATGTTCGCCGCTGCCGGCTATACACATTAACAGAACGACGAGCGGTCGCCGCAACTACGTCAGTCAATGTTACAGTGGAGATCGCCGCATATGTCGCTGTAATCTCCTGGCGAAGTTCCTTCAGCGTGCGTGGCTTACGTCGTTAGAAGTTATCTTTCACAGTTCCCCTTAAGTAAAAGTCCATAGGAGTTAGATCTGGAGACTGTGAAGAGTACTCAATGGGCCCTCTTTGTCCAATCCAATGCCCCGGAAAATTGTCGTCCAGGAAACCTCGTACGGCTAAGTGGTACTGTGGTGGCACCCCATCCTGTTGGTAGAAGACCTCTTCATCAGCTCCACAAAGCACACGTGTACCTGGAATAACTGACGTGCGTAAAATTTCCTGCTACACTCCTCCAGTGACAGTAGCATCAAAGAAAAAGGGTCCTACTTAGCCCCTGGATGATAGTCTACACCACAGATGAACCCCTGGTAGACTGATCGTTTTATCCACATAAACATGCGGATTTTCCGGTGTCCAGTACACACTGTTGTGCAGATTCACGGTTCCATTAAGATTAAATTATGCCTCAGGACTCCAAAGTACATTCGTCACAAACTGTTCGTCATCAGTTACCATTTGCTGAGGCCATTCGCAAAATTGCATTTGGCTATCAGGATCGTCGGCATTAACGACGAGCAGTAATCGTGGAATGTAAACTTTCCACTTTGCAGATTTCAGAATTCTTCGTACACTTGTACTGCTAACCCCCACTTCATGTGCATATTGCGTAGCAGACTTCTGCAGAGAATTAACAAACTTGCAATTCAAACTTGTCAATGATGCATTGCATTGTTAGGCGGGTCTGTGGAACTGTTTCAGACTCCCGCCTCCATTGACGTTGCACTTCAACTGCATTATCAAACTTGAAAAACCACTTCACAACACATTTTCGTTGCTCGAATGTCAAGCTTGCTCCAACCATCCTGTTTTCTCAATAACGAGATGAAAGTACTAACATCTGTTAAGCCAAAGACCATACAACACACTCGTAACTCAAATCGAACGACAATATCGATCTCCCGATAGAGCCTGACAAAGAGTGTATACATTCTTCTGGCGAACTCTGTATTTAGGCCTACAATGAACATGTTCAATGACAGCATGCGGATGTTTCGAGCCCCAAATACGAACATTGTGCCGATAAACCGTTCCTGATACGTGAAATGTTGCCTCCTTTGAGAATAAATTTCTTTCCAGGAAGATGACATTCGTGTTAGTACACTGCAGCATGTCTGTAGCAAACTGTTATCGGCATGGTTTGTAGTTCGGCATCAGATTTTGCAGAACTTGCACTTTGTAAGTACACAAACGAAGACGCTGGGGTATTAGACTACGGAGTGCTGCTTGGGGTACACCAAGTTTTCTAGGTGCCTGCCGAATTGACTCGAGTGCGCTTCTGAGAAAAGCTTGTGTGATGTCGTCCTCTGTCGCTTCGGAAACACAACGACGCACATCGCCAGAATGTTTCAGAACACTTTCAGCTGCCAGAAACTTACGACGCCATTCCTTACAACCGTTTTAGCGTCAGTGGTTCACATCCCTACAGTCTATGATAAGTCCTTTGCACAGTAATCGACGAATTTGTTTATGGAAATCACACTAGTTTGCGCGCTCTGCTGTGCGATCGCGATTTTCACTCCATACGATAATGATGCACTATGGCCCGTAGGTGGCCCGTCTGTTGCAAGAATATAAATTCTGTGAGATGCTGTAGGGTATGGTCGAATTTCACTGTCTAATCTACTGTTGTTTTTTCCTTGGTTTTTGAAATCTGGGACATTTGAAAGGGACATCCTATATGATATAATTTTAGAATAGTCAAATAATTTGGTACCGTATGAAACCTGTTACACTGACATGGTCTTTTGTTGTTGTCGATATTCAGTTCTCGGTAGCAAAATGTAGGACAATGCATTAAATTGGTTTCAACATGCGAAATACGGATTTCTTACAGAAATCCCAACATACAGGTTTGGAAGCATTATAAAGTATTAATTGAATAGCAAACAAACAGCAATATTCTTCTGCCGTAAGAAATATGTCTCATGTATAAGAAAAAAAGAAATTTACTTACGTAAGTTTTGGTTAGGGTCAAAGAGTTTGTTGTTAAGCGTCCCAGTTGACATCACTTTGATAATCGATTACGTAAATACATCATAAGTCCCGACCTGGCACAAATTTTCAACTGACGCCAAATATTCAAAAAGTAACCGGTTTCAGATGAACACAACACAAGACTCAATAAATATTGGGCTGGTGCATAAGTTCGCAGGGCTTTTACATAAGTTTAATAAACACAACAGACACACATAACAGAGAGATTAGTCATCAATAATTCGAGGGTAATCCCAATAAGTAAGGTCTCCTATTTTTTTATAGGTACAGGACTCTCTTTGTATGGCAAATGGTCACACTGTTACGAAGAGTGCTGCACTCGCTATGTGTAAACACACGCACACGCCGCGCCGAGGCATTCAGTCGTTGAGAATGGAGTTCCCGTTGGATGTTACCGTTACCGCCAAGTGCGAATTGCGCGCAGTTATTCGGTTTTTGAACGCAAAGGGCACTGCGCCGATTGAAATCCATCGCCAATTGACGGAAATGTATGGTGAGTCGTGCATAGATGTCACAAATGTTTGTAAGTGGTACAGAGTGTTTGCAGCTGGTCGGGCCGAAATTCACGACGAGCAAAGGAGCGGGAGACCGTCAATTTCTGAGGAGAGTGTTGAAGGTTGAGCACTGGGACCACAATTAACGCTGACAGGTACTGTGAGACTCTGAAAAAACTCCAACGGGCAATTCAGAACTGGAGAAGAGGAATGTTGAGGAAGGGCGTACACATTCTCCATGACAACGCTCGCCCACACATCGCTCGGCAAACGTTGCTCTCCTGCAACAGTTTCAGTGGAACATAATCACCCACCCACCCTATAGCCCTGACTTGGCGCCCAGTGACTATCACCTGTTCCCTAAGTTAAAAGAACATTTGGCTGGAAAGCTGTTCATCTCCGACGACGTGGTGAAAGACGAGGTTCATAACTTTCTGAACAGCATGGCGGCGAGCTGGTACGATATGGGTATACAAAAACTGCCACAGCGTCTACAAAAATGCATCGACAGAAATGGTGATTATGTCGAAAAATAGCTAAATGTTCAAGCTGTAAACTGATGTAAACCATTGTAGAAATAAACAGGTCTATGTACTTATAAAATAATAGGAGACCTTAGTTTTGGGATTACCCTCGTATATTACAACAGTTTGCCAGCGCTAGAGTAACTTCTCAGTTTTGCGACTGCAGAAATCACTTGGTTTTGAGATGAAGAACTCGTCGACCCAGATTCAGAGCGCAGTTTTATCTGGAAACGAAGTTACTTGAACGTTGTTCGATAGAGAGCGGAGAAGGCGAAAATCTGAGGGGGCAAGATGAGTTGAATAAGGTGGGTGAGGAATGACAGTACTAGGGCAAAAAGAGCGTCACCACACGCTGATTTCATGCCAAATTTATTCAAGATGGCGGATCCAAGATTGAGTGGTTGTAAGGTGTCAGGCAAATCCGACACCCTCCATGAAACCCCTGACATGATCCAACAGTATGTCGCATAGTTCCGAATAAATCCTGACATGAAATTAACCAAAGTAATACGATCAACGAGTGAGCAAATGGAATACCACAGACTAACACAAGAACGCCTAAATGCATGTCATACCTTCCCACCGTGAAACAGACGCAGTTCCGAGGGAAGAAACGAGAACAGAAGCCGAGAGCAGAACCGTGTTAAGCTAGAAGGCCCTACGGTAAGGGACAGATACCCACATCGCGGATGACCGCCCAGCCCATGTTAAAAGATAGAGCCCTCCAGAAGAGCAGTATAGATCTTACGATAACACCAAAAGGGCCACACCAGCTGCAAGTTTTAGCGTGAGACTTTTTCGCGTCTCTGTTACGTCTCAAACGTTAAAAACATTGCCCCACCACGAAAAGTACAACGTTTCTCATTGGATAGACAGAGTTTTTGTAGGCGGAGCTTAAGGTTATCATTGAGACCCTGATTGGTCAGTTGAAAACACAGCCAGATAGCTTTTTTTAAACCAACTTCGGTAAATTGTAGTAAGGAGAAGTAAGGAGAGAGTTGCTTCTGAGACGACGAGGTGTGGAGCTACGCTGCCCGCCGCCCCCTGACACTGCCTAACCAACGACAAGGTAATGAACGCACGCGATGCCGCAAGAGAGCGCATAAACCTTCACTAGGAACTGCAGAAGTCTCATCTGTTTTATCCCCTTTTTACGAAATACTAGTGTCGATCGTCAATTAAAGCTCATGGTATTCACATTTGCTACGTAAATTAAAACTGAAACGCGATGATTTTTCTGTTATATAATTATTGAGAAGCCGCATCAGCCACTGTAATTTACGACAAGTTAGATAAGTAATTAAAGATAATTGAGGGTCACTGTAGACCATTTTGATTGTTTTCTCTTTTGTGAAACTTAATTTAAACCTAGATTATAGATGTGATATGGCATAGGTCATCCTTCGATCCATTGTAGAACTTGGAAACCCACTCAGGGAATATTCGTTCACATTTTTGTTGAACGCAGTTGGTTTTTATCATCTTGTATTAAAACATTTCCTTCTATCAATAGTGCAATTTCTAAACAATGTTTTGTGAGTAGAATAAAATTTCCGATGGTAAACTTAACTGCTTTTTCGACGTTATTTTACCAGCTAACTAAAAATAGGAAAGCCTTGAACCCCTTCCACTAAATTTAGTTAGTATTAAGATTCTTTTACAGGGAGTGCAGTGGAGCTGACACTGAAATCATTAAGTATTTGATTATATCATCGCTAGTCTCACTGAACTCTTCTGAACTCTACATGTCATGTGTGGTCTGGCGTCTCCTTACCAGCAACAGGTCCCAGGTTCAAACTAGTCAATTCCCTAAAAAACACGCTCAGAGCGTCGTTGCGCGAAAGTGGTAGGGAGACACGACTTAGAACTGACAGACACCACGCAGAATGTTAGAGGGTAGACATGGAAACATCGCAATGACGTCATGGCGGAAAGTTCGAATCTTGGCGCGAAAGTAGGTCAATTGGGCTACCTCCATTAACCCAACACCCTCCCCTCCCCTTTCCCTTCCCTGCCCCCAGAAAATGGCGGGAAGTTCAAATTGTCGTGGAAGTAAGGTCACTTGGGCTACCTCCACTAACCTAAGAAAATGGCGCGAAAAAAGGTCACTTGGGCTACCTCCACTAACCTAAGTCATCCGACCGCCACCTCTTCCTAAGAATTGGTGGGGAAAGGACTCAGCCTGAGCTGGGCTGCTGGATAGGATGGACCTAAGTCTTTATTTTGCATGCAGTGTTTATTTAGACAATTTGAGGCAGTAGCTCCATCAAGTGTGTTCATCATGAGGTCCGGAGTCCAACTGACCTAGTACATAGTACTGCTACCAGAGGGCACTGTCGTCCCATGGCTGTCAGGTGAGAAAAGGACTCAGCCAGTGCTGCGCTGCTGCAGAGAGGCAGCAGTGTACTTATTTATTTCGGAAAAATTTATTTAGGGCCGGATTTCACGTAGTTTATTTATTACACTGAAACAAAACGTTTGCTCTGATGAGCTTGAGGCCACACTACATAGCCTACAGACCTGAAAACTACTTGTAAATTATCTAAATAATGCAGTACACTAAGTGCAGACATGCAAACAACTTGTCAATTGTCAAAATAATGCATCTATAACGCTCTGCAAATACGCTCTCTAATTGTAAAGTGTCGAAATAATGCATTTCGCAGCCCACAGACCTGCAAACTACTTGCAAATTGTCAAAACAATGCATGTCTAACGCTCTACAAGCACGCCCACTAACTATAAACTGTTGAAATAATGCAGTACACAGCACACAGAGCTGCAAACTACTTGTAAATTATCGAAATAATGCATTACTCTGATGTACAGAGACATCATCTACTCGTAAATTGTCAAAATAATGCATGTAAAAGGAACTGCAAACACGGCCACTATCGAAATAAGACGTTGCACAGCCTACAGACCTGTTCACAAAATAATGCAACAGACACGTTCACTACGCATAAAATTGGCAAAATAATGCTGTATAACGCTCTGCCAACAAGCTCTCAAAGCATAAACAGCCGAAAATAATGCAGTGCAAAACACTCATCGCATGTAAAATCGTTTTTGAACTACCATTTAGAAATTCGACCACTGCTCCCTATAAAGGCTTCAACACGCGCACACGCCGACGCCAACCGGATGTGGGCAGCACAATAGAGACGAATGCCGAGGTGCGAACCATCATTCTCACACTGCTGCCAATTACAGCCAGCAGGTGAAAGTCGTGTCTATTTTCAGGTATACAGTTAGAATTCTACGAGTATTATACTGACGTCACAGTTCTATGTAAATAAGAGCCAAGCCACCCTCTGTATGCGCACCTAATCACTGTGGCCAAGGCATACCTGATGGTCCAGCGCCAAGAGAGATGTTTGCATAGCGGCTCACCCTCGCAGATAGAGCTAAAAGGTTCTCAATGTTATACTGATGTCGCAGGTCTATGTAAACAACAGCCAACCCCCCTCTGAATGCACTATAGAAATCTATTGCAATGCTTCCCAGAATAGCACAGGTTGCATTCTCCCTAGTGATCCTAATCGGACATGCGAGACACCTCCATGACGTACGTGTTTACTCAGCCACCACGCATACCTGCCCAGGATGGGTGATGCATTGCCGTGAAGCATTCACGTAGTGACTCACCGTCGCAGGCACACCTGAAAGGTTCTCGATGTTATATTGATGTCACAGGTCTATGTAAGTAACAGCCAAATCTACCTCTCAGAAATTGTAATGTGTTGCAGAAATAGTTAACGGTTGCTTTTGTATGAGCTTTTGTGATGTCTCAGCTTGTCTGCATGGAAATTATTGTCCTAGCAGAACCTGTTTACGAAAATAGCCAAGAATAACGCCGAATGCATCCCTCCTGATGGTCCTCATGCAGCACCCCATCCATCACATGTTACCCTTCCTGAAAATGATTAAGCTCAGCTTTCAACAAACATCTCCAAAACACAAACGTACTCACCACTATGTAGAGGCTCCTATGTCCCGACACAAAGGATGTCTTATGAATGAATGGAGCATTATGATTGGCTCTTACTGATTTTACCTACCAAATTACTGATGCCACCGGTGTGGAAGCACTGTCAATCTTTCTCTTTCTGCAGACGAGACTTTCAGTGGCAAAACTATTTCGTACAGATTGCCATATTGCACTGACAGTTATACCCTACAAAATTGGCCTACAGATCGTCAAATATGGAAAGACTCTTCCTCAATTACACTGCTCTGCCACTGAGTATGGAAGCTTGAATACTAGAATGTGAAACCAATCTCCAACCCAGCAATATATCATCGCGTACCATGTCGATGTAGTAAACATACAATTCGTATTGTAAGCGTACTGTCATATCGCTAGCTTGGTTGTGGAGTATCTTTGCGGGCAGCCACGCCTGTAGAGTCGAGCGCGGGACACGGAACTGTTATGTTGTGTAGTGTGTAGCTCTGCATGTGAGAGGCATTGTTAGTATGGAAGTTGAAGTGTTGCTACAAGTTCTATTACAGTAAAGTGATAAAATAAGCAAATGATTCAGAGGAAAGTGCGTCAAGAAGTAATTTAAATATGAGCAGTGCTGCTGATAACATATTCGTGTATTTTCTTGTTGCGTGTCGTACCATACAGTATCAATCATCCGCGCCATGTTCGGTCTCCACGAATGAACTAATGGAATCAGTAATACTGTGCACCACAAAAGAGAGCATTTAAGTGCCTGTGTCTTGTAGCGAGCATAAGAACTTTCGTTCGATCATTCGGCTTCCGCATCATCAACAATCACCCGCGTTGTGTCGGTTAAGCATACGCTCATCTGAGTGGACAGATAATCATCAAGATTGTTAATTGGGATAAACAGTTATGAGTTAGAATGTAAACAGTGCAACCTGAGATTTCCTTCAATCGTCTCAGAATATAGTTGTTCACACCAGACGTAGAACAGTGTTGTGTTCTGACGATGAGGGGCTCCCCTGACTCGCTTACATATTTCGATAGATAATTTCAGGCAAGCCAGCAACAGTGTGGAGCAGAACAGTACGACCGCCGCGGGATTATCAGGTACGTGGCGTGGACAGGGCGCATGGTCACGAAACGACGACCAGTTTAAAGGTACCACCACACCCATTTGTACCCCCGGGCATGTTACAGTATCCTGCGCCATACAAAATCGCCCCTTTAGCATCATGCATATATCCATTGACCGCCAGACACTCGAACATTTACCGTGAAGACAGACAGCATAAGCACATGCACCGTAGGTATACTCCTCGCAGAACTAGATATTTCCCACAAGGTCAGGCAGTCATCCGTCGCAGCTGATGGTCACAAGTCATCCGCTGCTGACGAGTGACCAAGGCGCCCACAGCGGACCAACTGTTGTACAAAGTCGGGCTTGTTTGCCCTTGGCACAAAGGCTTTACTGTTTCTGCTGCTTGCTTGCTTGCTTTCTACACCCCTCAGCAGACTCTGGGATTACAAGAACACATGTATTTTCACATTGTTTGCCAGAATATTATACCATTCTCGATATCAAGCACGTAGCAATATTGCTTGCATAGCAGTATCACACACGTAGTATAATTCAGAAGATGTAGACTGGAAATTATTTCTCTAGAAGCCCGAAACTTTAGTGAGGTGGAGCGCGCTGTAAACCACTGAGTAACTAGAAACTTATCCTGTCTGTGAAGGCGTTTATGTGATAACGCGAAAAGAATGGAAGAAATTCTCCAACCCATCTTTCACCTGCTAGATGCGCACACCACAATCGATGTTCTCTCAACCAAATAAAGACGGGAAATGTGCAGAAGCAGTCAACCAGACAATTTACATGGGAGTGAATAATGGTCCAGAGCAAACAAACATCCATACTGGATCGTCTCAAATTTCCACGCGATCACGAAGACTGTCCAACACATTGAGTATTAGTTCGCGATTCAGCCATCTAGAGGACGACACAGTTAAGTCAGCTACGTTCCTGCATCCCAACAGGCCTCTGCATTCAGACGGTTCCTGCCATTAGCAGGAAACGTGAATCATTCTCGCCGCAGGCCATCGCCATGCAATCCGACACAGAATTGTCCTAGGAAACTGGCTACATATACATTTAATCACTGTACTTACAATTAAATATTATGATCACGGTCTCAAAGTATCGGAAATACACCCCGCTGATGGCTGTGGTCCTGGAAATAGAAATATCTGTACCATTCTAACGACTTGACATATTTTTCCCTTTGCTATCGCAGTATTCCATGTCAAATCCATACCTTCCTTACGACTGGACATAGTCATTTCCTTTGCACTTATCGCTCCGAAAGGTATCGCGAAGTCAGGTATAGATTTAAGTGCAGGACGCTCAGAGGCGTTTAAGGAATAATTCTTCCCTTGTTCCTTACATGAGTGGAACAGGAAAAAAAGTCCTAATAACTGTACGACGTGAAATATTCTCTGCCATGCAAAGTGGTTTATAGGGTATTCATGTAGATGTAGATGTAGAAAGAGAAATATGTCCAGTTTAATTCAGGGCCACCTGGTAAGTGAAACCAAGAAGTTAGCCCGAGTTTTTGTTACTTTTTTAACAACGTTCTGTTACATATCTTCCACTATCACGACCATAAAATACTGCATATGCTTAAGTCCTGACTTTGCAAGTGCTTATTCTACAATAACATAGCACTTTGAAGTCCCTTCCCGCTGTGTCACTTCGTTGCTGCTAGATTACGTCCTGTCCACACAAATACAGGGTCATTCAAAAAGGAAGAACGGATTTCTTGTTTATTACAGAGAAAATGGGAAGGATAGAAACACGTTGCGTATGTCACATTATAGAGAAAGGTTCAAAGATTTATGTTCACACAGACACTACGCCATACACTCAATGGGAGCACCACGCGTTGCTCGAGAAACATCGAATCGGTGGTCCATTTCAGTCCACAGACGAAGCCACATGTCCCTGTTTATTGAATCGACAGCTTCAAAAACTTCCCAGCTGTTGAAGAGTGTTACCATAGATCGGACAAAGACTTTGTCTCTTAATCTACCCCCACAGAAAAAAAGAAATTCCATGGTGTTGGGTGTGGGGACCTGGGAGACCAAAAGCAATGAGCAAGATCTTGTTGTCCACCTCTTCCAATCCAATGTTGTGGGATGTTGTTGTTAAGATAACGCTGCACCTCAAGGTGAAAGTGAGGGGAGGCATGTGCTGGCGTCATTCATATAAATGGAATCATTCGCATCTTTGTGAAGTTGAGAAAGCAACCAATTTTGCAGCATGTCCAGGTATGACATTCCTGTCTGTTTCCTACGCAAAAAAAAAAAAAAAAAAAAAAAAAAAAAAATCCATAAACTTTGCGAATAGAGACGGCACAAAACACATTCGGTTGGGCTGAGTCTCTTTCAAGCTATACGACGACCCAAGGATTTTGTGACCCGCAAATTTTTACATTATGGAAGTTAACTTTACCCGATAGGCGAAACATCAATTCGTCGGAAAAGATGAGTCGTTCGGAAAATGTGTCGTTGTATCCTAGAGAAATGAAATGCAAAATAAGTAAATTTTGTTGTAGTCTCCGGGGCGCAATTGGTGCAGTAACTGCAACTTGTAAAGCTTCGCATGCAGGGCTCGTTTCAGAGCACATCACACCGTTGTTGTTGTTGTCTGAATAAGGTGAAGTTACTGGTATACCCGCCTTGTGGACTTCCGAGGGCTCCGTGTGAACGCATCTTGTATACGCTCGACATTTTCATCAGATGTGCGTGGCTGACCAGTGCTCTTCCCTTCGCAGTTGCAACAACATTTCAGCAATTTTATATGTCATCCATAAATTTGCCTGTGCAGACGCGGTTTCTTGCTCAATGGACGTCGGAATGCACGTAGCACAATAGACTGACTTCGCGCAAATTCCAGCACACAGAATCATTTTTCTTGTGGTATAGTCTTCCTGTTGCTACAAACAGACAACAGCGCTGCTGTGTCAAAGCTTTGAACATTTCTCTATCCAGTGACATGCGCAATGTGTTTCTATCTTTCAGAGTTTGTCTGTAATAAATAATTGAAATTTGTTGTCTCTCCTTGAATCATCAAAGTAACAAAAGCCATGACCTCCTAACAGTGCTTTCTCAAGCACTCAACTCATGTACAGTGCTTCAGTGAATCCTTAAATTAAATATTACTTCATCAGAAATAACATATCGGTGAGTGTCATTGCACAGCATAAACAGAAACCACCACTTCATAAACATCTTAAATGCAAAGGGCACATGAGATAAGGTAACTGGTGAGGAAAGGAGGCATGGTGAAGAGGCCAAGCCAGTCAGCCTTTAAGTAGTAAACGTAGTTGTGTTACAAACCAAAGCTAACAGCTTGCGAATAAGTGCTGATAAAAGATAAAACACCGCACTTGCAACCAGCAACAGCCTACCTAACAACAACATAGGGTTCGTTATATGGTGGCCAAACTATGAGTAGCTCTTATTTATCTTAAACATATTCCACCTCCATGGACGAGTGGTCAGCGCAGCAGAATGCCACGCGAAGGGCCCAGGTTCGATTACCGTGTGGGTAGGAGACGGGGACTAGGTGTTGTGATGTCTTCATCGTCATATCATCCTCATCGACGCGCAGGTCGCCGAAGCGGCGACAACTAAAACGACTTGCACCAGGCGACCGGTCTACACGACGGAAGACCCTAGCCAAACGACCTCTCATTTCATGTCGAACATTGTTGTTGTGGTCTTTAGTCCTGAGACTGGTTTGATGCAGCTCTCCATGCTACTCTATCCTGTGCAAGCTTCTTCATCTCCCAGTACCTACTGCAACCTACATCCTTCTGAATCTGCTTAGTGTATTCATCCCTTGGTCTCCCTCTACGATTTTTACCCTCCACGCTGCCCTCCAATGCTAAATTTGTGATCCCTTGATGCCTCAGAACATGTCCTACCAACCGGTCCCTTCTTCTCGTCAAGTTGTGCCACAAACTCCTCTTCTCCCCAATTCTATTCAATACCTCCTCATTAGTTATGTGACCTACCCATCTAATCTTCAGCATTCTTCTGTAGCACCACATTTCGAAAGCTTCTATTCTCCTCCTGTCCGAACTATTTATCGTCCATGTATCACTTCCATACATGGCTACACTCCATACAAATACTTTCAGAAACGACTTCCTGACACTTAAATCTATACTCGATGTTAACAAATTTCTCTTCTTCAGAAACGATTTCCTTGCCATTGCCAGTCTACATTTTATATCCTCTCTACTTCGACCATCATCAGTTATTTTACTCCCTAAATAGCAAAACTCCTTTACTACTTTAAGTGTCTCATTTCCTAATCTAATCCCCTCAGCATCACCCGACTTAACTCGACTACATTCCATTATCCTCGTTTTGCTTTTGTTGATGTTCATCTTATATCCTCCTTTCAAGACACTGTCCATTCCGTTCAACTGCTCTTCCAAGTCCTTTGCTGTCTCTGACAGAATTACAATGTCATCGGCGAACCTCAAAGTTTTTACTTCTTCTCCATGAATTTTAATACCTACTCCGAATTTTTCTTTTGTTTCCTTTACTGCTTGCTCAATATACAGATTGAATAACATCGGGGAGAGGCTACAACCCTGTCTCACTCCTTTCCCAACCACTGCTTCCCTTTCATGCCCCTCGACTCTTATAACTGCCATCTGGTTCCTGTACAAATTGTAAATAGCCTTTCGCTCCCTGTATTTTACCCCTGCCACCTTCAGAATTTGAAAGAGAGTATTCCAGTTAACATTGTCAAAAGCTTTCTCTAAGTCTACAAATGCTAGAAACGTAGGTTTGCCTTTTCTTAATCTTTCTTCTAAGATAAGTCGTAAGGTTAGTATTGCCTCACGTGTTCCAACATTTCTACGGAATCCAAACTGATCTTCCCCAGGTCCGCTTCTACCAGTTTTTCCATTCGTCTGTAAAGAATTCGCGTTGGTATTTTGCAGCTGTGACTTATTAAACTGATAGTTTGGTAATTTTCACATCTGTCAACACCTGCTTTCTTTGGGATTGGAATTATTATATTCTTCTTGAAGTCTGAGGGTATTTCGCCTGTCTCATACATCGTGCTCACCAGATGGTAGAGTTTTGTCATGACTGGCTCTCCCAAGGCCATCAGTAGTTCTAATGGAATGTTGTCCACTCCCAGGACCTTGTTTCGACTCAGGTCTTTCAGTGCTCTGTCAAACTCTTCACGCAGTATCTTATCTCTCATTTCGTCTTCATCTACATCCTCTTCCATTTCCATAATATTGTCCTCAAGTACATTGCCCTTGTATAAACCCTCTATATACTCCTTCCACCTTTCTGCCTTCCCTTCTTTGCTTAGAACTGGGTTGCCATCTGAGCTCTTGATATTCATACAAGTGGTCGAACATTAAAATTTTAATAAAGATTACTACTGCTTCTGCAATACGTGAAATAAATACGGTTTACGTCCAATTAGCTCTTATGCCTTCTTCCACAGTTACCTACCCAGATATGGGTTTCACGGCTACCACAACAAGCCACATCCCAGCATTATGAAAATTAACATCCACTTTGTGCATAATACTGTACATGCATAAATTCTCAAAATAATAGAAAATTTGCGATAATACTATTCCAGTTATATCTCCCCCCCCCCCCCAATAACTGCGAGATCATACATAAGATAGGAAAGGTATAAATGTTGCAGATTAAGAAAAAGAACTATATCCACAGCCTACGCAAGTATCCCATATACATGACAAAGAATGGCAGATTCTCTAGGAATCCAAACTAACCCTCTGTATGTAGCGCTTCATGTGTATTATGTTTATGAGTGCAAGCTCTTTCTCCGATTCGGCATAGGTCAACTTATAGTCAATGCCACGCTCAGTGTTTATTTGCAAGCAGTTATCTTTGGTCTTTATCGAAGCAAGGTCTACTACATCAAGGCTGACAGGCTTACTTCTTCGTGATCCTCACTTCTTTCCTCACCGTCTATCTTCTTCGCCCTTTCCTTAGCTAACATCATCTTTTTTTGCAAGAACATTCCTCTAATCACTTGAAAGTCTACTTTCTCCATTTATTGTGTAACATAATTTCACAGTGGGGAAATCCTGTGATTCGTGGCAAAAGTTATTGATAATTTCTTCAAAAGACAGGAATGCAACTGACCCATTCTCAATGCTTCGTGTAATAGCACGTCCTATTCATTATTACCTCCAACACATTTTCCCGCAGAAAGTACCTATGTCTTAAATAATGTCTCTCCGACTATTCTGTAAATGCACTGCCTGACAAAAGAGGTGAAGCATCCAAATGGAGAGGAGGAAACGAAATGATTCACGGAGTGAGAGTATATATGATGTTAAAATCTAGTCAAATTTACCACCAACTTGGGGCATGAGCCCACTTATCAATATGACGCTGTACTCCTTCTGGCCTGGATGCACGCAATGATTCCGTTGGGAGGGGTGCCAAAAGTCGTTGTCTCCTCTCCTGAGGGAAGTTGGCTCGCAATTGCTGTTAACTGTTCCTTGACATCCTGGCTCGTTGCACTGGGACAGAACCAACATGTGAGCTAGCCCCACACTCGTTCTGTCGGGGATAGATATGGGAACCTTGTTGGCCACGGCAGTACCTCATGACGCAGACAATTCACACAGTCAAGTCCCATGTGTGGACAAACATTGTCCTGTTGATAAACGCCACCACAATATTGTCGATGGGAGATAATACATGAGAACACAGGATCGCTGATGTATCGTTGTGCCGTCAGAGTTCCCTCAGTCACCACCAGCCATGACCTGAAGTCATGGCAGATGGCTCTCCACACTTTGGCGCCAAGTGTAACATCGCTCTCCAAAGCACTGGAAGAATAAGACCTCTCCCCATGTAAGAGCCATACTCACTGACAATAGTCATCCGGAGTAGTTCAGAGCCGCGATTCATCGCTAAACACGATGCATCGCCACTCTTCGGCAGTCCGTGCTTCCGATCATGGCACGCTTCCAAATGCGGCCGTGTGTGCTGTACTGCTGACAGCAGCCTACGCGTGGGAAGGTAATTCCCTAGTCTGGCTGCTGCTGTTCTCTGACCACTGGTTTGGAATGACACAGAGTGTTGCTGGTTGTCCTTTACTATCCGTGACAACCAAACTGACCCTTGGCGCGGTGGCTGATGGGAGCGACTGTAAATGGAAAATACCCTACTGTACATTAAAATTGCTACACCAAGAAGAAGTGCAGATGATAAACGGATATTCATTGGACAAATATATTATGCTAGAAGTGACATGTGATTACATTTTCACGCAATTTGGGTGCATAGATCCTGAGAAATCGGTACCCAGAACAACCATCTCTGGCCGTAATAACGGCCTTGATACGCCTGGGCATTAGTCAAACAGAGCTTGGATGGCGTGTATATGAACAGCTGCCCATGCAGCTTCAACACGATACCACAGCTCATCAGGAGTAGTGACTGGCGTATTGTGACGAGCCAGTTGCTCGGCCACCATTAACCAGACGTTTTCAATTGGTGAGAGATCTGGAGAATGTGCTGGTCAGGGCAGCAGTCGAGCAGTTTCTGTATCCAGAAAGACCAGTACAGGACCTGCAACACGCGGTCGTGCATTATCCTGCTGAAATGTAGGGTTTCGCAGGGATCGAATGAAGGGTAGAGCCACGGATCGTAACACATCTTAAATGTTACGTCCAGTGTTGAAAGTGCCGTCAATGCGAACGAGAGATGTCCGAGACGTTGTAACCAATGCCACCCCATACCATCACGCCGGGTGATACGCCAGTATGGCGATGACGAATACACGCTTCCAATGTGCGTTCACCGCGTTGTCGCCAAACACGGATGCGACCACCACGATGCTGTAAACAGAACCTGGATTCATCCGAAAAAATGACGTTTTGCCATTCGTGCACCCAGGTTCGTCGTTGAGTACACCATCGCAAGCGCTTCTGTCTGTGATGCAGCGTCAAGGGTAACCGCAGCCATGGTCTCCGAGCTGATAGTCCACGCCGCTTCAAACGGCGCCGAGCTGTTCGTGCAGATGGTCGTTGTATTTCAAACGTCCCCATCTGTTGACTCAGGGATCGAGACGTGGCTGCACGATCCTTTACAGCCGTGCGGATAAGATGCCTGTCATCTCGACTGCTAGTGATACGAGGCCGTTAGGATCCAGCACGGCGTTCCGTATTACGCTCTTGAACCCACCGATTCCATATTCTGCTAACAATCATTGTCAATGTCGCGTCGCGATACGATAAACCGCAATCGCGATAGGCTACAATTCGACCTCTATAAAAGTCGTAAACGTGGTGGTACGCATTTCTCCTCCTTACACCTGGCATCACAACAACGTTTCACCAGGCAACGCCGGTCAACTGTTGTTTGTGTATGAGAAATCGGTTGGAAACTTTCCTCATGTCACCACGTTATAAGTGTCGACACCGGCGCCAACCTTGTGTGAATGTTCTGAAAAGCTAATCATTTGCATATCACAGCATCTTCTTATTGTCGGTTAAATTTCGCGTCTGTAGCACGTCATCTTCATGGTGTAGCAATTTTAATGGCCAGTAGTGTACCTTTACAGTCGCTCCCATCAGCCACCACGCCAAGGGTCAACTTGGTTTGTTTGGGCTGCACTCGTTCTCGGATAGCAGGCGCAGATGTAAAGGAGATACAGTACAACGATCCTTCTTTGCAGTGATCATAGGTGGTCGAGCAGTACCTCGAAGACGAGTATACCATCCGTCACTTTACCATGTAGTCTAGCATCAGGCCACTACCAAATCCAAATGCGCCACAAATCTGGATATTGTACTATTCGACGAGTGGGTCACGTGAAGACCCCACAATAAGGCCACTTTTAAACTCTGCCAGGCGCTGATAACGCTGTCTCATACGATACGCGCCATCTCCGCGTCCTTCGCAGTGACCATTCAAAATATGACGCTGTTTACGTCCCTTATATACCTTACCAGCCTGGTGACAATATGAGACACGAACAACACTAAAACACTCTGGTGGCAGTTCTATCTGTCACAGAGAATTTCATCTTGACATTGCCGCGCGGAATAGCCGTGCGGTTTGTGGCGCCATGACACGGATTGCGCTGCCCCTCCCGCTGGAGGTTCGAGTCCTCCCTCCGGCATGTGTGTGTGTTGTTCTTAGCCTAAGTTAGTTTAAGTAGTGTGTAAGTCTAGGGACCGATGGCCTCAGCAGTTTGGTCCCTTAGGAATTCACACACATTTGAACATCTCAATAGTCTGCGACTTGTCACGAATTCCTTTCCTGCGCCAACCTCTTCATCTCAGAGTAGCTCTTGCACCCTACGTTCTCAATTATTTGCTGGATGTATTCCAATCTCTGTCTTCTTCTACAGTTTTTACCCTCTAACAGCTCTCTCTAGTACCATGGAAGTTATTCACTGGTGTATTAACAGATGTCCTATCATCCTGTCCCTTCTTCTTGTCAGTGTTTTCCATACGTCCCTTTCACTGCCGATTCTGTGGGGAATCCTCTTATTCCTTATCTCACCACCCCACCTAATTTCTAACCAACATTCGTCTGTAGCACAATGTCTCAAATGCTTGGATTCTCTTCTTTTCCAGTTTTCCCACAATCCATGTTTCACTATCATGCAATGCTGAGCCCCAGAAGTACGCCCATAGAAATTTCTTCCTCAAATTTATCCTAGCTGACATTTCTTGGCGAGGTATGCCTTTTCTGCCAATAGTAGTCTGGTTCGTGATCCGAAATTCTGATGTTAAGTTTTTCGCTGTTCTCGACTCTGCTATTTCTCATAAATTTGAGTCTTGACTCTTGTAAGTATTGTATATTATCTGAAAGATAACGTCTACTGAAATTTTTCTTCAGTCTTCAGCTTCCATTATCAACCGCAACCTCAGAATTGTGTCTCTAGGCCTTTACCTTTCCTAAGTCCATAATGATCATTCTCTAACAGATCATCAAAGAAGCAATGATGGAAAATAATAGAAAGGTTCAAGAGTGGGATCAAAATTCAAGATGAAAGGATATCAATGATAAGATTCGCCGAAGAAGCTGCTATCCTGAGTGAAACTGAAGAAGAATTACAGGATCTGCTCAATGGAATGCCTGTTGAGTACAGAATGTGGACTGAGAGTAAATCGACCTGGAAAGAACGTTGGACAATGTAAAATGGTGCAAGATGTTCGAAATTATGACAAAAATAAGGGCAAGCTATAGGGAGAGACTTGCGAAATATTTTTTACTCTATATCCAGAGATCATATTTATACGTAAAACAGTTTTGTTTCCACAGGAAGTTGATGTAACTATATAAAATACATATAGTCTCCACCACGCAAAACATTTAAGAAGTAATGTACTAGTACTTTTTTAAATTTTATTAAGTCATAGAGCACGATAAACTCATAGTGGTGTTCTTCGAACGAGCTGTGTGACACATTGAATTGTGCTGCTGATAGTTGTCCCCGTGCTGAGGAAAAGCAAAGTGCTTGAGGCGGTGGGCACGATGGATGCATTCCTGTGTTGACCAATTGTACCTTCCAGAATTACAAGATCAGTTGGAGAGTGCCACGAGGACATTCCCCAGACCGTAACGCTCCCTTCTCCGGCCTGGACCATCCCAACGATTGTTGCAGGGTGTTTTCTTTCAGAAGTTTAACGTCATATACGGCAACAGCCATCTGCTAAATGGAACATAAAACGTTGCATGGGGGCTTAATTATTTATTATGAATGCAAATTCTTTTTAAATTTTTGATTTAGTAGCTGTATGTCCGATTACGAAGTCTCGTAAACGGTTGGCCCTGACTAGTATTTGCACGCAATCTGACTGCATAGAATAACAACAAAGAATGAAAGAAAATTTTCGTTAACACAATTAATTAATTAAGTCCCCAGCAACTATAAAACCTACGAAACCAAAACACAAGTGTATTTGTTCTGTGTGTGGGAGTGTGATTCAATGTACACATCTGGCACGGTTCTTTTTCAATAAGACAAGAAATTTTAAATACCATTTATACTGAAGTAATTAAAAAAAATAGAAATACTATAATTGCGTAAGGAAACCAGAATTACACTCTAATACAAGAACACAAGCCAGATGCTTTGTTGACTGAACCTGTAATGACGCATTATTTAAGACACTGAAATAATAAAAAAAAAAAACAGGGAATATTTTACCTTCATATATATTGACGAAAAGCACTCTGATCATTACAATATCTCCATTAGAGCAACATCTGCTGTCTATCCCATCAAACAACTGCATAAAACCTGGAGCAAGCACTCTCCACTACGACTTCTCGACAAGAACTTTTCTGTACGACATCTCAGCAAGCACTGACTACTACGAGTTCTCGACAAGCACTGCCAGTGGAGGCGGCTGAATAATACTCTTTGGCGCAATCTCTGGCGTTGAGGCTCAGTGTAGCCACCTTTCATATGCCCCTCCTCCAAGGGCCAGAATTTGATGGTATTTTTGCCAGCATTGGTGGTGAAAATACCACCAAATTCGTCCACAAAAATACAGACAAAATTAAAAGATAATATTAATACGTAAATATCACATAATTAAACTTCCTGGCAGATTAAAACTGTGTGCCCGACCGAGACTCGAACTCGGGACCTTTGCCTTTCGCGGGCAAGTGCTCTACCAACTGAGCTACCGAAGCACGACTCACGTCCGGTACATCCCCCAGGCTGTGGCTAAGCCATGTCTCCGCAATATCCTTTCTTTCAGGAGTGCTAGTTCTGCATGTTTCGCAGGAGAGCTTCTGTAAAGTTTGGAAGGTAGGAGACGAGGTACTGGCCGAAGTAAAGCTGTGAGTACCGGACGTGAGTCGTGCTTCGGTAGCTCAGTTGCTAGAGCACTTGCCCGCGAAAGGCAAAGGTCCCGAGTTCGAGTCTCGGTCGGGCACACAGTTTTAATCTGCCAGGAAGTTTCATATCAGCGCACACTCCGCTGCAGAGTGAAAATCTCATTCTGATCACATAATTAGATAAAATTTTGGCTTTGCACTGACCTTTCAATAACCTAATATAAAAAATACAGTAAGCAATACAAATTCTTTCATACATGTGACTTTACATAATACATAGTTTACACAATACACAAAAAAATCAGTTTATACAAATGTTCACATAAAATGCTTTCAATGATTAAAAAAAAAAAAAAAAAAAACAAGTAGTTGACAGTTCCAGCAGTAGCACCTAGCAATGGTCAACAGGTGCAAATACCAACAAGTGACATCATTTTAGTAGAAGCAGTTCCATCAGTGGCACCCAGTAATGTTGAACAGGTGCAGACAGCAACAAGTGACATTATTTCAGTAGAAGAAGTTCCAAAAGTGGCACCCAGTAATGTTGAACAGGTGCAGACACCAACAAGTGACATTATTTCAGTAGAAACAGTTCCATCAGTGGCGCCCAGCAATGTTGAACAGGTGCAGACACCAACAAGTGACATCTTTCAGCAGAAGCAGTTCCATTAGTGGCACCCAGCATTGTTGAACAGGTGCAGACACCAACAAGTGACATTATGTCAGTAGAAGCAGTCCATCAGTGGCACCCAGAAATGTTGAACAGGTGCAGAAACCAACAAGCGACATCATTCAGCGGAAACAGTTCCATTAGTGGCACCCAGCAATGTTGAGTAGGTGCAGACACCAACAAGTGATATCATTTCAGTAGAAGCAGTTCCATTAGTGGCACCCAGCAATGTTGAACAGGTGCAGACAGCAACAAGTGACATTATCTCAGTAGAAGCAGTTCCAACAGTGGCACCCAGCAATGTTGAACAGGTGCAGACAGCAACAAGTGACATTATTTCAGTAGAATCAGTCCATCAGTGGCACCCAGTAATGTTGAACAGGTGCAGACACCAACAAGTGACATCATTTCACTAGAAGCAGTTCCAATAGTGGCACCCAGTAATGTTGAACAGGTGCAGACAGCAACAAGTGACATTATTTCAGTAGAAGCAGTTCCAACAGTGGCACCCAGTAATGTTGAACAGGTGCAGACACCAACAAGTGACATTATTTCAGTAGAAGCAGTTCCAACAGTGGCACCCAGTAATGTTGAACAGGTGCAGACACCAACAAGTGACATTATTTCAGTAGAAACAGTTCCATCAGTGGCGCCCAGCATTGTTGAACAGGTGCAGACACCAACAAGTGAACACTTTCAGCAGAAGCAATTCCATTAGTGGCACCCAGAATTGTTGAACAGGTGCAGACACCAACAAGTGACATTATCTCAGCAGAAGCAGTCCATCAGTGGCACCCAGCAATGTTGAACAGGTGCAGAAACCAACAAGCGACATCATTCAGCGGAAACAGTTCCATTAGTGGCACCCAGCAATGTTGAGTAGGTGCAGACACCAACAAGTGATATCATTTCAGTAGAAGCAGTTCCATTAGTGGCACCCAGCAATGTTGAACAGGTGCAGACAGCAACAAGTGACATTATCTCAGTAGAAGCAGTTCCAACAGTGGCACCCAGCAATGTTGAACAGGTGCAGACAGCAACAAGTGACATTATTTCAGTAGAATCAGTCCCTCAGTGTCACCCAGCAATGTTGAGCAGGTGCAGACAGCAACAAGTGACATCATTTCAGTAGAAGCAGTTCCAATAGTGGCACCCAGCAATGTTGAGCAGGTGCAGACAGCAAGAAGTAACATCATTTCAGTAGAAGCAGTTCCAATAGTGGCACCCAGCAATGTTGAGCAGGTGCAGACAGCAACAAGTGACATTATGTCGGTAGAAAAAGTTTCATCAGTGGCACCCAGCAATGTTGAGCAGGTGCAGACAGCAAGAAGTAACATCATTTCAGTAGAAGCAGTTCCATTAGTGGCACCCAGCAATGTTGAACAGGTGCAGACACCAACAAGTGACATAATTTCAATAGAAGCAGTTCAATCAGTTGCACCCAGAAATGTTGAACAGGTGCAGACACCAACGAGTGCCATCATTTCAATAAAAGCAGTTCCATCAGTTGCACCCAGCAATGTTGAACAGGTGCAGACACCAACAAGTGACATCATTTCAATAGAAGCAGTTCCATCTGTGGCACCCAGTAATGTTGAACAGGTGCAGACAGCAACAAGTGACATTATTTCAGTAGAAGCAGTTCATCAGTGGCACCTAGCAATGAAGAGCAGGTCCAGACAGCAGTCCATAATATTCACTATCACTAATCACATTGTTCATCAGAGTTTATAAGCAGAAATTAAACATGTCCTAGTGGCACCAATCATGTAGAAAAAGTGCAAGTAACAGTCCATAATATTCACTATCCTAATCACACAGTTCAGCAGCAAAAATTAATCATTTCTAAGTTGCACCCATTATGTTGAAAAAGTGCAGGTAACAGTCCATAATATTCACTATCACTAATCACACAGTTCATCAGCAGAAATTAAACATTTCTAAGTGTCACACATCAATGTTGAACAGGTGCAGGTGTGAACAACAGTTTGAATGCACACACAATTGCTTTTAATCAGTTTATACAAATGTTCACATAAAATGCTTTCAATGATTAAAAAAAAACAAAAAAAACAGGTAGTTGATAGTTCCAGCAGTAGCACCCAGCAATGGTCAACAGGTGCAAATACCAACAAGTGACATCATTTTAGTAGACGCAGTTCCATCAGTGGCACCCAGTAATGTTGAACAGGTGCAGACACCAACAAGTGACATTATTTCAGTAGAAACAGTTCCATCAGTGGCACCCAGTAATGTTGAACAGGTGCAGACACCAACAAGTGACATCATTCAGCGGAAACAGTTCCATTAGTGGCACCCAGCAATGTTGTGTAGGTGCAGACACCAACAAGTGATATCATTTCAGTAGAAGCAGTTCCATTAGTGGCACCCAGCAATGTTGAACAGGTGCAGACACCAACAAGTGACATTATGTCAGTAGAAGCAGTTCCAACAGTGGCACCCAGCAATGTTGAACAGGTGCAGACAGCAACAAGTGACATTATTTCAGTAGAATCAGTCCATCAGTGGTACCCAGCAATGTTGAGCAGGTGCAGACAGCAACAAGTGACATTATTTCAGTAGAAGCAGTTCCATCAGTTGCACCCAGCAATGTTGAACAGGTGCAGACACCAACAAGTGACATTATTTCAGTAGAAACAGTTCCATCAGTGGCACCCAGCAATGTTGAACAGGTGCAGACGCCAACAAGTGACATTATTTCAATAGAAGCAGTCCATCAGTGGCACCCAACAATGTTGAGCAGGTGCAGAAAGCAACAAGTGACATTATTTCAGTAGAAGCAGATCATCAGTGGCACCTAGCAATGAAGAGCAGGTCCAGACAGCAGTCCATAATATTCACTATCACTAATCACACTGTTCATCAGAGTTTATAAGCAGAAATTAAACATGTCCTAGTGGCACCAATCATGTAGAAAAAGTGCAGGTAACAGTCCATAATATTCACTATCACTAATCACACAGTTCATCAGCAGAAATTAAACATTTCTAAGTGTCACACATCAATGTTGAACAGGTGCAGGTGTGATCAACAGTTTGAATGCACACACAATTGCTTTTACAAAATTATTATCATTACTCTTACACTAAACAAACAAATTATAATAAACACACAAATCATATCAGATAATTGTCATATTAACTATTACAAATACACAAATATCAGTAAACCTATAATATTTATGGGTGTCAGTGCAAGCCACAACAAACAAATAAAATAATATTTAGGAGATAGGTTGGTACCAATTATTTGGGATTAGGAAGGGAAAACACACAAAACACACTCACTCATCTTTCATCCACATTAAGTGCTACTGTGTAATTGAATAGTGTTAACTGTGTAAATGCAATTCTGTCAAAATTTGATGTTCATCATGTGTATCAAGTAGTAGTGGCAGCAATGTATAACAGTCAATAATAGTTAGTCAAAGTCATAGTCATCATGTCAAGACCAATGTTTGCCAAGCCAGATCAAAATGTATGGTTGCTGAACAACTGTCAGTGAGCCAAGATGTGCAATTACTTCCTCTCTCAAAAAAAAAAAAAAAAAAAAAAAAAAAAGATGTACTGCTTATTGATTTAACAAAGTGTGTGTAGACAATCTTCCTTCCACTTTAGTGTTCTAGTCTGCTATCTTCATCCTTGTTCCATAAAACCAACAAAAAAAATATGCTCATCACTTACTTTACCTCTTATCCACCAAAACTCCAATAATCATTAGCATCACATAATCTTAATACTTCAATAATACCTCTTACGTCGATACATATAAACCTTATCTTCAATATCATTTACCTTACCTCTTGTCCACCAAATCTCCAATAATCATCAACTTTACATAATCTCAATACCTCAATAATACCTCTTCAGTACGTCGATACATATAAACCTTATCGCCAATATCATTTCACTTCCATAACAACTCTTTCCTCTAGTCAGTCTCCTCGAACAAGTACAGATAAAATCTTAGTGCAAACTTCAGTTCATCATCCCATACAATCCGAAGACACAATGTCCACACGCAACCTCTGTGTAGTCCACCTGAGCCAAATCTTCTACTCATTATGAATTATAAAATACATTTTGGTTACCTTGTCCATCATTAAACAAAAGAAATGCATACATGACCTCTAACAGCCTTTAGTTCAAATAACTCTCAGTAATTAAGTACGATTACGGAGTGTGAATGATCATAATATTTCACAGTGTGTACACCACTTCAAGAATCATGGCAGAAGCAAACATGTGGAGTATTTTTGTGTCAAGTGTCACTTGCTATTTCAATTGCTCACAAAGAATGCAGTGTAATAACTGTCAATGGTCTAACCCTAGTGTTGGTATGTCATGTCGTTAGCTTCCTTCCTATTAGCATAAATTTATACAGCTTTCATCAAACCTCAGCTCATGTGACTTCTATGAAGTTTCTTGTACTAATGTCGTTCGTCGAATTATAGCAGTTCATTTTCTTATCTTAAAATATAAAGCACTGAGCGTAAGCAAAACATGCAATAGCGAGTAAATATACCAGTGGAGAACAGAATGTCAACAAGTGGATGCAGCACAATTCCTATAATGAGGCTCTGCCAAGCAAACAATCTATAATTAATACCATAGTGTGACCTAAACTCCATGTTCGTACAATGTATATCAGCATTTCTGTATACAGCAAATTAAAGAATAGTTATGACAACAAACAGAAATGTATAAATATGCAATCCATACGCACAGCAGCAAACATATATCTTACATAATAAACAGATCATTAGCATCATATCAGAATAAGCAAATAAATGTTCATATGTAATCTTAATAAGTAAACATAAAGGCGCAAGCAGATAAATCACAAAGTGTAACCTACATACATAATCACAGTCAGCACAATTAATCAGGTGACAATTATAATTTAAATAAATAAGCGCAGCAGGCAAATAATAAAAAAATATGACATCAGTGAAAAAGCAGTGTAGCCAAGCGATGCATAATATATACAAATAACAACCCTGTTCATTAATCAATCATTGTCAAAATCAGTTAATGTACGCAAGCACGTCGCTTCACAAGTAAATTCATAGAACATGAAATTTAGCATAAAGTATGAATCACGTAATCGCGAGCAGCAAATTACGTCTAAAGTATGTACCTAAGTGGAAATATGTTACCTGAAAAATAAACTCAATTAACAGTTACCTTTTTAGTTTATTACTTTTTTCTTCGAAATAACATTCTTCCTGAAATTTTCTCGATAGCAAGTCCTCTTAACGTCGGACAGACACAGAATTTACCTGAAGTTCTTAAATATTTTATATAACCGTATCCTGAAAAATACTGAACGTTAATAACATAATTCATCAAGTCATTATAGCTTTATACTGAATTTAATCGGAGAAATTAGACTGTGAATTTGTTTATGGCTGTCAGTGCATTCGCACTGAGCGCTCGATCAGCTGTAGGCGCGTGACGTAGGAAGTAATTGTTTGCGGTCAACGACTGCCTTGTGCGGCGCGCAGACTTGACTGTTGCTTTGAGAATGTGCCGCCGCCAAAACACAGCGCGGTATCCTTGTATTCTCTGCATGTTTACATGTAGCTGTTAGTTTCTCAAAAGTATGCCATTCCACAAAAATTTTAACGTTAGATATATGATGTATTCCCTTAGAGCGTCGAGATTTAAGAGTTTCTGCTTCGACAGTGTTATCATGAATAATTTTGCGAACTCTATATGGACCGTTATAAAGCAGAAAAAATTTGCGACACAAGCCTTTTCCTTTGTGAGACAAACGTTGAGACCTAATTAACACCTTTTGACCAACTGACAAGATTTTTAAACGACCAGGACGCTTAGCTGATTTCACTCTTCTAGCAGCCGCAGATGCAATATTTTGCAGAGCCAGGTTCAAAACTTCAGAATGCCGCAGTTTCCGTGTAGGCGGAAAAGGAACGATTTCAGAAATGCGATTTGTCGGTGCTTTGTTTTTTAATATCAGTATAGGCGGTAAAGAAGTTGAATCATTAGGGAGTTCATTCAGAATGTTTTGAAAAATATGAAGATACTGATCCCAAGTTCTGTGATTCTGATGACGATAAAGACGACACAATTTATTGATTTCCTTCATCCATCTCTCTGAAGCGTTAGATTGAGGGTGAAAAAGTGAAATGAAAATTGGTTTAATCTTACGAAACCGTAGAGTGCGAAGCCATATTTTAGAGCGAAACTGTGATCCATTATCTGATATAACCTTATCAACATGACCCACTTCTTTAAGAAAATGTTTGATGAAAGCATTAGATACTGAACGAGCTGTTGCTTTGCGTAAAGGTGTAAAACACACATATTTTGATGTCAGTTCCACTGCTACGAAAATGTACGCAAAACCATTAGTAAACGAACCACTGGACCGAGCAAATCGACTGCACCCATCTCCTTTAATTTCGCTGGATTGATAGGAAACAACGGTGCTCTGTGAGAAATAGTTGGCGGCTTAGCCTTTTGACATAATTTGCATTTGGCAAGAACAGATCGGCAATAGTTTTCTGTACTACAACGTCGTTATCTTCTATCTCTTGAAATAAGTGTGCACCTAGGCCTTTGTATGATGAGTCCGTCGCCAAACAGAAATCTTTAGATAAATCCGGATGTGAAAGAAGTGGAGCAGCAACTAAAGCATTACGAAGTTGTTCAAATTCTGATTGAGCTTCCTCATCCCAACACCAATTAGAATTCTTTCCAGATAGTTCACATAAACGAGGTGTGGCCAAATCGTCCAATCTAACAAAGCGTCTAAATAAATTACAGACACCAAGGAAACTACGAACATCACGTTTTGTGGAAGGAACAGCATAATTACGAATAGCGTCTAGTTTTTCTGGATCAGGAAGAATACCTTCTGTAGAAATAATGTGACCGAGAAATTTCACCTGAGAACGACCAAATTCAGATTTTTCCAAGTTCACTGTAATGCCAACTCTCGCAAAGATACGTAATAATGAATCCAAAATTTTGTTGTGCTCACTCCAAGAATGTTTAGCAATAAGAATATCGTCAACATATGAAGTAATATTGTCACGAAGATAAACAGGTAAAATTTAGTTTAAACTACGAATGAATGTTGCTGAAGATACAGTAAGTCCAAACGGTAATTTCCGAAATCACTTTTGTGTAAAATAGTCATACCCTTAAGAAACTCAGCTACTCTCTTCGGCCACAACACCTAGAACGCCAGTGCCCATGTTGACGTAGTATTCTTTGGCTTTAGAAAGGAGTCTTATAGAGTTCCACACTCATTTACCGAAAAAAATACGAGCTCACCGAATATGGGACAGATTTGTGATTAGGTTCAGTACTTCCTTGCAGACAGAACTCAACACTCTATCTTATCATAAAAAAATTTGATGGATGTAAAGGCAATTTCAGGAATACTCCAAAGAATGTGTGGTAGGATCATTCCTGTTGACAGTTTACATAAAAGATCTTCTGAGGAACGATCTGCAGAGGATGGATGACTGGTGCATGGACTGCCAGTTGACCCAGGACATAGACAAATGTAAGGTATTATGAATGAAATCCACTGTAAAAACTTCCTGGCACATTAATACTGTGTGCCGGACCGAGACTCGAACTCGGAACCTTTGTCTGGCAAGTGCTCTACCATCTGAACTACCGAAGCACGACTCACGCCATGTCCTCACTGCTTTACTTCTGCCAGTACTCGTCTCCTACCTTCCAAACTTTACGGGAGCTCTCCTGCGAACCTTGCAGAACATGGCTAAGCCATGTTCCGCAACATCCTTTCTTTCAGGAGCGCTAGTTCTGCAAGATT
The DNA here is from genome assembly GCF_021461395.2 of Schistocerca americana. Taxonomy (NCBI): domain Eukaryota; kingdom Metazoa; phylum Arthropoda; class Insecta; order Orthoptera; family Acrididae; genus Schistocerca; species Schistocerca americana. The sequence goes on along the minus strand of NC_060125.1, from coordinate 592,675,149 downwards.
CGCAGGAGAGCTTCTGTAAAGTTTGGGAGGTAGGAGACGAGTACTGGCAGAAGTAAAGCTGTGAGGACCGGGCGTGAGTCGTGCTTGGGTAGCTCAGATAGTAGAGCACTTGCCCGCAAAGGCACAGGTCCCGAATTCGAGTCTCGGTCCGGCTCACAGTTTTAATCTGCCAGGAAGTTTAATATCAGCGCACACTCCGCTGCAGAATGAAAATCTCATTCTGGAAAAATCCACTATAGTTCGATTATACAGGGCTATTACAAATGATTGTAGCGATTTCATAAATTCACTGTAGCTCCATTCATTGACATATGGTCACGACACACTACAGATACGTAGAAAAACTCATAAAGTTTTGTTCGGCTGAAGCCGCACTTCAGGCTTCTGCCGCCAGAGCGCTCGAGAGCGCAGTGAGACAAAATGGCGACAGGAGCCGAGAAAGCGTATGTCGTGCTTGAAATGCACTCACATCAGTCAGTCATAACAGTGCAACAACACTTCAGGACGAAGTTCAACAAAGATCCACCAACTGCTAACTCCATTCGGCGATGGTATGCGCAGTTTAAAGCTTCGGGATGCCTCACGGTTTAAAGTTTACGGCCCCTTTTTCTTCTGCGAAAAAAACGTTACAGGACACGTGTATTTGGACATGCTGGAAAATTGGCGCATGCCACAACTGGAGACCGACAGCGCCGACTTCATCTTTCAACAGGATGGTGCTCCACTGCACTTCCATCGTGATGTTCGGCATTTCTTAAACAGAAGATTGGAAAACCGATGGATCGGTCGTGGTGGAGATCATGCTCAGCAATTCATGTCATGGCCTCCACACTGTCCCGACTTAAGCCCGTGCGATTTCTTTCTGTGGGGTTATGTGAAAGATTCAGTGTTTAAACCTCCTCTACCAAGAGACGTGCCAGAACTGCGAGCTCGCATCAACGATGCTTTCGAACTCATTGATGGGGACATGCTGCGCCGAGTGTGGGAGGAACTTGATTATCGGCTCGATGTCTGCCGAATCACTAAAGGGGCACATATCGAACATTTGTGAATGCCTAAAAAAACTTTTTGAGTTTTTGTATGTGCGTGCAAAGCATTGTGAAAATATCTCAAATAATAAAGTTATTGTAGAGCTGTGAAATAGCTTCAATCATTTGTAATAACCCTGTACTATTGACAATAAGTCACAGGGATTGCTGTAAAACATCTAGCAGCAAGCAGCTAGCGAGATCTAATGCGTAATCAGCACACAAAACAAATTATGGGAAAGGAAGACGTGAGCCTGCGATTTATTGGAAGAATCTAAAGGAAATGTAACTCATCCATAAAAGTAGTGGCATATTCTACCGATTATTGAATGTTGTTCATCAGCCTGGGATCATTTCCAGGTTGGATTAATCGAAGAAATAGAGAAGATCCAATGAAGAGCGACACCTTTCACCACACGATTATTTAGTCATAACAAGAACGTTATGGAGATGCTCAACAAATTCCAGTGGCAGGTGCTAAAATAGAAGCTTTGTACATCGAGGTGAGGTTTTCTACTGAAATTCTTAGAGAGTAAGTTGCAGGAAGAGTGAGGTGACATACTATTTCCTTCTACATACATCTTATGAAATTATCGCAACGAGAAAAGCAATGAAATTAGAGCTGATGTAGTCGGTTACTGTCAACAATCCGGAATGAGATTTTCCACTCTGCAGCGGAGTGTGCGCTGATATGAAATTTCCTGGCAGATTAAAACTGTGTGCTGGACCGAGACTCGAACTCTGGACCCGAGTTCGAGTCTCGGTCCGGCACACAGTTTTAATCTGCCTGGAAGTTTCATACTGTCACCAATATTTCCCAAGCGCTAATCGCGAATAGAGCACGTGCTGTGTCCAGGCCTTGTGCCTACTGAGCCAGCAACCAACAGGTTATGCTGGCACAGACGTCACAGGGGATGATTTTAAGACGAGAGACAATGTATGGCTGTGCTCTGTCTGGCCACCAGGCAGCAACCCAAATGCAGCCAGAGGTCACTGGCCCCACAGACTTTCTTTCCTCATGGCCAAAAGTAGGACTTGCAGTATCCTGGTGCCCAGATAGTATTTAGGACAGCACCTGAGCTGTGCTCCACCAGTTCTCTCTGAGTGAGTTTCCTGGGCCAGACTGCAATTGAGAAAGCATTCCCACGAACAGAATCTGCTCTGTAGCCGCTGCCACGATGGCGCCATCGTCCACACCGACCTCGCCTCTAGGAACTGCCAGGTATGGACCTACACATTCATGGCCCCCACATCGATGAAACATGCTCTCTGACGTGACATACAATTGGACTTAGTACTATTTATCACTGCTTTTCATCAACAATGCACCAGATTTAAACTTTCATGCAACCCTTTGGGACTTTCGCTCATCCTCTTGGGACTTCAAATTTTTCTTGTCGTCTTACGACTATAACTTTTGCAGATCCCTTCTGGACTTTGGCACGCTTAGTGCATGGACAGTGAATTTTGAAGCTTTCAATTTACCCTGACATTTTCAAGTCTTCAGATTTTATTAATGTTCTTTCAGTGTCGAATAACTGACTTGTTTTCAATTATTAGTTCAAAACTACAGTACTGGCCATAAAATTGCTACACCAAGAAGAACTGGAGATGATAAATGGGTATTCATTGGACAAATATATTATACTAGAACTGACATGTGATTACATTTTCACGCAATTTGGGTGCATAGATCCTGAAAAATCAGTACCCAGAACAACCACCTCTGGCCGTAATAACGGCCTTGATACGCCTGGGCATTGAGTCAGACAGAGCTTGGATGGCGTGTACAGGTACAGCTGCCCATGCAGCTTCAACACGATACCACAGTTCCTCGAGAGTAGTGACTAGCGTATTGTGACGAGCCAATTGCTCTGCCACCATTGACCAGACGTTTCAAATTGGTGAGAGATCTGGAGAATGTGCTGGCCAGGGCAGCAGTCGAACATTTTCTGTATCCAGAAAGGCCCGTACAGGACCTGCAACATGCTGTGATGCATTATCCTGCTGAAATGTAGGGTTTCGCAGGGATCGAATGAAGGGTAGAGTCACGGGTCGTAACACATCTGAAATGTAACGTCCACTGTTCAAAGTGCCGTCATTGCGAACAAGAGGTGACAGAGACGTGTAACCAATGGCACCCCATACCATTACGCCAGGTGATACGCCAGTATGGCGATGACGAATACACGCTTTCAATGTGCGTTCACCGCCATGTCACCAAACACGGATGCGACCATCATGACGCTGTAAACAGAACATGGATTCACCCAAAAAAATGTCGTTTCGCCATTCGTGCACCCAGGTTCGTCTTTGAGTACACCATTGCAGGCGCTCCTGTCTGTGATGCAGCGTCAAGGGTAATCGCAGCCATGGTCTCCGAGATGATAGTCCATACTTCTGCAAACATCGTCGAACTGTTGGTGCAGATGGTTGTTGTCTTGCAAACGTCCCCATCTGTTGACTCAGGGATCGAGACGTGGCTGCACGATCCGTTACAGCCATGCGGATAAGATGCCTGTCATCTCGACTGCTAGTGATACGAGGCCGTTGGGATCCAGCACGGCGTTCCGTATTATCCTCTTGAACCCACCGATTCCATATTCTGCTAACAGTCATTGGATGTCGACCAACGCGAGCAGCAATGTCGCGATACGATAAACCGCAATCGCGATAGGCTACAATTCGACCTTTATCGAAGTGAGAAACGTTATGGTACGCATTTCTCCTCCTTACACAAGGCATCTAAACAACGTTTCACCAGGCAACGCCGGCCAACTGCTGTTTGTGTATGAGAAATCGGTTGGAAACTTTCCTTCGTGGCAGCACATTGTAGGTGTCGCCACCGGCGCCAACTTTGTGAGAATGCTCTGCAAAGCTAATCACAGCATCTTCTTCCTGTCGGTTAAATTTCGCGTCTGTAGCACGTCATCTTCATGGTGTAGCAATTTTAATGGCCAGTAGTGTAACTCCCCTCAGAGAATATTGTTTCTATGTGCTACAACAAACTTAATATTCATTTTATATCTGGGTATATTTCTGGCATCGCCTTCGACGGACACTTCAACGGGGAAAAGAGGTATAAGAGTATAGTGGTATCAGAAGTAACGTCCACTAAACAGTGAAAAGTTGTTTGTCGAGTATAAATGTAGATCTAAATGATCATAAACGATGACTAGTTCTTTTCATTCCAATAACTGAGTAAAACATCTCTAATGTCTTTAAAAACAATCTATTGGGCGAACTATTCCTGATGACTCAAACTTGCAAAAATTCTTACACTTAACTAGAAAACTTTCCACAGGTACACCCTTACCTGTACATGAACCAGACTCCAAAAGACTGCCACACTATATTCCGATAAATTTCTTTCAGCCCTTCGGCATGTTTGGCTTCTAGACCTTCATGCTCAGCAATACATCGCACCTGCACCTGAAATAATCCGTCTTCTAGGGATGATTTAACTTTCGCGCACTGCTCCTCTAGCTTTTATTGTCTGCTACTACAGTCGTCGCTAGCCTTTTGTTACAGTGAATCGCCATCACTTGAATCCAAACATACAGTCTTCTTACACTTTCTCTACCTTTTGTTCTAGCTTACAACCTCAAGAAATAACACTTCTATTATATTCCTTAGTGAGTGAGAATTTGTTTTAGTTAAGATCATTTTTAAGATCAGTAAACATGGGGTACACACTTCGAAACAATTGGTTCATACTTCAGAATAACTGCTCTGAGTCTTATTGTAATGCTAGAAAACATTCGGTGCAAAGTTTCCAAGACTGACTGCAACATAATGTTATTACGTACTCGCACTGCCTACTCTAAGTACCTAGACATCTGACAATGTTTGTGCATCAGTTTTCAATTACAGCTGAGCACTAATCTCAAATACAGACCCACACTTCCCTTCAAAATTATCGATTATTATACAGTCCGCCAGAAAAATGAGTACACCCTTTGTCAGGTTCTGTCGAGAGATCGATATTGTTGTTCGATTTGAGTCATGAGTGTGTCGTAGTACGGTCTTTGGCTCAACAGATGTTAGTAGTACTTTCATCTCGGTATTCAGAAAACACAATGGTTCGGGCACGCTTGACATTCGAGTAACGAAAATGTATTGTGAAGTGGTTTTCCAAGTTTGATAATGCCGTTGAAGTGCAACGTCAATGGAGACAGGAGTTTGAAACAGAACTACCAACCTGCTTACCAATTAAACGTGTCACTGTCAAGTTTTAATTGCATAGGACGATTTGCGATATCCACAAAGGAAGATCAGGAAGACAGCATACAGCTACAAGTCCTGCTTCGGCGGCTCTCGTGTTGGAAACGTTTGTTAATTTTTCACAAAAGTCTGCTACGCAATGTGCATATGAAGTGGGGGTTAGCAGTACTAGTCCAGAATGAGATTTTTCACTCTGTAGCGGAGTGTGCGCTGATATGAAACTTCCTGGCAGATTAAAACTGTGTGCCGGACCGAGACTCGAACTCGGGACCTTTGCCTTTCACGGGCAAGTGCTCTACCAACTGAGCTACCCAAGCACGACTCACGCCCCGTCCTCACAGCTTCACTTCTGCCAGTGCCTCGTCTCCTACCTTCCAAACTTTACAGAAGCTCTCCTGCGAACATTGCAGAACTAGCACTCCTGAAAGAAAGAATATTGCGGAGACATGGTTTAGCCAGAGCCTGGCAGAAGTGAAGCTGTGAGGATGGGGCGTGAGTCGTGCTTGGGTAGCTCAGTTGGTAGAGCACTTGCCTGAGAAAGGCAAAGGTCCCGAGTTCGTGTCTTGGTGTGACACACAGTTTTAATCTGCCAGGAAGTTTCATAGCAGTACCAATGTACGAAGAATTCTGAAATCTGCAAAGTGGAAAGTTTACATTCCACGATTACTGCACGCGATTAATGATGACGATCCTGATCGCCGAATGCAGTATTGCGAAGGGCATCAGCAAATGGTGATTAATGAGGAACAATTTGTGTCGAAGAAGAGTGGAGTGACAAGGCACAATTTAAATTTAATGGAACCGTGAAACGGCATAACAGTTTGTACTGGGCACCGGTAAATCCGCATGTTTATGTGGATAAAACAGTCTATCTACCAGGGGTTCACGTGTGGTGTGGACTATCATCTAGAGGCGTAGCAGGACCCTTTTTCTTTTATGCTACTGTCACTGGAAGAGGGTACCTGAAAATGTTATGCAACTCAATTTTGCCGGGTATACGTGCGCTTTATGGAGCTGATGAAGTGGTCTTCTACCAACAGGTCGGTGCGCCACCACACTACCACCTAGCTGTACGAGCTTTCCTAGATGACAATTTTCCGGGGCATTGGATTGGACGAAGAGGGCCCATTGAGTTCCCTTCACGGTCGCCAGATCTAACACCTATGGACTTGTGGGAAACTGTGAAAGATAACGTCTATTGACACAAGCAACGCATGCAGGAGGAACTTCGTCAGGGGATTACAGCGACATGTGCAGCGGTTTCCACTGACGTAGTTGCCGCGACCGCTCATCGTTCTGTTACTGCGTATAGCCGCCAGCGGTGAACATTTTGAACATTTAAAGTAACCATGTGCTAAACTAAAGGTTATACAACATGTGCGATCAATTATTATATGTAAAATAAACACATAAGTAATACTTTTCCTTTCTTACAGTGAGTATACATTTTTCTGGCGGTCTCGATATTTTGGGATTTTCCGCAAAGCTCGATAGCAACTCTGTTTTCAAATCATCCTTATATCATAATTAGGCAGATTTTTTTTTTTGATCAGAGTAAACCATTTGATCAACAATTACATAAAAAGTCTTAGTTTTTACCTTAGACCTTATTTCGGGCGCGATTTTACATCATCCTTACCCGTATCTTCCACGCCGTACTCTGACAGCTTACATACGACTGCAGTGCTATGTACTCTGGCCAGAAAGTTTCGCTTTTGTTCTGAAGCTGCCAGACTTGTGCGATGCCGCTACTCTTCTCTAAAAATCTTGCGTACAAGTACATTAATACCGTGCTTCCAAAAATTAGGTCACTATTCTGAAACTCCAAACAAACAAAAGCCATTATTACTTAATTTTGCAGGGCGCATGTACTAAAATTATGACGTTGCAGGATTTGTCTTTGTTCTTGATAGCAGAAGTATTTGTTCATTAACACGCGTACATATAAGAATTTCAAATTCTTAGCAGAAATATTGGCAACTGTCATCGGTTGATGGCTAAACGTTCGTCCGCTTATGATACTTCCATTTTACCGTTAAAAAATACTTTCTCAAATGCGACTGTGATTCACGTACAGAATAGGGTTTCAGACTCTTGCTACAATTCATAATAAAAAAACTAACATTCCACTCATTCTGCATTTTCACTTTTCTCCCCCACTCGAGATACAACGTGAATTCTATTGTAGTTGCTTCCAACGTTACGAATTTCCAGAATATAAGATAAAAACACGAACCTCATTCTACAAAAATCACGAAGTTAACAATATATAATTATCACAGATAATTCTGTACAAGGAGTAAACAGCTAATTTACGCAACGGAGAGGTCATCTGAATAAAATTACTTCTATGGTACGTAGACTACAATAAATTGTTGTTCCTTCTCCATTGCTAATGAAATCTAAAAAGGCGCTTAGGTTAAATATTTATGAATAATTAAAATTTTCCCATACCAAGCGTTATGGTCTTCAAAATTTGAGTTGCAGAGATGTAATCAGCTTGAAATTATCCTTTCCATTTGTCGTTGGATCTGATCAAATTTCGGGGAATTTTAGATTCGTGAGCAAAATCATTTCAACCTGGATTACAGTACATTGTGATTTTAGTGTGACCAAACGATCTTGCACAATGATTTATCAAAATAGGTGTAATCTCATGCATCTGTACGACCACTCCAATTTAAGTAGATCGAAGTTTTTCCACATATCATCAAATTAATGACCACAGTTCCGTCATCTACTTCTGAGTTTACAGCTATGTCTACATAACTACTCTGCAGTTCACAGTTAGGTGTCTAGCAGAGGATTCATTGAATCACCTTCAAACTATCTCTCTGCCGTTCCACTCTCGAACAGTGTCCGGGAAAAACGAATACTTAAAACTTTCCAAGCGAGCTCTGATTTCTCTTACTTCATTACAATGATCATTTCTCCCTATGTAGGCGAGCACCAACTTAGCTGGGGACTGAAATTTCATGAGAAGATCATGCCGCAACGAAAAACGCCTTTGTTTTAATGATTTCCAGGTCAACTCGCCTGTTATATTCGTGACACTGTCTCTCCTATTTCGCGATAACGCAAAACGAGCTACCATTCTTTGAACACTTTCAGCGTACACCGTCAATTTAATCTGCTGCGGATTCCACACCGCGTAGCAGAAGGATTGACAAGTGTGATGTAGGTAGTCTCTTTAGCAGACCTGTTGCATCTTCTAAATGTTGTGCCAATAAAGCGCAGTCATTGGTTCACTTAACCCACAACATTATCTATGTCATCGTTCTGGTTTAAGTTAGTAGTAAGTGTAATCCCTTAGATCTCATAACTAATGAGGAGGTTGTTGTTGTTGTGGTCTTCAGTCCTGAGACTGGTTTGATGCAGCTCTCCATGCTACTCTATCCTGTGCAAGCTTCTTCATCTCCCAGTACCTACTGCAGCCTACATCCTTCTGAATCTGCTTAGTGTATTCATCTCTTGGTCTTCCTCTACGATTTTTACCCTCCACTCTGCCCTCCAATACTAAATTGGTGATTCCTCGATGTCTCAGAACATGTCCAACCAAACGATCCCTTCTTCTAGTCAAATTGTGCCACAAACTCCTCTTCTCCCCAATTCTATTCACTACCTCCTCATTAGTTATGTGATCTACCCATCTAATCTTCAGCACTCTTCTGTAGCACCACATTTCGAAAGCTTCTATTCTCTTCTTGTCTAAACTATTTATCGTCCACGTTTCACTTCCATACATGGCTACACTCCATACAAATACTTTCAGAAATGACTTCCTGACACTTAAATCTATACTCGATGTTAATAAATATTTCTTCTTCAGAAACGCTTTCCTTGCCATTGCCAGTCTACATTTTATATCCTCTCTACTCCGACCATCATAAGTTATTTTGCTCCCCAAATAGCAAAACTCCTTTAATACTTTAAGTGTCTCATTTCCTAATCTAATTCCCTCAGCATCACCCGACTTAATTCGAGGTATTGAATAGAATTGGGGAAAAGAGGAGTTTGTGGCACAACTTAACTCGAAGAAGGGATCGGTTGGTAGTACATGTTCTGAGGCATCAAGAGATCACAAATTTAGCATTGGAGGGCAGCGTGGAGGGTAAAAATCGTAGAGGGAGACCAAGAGATGAATACACTAAGCAGATTCAGAAGGATGTAGACTGCAGCACGTACTGGGAAACGAAGCAGCTTGCACAGGATATAGTAGCATGGAGAGCTGCATCAAACCAGTCTCAGGACTGAAGAACACAACAACAAAAATATTTGATTCTCGATGGATTTTACAAAGCACGAATGTATTCTCATTTCTGAAAGAGTTTTGATTATTATCTACGACTTTGATTGCGCCAAAAGAGGAAAATCCCAGCCTGTTTTGTTTGAGTGGCGTTATCTGTTGTGTCAGCACATATGCGGCACACAGCCGGGGAACGAATTAGCGCGGCTAACAGATGGCACAGATGCTTCGTCTTCGTTCTCTCCACCTGCACGACTTGCAGTAATGGACGCGGTGTACAACTAGAGTACCGTCTGCAAAACCTACTTTTCGATTGCGCAAGAACATGTAACATAGTTTGCAATAAGCTAGTATCTTGTCAGTTCGACATAATATAGAGGTGCAGAGGAATTTTAACACCCTCGAAACAAATATCACATATACCGAGTTCATTTGTTTGAGTTGTTTCTAAAATAATGTTACTTTGCACTTGTAACATTAAACCTGTGGAAGTGTTTCGATGCACTACTACGTCTGAAATTGCTGTGCTGTTCGGCTGATGTTTCGTTATGTCCGCTAAAGCTTCGTAACCGTTTATCGCAAATTCGTGGTTGGATCCTTTGTAAACGGCCGACCTCCTTTCCTACTCTCCACCAATATGCGCACCAAAGTGCGCTTGTCACCTAACGACCTCGCCGTCTACCGGACGTTAAAATATAATCACATTTCTTCTTTAAGTCATGTTCCGATTGCAGATGTTCATCGGGAAATGAGAACGGGTACTCGCTTGGCGAGATCTTGACTACCCGACACCAACACGCTACATGTATCAACAGCTGGACCTAGTGTCAAAGGCACAAGGAGAGTTCTGTCGCCTCCTACCCACAATAGGGCAAGAGAAACCAAACTACATCTACATGATTACTCTGCAGTTCACTGTTAAGTTCCTGTCAGAGGGTTCACCGAACCACATTTAAGCTATTTTTCTACCGTTCCACTTTTGAACGGCGTGCGGGAAAAACGAACATTTAAACCTTTCCGTATGAGCTCTGATTTTTCTTACTTTATTGTGATAATCATTTCTGCCTATTTAGATGGGTACCAACAAAACATTTTCAAGCTCTGAGGAGAGAGTTGGAAACTGAAATTTCGTGGGAGGATCCTGCCACAACGAAAAACGCCTTTGTTTTAACGATTGCTATTTCGATTCGCGTATCATACCCGTGGCACTCTCTCCCCTGTTTCGCGACAGTACGAAACGAGCTGCCATTCTTTGAACTTTTTCGATGTGCTCCGTCCCTGCTACCCGATGCGGATCCCACGCTGCTCGGCAATACTCCAGAAGACAAGCGTAGTGTTTGGTAGACCTGTGGCACTTCGTAAGTGTTCTGCCAATAATTTGCAGCCTTTGGTTTGCTTTCCCCACAACGTTATCTACGTGATCGTTTCAATTTAAGTTATTTGTAACTGCAATAGCTAAGTATTTAGTTCAATTTACAGCCTTTAGATTTGTGTGACTTATCGTGTAACCGGAATTTAACAGATTTCTTTAGCACTCACGTGGATGATTTCATGTTTTCATTATTTAGAGTCAGTAGCCAGTTTCCGCGCTAGCATACATCTTGTTTAAATCATTTTGCAATTAGTTTTGACCATTTGATGGGTTGACAAGACTGCAAATGACAGCATCATCTGCAAACAATCTAAGAGGGCTGCTCAGACTGTCTCCTAAATAGTGTATGTAGTTCAGGAACAGCAGACGGCCTATAACACTTCTTTGGAAAACGACAGGTATCACTTCTATTTTACTGGATGATTTTTCGTCATATACCACGAATTGTAACCTTCCTGACTGCAAATCACAAATCCTGTCGCGTAACTGAGACGATACTCCATAGGCATGCGGTCTGACAAGAAGTCTTTTCTGAGAAACGATGTTAAAAGCCCTCTGGAAATCTAAAAATACGAAGTCAATTTGACACCCCATGTCGATAGCACTCATTACATCGTGAGAATAAAGAGCTAGTTGTGTTTCACGTGAACGATGTTTTCTGAATCCGTTCTGACTAACCGGCCGCGGTGGTCGAGCGGTTCTAGGCGCTTCAGTCCGGAACCGCGCGACTTCTACGGTCGCAGGTTCGAATCTTGCCTCGGGCATGGATTTGTGTGCTGTCCTTAGGTTAGTTCGGTTTAAGTAGTTCTAAGTTCTAGGGGACAGATGACCTCAGATGTTAAGTCCCATAGTGCTCAGAGCCATTTGAACCATTCGTTCTATTTGTCAATAAACCTCTTTCTTCGAGGTAAGTAATAATGTTCGAACACAGCATATGTTCCAAAATCCTACTGCAAATCAACGTTGGTGATATGGATCTGCAATTCAATGGATTACTTTCTTTTTTGGGTATTGGTGGGACTTGTGCAACTTACCAGTCTGTGGATACGGAACTTCCTACGAGCGAGCGGTCGTGTGTGATTGCTAAGTATGGAGCTCTTGTGTCAGCGTACTCTGAAAGAAACCTGATTCGTGTACAATTTGGTTAGCATGCTTTGCGTTCATTAAGTGACTTGAGCAACTTCGCTACACCGACGACATCTACTAAGTTACTCATGTTGGCAGTTGTAGGATGTTTGACATTAGAGCGGATTATTACAACCGTGGTTACTCGCGGTCAACAACAGGATGGGCTGTGCAATGTGTCCACGGTTGATACTATAGCAATGTGTAGTAGCCTAATAACCTGTTATCAGTGTTATTCTACGTGTAACTAATGTTCATAGCGTGTTTTAGCGGCAGAACGCATGTCTTGTACCTTAATTCATATACAGGTTTAGAGTGCAGTATTACGGTAATTCGCCTCCATCTCTTCTGTGGCATCCGCCGAGAGGTCGGATATAGACTTGTCTTCTGTGGGCTCGTGTCTATTTATAGTTTATGTTTTGGGTATTACCAGGATAATACGCCAAATACGTGTGCTAAACCCTCAGTATCAAACGTATTGCAACCCTGGGCAAGCCACTGTGGGGGCTGTCGTATGAATTCCATATTATCATACATACACTGGTTAAATGCTCAGCATTCAGGAAAAGTAAGCACATTGCAGAAAATACCGTTCTTGTGCAACACAACTAGTTCTTTATTCTCATGAAGAAATGGGTGCTATCGACAGGGGATCTCAAATTGATAGCATATTTTTAGATAGGTTTTTGACACCGTGCCTCAGAAGAGAATTCTAATCCAATTGCGTACCTATGGAGTACCGTCTCAATTGTGCGAGTGGCTTCGTGATTTTCTGTGAGAAAGGTCACGTTTCGAAGTAATCGGGGGAAAGTGATACAGTAAAACATAAGCAATATCTGGCATTCCCCAAGCTAGTGTTATAGGTCCTTTGTTGTTCCTAATCTACATAAACGATTTAAGAGACAATGTGAGTAGCGCTCTTAGATTGTGTGCACATGAAGTACTCATTTACCGTCCAGTAAAGTCATCAGAAGATCAAAACCAATTGCAAAGTGCTTTAGAGAAGGAATTTGTATGGTGTGGAAAGTGGCAATTGACCCTAAATAATGAAAAGTGTGAGGTCACCCTCACGAGTACCTGCTAAAAGGAATTCGTTACTTTTCGGTTGCACGATAAATGACACAAATCTGAAGGCCGTGAATTCAAGTAAATACTTAGGGGGTACAATTACGAACAACTTAAGCTAGAACTATCACATAGACAATGTTGTGGGGAAGGCGAACCAAAGACTGTGATTTACTGATACATCATTTAGAAGGTGCAATAGAAGCCTACATCTCACTTGTCCGTTCTGTGCTAGAGTACTGCTGTGCGGTGTGGACATCGAAAAATTTCGAAGGGCAGCTCGTTTTTTACTGTCGCGAAATTGGGGGAGAGTGTGTTATGGGTAAGATACACGAACCACTGGTGGCAATCATTAAAACGAAGGCATTATTTGTTCCGGCGAGATTTTTTCACGGAATTTAAATCACCAACTTTCTCCTCCGAACGCAAAAACATCTTGTTGACGCCCACCTACATAAGGAGATTATCGCAATGAAACAAGAGGAATCAGAACTCTCACGGCAAGATTTTCGTCTTCTTGCGCTGTTCGAGAATGGAACGGCAGAGAAATAGTGTGAAAGTGGTTCGATGTACCCTCTGCCGGGTGCTTAGTTGCCAGTTGCATGGTAGTCACGTGAATATAGACGTAGATTACAATGAGAATCATTTCCGATGAAATTAAGCCCACATCGACTCACTGGTTTTAATCTGTAGATCAACTTACTAGGAGCTGCGAGAAAGCCGCGTTTCTTCTCGTTCGCCTACGGTAGCCGTTAAAAACTGGTTTTAGAATTGAAAAACCCGTCAAATACTAAATCCGTTATAATAATAAATGAAAAGCACCAGTTTGCTTTTGTTCTACAATATTACTTTTATTGCTAACCGGTTCTCGGCTTACAAGGCCATCTTCAGACATTTACTTGTAAGCCGAAAACCGGTTAGCAATAAAAGTAATATTGTAGAACAAAAGCAAACTGGTGCTTTTCATTTATTATTATAATGTTGTTATACCAAGAACTGACGGAAGATTCTGTTAATATGACTAAATCCGTTCTATAATCGTGTTCTTAGTGGCAAAGAATCTCAAAGCTAAAGATACCAATTGCGAAATTTGTACTGTATACTTACGGAATCTCGTCGTCACCGTCTTCCTTACAAGGCACAGCCTACTGCCTTTACCCAACTGTTTTTCTACTGCGCTTGTAGTTCAGGATCTAGGTGAATTCTACGACTTGTCATTCTCATGAGGTCTCCAATTTTCATGATACTTTTGAATCTTTTTAGTGCTGAAAATATATAATTCTGTTCAGATATCTTCATTTATACATAACTATGTCTCTTCACGTGCAGCCCTTCGTCCTCCCGAGGCGGAATTCTATTGTATTTTTTCTTAATTCTTTGGTAACGCTGTTTTCGCTTCCGTAGGGCAAGACAGGAGCCGCCATCACTTCATAAATTTCTTTGTGATCTCTTATTGTAGTTTATGGCTCATTACTCTGCTGACTGTACCACTGGGAATTTGAAATCTGTTATTTTCAATATTGGAGTCAAAATCAAAACGTAAATTGCAACCCAAGTGAGAGAGTCGAGATACTTGTTCTGAAACTGAATTATCTAAAACAGTTTTTGATCTGACTGTATATTTCCGTTGGATTGCCAATACTTTCGTTTTATTACCATGAATTTTAAATTGCTTGCATATTTCTTTCAGCTGGTATACTGATCATTGTACGTCTTTCTCATTCTTGTGAACATCAGCAAACAGAAGAACATTTGTAAACTTAATTCCTTTGTTTGTATTACATTTTCATTTACAAAGAGTGAAGTCACTGTAAATATCAGAATGAATAGCAGATGTCACGTCCTTTTCTTACACCTTCGTTAATACCTATTTCTTCTAATACATACCTAACTATGTTTGTTACAAAGCGTGTATTTTTAAAGACTTTTCACTACCTCTGTTAGGTGATAAAGGTTATCCACATTCAGGGGCAATCTTCTTTTGGCTATCATGACTGACGTGGTCGAAAATCTGCTCAAGTCCAAAATGGCCATATGTGTTTCTGGATTAATATCACTGTGTTTTTCTAAAATCTTCTTAATTACAAACGCATTGTCCATGAGTGTATGATATGATATAAATCAATTTCGTTTCCCAGAAATAACAGCTTCTGTAATATTTTTCTTGTGGTCATTAACTATCGTTGAGTATAGCTAGTAGCCAGAGTTCAGAAGAATGACGCCACGATAGCTTCAGTAGATATGTTGTGCATCATTGCTGTCCTTTGTGTAGGAGTGGTAACACGGATGTTCACGGCGCTGACAGAAGTTGAAGGTGGGCTGTGCTATTTGCCATGACGATTTTCTGGAAGTTTTGGCCCTAAATGTGAATGAAGTTACGAATTTGATAAATGTATTCAGTCTCTGTAATATCGATAAAATCATATTCTTTGTAAGACTGTGTTTGACACCGGCGATGTTGGTCAGAGAAGTTAACTTTGCTTTGTCAGAGTACGTCGGATAACAGCAGTAGCAGAGTGTGTTGAATAGTCTGGCAAAGTATTTGATTTGAAAAGGATGGAAGCTGGTCTGCTGTGTTGTGGAGGCAGCACTATTCAAAAAGGATTTTGTAATAATATGTTTTAAGGAAAGATAGTGAGAAAATGAAATTATATTGAATGAACTTTTAAGGTAATTTAGTTTTTTTATATTTGTAACTGTGTAGCTTCTTGTTGCTAGGACATTGCGTATGGTTGAAGTTTGCTGTAGAAATTTTGTACTGGAGCGTATGGTCCTGTCTTATAGTTGAAACAAGTGTCAGGGGAGGCAATAGTATACAGGGGAGTTATTAAGAAATATTTTGCTAACTTGTCTAGACGTGAGGACCTTACGAGAAAGTGTATTGTTGTTGTAGCTTAATGAAGCACAGCTAAACTTGTAGCCTTTCTTCTCATTTAACAGTAGTTAAGATTAGTTTCCCATTTTCATTTACTTGCTCAATCGCATTGCACATCGCGAACTGTGTACTGACACGCGGTTATGAAAAATGGTAATATACTATCTTGCACCGCACATAGCAAGTACGATTAATGAAATTTGATTTTTAACAGTCACATCATTATTCCTAGTAGCAACAAGTTGCGGAGCAGATGAGCGTTCAGTGCGCACAGGTAGGCCAATAAATTTGAGTACCACCAAAGTTCATGTTCCAATGTAAGGCACGGTGTTTGGCAGAGTGTATTTGTGAAAATAATATCAGTATCACTTCAGAAGTTTTGCACCAGAAAAGATCTTGTGAATTTTCATGCAGTTTTATCAGAAAGTCAGATGCGTTAATTTTTTTGCTAATTTGCTGTTTAATTACAATAACAGTTCCGGTACAGTGATTTTTTGTAAGACTAACGATAAAGATTAGTAATATTCAGGGCCAACGTTTTTAACTGAGTAATTTTGTTTTTCACTGAGATGGCGTATGTAAATTTCATTGAAAACGGATTGCCCTCTCACAGACCAATTGTTTGATGTACGGGCTAGTGTGTATCTTGCATCGTGTAGCGTGAGATCCTCAAATTTCCCTTTAAAAATAAATTTTCACATAGTTACGAACTTCACATTGACGAACACGAGGTTAAAAAAATAAGTTGCTTCCAAAAATGATCGTCCGTTTTCCGTGACCAACGAAATGATGAGGAAAACTATCCAAACAATTTGTGGTAACCGTCTTTTCAGGATGTATCATTTGTTGGACAACTACTTGCATGTTTCTCGGATTGTAAGTAATTTGGTACCAATAGTTCTGTGCTCGTTGGGTTAACAGTCATGTGGTAGCATTATATTCAGAGGGAGTTAAGTAACTCATGAAGAGAGATGATAAATGGTTAAATCTGACTGGTGATTATGTAGAGAAGTAATGCAAACATCTATAGTAAATCCCCACTAATTCCTTCCCTTCCCGACAAAAAATAAATAAATAAAAAATTGAAACGTATGTGAATTCCTAAGGGACCAAACTGCTGAGGTCATCGGTCCTTAGACTTACACATTGCTTAAACTATCTTACACCACACACACCCATGCGGGAGGACCCGAACCTCCGCGGTAGGGGGCGCGCAATCCGTGACATGGCGCATCAAACCGCGCGGCCACTCCGCGCTGCTTCCCTTCCCCTCCTATTCACCTGTAGGCCGGAAAGGTTCCAGATGGTAAAACCATAAAAACATTGGTATAGGTTTAAATGTTGATGTGTCACTTAATAATCGTTCTTCCATTTACACTCTTGAAATAGCTAACTAATTCGTATGAGCATGAAGATTTATTACGTAACTGTCTACAGATGTTCATTCTGAGCGGAGATTTAATTCACACTCAATCTTTTTCCAAACATGATTAAACATCCGATGACTCGTGACTTCATCTACTCCGAGGCTCCCCTTAAATCCAAGCGCCGTGCCCCGCTCAAGAAGTGCCTCAAACAAACAACAATACAACACAAAACAAATGTTTGACCATATAAAAATGTCCTTTGCATTAAAATGACTCTTTCATGTATTTTTTAAACATCATTAACATTATTATAATATTCGCTGTAGAAACTTTTTTTATCATTTATATACGGCGACGAGAGTTCTAACTAATAAAAAAATTAATTCTTTTTAATTTTACTATTCACGCATAAATATTGTACGTGGTGGGAGATTATGATTACTTTTATATAGCTATAACAATGAAATCCTACACGAAGCTGAAATGCGAGCGTACTGCACCTTTTGTTCATAAATTGTTATCAAGAATACTTTCTTTCGTATGAAATGCTAATGACATAAAACACTGTAATACTCCATAATTTACTATGTAAAACGTCTTAAACTTAAGAAAAGAGGCGCCACAGCCTATAGAAACTTCATACGCCTAATGATTAAGCGACTAATCCAGAATTAAATTTCGCAAAACATTCTGTATCTTCACAGGCCGACAATGGATAACATACGTATCTGTGTTGCGTACAGGGACACAACTTTTTAGAAACCTGCTCAGTTTGCTTTCTCAAGCTTACATAATGAGTTACGCTAAATTCTATCTCTTTGATCGCTTAAAAGGGTATTAAAATGCGGTAGTGTATACTCAAGTTTGTTAAATGTTTGAATTTGCATTGCAAACTTCAACGCATTTAATCCAGTCGCACATTTTTGTGATATCGTTACATATCTTCTGAACTCTGGCTACTAGCTATACTCAACGATAGTTAATGACCACAAGACAAATATTACAGACTAAAAATACACGCTTTGTAACAAACATAGGTAGAAATTTATTAGAAGAAATAGTTATTAACGAAGGAGAAAGAAAAGGACGTGGCACTCTGCTATTCATTCTGTTATTTACAGTGACTTCACTCTTTGTAAATGAAAATGTAATATAAACAAAGGAATTAAGATTACAAATGTTCTTCTGTTTGCTGATGATATCGTTATCATTCAGAAGAATGAGAAAGACGCATAATGTTACATTTCAACTTAACTACTACGTCCATGGTTTGTTACGTTCATTATTACAGCTGCAGATAACTATTTTAGAAAACATTTATGTGATCCCGACTTTCTACAATTCGGACTAGGACTGGCCCCAATTATACAAGTTTCGCTGTAGTTTTAAGACTTTTCTACTATTTAGTAGGTACAATTTCAATATTTCATTTATATCTGCAGCCACTTTCTGGGTTACTCTCGTATTATGTAAACACCAAGCATGGTCTGGAGCACGCCAGAAATCACTGAGGTACGAATTACCAAGCAAAACTTGGTTTAATCTGAATAGAGTTGAAATTCCAGACGTATTTCCCGAAACAAATGGGAAAAGTTCGCACCCGCTGGACATGGCTTCGGCTGTGGACAGATCAGAAGACACGTTGTGAACACGTGGCTCACGCTTCGCCTTGAGCTTTCAGTATATCATTATAATGCGGGTTCGAGTCAGCACGGATGACAGAAAAACTAGAACTGTCCAAATCACGGAAGTTTTTACCGGAATCTACTGTTTGCTGTTTTAACAAAGCATTTGAAGGCACGCCGTATTACTTACATCCTTATTCACCGGAAAGTGGCAACATGCTTGCAGAATTACACTTGAGACACACCGCAGTTCCTACCACATGCTGCCAGTTCTCTTGCGGGAAATAGTCGTCCAGTTCGTTCTATTTCTGTCTTTCAGTCAGTTTTTCTTGACGACGGTTTTCGTTTTCCGGAGAGTCTGAACACCGGTACGTTGAAACGAATTCTGTCCTGCATACTGCAAAAGCAGATGATCGTATTTTAGTTCGTCTATCGCCTCGTTTTCGCTCGCTTCCTCTATCAAAAAAAACTTGTCACTATTGCGTTGTCACTTGGTTGCTCAGATTCCGGTTCATTGGCATCTCTATTTAACCAGCAGCGGATGTTCCGTCATCTTAACAACCAGAAATTTGTATTCTAAACGAATACATTCTTCCTAATCGTAACAAAATACCTTAAGGCTAGTTCTATATTTGTTCAAAAATCGCAGATGATTCTCAAGCCCGATTATCCACAGCCAGATAATCGGGAGCTTGTCTTGCAACACACTTTCTCAGTGTAAAATACGACACCATGCTGACCCTTTTCGTGATTGTTTCTTACACTGATCTTAGACTACATTCAGTTTTTATTTATTTATTTATTTATTGTTTACACACACGTCTATTTGTAGTTAACTGTGTTCAATCACGTACAGTGAGGTGACAAAAGTCATGGGATAGCGAGCTGTACATATATACAGGACGAGTCAACTGACGTTACCGCTGGATATATTTCGTAAACCACATCAAATACTGACGAACCGATTCCACAGACCGAACGTGAGGAGAGGGGCTAGTGTAATTGTTTAATACAAACCATACAAAAATGCACGGAAGTATGACCTTTAACACAAACCTACGTTTTTTTAAATGGAACCCCGTTAGTTTTGTTAGCACATCTGAACATATAAACAAATACGTAATCAGTGCCGTTTGTTGCATTGTAAAATGTTAATTACATCGGGAGATATTGTAACCCAAAGTTGACGCTTGAGTACCACTCCTCCGCTGTTCGATCGTGTGTATCGGAGAGCACTGCAACATACATCGCGTTTCTACAGAATGATCTGCCAACGTTGCTCGAAAATGTCCCACTGGAAAAGCGTCGACGTATGTGGTACCAGCATGATGGTGCATATGCACATTCCGCAATTAACACTAGGCTGACCCTTGACAGGATGTTCGACGGGCGTTTCATAGGACGTGGAGGACGCATAAATTGGCCAGCCCATTCTCCTGATCTTACACCTCTGGACTTCTTTCTGTGGGGTACGTTGAAGGAGAATGTGTACCGTGATGTGCCTACAACCCCAGAGGATATGAAACAACGTATTGTCGCAGCCTGCGGCGACATTACACCAGATGTACCGCGGCGTGTACGACATTCATGACGCCAGAGATTGCAATTGTATGCAGCAAATGATGGCCACCACATTGAACATCTATTGGCCTGACATGTCGGGACACACTCTATTCCACTCCGTAATTGAAAACAGAAACCACGTGTGTATGTGTACCTCACCCCTCATGGTAATGTACATGTGCGTCAGTGAAAAAGACCAATAAAAAGGTGTTAGCATGTGGACGTAATGTGCTGTTCTAGTCTCTTCTGTACCTAAGGTCCATCACCGTCCCCTTTGGATCCCTACGTAATTCGGCGCTCTCCGATACACACGATCGAACAGCGGAGGAGTGGTACTCAAGCGTCAACTTTAGGTTACAATATCTCCGGATGTAATTAAAATTTTATAATGCAACAAACGGCACTGATTACGTATTTGTTTATATGTTCAGATGTGCTAACAAAACTAACGGGGTTCCATTTAAAAAAACGTAGGTTTGTGTAAAAAAACGTACTTCCGTGCATTTTTGTGTGGTTTGTATTAAACAATTACACTAGCCCCTCTCCTCACATTCGGTCTGTGGAATCGGTTCGTCAGTATTTGATGTGGTTTACGAAATTATCCAGCGGTAACGTTAGGTGACTCACCCTGTATATGTTCATATCCGTGTGAATCCCATAGGGGGATAGGACGACATATACAGACGGCGGTAGTATACTCAGATGGTTCATTTGGAAAGGATTCCGGCTTGATTATGACCACGCGATGGGAATTAAAAGGCTTTGAAACCGAAATCGTAGTTAGAGCTAGACACATGGGGCATGGTTAGGGAATTCAGTATTCCTAGATCCGCAGTGTCAAGAGTGTGCCGATATGACCAAATTTCAGGTATCACCCGTCACCACAGACAACGCAGTGGCCTTCACGTAACGACCGAGAGCAGCTCCATTCGTGTCGAGCTTTCAGTGCTAACAGATAACGAGCACTACGTGAAATAACCACAGACATCAATGTGGCAAGTACGACAAACTTGTCTGTTAGGACAGTGAGGCGAAATTTGGCGTTAATAGGCCATGGCAGCAGACAACCGACGCTTGTGCCTTTGCTAACAGCACGACAATGTTTCCAATGGCTCTGAGCACTATGGGACTTAACTTCTGAGGTCATCAGTCCCCTAGAACTTAGAACTACTTAAACCTAACTAAACTAAGGACGTCACACACATCCATGCCCGAGGCAGGATTCGAACATGCGACCGCAGCGGTCGCGCGGGTCCAGACTGAAGCGCCCAGAACCGCTCGGCCACACCGGCCGGCTCATCGAACATTAATGGGATATAAGCAAGAGGTCGGTTCGTGCACAAAATCCTGCACCGGAAACATCTTCAGCATTCTGGACGGCTATAGAGGCAGCATGGTTTCAGTATTTCTGCAGGGCAAAAGGAGGTCCAACAAGGCACTGAAACGTATCCTGTGACTCTTCTCACCTCAGTGCAAATCGCGCTGACTTTAGTGTAATTATTGTCTGTGAATAAAAGTATAATTTCTGTTCGTCTCATTGGGTATTTCTTTCATTTACCTTCCGTACTGTACTGTAGCAACACTTTGTGAAGAGTTGCCCCAGAATTTGGAGAGAGTACATTTGTAGAGAGAACTAGCTATTAATTTACACAACAAACGGATGTTAAATTGCAAGACAGTGGTGGAATTTGCATCTCATCGCCTCTCAGACCCACAGTGATTCAGCACAGTGAGTCTGACGACCTTCCATCTGGGACCCAATACAGATAGCGATGACAACGCGTCAAGGCCTCGCGGCGCGGCCGCGTTATATAAGCGGCGTGCAGCGGCCGCGCTTGCAGTAGGACACCGGCAGCCATGGTGAAGGCGCGCAAGATCGTGATCGCCCGCGTGTTCCAGGGAGAGCCGCGGCTCCAAGACTTCCGCATCGAGGAGGAGGACCTGCCGGCCCTCCGCGATGGCCAGATACTCGCCGAGGCAGTCTACATCAGCGTCGATCCCTACCAGAGGGCGTACAAGAACATGCACCACGTCGGCAACACCATGATCGGCTCACAGGTGAAGTTTCTTTCATATGCCTCCGTTGCTAACCAATTCTAATTAACTCGCACTAACTACTATCCTGACAGAAGAACACCATTGCGAATGACAAAATTATTACAGGTACGCCATACTGAAGAACACAAGTCCCCACACACACGCTCACAAATAACATCACTGACTTTCCATTGGCACCCCCTGTTTCTGTTCACCACTGATACAAAAATAAAATAAAAACAATTTGCTGTGCTGAAGTCAATGAATCAATTTACTTTTGGGTAATGGCAGATGATAAAACTTTGCAAAAAATGTCGTACATGAACGAGTTCAATTTTTTGAAAGATAAAAGCCTTTTCAGGCGTTTTGACAGATACTCGTATTTCACTTTTATCTTTTTTTTTATTACTTGATTTAAGTTTGGAAATTTGTGGTAAGTTCCTATGCGACCAAATTGCTGTGGCCATCGGTCCCTAGGCTTACAAACTACTTAATCTAACTTAAACTAACCTACGCTAAGGACAAACACAAACACCCATGCCCGAGGAAGAACTCGAACCTTCGACGGGGGCAGCGGCGCGAACCGTGGCAGATTTAAGTTGCTTACAGGCGATGATGAATGAGAATAATATTATCACATGCTTATTTCTAATATGTAACAAAGCTGAAGTAATCAGATAGATACTGAAACTGCTTTGTGAGTTGGTATTAATCTCAAATGATAACATTATGAATAATTAGTTTGTTGGTGTACGCCTTTTTTTATTTACTTGATCATAAAATGATAGACATAAATCTATCGTTAACTGAATGCGATTTTTGCCGTGGTCCTTTAGTTACGATCAATTTTATCTTCTCCTTCTTCTGTCCTTCAAGGCTGAGTCGTTTGTGCCTCTTCCGGCTTCACCTTTTACTGCCACCTCTTTCTGGGCCATCGTACGTCCCTTCTTCCTCTTGGCTGGTACAGCGTGGCCACTCATTCTTTGTGGGTGACGTTAGCATACAGTTTTATTTTGTTCAGTCTTTTCATTAGTGTTATAAATATTTAGTTCGTTCCTAACAACTTCATTTCTTATGCGATCTTCACTGGGAACAACTCTCACTTCCCTAAAAAAATCTCATTTCTGCTGCTTGTGGTTTGCTTTTATCTCGTTTTTAAGGATCCATGACTCTCTTCCCTACAACAGTACACGATCAATTCATATGTCGTTAAGTAAACCATCAGTCTCACTGTATAAGAAAGTTGATATTACTGTTTTACTGTAAAAGTCATCTTGTTGTGAACTGCTACTTATCACACACATTAATTCGACATTTACACATGTTTATGGTCTATAAGAAATATCCAAATTCCGTGTGTTTAGAAAAATAGGAATAGTCTGACTTGTATTTATGTTATTCTTGATATTGTTGACAACTGGCAAGTGTGTTATACGACCTTAAGTCAACAGTTACTTTATGTAATACCAATCGCTGTGACTAACTGACACTAGTTCAATCACTCCTTGTCCATCGACATATTTCATAAGCTTTATGTAACAAGAAAAATTTAATTTCTCTGAACCGACATCTTGCATTTTCCTAGAAGACGTGTTGTCAACAGAATCATATCACTCTTTTGAATACATAGCAGTTGATAAGAGTACAGCAGCCCCTCGGTTCAAGGTTTAGTTTCTTCTAACTTACACTACAGCTTTCAGCCGCTTGTGCAAACGCAGAAGAGTATTAATTGATGTGATATCTACGTATAAAAAGCATTGTTAGATCACTAATTCACCTGAAGACGAATGGAACGACAGGTATCAATGACCTGGGGGGGGGGGGGGGGGGGGGGATATTTTTGGGTTCTGGAGAAATGTAGGATCATACGAGAAAATTTATCTGGGCAGATAGATTCAAAAACGGCAAAACAATATTTATAGCATTTGTATATTTAGAAAAAAACAATGACATTGTTGACTGGGATAAACTCTTTGGAATTAAAAAGTTATCGAAAATAAAACACGGGGAGGAAAATGTATTTAGATTGCACAGTAACCAGACTGCAGCTGCCAAGAAGAATACGAAAAGGAAATCAGTAACTGCCTCTCCATCATATTATTCAGTCAGTACACTGAACAAGCAATGAAGGAAACTCAGGAGAAATTCGGAAAGCAAATTAAAGTTGAAGCAGAACAAATAAAAAACGCTTCAGTTCTCTTGACAGCATTGCAGTTCTACCAAACAGTGCAAAAAACTTGGAAGATTATATGAACAAATGGATAGTGTCTTCAAAAGAAGTTGTAAGATGAATATCAACAATAGCAAAGCAAAGGTAACGAAGTGTAGTGGAATTAAATCAGGCGATGATGAGGGAATTAGATTATGAAACAAGATACTAGAAGTAGTAGACGACTTTTACTATTTGGACAGCAAAATAAATTACGATGGCAGAAGTAACGAGAATATGAAATGTATACTAGCAGTAGCAATGAAATCTTTTCTAAAAATAAGAAATAGGGAGTGGAAACAGTTGTCGGGTGTGAGGTCGAATGTCGTTGTGAATTTCGACAATATTTCATCAAACGCAACCGAATGACATCTTCAGGTGCGACTAATACATTGCTGAATAATGAATGTTATCACTGTCATAACTCAGCAGTGAGTTCGACGCACCTGCAGATGTCGATCAGCTGCGTCAATGAAACATTGTGCCTATTTCACAACGACAGTCGACCTCTCTTCCGACAACCTTTCCTACTAATCCGTCGGGTAAGCCTCAAGCAAAGCAAGAAAAACGTTAATACCGTGTACAAATTTGAAAGTCAGAATGTCTTCCACGACAGTATTTGCTGGATTGTAGTAACCTTATCTGTAATCGATTCGTGTAGAATAAACAGAGCAGACATGAATAGAATAATGTCCGATGTTACGGAGAATGCTTAACATTAGATGAGTAGACTGGATAACTGATGAAGAGAAACTGAATCGTGTTGAGCAGAAAAAAGTGCATGAGCAAAACTTAACTGTAAGATTGGATCATGAGGCATCAAGCAATAGTCAGTTTGGTAATTCGGAGAAGTGTGTTGCTACAAATTGTAGAGGGCGGCCAGTGTTCGGCTATAGAGTTTCATACGGACAAAGCTTGCATTAGGTATGCAGAGATGATGAGAGTTAATCAGAAGGTCTAGCAGATACAGACGCATCAAATCAGTCTTTGGAATGAAGACCCCGAAACAGCATATCATTAAATATTACTGTGTTGGCAGACTATATTTTACCATACACTACAGTGTGACGTTAATATTACGAATGTAAATCGATGGAAAGCACTGTGTGTTAACTATTGAACTGTATGAAATGAAATCGTCATTACTTCTGAACGGTTTGCGTTAGCACGTTCAAACTGTACGGTTGGCCGCAGGGCACGGTGGGAATTAGTACTCAGATGCATGGTTTGGTTTAGCGAAGAAGCGCACTTTCATTTGGATGGGTTCGTCAATAAGGAACATTGGCGCATTTGGGGAACTGAGAATCCACAATGCGCGATCGAGAAGTCTCTTCACCCTCAACAGAATTTCGCTATTCGTCTGTGCCACATCAACGTCAATGAAGGCAGTCTTGTCGAACATGTCATAACCTATATCCGAATATATGTAGTAACGTTTAAATGTTGAATAAGGTGTGTGCACGCTGTAGTTTGTAACTAAATTACGTTTTTTCATATAGTTCAATAATTCTCACGCTGTAATTCCTTTCTGTTATGCAGTCTGCAGTAGATCTTTCTCGAGCGCTTTGTAGAGAACTTGGGTGGCAAGAAATCAACAAGTGATTAAGAACTCTGAAGGAACTTTCAAACGCCAAGATCGCTAGTAAAGCTGATACAATGTCCGGAACATATAAAATGATCAATAAGTCACGCCTAAGACAGTAACAAATTATCAGTATTTGGCTGTGATTTCAGTTACATTCAGACTGCATGCCACCTGTTTTATAGCATCCACACTATCATGAAACTCACAGGTTATTATATAAGTCACAAGTAACAACTAAAAGCAAGGTTATTCTACTAAAAGAGGCATTATAACTTTCAACGTCATACGCCATCTGTTGACCGACGTTCGTACTTCGTTCTGAGAGTTTTGTGTCTCAGGCTATCGATGTATAAACTGTCTGTGGTCGAAGAAGTGGTCCGCGTATTCTAAACACAAACTCGAACTGTAGTGTATGGCAAATTGTGTTATTCTCAACATCCACCATTAATATATTCACACTTGTTTCAATACTAAAAAATTGAAAGCCTGAGGAAGAATACATTTAATCCATACTTGCTATAGACTGTTTCGTTGGGGGAAAATTTTCTCTGTGCACAGTCGTGTCCAGTTCTCAAGTAACTTTTGTTTATCGTGTAGTAAAAGTTATGTAGTAGTCCTGTCCATTATCTGAGAAACGTTTTCTGACTTTACCTTGCAGTTTTAGATTTTTTGATGAAAAGTGCGATAAACGTAGCAAATTGGGTGAACGTAAACATCAGGCTACACTGTAGGTCAATCTTTTACCACAACTTTTATTTGCCATTTTCATTCGTTAGCTCCGCCAATTCACAAGCAAACTATCGCCTTCCAACCTAATCCAAACATCAGGCTACGCTAGAGATCAGTCTGTCTCAGTCTGTCATTACAACCAAGATTTTGTGGAGTTCTAATATCACACTCTAGCCTGTCAGCAACAACTGAGGATGAATGGTTCTAAATACGAGCATTAACAATATCATATCACCTAACATTTTGTCTCGTCGGTTATCGAAAACGCTAACGTTAGGTCTAAACAAGTAATCGCCTTTACAAGCGAGAACATATGGCTTCCGTCACGTTGTTACAATCCACCTGGCTAGGTATACCAGTTAGCAACGCAGTTGTCAGTGACTGTTAGTCCTTACAAGTTACTAATCACAATGTAATAGGTCAGACGATAGCAACAGGAATATTTTAATGTTGGTGGATTGTGGAGGGATGTGTTTTGGTCTTCAGTCCTGAGACTGGTTTGATGCAGCTCACCATGCTACTCTATCCTGCGGAAGCTTCTTCATCTCCCAGTACCTACTGCAACCTACATCCTCCTGAATCTGCTTAGTGTATTCATCTCCTGGTGTCACTCTACGATTTTTACCCTCCACGCTACCCTCCAATACTAAATTGGTGATCCCTTGATGCCTCAGAACATGTCCTACCAACCGATCACTTCTTCTGGTCAAGTTGTGGCACAAACTCCTCTTCTCCTCAATTCTATTCAATACCCCCTCATTAGTTATGTGATCTACCCATCTAATCTTCAGCATTCTTCTGTAGCACCACATTTTGAAATCTTCTATTCTCTTCTTGTCTAAACTATTTATCGTCCACGTTTCACTTCCATGTGGAGGGATACAGGTTGTGAATTCGCAAAACCGTAACAAAACACTACTAAAAATACCAGTTATTGCAATTAACAGAAATCACTGTTGCCAGGAAGTCACAGTTTACGCTGTCTCTAAAGGTATGTGTGCTAATCTCTGCCCACAGGTGGCCCGCATCATGGAGAGCCGAGCGGCGGGCTTCCCAGTGGGGCGGTACGTGGTCGGCTACTGGGGGTGGCGCGACCGCACCGTGGCCGACGTGGGGCCGGATGCGCCCTACTTCATGTCGCCGGTCATGCTGGTGCCAGACCTGGGGGAGCTGCCCCTCTCCCTCTCTCTGGGGGTGCTGGGCATGCCCGGAATCACGGCCTACTTTGGACTGCTGGAGATCTGCGAGCCCAAACCGGGAGAGGTCGCCGTAATCAGTGGGGCAGCAGGTGCTGTGGGGTCCATAGTCGGGCAGATAGCGCGCCTCAAGGGGTGCAAAGTAATTGGCTTCGCGGGATCAGACGCTAAGGTAAGACACCGCTTCCATTTGCGATTCCTGCACCTATGACGCTGTGGTGTGCGTACTGTAAGACCTTCAGTACACACACCATCAGATTATTTGACATGTCGCTCTAACGAAGTAGTTGAGTGTCAGCAATATGTCTAGTGGTCTTATCGTGGCGTGTTTATCTTCTGCCGTTAGGTCGGACGATAGAAATGCCACTTGCACGCTTAGAGTAGCAGATTGACAGTGACCAACCTAAAACAGAACTTGATTAATTTTCACACACATTTATTAAAATAATAACAAACATAAAAGTTACTTAACTTGGTTCTGGATGCTATTTACAATTGACAATCTGAAGTTCGTTTGGTATTGGTACGTTAGTCTTATTCTCACATATATCTCTGATACTTGACAAAAGTGTGTATACATTTATCTTCATGGCTATGTACAGGAATATGGTAATCTTATTAGGCGCAGACTGAAACTTGACTATAGACTGGTACAGACAAATGTAGACTGGTACAGACTAATGCAGACTGGTACAGATTAGTGCAGACAAATGCAGACTGACTAATCGGAGGTCTGTACACTCGTTATAATACCACGCGCATTCGTGTATCACTGCGCGAGTGTGATCTGCGAGGAGAAAAAGTTCTACTTTAGCAGCAATCTCATTGGCTGCATTACATATTAATACACGGATCTGTGGAAGCAGAATTTGGTCCGTCTCTGTGGCAGCGCTATCTCGTGCTGCGGAGATGGACGAGCGCTGCGCCTGCACTGTTGTGCTTAGTGGGGCGCTCTCTAGTGGGAAAGTTGTGTATGCGCTGACTACGTGGAACTATGTACACAACAGACGCAGGTGAGGTCAGTGCAGCATAATCTCATCAGATCAGTGACACTTGTTCGTAAGTACTGCTGAGTTTTCCTCAAAATCCTTACATTCTTCAGACATAGGAAGGCTGCCCAGAAAGTAATGCATCCCATTTTTATCTCAGCTGAAAACAATGCTACGAATGGGAAACTTTACGTATGTATTATTTGAAGTCTCCTGAGTGAGCGCGCCAAGTATCTGTCACTTCCGACAGATAGCGTAGCTGCAGGACAGTTTCAAAGTGGCGTCTGAGGGTGACACACGTTACAAGCAACGTGCCGCCATTGAATTTCTCACTGTAGAGGAGAAACAGTGGGGAATACTCACAAACATTTGTGCAAAGTCTATGCAGCATCTGCTGTCGACAGGAGTACAGTTAGTAGCTGGGCACGGAGGGTGAGGTCATCAGAAGGTGGTTCAGTGGAGCTCGACGATTTGCAGCGGTCGGGGAGACCATCCACGGCTGTCACACCTGACATGTTGCAGCGAGCTGATGTTGCCATTCACGAGGACAAATGGACAAATGGTTCAAATGGCTCTGACCACTATGGGACTCAACATCTGAGGTCATCAGTCCCCTAGAACCTAGAACTACTTAAACCTAACTAATCTAAGGACATCACACACATCCATGCCCGAGGCAGGATTCGAACCTGCGTCTGTAGCAGTCGCGCGGTTCCAGACTGAAGCGCCTAGAACCGCTCGGCCACACCGGCCGGCTTCACGAGGACAGACGCATTACGACTCGACAGTTGGCGCTGCATCTGTCAATCAGCAAAGGAAGTGTGGATGCAATTATCCGCGTTTTTGGATATTCCAAAGCGTGTGCAAGATGGGTCATACGGTGTCTAAATGTGGATCACAAATCGCACAGAAAAAAACATTTGTCTTGATTTGCTGCAACGTTTTGAAGCTGAGGGGGAGGCCTTCTTGTCCCAGATTGTGACAGGTGATGAAACCTTTGTTCACCATCTTGAGCCCAAAACAAAACGACAGTCGATGGAATTGCGCCGTTTTCTTTCCCTGCAGAAGAAAAAATTCGAAGCACCTGCTTCCGCCAGTAAGATCATGATCATCGTGTTCTGGGGCTGTTAAGGTGTGATTCTCACTGATATGATACCAAGAGGCGGTACCATTAATTCAGGAGCATATGTCAACACATTAACAAAACTGAAGACGCGCTTCCGGCGACTTAGGCGCCACAACAATCCAGCAAATGTTTTGCTGCAACACGATAACGCTCGGCCCCACACAAGTATGAGGACTGCTGAACGCATCGCAGAACAGGGTTGGACAGTGATACTCCATCAACCCTACAGCCCTGACCTACCCCCTCGGGCTTAACACTTGTTTGGGCCAATAGAAGATGCCATTCGTGGAAGACACTTTGAGGACAATGAGGAGGTGATTCACACAGGGAAGCACTGGCTCCGTCACCAGGACAAGGACTGGAACCGACAGGACGTTTTGCGCTGGAGGAAGACCATAGAACGGGATGGAGATTACGTGAAAAAGTAGGGTATGTAGATAAAACACCATTCTTTCGTGCGTGTAATTCTCATTATGTCCAATAAAGAATTATTGAAGAAAAAAAATGCGGTGCATTAATGTCTGGCAACCCTCGTACAAAGTGTAGATAGAGACATGTGCATTACCTGGTCAAACGTATTCGGACACTTCTATGTAATGGGAAATTGACGACTAATTGTCGCTAGAGGCAGACGTGCCAGTATGAAAGGAAGTGGGGAGAGAAGCAGCGACAGCAGGATTTATCAGTCGGGAGAGCTCTGTTACTTCGAATTTGAAGTCGAAAAGCGATGGAACAGCCACAGTAAACCGAGACCAGGCAGGGCTCACACACTGAGAGACAGGTACCATCGAATATTGCGGAATGTGGTTATAAAAATCCCGTGAAATCAGCGATAGATTTCACTCGTCAGGTCCAAAGTGCTACCAGCAGTACGGCCAGCTCATTGGTTGTGCACAGGGAGTTAACAAACATGGGGTAC
The DNA here is from genome assembly GCF_021461395.2 of Schistocerca americana. Taxonomy (NCBI): domain Eukaryota; kingdom Metazoa; phylum Arthropoda; class Insecta; order Orthoptera; family Acrididae; genus Schistocerca; species Schistocerca americana. Next base: position 592,643,869 of record NC_060125.1, on the reverse strand, counting down.
AGTGATCGAGCAGCTGCTTATAGGCCACACGTTTCTGCAGTCAGTACAAAGCGACGCTTGGAGAGCTGTAAACAACAACATCACTGGATAGTGGATGAAACTGATGATTTGGAGTAATGAATCACACTATACCTTGTGACAATTCCGTGGGAAGTTTCCGGTTTGCTGGATGCCTGGAGAACGTTCCTGTGATCAGCTATTACCAACAGTAAAATGAGGAGGAAGTGATTTTATGCTACTGGGATGTTTGTCATGGTTATGGAGTGGTCCCCTTACTGGGTTTAAGAAAACACTAAATGCGGAAGGATACGAACACATTCTGCAATATTGCATACTGTGTACAGTAGAGGTACAGTTTGGAGACGATGAATGTTGTATCAGCGTGACACTACACTCTGCCACAAAGCAGCGTCCGTGAGCCCATGTTTTGTGTACAATAACGTTCTTAAAATTGACTAGCCTACCCAGAGCCCCTATCTGAGCTTAGTGAATCACCGTTAGGACGTCGACTTCGCACCAGATCCCAGTGTCCAACTTCACTATCTTCTTTCGTTACTAGGAGGACTTGTGGCAAAAACTGGGGGCTAAGCCCCAGGGGTATGCACTGGATATACAACACAGTGGTTAGACCTAGGATTTCCTATGGGGCCATAGTGTGGTGAAAGAAGGTAGAAGAGCGGGTTGCTGCTAAAGAGCTTGCTAAGGTGCAGAGATTGACCTGCTTAGCCATGTTGTTGTTGTGGTCTATGTTATTTGTTAAGAAGAAAATACTCATGTATATGAGCCATGTTGTTGTTGTTGTGGTCTTCAGTCCTGAGACTGGTTTTATGCAGCTCTCCATGCTACTCTATCCTGTGCAAGCTTCTTCATCTCCCAGTACCTACTGCAGCCTACATCCTTCTGAATCTGCTTAGTATATTCATCTCTTGGTCTCCCTCTACGATTTTTACCCTCCACGCTACCCTCCAATACTAAATTGGTGATCCCTCGATGCCTCAGAACATGTCCTACCAACCGATCCCATCTTCTAGTCAAGTTGTGCCACAAACTCCTCTTCTTCCCAATTCTATTCAATACCTCCTCATTAGTTATGTGATCTACCCATCTAATCTTCATCATTCTTCTGTAGCACCACATTTCGAAAGCTTCTATTCTCATCTTGTCCAACCTATTTATCGTCCATGTTTCACTTCCATACATGGCTACACTCCATACAAATACTTTCAGAAACAACTTCCTGACATTTAAATCTATACTCGATGTTAACAAATTTCTCTTCTTCAGAAACGCTTTCCTTGCCATTGCCAGTCTAGATTTTATATCCTCTCTACTTCGACCATCATCAGTTACTTTGCTCCCCAAATAGAAAAACTCCTTTACTACTTTAAGTGTCTCATTTCCTAATCTAATTCCCTCAGCATCGCCCGACTTAATTCGACTACATTCCATTATCCTCGTTTTGCTTTTGTTGATGTTCATCTTATATTCTCCCTTCAAGACACTGTCCATTCCGTTCAACTGCTCTTCCAAGTCCTTTGCTGTCTCTGACACAATTACAATGTCATCGGCGAACCTTAAAGTTTTTATTTCTTCTCCATGGATTTTAATACCTACTCCGATTTTTTCTTTTGTTTCCTTTACTGCTTGCTCAATATACAAATTGAATAACATCGGGGAGAGGCCATAACGGGCGGAATTAGCAGCACACCAACCGCTGGAATGGAAGCCATGCTGGATATGCCTCCACTTCACCTTTGGGCTAAGACGGAGGCAGCAGCTGGGGCATACAGACTTAAAACTGGACAAAACTGGGTCTCATTCAGATATCCAGAATCACACACTAACGTAGTGAGTGAGGTAAATATAGGTATGGCCAGGGAAATGCCCGCCGACTATATAATAACTCCGAACTGCTTCGACAAGCCTTACAACATAATAATTGGAAGTAGGGAGCAGTGGAAGAAAACAGTTCGACACCATACGAGGGACATTGTTTGGTTCACCGATGGGTCGAAAACAGATCAAGGCGTCGGGGCAGGGTTGTACGGGGTTCTACCCAGACTGGAGAGCAGCATCTCCCTAGGGAAGCTGGCCTCTGTATTCCAAGCCGAAATTACTGCAATTAGGGCATGTGAGGAGGAGAATATGAGTAGGTGCTACAATGACCGTAGCATCTACATCTATTCAGACAGCCAGGCAGCCCTGAAATCATTGGCAGCTCCTGCAACAAGATCTAAGATTGTTGCAGATTGCCACAGGGCTCTGGTGGAGCTAGGGGGAAGCAATAGGGTGAACCTAGTGTGGGTCCCTGGCCACTCAGGGACCTGTGGCAATGAACAAGCCGATAGATTGGGTAGGTAGGGGGCAACAACTCCATTTATTGGACCGGAACCTGTCTTGACAATCATCAAGGCTATGATCAAATTAGAACTACTGAACTGGCTTAGGAAACAGCATGTAGGATATTGGACCATGGTCCATAAACAAAAACATGGTAAGGTAATGATGCCCATGTTTTAAAAGAAGCTCTGTAATCCTGGGATTGAACAGGAAAGAGATCAAATTCATGACTGGACTGATGATCGGCCATGGGAACTTCAAAAAACACCTACACACAATGGGTATAATGGAAGAGGACCCTAAATGAAGGATCTGTGATGAGGGTGAAGAAACTGCATCACACCTAATCTTTGAATGCATGGCATTGGAGAGTAAAAGATTCAGAATCTTCGGGACAACTAGACCTGAAGAAATTGTGTCTAACAAAAAACTGGTAGAGGGACTCTTTGCACTATTTAAGGGCACTGGTTGGCTTTAGTAGATATACAGGGAGCGATACCGCACGATAAACCTAGTTTCGGTGCGGGCAGTGGCGGGTTAGACCTAAGCTGTTTTAGCTCTCCTGTTAAAATCAATCAATCAATCTTCTTTCGTTTCGGTTCTTGAGGAAGAATGGGATGGCGTTTCTTCACAAATACACACCTCACTAAAAGTGTCCCTAGGAGGTTTCAAGCTGTCATAAAGGCGAAGGGTGGACACCTCCCATATTAATGTCCATTAATAGGTATCTGGATGCTTTTGATCAGATGTTTAAGGTCGCACCTCCATTCATCGAGATTATGTTGGCTATTTTCAAAAAATTGTATGATGCGTCACTCGTACAAAAGCATATTGTTTGGTTGGCCGGTATAAAGAGAGCTTGAGAGATGAAGTGTCGTATTTGTATTACTATCGGTGAATATACGTATGAAAAATAAGAAAAAGAGCATGAAACTGGGCGTGCGTTCACAGCCTCCACTCTTCTCTGGAGACATCTCAAGGATAGATGTTGATGAGCAGTACTCACGTGTCTTCACTCCGTACTGTACTGATGAACCATAAACCGTTTGCACTCAGTCTCTCAAGCACAACAGCTAATTTTAAAGCTCGAAATCTCATTCTTCACGAATATTCTAACCACGTATTATCTGGTCGAGTCTTGGCGCATTGTCATTGTTTCAAGGCCACAGTGTAACACTGACCCGCTAAGGACAGTGGAAAAAAATGACTAGTTATGTTTCATTAACGATAATTACGTAAGTAAATTCAGAAAAATTACACTCTGTGGTTGTTTCAAAACCCCGACAGACAGTTCATTGTACGTACTCATCGCAGGCTTGACTTATGTCACAGTACTCGTACTTCTGCTGTGTCTGTGTGTTCTTGCACTGCAAACGTCTACTGTAAACGGGAGATCTTATGTTTATTACTGTCTTTCTTTGAAATTAAAATATCGACAAAAATATACAAAATAGAAATGTAATAGAGAACGGGGAAGCATGCAGCGACGCAATATTTTTTCCACATTAATGATCTGATCTCATCGCCACCTATACGAAATTTTTGGGGGTAATATAAACAAAAGTGGTTAGTTACAAGGATGTACCGGAATCTGTTGTTAGCTATTGAATAGAGCGTCGAGTAACAAATCCAGAAGTTGTCATCGTGAGGTTGAAGCTCTTCTGTCTGTGTTCGTTTACAAACAAATAATAGATGTATACAGAGCTCTCTATAATGGAAGTGTGTTCCCCACCCTCAAAGAACTATCGGACAACACCGACCTATAAGCTCCCCCTCCCCCCCCCCCCTTTCCCTTACACACACATCTTTTTAAAGAAAATACATAGAAATAAATGAAAATAAAATAAATAATTAAATAAAAAAGTAAGTAAATAAATAAAACCCACACCCATTCACACACACAAAACACACACACACACACACACACACACACACACACATACATGCATGCACGCACACAAATCTTCCAAATAGAATTAGTTAATGTTAGGTCGACCATAACATCCCAGGCGTAAAATTTCGAAGTAAATAACTTTTCCACATTAAGATCTATATGGTGGCAAAAGACAAGCCGCGAAAGAAAACAAGTGCAATAAAAAAAAAACCGTAAAAACCCAGGAAAACCACTGCATATAAACAATACTTTGTGTTTCAAATTTGTAAATACTGTCTTCAAAACCCAAATTTATATGTTTACAAGTACATAGTAAAGAGCAATTTTTCCTGTTTAATAGAAATAAAATAAAGGCCCACTGATGATTTTCAATATTCAGCGAAACATATGTGGTAAACAGGAGAAAAGGTAAAACTGGGTGTTTGTGAAGGTGGACCCCCTCCAAAAACTAATGTATTCAGAAGTTAATAAAGGAAGAATGTAGTTGAAATAATAAGACACTAAACAACGCAGTTTTACCATTCCAGTAAAAATGAAAAGCAAGGCAAAAATTATTGTATGATAAACATATGCCACCATAATCAGATATCTATTAAAGCTGCAGAGGAGAAGTGCTAATTATGACCTATTTGTAGCAAAAATTGTGTCGTTCATCTGGAATGATTTGGGAAAACGAGTGCAAATTCGAATCAGGAGGGCCGGCCGTTGTGGGTGCTACAGTCTGGAACCGCGCGACCGCTACGGTCGCAGGTTCGAATCGTGCCTCGGGCATGGGTGTGTGTAATGTCCTTAGGTTAGTTAGGTTTAAGTAGTTCTAAGTTCTAGGGGACTGATGACCTCAGCAGTTAAGTCCCATAGTGCTCAGAGCCATTTTGAACCGAATCAGGAGGAGTGGATGTCATTATAGTAACTAGCTGTAACTTCTTTCCACAATGTGAAAACGTCTTCTTGTAGCGATATAACTGGCCTCTCTTCCGCAGGTGAAGTGGCTGAAAGAGGAGTTGGGATTCCATCACGCATTTAACTACAAGACGAATGACGTCACAGAGGCGCTGAAGCAGGCGGCACCTGACGGCGTCGACGTGTACTTCGACAACGTGGGCGGCGAGATGAGCAGCGCAATCATCAACAGCATGCGAGAGTACGGTCGCATCTCCGTGTGCGGCGCGATATCTGGATACAACGAGTCTAATCTCCCGAAGGCTACCATCATCCAGCACGCAGCCATATTCAAGCAGCTCCGCATGGAGGGATTCATGTACATCCGATGGCACGACCGCTGGGGAGAGGGCATCGGACAGCTGATGCAGTGGATCAGGGAGGGGAAGATCAAGTACCACGAGACTGTTACCGACGGCTTCCAGAACACTCCCAAAGCCTTTGTTGGCATGCTGCAAGGAGAGAATCTAGGGAAAGCTGTTGTTAAAGTCTGAAGCGTGAGGAATACTACCGTACTGGATTTGGGTGCATAAGCGGGGACAAAGACATTTTGTTACAGTATTTTGTGCAGTGAACTACAAAAGGTAGCTGGATGACTGGGACAGAATATTCTTTCAGAATTTGTTTGTGCTTTCATTTTTCCAACTAGATTTTACATCATGATACACTTTTTGTAAGCTAAAAAGAAATAAATTTTATAGAAAACCTTTTGTGTGTTGTGTCCATTACTAAACTCCACAGTCAGATTATATGTTCCAGCATGTAGTTGTCGCAAAAACAACATAACTTAAGTGCTGTACACCAGCAACTGTATAAGAGCATGAAACGATAGAAAATATTCATGTAGCTGGTTAATGTTTGTGTTCTTAAGTAATAGAACCCAATATGAAGTCCTTGACAGAGAGTGTTCATCAGAGACAAGGGGATCGTCAGTAGTGCGCCAGGGTAGTGTGATAGGACCGTTATTATTTTCTACATACATGAGTGATGTGGCAGACAGGGTGGGGAGCAATTTGTAGTTGTTTGCTGATGATACAGTTATGAAACGTCCCATTAGAAAAATTATACATGACTGTGCTTAAACTGACACACAATATTTTTGGCACAACGCAATCTGACTATCAAAACTCCCTACAAAAGAATGGCCCTGACTAACATTAACCTATACCTTTCACAAATCACTTACCTCACAAAAATCTTCTTTACTCGAACTACTGCAATACAGCGAGCGCCACTACCGCCAGCTAAATAAAAGATTCAAACTACGGAAGGTGCTAACTACTGATAGGCATAGTTAGCAAATGAAAGATTTTAATAGAAAACAAACAATGTATTAACCTTAATAGTCATAATATATATAGCAGTTCATGACATCCAGTCTTACAAATTTCAAAACTCCACCATCTCTCTCCCCACATCCACCACTGCTGGCGGCTCACCTCCAAGTGCGCAACGCTATGCACTGTTCACATCCAACTGCCCAACGCTACAATGGCGAGTATTACAACAATGCCAACCAGCCACAGCCTGCACACAGCACAGCCAGTGATTTTCATACAGAGGGATACGTGGCAGCGGCGTTACCAATACAAGAACCTAAACATCCTACTCACATAGCCCCCATACTCCCCACAAAAAATTTTACAAATTGTTTTGGGCAGTGGCCAATAATCATTTGATTAAATTTTTCATAATTACAATAACAAAGATATCAAATGCACACACTTATTGATACAATGTTGGTCAAAAGATAAAATTTTCTCGCAGTCCATAAAGACAGTCCTGATCATTCAAAAATGGCTCTGAGTACTATGGGACTTAACATCTGAGGTCATCAGTCCCCTAGAACTTAGAACTACTTAAACCTAACTAATCTAAGGACATCACACACATCCATGCCTGAGGCAGGATTCGAACCTGCGAACGTAGCAGACGCGTGGTTCCGGACTGTAGCGCCTAGAACCGCTCGGCCACCGCGGCCGGCTCTGATCATTCATCACAGTAAAATTGCATTGTTTTCTCAAAGTCTGAGCAGTAAAGGAGAATTCACACGAAAGTAGTGGATTTCCATGCAGTCTTGAAGTAGTGTTGTTCTACCAACGGAAAGACAGTGCTGACTCTTGACATGCAGACAGGTAATGTGCCACAACAGAGCAAACCCACAGCAGAGTCAGTCGAAGTTTTGAAGAATATTGGTAGGTAGGTCGTCACAGAGCAGACCCACTGTATTCCTGGTAGAGGTTACGGTATTGGTGGGCCACCAAAGGTGCAAACCCACTGCAGTCCTTGTAGAAATGATGGTATTGATGGATCATCAAAGGTGTAGACCCACTGTAGTCCTTGTAGAGATGGCCAGCAGCCATCTGCTGCGACTGTGCAGTTGCACAATCACCATCGAAGAATCTTGCGGACAATATAGCAAGTCCATAACCACCACTTGTGCGCTCACAAAGGTTTTGGAATTGTCCTTAGAACCAGTAATGCTGTTATCCAGTCCCTTGCTGAATTATTAACACACATGCAAACACTAACAGTCCCTACTTCTCACATATTGTCCATATACTATGACCAACAGAAACATGTGCAGTGAAATGGAACTTACAAATTAATAATATGATGAACTGGGGTCAATTACAATTTTATAACATAAGAATACAATTACAAAGGTACAAAATACATCATTAAAGAACATAACAATACAGATAACATTTGTAGTAATAGGGGCTTTACAAAAGAATCGAAATAACATATACATCAGTGTTACAGGAATTATGACATAACTACATACATAAAAGATCAGAGTAACTTTCGAAACATTAACTTCACACATGAGCATTAAAACAAAACGGAATAAATAATGTCTAAGCATCTTTACAAGGTAAATAACATATTATCAGAAAAATTCTACAACATAAATCTTATTAGCTAAACACATACAGACAGAAAAAACACAAATTCACATAGTGTAATAACACAAAAATACAGGACAGGGTTTGTTTTCAGTGTGACATTTGGTACTGCACTCCACCCCAAAACTTCATTCCATATATCTTTCCTCTTATTTCAATATTTGTTTCCACCAAAAAAATTATATCCAAGCATGCTTTCTGTATTTATATGTTCACATATTTCTTACCTCATTACTTATTTTCCATTATCGTACCTCATCATTTATTTCCAAGAAAATCCTACCTAAACCTGTTGTCCCTAAACCCTACTTTTTTTGTTCATATCCTCTTTCAAAATACTTTTTTGGCCAAACCATTTTCTTACAGCATCTCAATGCATTTCTTCCAATTCATCACAACTTGTTCTATTATATGGCCTACCCCATCTTAAGCTAACTTAAATCTACTGAGCTCAGATGCTAAACTAAGGGACGAGGCAATGCAGCAGCACAAAACAATTAACACAAACAGCAATGCCAAAAATGCAAATTGGCAAAGCAAGCAGCAGTAAATCTAAATTAACAGAGAAAATGCAACATTACAACTATTATGAGCCAATGTGCAGCAACAAGAAAAATAAATCAGTAGTAAAACTGGCTTAACAGAGTAACACAAAGTGAAATTCAGTAGCACTATGCCTGGCAAAAACAGCAGCAGCAAATGCTATAACTTATATCTAAACGTGACAGAGCTCAAGCACAAAAAATAGTAGACTAAAGACAACAATGCAGATCATGGAAATGTCTATTCACATCTTAATATCTATGTCATTAAAGTGGTGCACCACAACTTATTCTACAAAAGAAATTACCATGTACTTGAAAAGAAAATTATGCATGCAATTCCTGTGAAGGGAAATGTCTTTTTGGGCTCCTTGTTTTTTTTTTTTTTTTTTTTTTTTTTTTTTAAGTACATCGTAAAGTTATGATTTACTGGATCTGTAGGCATAAAATTAGTACATCTATAAAATTTTATTTTAACCAATGCTTCAGTGCAGCTAGAAACTAGATATTAAACAAATTGAGCAATCTCTCAACTAGAAAGACAATACATATAAAATGTTTCTCATCATTTCATTAGGCATTTTAGTAAATATCATAAATTAAGAGCTCCACAGTGTAATCATATGTTTTCAAGTTTGAGCATGTTGTATTTGTGATGCTTTCGACAAAGAAATGTCAATAGCGAGGATAATGGCCTCTTTTTTTTTTTACTCCACCTGTGCCTCTGAAAGGCACACACTAATGACTTTTTTCCACGTGACTGTTGCTCAGATGGGCCTCCACGGCACATTACGTAAAGGTCATCTACCTTCTTTACAGAAATATTTACGGCAGCAGTTTCCACTACAGTGACAGTCTCATGTAAAATAAAAAAAATCAAAGGTTAGAAATTTGCATTAGAAGTGTGTAGAAACAAAATCTCATATATAAAGTACTATTCTTGGTTTCCAACATCCTTTTTTCACAAATCAGAGCTCCACAGTGTAATCATATGTTTTCAAGTTTGAGCATGTCGTATTTGTGATGCTTTCGACAAAGAAATGTCAATAGCGAGGATAATGGCCTCTTTTTTTTTTACTCCACCTGTGCCTCTGAAAGGCACACACTAATGACTTTTTTCCACGTGACTGTCGCTCGGATGGGCCTCCACGGCACATTACGTAAAGGTCATCTACCTTCTTTACAGAAATATTTACGGCAGCAGTTTCCACTACAGTGACAGTCTCATGTAAAATAAAAAAAATCAAAGGTTAGAAATTTGCATCAGAAGTGTGTAGAAACAAAATCTCATATATAAAGTACTATTCTTTGTTTACAACATCCTTTTTTCACAAATCAGAGTTCCTAGCCACTACTCATTATTCCTTACCTTATTACACATATACATATTCATCGACACTTCAATATTTCATCATAATAAATACATATCATAATAAACACTTCTCAACAGCATAATACACATCGTCGTCGTAACAATAACATCATAACACCTCAGTCACATCTCAAAAACGTCGTAGCTTCCTCCAATAATTTCAAAACCTAAAAAAAATTCTCTGCTCATTTCAATAGTGTCATCTACCTCAAACGTACTTTAAAAATCATGATCCCATATCAAATACATCATTGAAAGCTCTCATGGCATCACAATGGTTCTGAAAAAATATGAACAGCTCACAAAGTACAGACAAAATACAATTTCGTAAGTGTGAAGTTATCCAACGGTGTAATTACGTAAACGTCTGTCACTGATGTAGTAAAATAAATGTTTGTCTCTCTCAGTTAAATGGTCAGATAGCTGTGTAATTTATGTGTTAGAGAAATATGGTACCGATGTGTAAAGTTGTATAAGCAAATACCATATTAGCTAGGGCTCCTTGTGCTTGGCAAACACATGGTACACAAAGTAAGCGTGTACCCCCCTGAGGATTAATGTAATTATACCCTCAGGTGTTACAAATTACAGCAGTGGAATGAAATGTATCACGGAAAACTATCTTTGTAATTCAAAAATCTTTAAAAATAAATGTTTTAAGTACATAATTAATCACTCAAATACGTGTCCTGTAGCGCTAAATGTGCGTCTTGCTGTAAGATAATCTCTGTGGAAGTGTCGTAGTTATTGTCCTATGAAAGCTAAGTTCTGCAGAAGCCAATGTACTTACCTCATGATAAACAAAAGTGAAATGCTTTGCGTATAGATATCTTAGTTATTACGCTTATTGCCATGCTGAAGAGAGTACTGTGCTGTAACGTATTGTTGTGCTACAGAAAAGGCTGTCTCGTTGTAGCTATACCACAAAAGATGCTACTAAAACATGTTTTCCTTTCCAGAAGAATTCAGAAAAACTGTGCAGATATAAAACAGAAACACCGCAAAAGCAACATTGTAAATTGTCACTCATTAGTAGCATCGTGATAAAATCCTGTAGCTGTCACATAAAGTAACCACTGTGTCATCTGGTATTTCGCAGAAAGTATTTTAAATCCAGAATGTAATTTCAACTAAACCAAAATGTTGCATTAAAATCTCATTAGCAGTACCAGTATACATTCTAAGTATGTAAGCCTTATAGTCGTTACGTAATCATGCAACTAACAAGCAAGAATGTACACACATAATAACACTGTGACATCTGTTCACTATAACAATGCATTCGTAATTTCTGTTTAAATAAGTTCTCTTGGTTCTTGATTGGATATTTAACTTCAAACATTGTTGCATGGTAACAGTTTCTAAGTCTGACAATGCATACTAGAAATGTGAAGTGAAAAGTTTTATGGCAAAGACAAAGTTAAAAGGCAGAGTATCTCTCAGTAATTGGTTTTACACGTGAAATATGGTGTAAACCTCTACTCTTCCTAGTATCCAGAGTTTCAGTTTCAACGCAATTATCATGTGGTATACGTCGGTAACGAATACTGGACTTTATCTCAAGGTTAGTTAATGTTATTTTTCTGAATCCCAGCCGGCGCACGTGGCTGCCTGCGGTGCGAGTCATTGTCTGTTTCTTTGTTGGCGCGCGTCGTTATTGGGATTTGGAGACCTAACTTCTACAAATTCACCTTGTCGAGAGGGCCCTGCTCTGTTTGAATCCCGCCAATTCTGATGCAATTCAGCACTGTAGTTACGATCATATCGTCTGTCATCATGTCGGTAGATTCCACAGTTTCTTTCTTGTCGGTCACATGGTGGAGAATTTCTCCCTGAATCGTAACTGCGCGCTGAACTGTTGCGTCTGAAGTTATTCTGTCTCCCGTGATAATAATAGTTCTGGTTGCCATATTGTCTGTTTCTATGATTGTCTCTGTCATATTCATTACTACGGAAACGCAATCTTTCTCTGTAATTATTACTACTCTGCCAACGGTTATCATACGGGTGGTGTCTGTTTTGTCACGATTTGTGTTGTGAGAATAGCCTTGCCGTGTCCAGTTATTATTTCTTTCATCGCGGAATTGCAACGGATGTGACCTGTAATTGTTGTGCTCCTGTTTTCGCGTTCCGCGATTGTCAGTGTTAATTTCCAGTTCTTGGAACAGTCCCTGAAAAGCTTCAATGTCGTCTTTGCAACGTCCTGCCAAAATAATATGTCGTAAATGTTCAGGTAATTTGATTAAGCAAATGCGGATGAGTTCTGAGGAGCTGTATGGGTTGGACAGGTACTGATTCTTGTGCAACATGTCTTCAAAATATTTCACAAGACTGGAGAATTCAGATTGTTCGAAATTTTTCATCATTATGACGCTATGTTTTACTCGGTCTTGTGTAGCTTGAGACCAATATGCTGAGAGGAAGGCATGATAAAATTCTCCTTCACTGTGGCAATCGTGAATGACCGATCGCATTCTTACAGCTGGCTCATTCTCTAAATAGCCACACATAAATTCTAATCTGTGCTCTAATGACCAGTTGGGAGGAAAACAATGAGAGAATTGATGAAGCCATGCTTGTGGATGAATGTCGTTGTCAGAATTCTTAAATGTTTTGAATTTACGTGTAGTAATGAACAGCTTATAGTCAAAATCATCGTGTCGGCGAGTCGCACATCGCTCATTGTTACTTCGTTTCGGCGGTTCCATCTCAAAATCCAATGCGCCTTGTAAATTTCTTTCATAATTTCTGAAGTGTCCTACGTTATTATTTTGTGGTTGTTCCGTATTTCTATGTCCTTCTTCCCGTACTGGAATGCGAGTGTCCTCTCAAATATGTAATTCTTGTGTTACCTGTGTCAGCTGATCTTGTACTTCCCGGATTTCTCTTTTGTACTGTGTATTGATTTGATTTTGATTTTGTTTGAATTTTCTAATTTGTTCATACTCTTCAGTGTCGGTGAAGGCTACCAGTGTTGTGTCATTCATATCATCATCTACCTTTGTAGATAAGTTAGTGAACTAATCTGAAAGTTCGGCTATTTTATCCGTTAGTGAAATTATTTCCTCTGTGTGTTTTTCTGAACCAAGTTTCAGAGTGTCCATTTGTGTTGAAATCGTATCTACTGTGTCCTTTAAGTTTTCCTGAGTTTTTGCAAGTTGCGTAACCGAATCGGTAGATGCAATTGCGTCAATTTTAGCTTGCAAGGTCTCATGATTTTCATGAACAATAGTTTGCAGTTCTTTTATGGCTGCTTCGTGATTCTGTAATGCATTTTCATGCCGCAAAAAAATAGGTTGAAAATGCTCACAAATTTGTGTTTTACGTCATTACAGACTTTTTTGCATTTCGATTCAATGTTATGTAACTCAGTAGTTAAATCTTCACGTGTTTCTTCAAGTGTGGTGTCTAACTTCCGAAGATTTTGTTCCATTTTGTCTAACTTTTGAAGCTTTTGCTGTGTTTGTCTCTGATTTCGTTCCATTGTGTCTAACTGTTGCTGTGTTTTTCTCTGGTGTTGTTCCATTGTGTCTAACTTTTGAAGATTTTGTCCCATTTGTTTCTGATTTTGTTCAAGCGTTGTATCTAACTTTTGTAGCCTTTGTCCCATTTGTTGCATTAACTGTAATAACAGTGCACTGGTATCTGAAACATGTTCCTCAGTGCTCTTCGGCAGTGCATTTGAACCGGCAATATTAGCATTTTGAAAAGCAGAAAATGTGTCTTGATTTTATTGAGAAAATGGTGAGGACGCAAAACCTGAATCTACAGTGTTTGCAAGATTGTGTCCTGTCATTTCGGAATCCTGAGGCGAGCTGTTGCCGACCGATCGATCGATAATGCTTCCCTGTTCACTAATTATTTCACTGCCTACACCACTGTTTGCAGCCCGCTCCATTTCCCTATGCACAATTACCAAATTACTTCATTACATGGTGGCGCTAACACACTGCTTTCGTCTTCACTGTCATTTCTCAGTTTACTTTGGAGCCTAGTATTACGTTTTTCACACGCCATTATTGTCACAATATTTCACACAACAATACAGACAGACACAATTTGAAGAGCAAAATAAGAAAACACATTAACATAACATTAAAAATAGTAGCTCGTTAATTGCAAGCGCAGCTGCAAAATACTTGGTGCAAATCTACATGCATGCCACAACTGTTTTACTGTACAAGAATGAAAAACTACAACTACAAAGGAAATTCGCTCTACAATTACGCGCTAGCAATAAACAAAGGCTGCACTAATTGCACAAACTACAAGAAAAAATCAGAAGATTCCAGTGAGGTATCCTAGCAGGGTCGCCATATGAAACGACCCCTTAGAAAAATTATACATGACTGTGCTTGAACTGATACACAATATTTTTGGTGCAACGCAATCTGACTTTCAAAATTCCCTACAAAAGAATGGCCCTGACTATACCTTCCACAAATCACTAAATCACTTACCTCACAAAAATCTTTACTCGAACTACTGCAATACAGTGAGCGCCACTACCGCCAGCTAAATAAAAGATTCAAACTACGGAAGGCACTAACTACTGATAGGCATAGTTAGCAAATGAAAGATTTTAATAGAGAACAAACAATGTATTTACCTTAATAGTCATAATATATATAGCAGTTCATGACATCCAGTCTTACAAATTTCAAAACTCCACCATCTCTCTCCCCACATCCACCACTGCTGGCGGCTCACCTCCAACTGCGCAACGCTACGCACTGTTCACATCCAGCTGCCCAACGCTACAATGGCGGGTATTACAACAATGCCAACCAGCCACATACTGCCCACAGCACAGCCAGTGATTTTCATACAGAGCGCTACGTGGCGGCGGCGTTACCAATATAAGAACTTAAACAGCCTACTTACACAGTGTGTAAGATAAGATATCATGATCGAAAGACTATAGAAGGAAACAAGGTGACTTACACAAAATTTCTTCTTGGTGTGATGAGTGGCAGCTAGCTCTGAATGTAGATAAATGTGAGTTAATACGAAGGAGTAGGAAGAGCAAACACGTAATGTTTGGATGCAGCGTTAGCAGTGTCCATCTTGACTCTGTCATATCCTTTAAACATCTGGGTGTACCTCGCAAAGTGATGTGAAATGGAACGAGCATGTGAGGATTGTGGTAGGAAAGGAGAATGGTCGACTTCAGTTTAGTGGGAGAATTTTGGGTAAGTGTGGTTCGTATGTCAAGGAGACGGCACAAAGGACATTAATGTGACCTATTCTTGAGTACTGCTCGTGTGTTTGGGATTCCAACCAGGCCAGATTAAAGACAGCATCGAAGCAATTTAAAGTCTGGTTGGTAGATATGTTACTGGTGGGCTCGAACAACATGCAAGTTCTATGGACATGCTTCAGGAACTCAAACCGAAATCCCTGGAGGGGAGGCGACGTTCTTTTCAGGGAACACTATTGAGAAAATTTAGAGAACCGCCATTTCAAGCTGACTGCTGAAAGGTTCTACTGTCGCCAAGATACATTTCGCGTAAGGACTACGAAGGTAGGAGATGGGAAATTAGGGCTCATACAGAGGCGTGGTTGTTATGATGAAGTCCCATACTCCTTGAGAGAGCATAGGGGAACGATGCGGGAGATCCGCACCGCCCTACTAGTCAAGGTCCTAGTGGAGGTGGTTTGCCATTGCCTTTCTCCGACCGTAATGGGGATGAATGATGATGATGAAGACGACACAGCAACATCCAGTCATCTCGAGGCAGGTGAATATCCCTGACACCGCCGGGAATCGAACCCGGGACCCCGTGCTCGCGAAGTGAGACTAGAGGCATATTAACAGCGTTTTTCCCTCGCTCTGCTTGCGAGTGGGACAGGGTACACTCTCCCACGCAGCGTATGGCGTCCTGCAGAGAATGTATGTAGATGTAAGTATTAGTAATGTTATTTCAAAATCTCTCGGCAATATAGCCATTGGAGCCAAGAACAGTTTCTTCTGTGAAGTGTGTCATAAGTATTGAACATTGTGCAAGTCCTCTCGTATTGAATTTGAGAACGTAGTCTTTCGCTGACAGCACTGTTGTATAAAACATTCTCGGACTACTGCCGCCTCAAAAGGTAAAACCTCGAACTTTCGACGCTTGCCACCATCGTCAGCATTCACCAAGGAAAGGAAACGTGAAAACGTTGAACATTCACGTGATGAGTCAGCGACTGCATTCCTTCCCTTCTGTGGAGATACATCCAACAAAATAGGCAGAGACCTGGGAAGACGAGGTACAAGATATGTTTTTACGATCTCCTAAAAAGATAAAGCAGATGCTACGCCCTTTTAAGGAAAGTCTTGGTCGCAGGATTCCTGAAATTTACAACATCCCATGTGAATGCGGGAGGAAATACATCGGCCAGTCCCTGCGCACTGTTTCCACAGCTGTGTGGAGCGTCAACGGCATACGAGTATCAAAAATCGCGAGCTGAAGAAATCCGCAGTTGCTGAGCACAGCTTCACAAACAAACATAAAATACAAGAATGAGATTTCCACTCTGCAGCGGAGTGTGCGCTGATATGAAACTTCATGGGAGATTAAAACTGTGTGCCGGACCGAGATTCGAACTCGGGACCTTTGCCTTTCGCGGGCAAGTGCTCTACCAACTGAGCTACCCAAGCACGACCCACGCCCGTCCTCACAGCTTTACTTCCGCCAGTACCTCGTTTCCTACTTTCCAAACTTCACAGAATTTCTCCTGCGTACCTTGCAGAACAAGCACTCCTGAAAGAAAGGTTCCCAGGAGAGCTTCTGTGAAGTTTGCAAAGTAGGAGAGGAGGTACTGGCGGAAGCAAAGCTGTGAAGACGGGGCGTGAGTCGTGCTTGGGTAGCTCAGTTGGTAGAGCACTTGCCCACGAAAGGTAAAGGTCCCGAGTTTGAGTCTCGGTCCGGCCCACAGTTTTAATCTGCCAGGAAGTTTCGTCTTAAACATAAAATACTGTTTGACGAAACAAAAGTTTGACTCTATAATTGAAGACGCTGTGTGAGGGAGGAGGAGGATATTGGTGTTTAACGTGCCGTCGACGACGAGGTCATTAGAGTCGGAGCACAAACTCGGATTAGGTAAGGATGGGGAAGGAAATCGGCCGTGCCCTTTCAAAGGAACCATCCCGGCATTTGCCTGGAGTGATCTAGGGAAATCACAGAAAACCTAAATCAGGATGGCCGGAGGCGGGATTGAACCGTCGTCCTCCCGAATGCGAGTCCAGTGTGCTAACCACTGTGCCACCTCGGTCGGTGAGAATGTGTGAGGGAACCTTTAACCGTGATGGCTAATATAATCTTAGCGGTGAATGGAAGCGAACTCTCGATGCAGAGAAGAGCCACAGTTATTCGTCGTTATGTTTGCAGTACGGCGAGAGCGATGGCGCCACCAGCGCGTACGTTGACACCATCTGCGACAGTATGACGTAACTACCGACCAATCAGAAGCCGTCTTTGGGCTATATAAGGCCACCGCAGCGCGATTTTGAGAGTCACTTGCTCCTGACGACGACGATGGTGGAAATCGTCGAAAGCTCGAGGTTTTACTCTGAAATGACGAGGCGAGAAGTCCGAGAATGTTTTATATACCTATTAACTATAGCGACTTTTCGACCTATCGTGGACATCGCCCTCTTTCCACGAATACCGGGTTAGGTATACAGGTTTCAACTTTCTCCCTACATGTTAATCATCAGAGTGACAACTGTCGGTTCTACATATTATAGGACAGAAGGAGATACCATCGATGAGTGCCGTGATAAGTTTGTAATGGACGAATTGGATCTTGTAGTCAGGATACTAGGTTCATGAAGCACCTGCGTGTAGCTAATATGGGGACACGAAAAAAGATTATATATGAAATCTGCTTTCGCAGGACAGAGGGGATCAGGATGTGGAAATGGGCCAAAATCAATTACTGTTAGTTACACAAGAACACACAACTTTATTCCTTGAAAACCAATGCACAGTTATCTCTTTAAAACAACAAGGATCAGTTCATGGCTGTGGGCCCAAGTAACTTCTCAATAATAAAGTTTAAATAATCTCTTTTAAAACACAAGGATTTAGAGAAACGGCTGAGGACTTAATTAAGTAAAATTAAAATATCCTTAGATAATTCCTTTTAAGGCACAAGAATTTAGACAAACGGCTGAAGGACTTACTTAAATAAAATTAAAATATCTTCTCGGCTAAAGGCCTAAATAATATTTCTGATCAGCAAAGGGAATTCTTAAAAGGCAAGGAAAATTTAAATTAATTCTTCAGCTGAAAGCCCAATAATATTTCATTATAATAAAAGGGAACCTTTAAAGACAAGCATTTACACAGTACAACGGAAAACCATCTTAAGAAAACTTGAAATATCTTGACACATGAAGGCCCAAACAATTATTCAAAACAATTAAAGACAACCTTAAGATAAGCATTTACACACTAAGGCTGAAGGCTGTTTTAAAATTTCAAGATAATTAAAGAGAAACCTTACAGACAGGAATTTAGACAACGCCACAGAATTTAAAACAAAAGGCCTAAAAGCAGAGTAAACAAGAATTTTAAATAAAACGTGGCTGATGGCCTAATCTTAAAATATTTCACATAAGGTTCGGCTGAAGGCCATATACTGAACACCAAAACAAACTAAATAAATACACGGTTGAAAGCCTCTCCCAGTACTTGAGACAAAAGAAAATGACAATTTCAAACAACGGCTGAAGGACCGACCAACAACCTAATCTATCCCCTTCCACTCGACCAACGGCATCACAACCGAAAATATCAGCGAGGACGAAGATATCGGCAGCACTATGTCTTGACAATTGGCGTGTAAATACAGCTAAGGCACAATAACCACTCAAAAATATAAACAAACACCAAAGGCTGACGAACTACACGCCGTGCCGGACAGCATCAACATGGCGAGGAAACACACACTCGTTGCTCTGTCCCAGCCGACCGACTGCCTACTCCAGTACGCAGACAGCATTCATAACTGCTAAGTGGAAGTCACAGAAGCTACACACAGTTCCACGTAAACACTTACACCAAGAACTCCGATAATCCTAAAACCAATCACTGTGGAACAGTAAGGAGATCTCACAAGTTGACACACAAGGAGCTTCCATAAGCGGTCGGCGACCAAATACACGTCGTCCGATGAGGCGACCGACCGAACAACCAGCCGATGTCGTCCCCACTCAAGTTATGTCTGTCGGCAACAGTCGGGGGGGTCTTGTCTGTCCGGAGCTCGCTGCAGCTCCATCCCGACTCCCTTGATGTCCGTTCGGAACTCGGAGACCCGAGCACACCGGCTCGGACCCAACCATGCACAGGGAACACTTGCCCATTGGCCACCAGACATCTCTGCACAAGGATGGAACCGACCCACGTCCGGCAAGATGACCAACTGACGAGGCCCAGAAACGGTCAAAAGGTGAGACGACCGACCGAACGACCAACCAACGCTCTTTCCCGCTCCAGTCTCCTTCCGTCGGACAGTATCTGCGTGTCGCCAGTGATCGGCGAGTACTGACTGTCCGCACCTCACTGGTGCTCCGCCCCAACTGAACTCCCGACACACCATGAGCCGGAAATACTAGCGGTCGCTTCAAAGATAATACGACAGTGCACTTATCGATAAGCGCTGCTGCTGCCACTCACGGGCAGGTAAAACAGGAACTTAGTGGCACCAGTAAATCAAATAAGAAAACGAGGCGGCAGTACCATAAGGAGAAGATAACGAACAATAAACGGCATGAACACGAGCCGCGCAGGGCTCAATATAAGCACTTATGTTAGTAACGAGTACAATAATGGTGACCAAGAAAACAACCGTTGAAATCCACACCAGTTTACTCTTGTGGACACACAGGGTCACAAACCCAGTTGGATCCTCTTAAAAATATGAAATACGTTTCTTGAAATGAGTACCTGATAGTTACACACATATTTCTTAAAGCACTTCTGACATGTACTGATTAACATAATTCGACAGATGAACAGTGGGTATGTACGAAACAACATAAAATTACAGCAATTATCGTACATGCATATAAAAATCATGATTTTCAAATAATTATTTTGAAAAATATGTTTCATGTAATAAAATTATGAAAAGGATAGATTCCTATTCACCATATAGAGGAGATGTTGAGTCGCAGACAGGCGCAATGAAAAGACTGGTATACGTTTAAGCTTTTGGCCAAAAGTTCTTCTTCCAAAGTAGAAAACACATACGCATTCACACAAGCAAAACTCTCTCTCACACACAGACATTATCACCGTCTCCGGCCCCTGTGGCCGGGCAAAGATATTGGTCATGGGCATAATGAGTTGTGCTTGTGTGAATGTGTGTGTGTTTTCCCTTTCAGAAGGTCTTTTAGCCAAAACTTAAATGTACAGCAGTCTTTTCATCGTGCCTGTTTGCAACTCATCTTCTCCTCTATATGGTGAGCACCTTTCAATTCTTTTTACCATAATATCGTTGTTGTTTTATCCTGGCTTCCCATTATTTTCTATACTAGATTGTCCTTCATGGCATGCTACAATTGGGAAAGTTAAGTTAATCTGCTTTATAAAACTTAACTATGGTAACTGTTGGAAGTCATCACTCAGAATCAACATAGTATGTATAGCTACGGAGTGAGCATAGCTTATTACGCATGTTCTCAACATCAAACCGTGTTAGTCACGAGATTTTGGGACGGTGCTGTTTGTTTACAGTTTGCAGTAATAGCGAAACTTGAATATTACAAGTATTCACCTTGTTTTATATACGTTTCTGCACGTCTGAGTTTTAGTAACAGGTATGGTGCTGTATTGTCGTTGCTTCGGAAGTAAAGCGACGTATGTGAAAGGAGGACCAGTTACTTTTCGTAATATGTACAGCAAATGTATAACTAAACCTCATATTCATATGAAACACTTTACATGTTGAAAAATATCGAGACATCGTATTGTAAAATCTTGTATTGTAGAGACAATTTCTGCGATTTTACGGTCATGTCCTTAGGAGACAAATGCGAGATAAATTTGCAAGTGTGTTTGAGTAAACTGCCAGTCAGTATATACATATTGGTACTGAAAAGATTTGTACATATATTAATTTCCTTAATTTATGCAAGTTCTCAAAATCTTATGTGTATCTAAATATTTCTGCATGAGACAGCTTGCTATACAGAGTCATTGCAACGTTGTTAATTAGATCAGATTCGACAACATGAGTCAGAGCAACAGAAAACCTAAAAAAAACTATTGTTGGTTGCCACTCCTTTTATTACTCCACAATTCGAACATTGACCTCGTATTTTTTATTTTTTGTTTTGCATGAGAAAAAGATGTTATAGATATTTTACTTGTGCATACAAAGCAGAAGGTTAAATGAAGATAAATTGAAGATAATAGTGGACAAGTAGGTGCTGCAAGTCGCTTACCGTATTTACTGAAACAACTCCATAGTTCCAAAGGCGTTGTTTTTCCGTGACACCTCGGCGTCATCTACAGTGTCATTGTAAAGTAATTAATTAGTTCAAATGGCTCTGAGCACTATGGGACTTAACTTATGAGGGCATCAGTCCCCTAGAACTTAGAACTACTTAAACCTAATAAACCTAAGGACATCACACACATCCACGCCCAAGGCAGGATTCGAATCTGCGACCGTAGCGGTCGCGCGGTTCCAGACTGTAGCGCCTAGAACCGCTCGGCCACACAGGCCGGCTAATTAAGTAGAACAGAGATTCGACAATATGAATAAGTGCAATAGAAAACATAAAAGAATTGTTTGCTATCACTTCTTAACCAGTTAATGAAGAAACGTAAATAAAGTGGAGGCTGGGGTATGATACTTCGGCGAAAACGCACTACACCATTGCTCTTCACATCATTAAGCCAAATTCAGTTTCTGGTTTTAAACTTGTCTGTAAAGCGGCGACACTCACGGTACTTCTTAAGGTGATCTGTCTGTAGCAGCGAAGTACTAACACTCAAAATACGCTGAGCGCTACACGGGCTAAAATGCCCCGTCCCAAGATCACATGACTTGAACTACAGCAGATGTTGCGGACAGAATTCTTGTTCTGCCTATCCAAATGCTCACTCCGTCGATATTTGCACTCTATGAGAATCAATGTCTCTGCTAAAAAATTCAGCTTTGGTGTTGTTACTATTGACACTTTCCGTGTATGTCCTTTTGCATAGTTCAGCTTTGTCATTATTAGTGTTACGTTCGTTCAGCGTAAAAATAAAATTCATTATTTAGTTTCAGGCCGTAACTACACTTTCATTTATAGCTCAAATAACAGCAGCAACTGACGTAAGCCAAACGATAGTGTACAACTGCTCCAGTTAAAATTCAGTTTTTATGATTCATGTATATCTTATATCTCTGGAAGAAGTATACACCCACCGTTGATGTTTATATATTCTTTGAAGCGGTTTGCTAAAACTGATATGAGATTTATTTACTTTTCCATACATATACAACTCAGTCATTTAAGTATGAAATCTCTGCATGTCCGAAAAATCTGTGAATATTCTTATTTAATTTTGCAATTGATTCATCAGCAGTTCGATAACGTGTACCAGGTAACGGCCTCGACATGTCTTTTCCAGGCCAGTCTGGCCCCTGATACATTTGTTTATTTCTTTGTCTTTCCTACTGATTTCCAGCATGTATCTGGTATTGATTTTACTCTTAGCGTTTGGTAATTTATTGAACTTTTATTCAGACTGTATACTGCTACGTGTACACTACTACTTTTTTTAAATTTTTTTTAATTTGCAGGTTCATCTATTTGAGAAAGAACAGTGACGAGAAAGAATGATGGCTTCTTGTTAAAACACTAAGGTTGTCGTAGAACTTATTGATTGTTTAGTTGCTTAGATAACCAGCATCGTGTTTAACATAATGCTCATCTAAAACACAGAAGCTCTTAATTTTGTGGTGTCATTCCAAGATAAACTTAAATGCTATCGAATTTCCACCTTCGTACTTACTTTCATTAAGTGAAATTAAATAGTTTTCATTCATTTACCCTAGTAAATTATTTTGTTCTTTAAGAAAACTCATTACTCAATGCAAACATCCTTCGTCGATGTGTTTCAAACTATTTCCCACGCCCGAGTTCCCGGGTTCGATTCCCGGCGGGGTCAGGGATTTTCTCTGCCTCGTGATGGCTGGGTGCTGTGTGCTGTCCTTAGGTTAGTTAGGTTTAAGTAGTTCTAAGTTCTAGGGGACTTATGACCACAGCAGTTGAGTCCCATAGTGCTCAGAGCCATTTTTTTTGTGTTTCAAAACTAAACATACTGTTACTTACATATTGTTTGCCATGTAAATACTTTTTCAATAAGTATTCAACTGACTGATTTTCATAAAGACACAAGTGAAAGTACACTTTTTTTACAAATAAAATACTACAGGATACACATAATACGCAATTCTTATTTTTCACCTTCTCAGTAAATTAAATTGGTTTATTCACCACTTTAGAATACAATACATTGCCACTTATTCAAAAAACTCGAAGTAGTGGGAAACATATGTGTATTGCCCCATGACTGGAATGTAATTGATTAAATCACTTATATTTCATTTCAATGAATTGTCATAATAGCTGCAGAAGATTTGACATAGGTTCGGGCTACTTCGTGTGTAGACCACAGTCGACCTGGTGAAGATTAAAGCTGGTGGCGTGAAATTCCCATTTCGTTCCAAGAACAGCTGACATATCTCCTTGTATCTCTGTGTCGCTCATGCAACAAAGAAAACACAAAACAAACGCTTTGTATTTTCACACTGAGGTGCCAGAGAAACTGGTATAGGCATGTGTATTTAAATAGAGAGATACAGGCAGAATATGGAGCTGCGGTCGGCAACGCCAATATAAGACAACAAATGTGTGGCGCAGTTGTTAGATCGGTAACTGCTGCTACAATGGCAGGTCATCAAGATTTAAGTGAGATTGAACGTGGTGTTGTAGTCGGCGCTTGAGCCGTGGGACACAGCATTTCCGAGGTAGCGATGAAGTGGGGATTTTACCGTACGACCATTTCAAGAGCGTACCATGAATATCAGGAATCCGTAAAACATCAAATCCCCGACATCGCTGCGACCGGAAGAAGATCCTGCAAGAACGGGGCCAACGATGACTGAAGAGAATCGTTCAATGTGACAGAAGTGCAACCCTTCTGCAAATTGCTGCAGATTTTAATGCTGGGCCATCAACAAGTGTCGGCGTGCGACCCATTCAACGAAACATCATCGATATGGGCTTTCGGAGCCGAAGGAACACTCGTTTACCCTTGATGACTGCACTACACTAAGTTTTACGCCTCGCCTGGGCCCGTCAACACCGACGTTGATGACTGGAAACATGTTGTCTGGTCGGACGAGTCTTGTTTCAGATTGTATCGAGCAGATTGACATGTACGGATATGGAGTCACCCTCATGAATCCATAGATCCTGCATGTCAGCAGGGGACTGTTCAAGCTGGTGAAGGCTCTGTAATGGTACCGGAGGTGTGCAGTTGGAGTAATACGGGACCCCTGATACGTGTAGATACGACTCTGACAGGTGACACGTGCATTAGCGTCTTGTCTGATCACCTGCATTCATTCATGTCCATTGTGCATTCCGACGGACTTGGGCAATTCCAGCAGGACAATGCGACACCCACACGTCTAGAAGTGCTACAGGGTGGCTCCAGGAACACTTCTGAGTTTAAACACTTCCGCTGTCCACCAGACTCCCCAGACATGAAAATTATTGAGCACACGTGGGATGCCTTGCAACGGGCCGTTCAGAAGAGATCTCCACCCCCTCGTACTCTTTCGGATTTATGGACAGCCCTGCAGGATTCATGGTGTTAACTACCTCTAGTACTACTTCAGACATTAGTCGAGTCCACGCCACGGCGTGTTGCGGTTCTTCTGCGTGCTCGTGGGGGCCCTACCCGGTATTAGGCAAGTGTACCAGTTTCTTTGGCTCTTCAGTGTATATTAAGTAATTATTAATATAAAAATCAGTAACACTGATATGTGACGTATAATTTCTTTGCTGTTTTGTAGGTGGAAATATTGACAGTGATACTGCCCAAAATTCTGTATCGCTACAGGCCGCATGTTTCGGCTTTGAACAAATTCTAGTTGGACTGCCAGTACAAGCGATTCGTGGCAGTTATTCTACGATAACATTTATAAGGAAGTATAAGTATTTTTCACTTTTTTCCTGTTTGAGTAAAACGACTTTTTTTATAAGAACAAATACAATAATCTGACTATGATGTATGTTATTTGTTATGAAGAAAATACTCATGTATATGAACCACGTTGTTGTTGTTGTGGTCTTCAGTCCTGAGACTGTTTTTATGCAGCTCTCCATGCTACTCTATCCTGTGCAAGTTTCTTCACCTACCAGTACCTACTGCAACCTACATCCTTCTGAATCTGCTTAGTGTATTCATATCTTCGTCTCCCTCTACGATTTTTACCCTCCACGCTACCCTCCAATACTAAATTGGTGATCCCTTGATGCCTCAGAACATGTCCTACCAACCGATCACTTCTTCTAGTCAAGTTGTGCCACAAACTCCTCTTCTCCCCAATTCTATTCAATACCTCCTCATTAATTATGTGATCTACCCATCTAATCTTCATCATTCTTCTGTAGCACCACATTTCGAAAGCTTCTATTCTCTTCTTGTCCAAACTATTTATCGTCCATGTTTCACTTCCATACATGGCTACACTCCATACAAATACTTTCAGAAACGACTTCCTGACACTTAAATCTATCCTCGACGTTAACAAATTTCTCTTCTTCAGAAACGCTTTCCTTGCCATTGCCACATTTTATATCCTCTCTACTTCGACCATCATCAGTTATTTTGCTCCCCAAATAGCAAAACTTCTTAATACTTTAAGCTGTCCATTTCCTAATCCAATACCCTCAGCATCACCCGATTTAATTCGACTACATTCCACTACCCTGTTTTGCTTTTATTGTTCTTCATCTTATATCCTCGTTTCAAGACACTGTCCATTCCGTTCAGATGCTCTTCCAAGTCCTTTCCTGTCTCTGACAGAATTACGATGTCATCGGCGAACCTCAAAGTTTTTATTTCTTCTCCATGGATTTTAATACCTACTCTGAACTTTTCTTTTGTTTCCTTTACTGCTTGCTCAATATACAGATTGAATAGCATCTGGGAGAGGCTACAACCCTGTCTCACTCCCTTCCCAACCACTGCTTCTCTTTCATGTCCCTCGACTCTTATAATTGCAATCTGGTTTCTGTACAAATTGTAAATAGCCTTTCGCTCCCTGTATTTTACCCCCGCCACCTTCAGAACTTGAAAGTGAGTATTCCAGTCAACATTGTCAAAAGCTTTCTCTAAGTCTACAAATGCTAGAAATGTAGGTTTGCCTTTCCTTAATCTATTTTCAAGATAAGTCGTAGGGTCAGTATTGCCTCACGTGTTCCAATATTTTTACAGAATCCAAACTGATCTTCCCCGAGGTCAGCTTCTACCAGTTTTTCCATTCGTGTTAGTATTTTGCAGCCGTGGCTTATTAAACTGATGGCTTATTAAACTGATAGTTCGGTAATTTTCACATCTGTCAACCCCTGTCTTCCTTGGGATTGGAATTATTATATTCTCCTTGATATGAACCATATTAAGTCATAATGCTTAAGTTCGGTAATTAAGTTATCTTTGTAAAGCAATATGCGTCTTTTGTCTGACATATTTCACTTGCCACTGCTTTCTTTACCTTTCTTCCTCCTAGCTACGATCTGTTAAGACGCATCTGTTAAAGTAAGTTCCTTCAAGTGAATATTATTACACATTTCTGTTCAAACATTGTGTTATGTTCTTTTATTTTGCAACACTAATACCTCTGGTATGTTATTTTCAGGTTTTACAATGGAAGTGCGGGTGAGTCTTATTTTATGAACGAAAGTAACCGGCTTTGGCGATATCTGCATTGCTGCCATTGCGACCACATCACCTACAAAACTACTGTTGCCTGCCTGTTACTTAACTAACGAAGTCCGATTGCCCCGCGCGAATAACATTGGTGCACGAGATATTCCAATCTTGTACGGTCGCGAAAACCCGGAGTCAAGCCAGCTATTTCCAAAGAGTGAAATCTCGTGTCTCATAGGAACTCAGTCTGTAGAACTTTTGTCTGCTTAACTCACGCTCTGTAAAGGGTGAGATAAACATACCACAAATCTGACAAAAAGGGTGCCCTTCATCGATCAGACAGCGGGAGTAATTTCTTCAATGAACGACACACAGACTGAGACGAGAAAGAGAGTAAGCTGAATAGTAGCATATTTTACCTTGAATGCAATAAATTGATCATTTAAGCGCAAAAAATTGGTGCCCCACTGATCGGCGCCTTCAGTAAGCGAAGGGAAAATCTAGGCGTACCACTGCTACTCGAGGTGAGGTAGTCAACGCCGTCAATCGGTTCAGCAGATCGTTTATTGCTGCTGCTGAGAGACAGCCTCTTTCCGACATTGTTCCATTATTTTCACCGGGATTGTTATAACAGTGAAGGCTTTTGGTACGCTGAATTCCCGTCACCTTTGTTCTGCTACTAAGGAGTATTAATTTGCACCTCAGGCAGAGAACCCGATAGAGTGGCACTACAAAGATATGTGCAGAAACAACAAAGGACTTGGAAGAGCAGTTGAACGGAATAGACAGTGTCTTGAAACGAGGATATAAGATGAACATCAACAAAAGCAAAACGAGGATAATGGAATGTAGTCGAATTAAGTCGGGTGATGCTGAGGAAATTAGATTAGGAAATGAGACACTTAAAGTAGTAAATGAGTTTTGCTATTTGCGGAGCAAAATAACTGACGATGGTTGAAGTAGAGAGGATATAAAATGTAGACTGGCAATGGCAAGGAAAGCGTTTCTGAAGAAGAGAAATTTGTTAACATCGAGTATAGATTTAAGTGTCAGGAAGTCGTTTCTGAACGTATTTGTATGGAGTGTAGCCATGTATGGAAGTGAAACATGGACGGTAAATAGTTTGGACAAGAAGAGAATAGAAGCTTTCGGAATGTGGTGCTACAGAAGAATGTTGAAGATTAGGTGGGTAGATCACGTAACTAATGAGGAGGTATTGAATAGGATTGGGGAGAAGAGAAGTTTGTGGCACAACTTGACTAGAAGAAGTGATCGGTTGGTAGGACATGTTCTGAGGCATCGAGGGATCACAAATTTAGCATTGGAGGGCAGCTTGGAGGGTAAAAATCGTAGAGGGAGACCAAGAGATGAATACACTAAGCAGATTCAGAAGGATGTAGGTTGCAGTAGGTACTGGGAGATGAAGGACCTTGCACAGGATAGAGTAGCATGGAGAGCTGCATCAAACCAGTCTCAGGACTGAAGACCACAATAACAACAGAGCCAGATTGGAGTCTGAATACTGAACAGAGACCAGCCAGATCCAAATACGACACTGATCTGAGCCCACCGTACAGAATCTGCCCTGAATGACTTCACTAAGGATTCCAATTGAGCCTTTTCTTTGCTATCGAGCTCTTAAGTCTGTCTTCGTGGGCACAAGCTGTCAACTACCACTCTTCAGACCAAAACGTGCGGTAATATTTAATTTTTCATTATATTCGCCATTATTTTCGAAGGATAATTCCATTTGTGAGTCCGTAGCTGGTACCACTGTTACATCTCATTTCCTGTCCGTGCCTGTGTAATTTCCTGTGGTTATTGTCCACAACGCGGTCGGCCTCTGGTGGGAGGAGGCTTTCTGCAGCCTGGAGTGAACGGGCTGAACTCTCCCTAATCCTTCTACATGGCTCCGTGATCAGAACCTATATGGCTGGCTTACAGGGAGAGTAATTTTCCGGCAACGGCCAGAATTTCCAACGTCCATTGCAGAATAAGTTCTTAAAGTCATGCCAGAAGGCAGGACCTCACAGAAGCGCTGAAAGCATTAGCAGTAAATGGACAATGAGAATTTCGTGAATGACGCCACACACACACACACACACACACACAAGGCTAAAGGTTAAATAATAATACAGACATTTTTGAGGGCTCGCAAAATAGCGAAGTCGGCCGTCATCCCTCGTGGGGTTCAAATGCAAGTCGTGGACTGTCTGGGGTGGGGGGCAAAGGTTGGGTTTTAAAGTATGTACACCACTGGCCATTAAAATTGCTACACCAAGAAGAAATGCAGATGATAAACGGGTATTCATTTGACAAATATATTATACTAGAACTGACATCTGATAACATTTTCACGCAATTTGGGTGCATAGATCCCGAGAAATCAGTACCCAGAACAACCACCTCT
Organism: Schistocerca americana; assembly: GCF_021461395.2. Taxonomy (NCBI): domain Eukaryota; kingdom Metazoa; phylum Arthropoda; class Insecta; order Orthoptera; family Acrididae; genus Schistocerca; species Schistocerca americana. The sequence continues at coordinate 592,614,532 of NC_060125.1, read as the reverse complement.
CGCCATAATAACGGCCTTGATACGTCTCGCCATTGAGTCAAACAGAGCTTGGATGGCGTGTACATGTAAAGCTGCCCATGCAGGTTCAACACGACACCACAGTTCATCAAGAGTGGTGACTGGCGTATTGTGACGAGACAGTTGCTCGGCCACCACTGACCAGACGTTTTCAATTAATGAGAGATCTGGAGAATGTGCAGGCCAGGGCAGCAGTCGAACATTTTCTGTATCCAGAAAGGCCTGTGCAGGACCTGCAACATGCGGTCGTGCATTATCCTGCTGAAATGTAGGGTTTCGCAGGGATCGAATGAAGGGTAGAGCCACGGGTCGTAACACATCTGAAAAGTAACGCCCACTGTTCAAAGTGGAGTCAATGCGAACAAGAGGTGACCGAGACGTGTAACCAATGGCACCTCATACCATCACGCCAGGTGATACGCCAGTATGGCGATGACGAATACACGCTTTCAATGTGCATTCACCCCGATGTCGCCAAACACGGATGCGACCATCATGATGCTGTAAACAGAATCTGGATTCATCCGAAAAAATGAAGTTTTGCGATTCGTGCACCCAGGTCCGTCGTTGAGCACACCATCGCAGGCGCTCCTGTCTGTGATGCAGCGTCAAGGGTAACCGCAGCCGTGGTCTCCGAGCTGATAGTCCATACTGCTGCATACATCGTCGAACTGTTCGTGCAGATGGTTGTTGTCTTGCAAACGTCCCCATCTGTTGACTCAGGGATCGTGACGTGGCTGCACGATCCGTTACAGCCATGCGGATAAGATGCCTGTCATCTCGACTGCTAATGATACGAGGCCGTTGGGACCCTGCACGGCGTTCCGTATTACCCTCCTGAATCCACCGATTCCATATTCTGCTAACAGTGATTGGATCTCGACCAACGCGAGCAGCAATGTCGCGATACGATAAACTGCAATCGCGATAGGCTACAATCCGACCTCCATCAAAGTCGGAAACGTGATGGTACGCATTTCTCCTCCTTACACGAGGCATCACAACAACGTTTCACCAGGCAACGCCCGTCAACTGCTGTTTGTGTATGACAAATTGGTTGGAATCTTTCCTCATGTCAGCAAGTTGTAGGTGTCGCCACCGGCGCCAACCTTGTGTGAATGCTCTGAAAAGCTAATCATTTGCTTATCACAGCATCTGCTTCCTGTCAGTTAAATTTCGCGTGTGTAGCACATCATCTTCGTGGTGTAGCAATTTTAATGGCCAGTTGTGTATTATTTCGGAAGTCTTAAGTTAGTGATACTTCTACATCAACAAGGCTACTTTTCCAGTAGAGAAAGCCTTCATATCATTAAAAAGCACGCTCCCTTGTGTGAGTGTATAATTTGTATAGTTCTGCTTGGGCACCTTCCTAATTTGTTGGCGAGAGGTGCGTGTTAGTGAGCGTGGACTCGCTGGATTTAGATAGCCCTCAGAGCGTAGATGGACTTGGCTAGCGTTACATCATGCCAATAAATGTTACTTGTTGTTGTGCAAATTTGAGTGGTGCTTTTCGTGTGAATCTTCCCTTACGTAAAAAGGCAGAATACGGCGCTGCGATCGGCAACGCCTATACAGGGAACTCTTTCAATTATTTATTGCACAAGAACCAAACGTTGTACAGATATCATACATAAGCAATTTTGAAGTGTATACCTCCACAGCGTAGTTTGGTAATTTGCCGATAGTCAGCGCTAGTCGCAAACATGGCGAGTTCAGGTGCGGAGGGATCTCTCTCTGTGTTGGAGTTCGACAAAAACAACTGTGCTACAGGTGTTCAACGGATGTTTAGAACCAAGTACGGTAAGAAGCCACCGACAAGGAATGCCATTTACCACTGGCCCAACAAATTCGTTACGGCGGGTTGCTTGTGCCGAGCAAAGAGAAGGGGACGTCCTAGTAGGAGTGAAGAGAATGTGGAGCGTGTACGAGAGACATTCATAAGGATTCCAAAGAAATCGGTATGTCGTGCATCCCGTGAACTCGAAATGGCTCCAATGACAGTGTGGAAAGTCCTGCGACAGAAGATGTCTACGAAACCATTCAAATTGGAGCTAGTGCAGAAGCTCCGTGACGACGACAAAGACAAGGGTTTTGAGTTTTGTTCGCAGTTGCAATAATTGAATGAGGATGTGAATGGCATTGTTGATCGCTTAATTTTTAGCGACAAAGCCACTTTTCACACTAATGAGAAAGTGAACAGGCATAATTGTCGAAGCCGGGGTACAAAGCATTCACACGAATACATTGAATTTGAGCGTTATTCCCTAAAGGAAAATGTTTTTTGTGCCTTGTCACTTCGGAAACTGTATGGGCCATTCTTCTTCGCCGAGAGCACTGTCACTGGATATTCCTACTTGAACATGTTGCAGCAATGGCTGACGCCTCAAATGCAATCGGGCTCTCCGTTCATCTTTCAGCAGGACGAGGCTCTATCCCATTTTCATCGTAAAGTTCGTGGGTACCTGAGCACGGAGCTGCCACATCGATGGATCGGCCATGCTACAGAAGGGGACAGCTGTTTCATGAAATGGCCTCCCCAATCACCAGATCTCACTCTGTGTGACTTTTCTCTGTGGGGACACATTAAAGATCTGGTGTATGTACCGCCTCTACCACGTGATGTAGCAGAGCTCTGGGAGAGAATACGGGAAGCGACTGCCACAGCCGACGATGCCATGCTGGGACGGGTATGGCAAGAATTCGATTACCGTATTGACGTCTGCTGGGGTCACAAATGGTTCACATATCGAATGTTTGTAAAAACACTTTCAGAGTTTCTCTTCAAAATGCAATACGTATGACATCTGTACAGTGTTTATGCAATAAATAATTGAAAGTGTTCCTGGACTTTATGTGCACCCTGTACAAGACAAGTGTCTGTCGCAGTCGTTAGGTCGGTTACTGCTGCTACAGTGGAGGCTATAAAGATTCAAGTGAGTTCGAACGCGGCATCGTTATGTTGCCACACAGAGAGTTCGATTTCCAGCAAGGCAAGCTAAAACCTTCCACCAAAAATGAGCAAATACAAAGACAAAATTTCTTGATGATTATACCTGCATTGAAATATACGACTTGAAAGGACATATTGTAAGTAAGGTTCCAGTGTCACTGCTACAAACATTTATTGACTATTATAACAGCTGTTCCGGAAGATTTCCATTTTCAAGTACGTCTACATTGTCTTGACATTTATATAACATCTGGTGTGACTGTATCTGGTGACTGTTCTCGTTATAAATGGTTCAAATGGCTCTGAGCACTATGGGACTTAATATCTGTGGTCATCAGTCCCCTAGAACTTAGAACTACTGAAACCTAACTAACCTAAGGACATCACACACATCCACGCCCGAGGCAGGATTCGAACCTGCGACCGTAGCGGTCACGCGGTTCCAGACTGAAGCGTCTAGAACCGCACGGCCACACCGGCCGGCCGTTCTCGTTATATCTCACGTGAAATTCTAAAATATCGATTTAACGTCGATTTTGTCCTGTTTTATACAGTGTGGAGTAATATTTTGATACAATATAGTAAATATTTCCTGTAAGTTTTTGACTGTTCACACCATATATAACAATATAAAGCATCTATGGCGTGAAGTGTCGAAAGATTACAGGAAATATTTACAATATTCTATAAAAATATCAGGCCATACTGTATAAAACAGCACAAAATCGACGTGAAATCGATATTTTAGAATTTCACGTGAGATATAACGAGCACAGTCGCCAGATACAGTCACATCAGATGTTATATATGCGTCAGGACGACATCGAAATCTTCCAGAACAGCTGTCGTAATAATCAACAAATGTTTTAAGCAGTGATACTGGAACCGTACTTAAAAAAAAATAAAAAAAATAAAAACTCGTTGTGACATGTGAATGCAATTTCATAGGCTGCAGCCCAGAAACTAGTTGCAAAAGAATAAAATGTAAAAAAAAATAAAAGCGACAAATTTTAGCAGGGGAACTTCTACTTCCAAAATAAATATTTACAATATTGAAAGAGGATAAAGTAAAGTACCAAAATATAAAAAATGAGTTGATGCATATGGCGAAGTGCTCAATTAGGAATTAGAGGTTGGCGATAGTACAGGGTGAGCAAGATAATACTGGAAAACTGGCTCAGGGACATTCTACATCAGAGCGTAGTTTACTGTTGAAGTTACGGCAGTGGACATTCCTAGAAGAGTCAATAAGTATAGTGATTTTTATATGTCTTGAAAAGATCATGAAGATAATCACAGAAAGTGAAGGCTTACCAGCAGCTGCTCTTCCCGCGAAGTGTTCCCTACTGGAACAGGAAAGAGTCGATGTGACAATGGTACACGAAGTACACACCGACACATACCGCACGTAGCTTGTGGAGTGTATATGTACATGTAGGATTGACCATTGGTAACGACCATCGCAGAACATTCTAGATACTGCCACCGGTGAAGTCTAGGCGGCACTCTGCTCAATTTATCAAATTGTAAGACCCATACAGCATCCCTGCCTGAGGGACAGCAACCGTAGAGTTTTCAATGTTCAACTGAAGCTCTCACAGCGTGTGAGGATTATTTGAGTATACCGTGAGGTGGCCCACCCTGGGTTCGGTGCGGAAAAATTAACACCCCGGTAGACAATGAGCAATAGGTTTATTAATAACATAAAGTCACACTTCTCCATTTTGGAGAATAAATTCACAAGAAAAAAAAAATAGTTCCTCAATCTAAGTCTCTGTCTTACGAGTACGTTACACTTTTGATACTATAAGGCACAGTTTAACTGTTCAAATGGAATGGCTAAGTCACAGACGATATGATAGAGTCAAAACTCCTAATCAACATGCAGTGAGACGACTGTCTCTAAATGCACAGTAACGAACCAAGGTATTAAAGTCTGGCAGACCATAGCATCGAGAGGCCGAGTGTCTGCATAGCCAGAATGAAGACTGCTGGCGGCTCCACGTAGCTACAGAAGGCAGTGATTCCAGATTGACTAACTGCAGCTGCCAGATGCGAACTGGGTAACGGTTTAATGGGCAGAAGCATATACACTGATCAGCCAGAACATGATGACCACCTAATAGCCAGGATGTACACCTTTGGCACGGATAACAGCGACAACGCGTCATCGCATGGAAGTATGAAGTCTTGGTAGGTCGCTAGGGGAAGTTGACACTACATCTCCACACACACAAGTCACCTAATTCCCGTAAATTCTGGGGAGGGGGCGATGATGTCTGACACCACATTCAGTCACATCTGAGATGTGTTCGACTGGGTTCAGATCAGGCGAGTTTGGGGGACCAGTACATCAACTGGAACTCGCCAATGTGTTTCTCGAACCACTCCAGCACACTCCTGGCCTTGTAACATGGAGCATTACCTTGCTGAAAAATGCCACAGCCGTTGGGAAACGTGATCTTCATGAAGGGGTGTACGTGGTCTGCAACCAGTGTACGATACTCCTTGGCCGTCATGGTACCTTGCACGAGCTCCACTGGACCCTGCAGTATAGGTGTCAAGGAGCTGTTCTGTTGGTAGACGACAGATTCGAGGGCTCCCATCGGCATGGTGAAGAATGTATCGTGATCCATCGGACCGTGCAACGCTCTGCCATTGTGCCAACTCCTAGTGCCGATGGTCACTTGCCGATTTCACTCGAAGTTGCCGATGTCGTGGTGTTAACATTGGCACATCCATGGGTCATCGGCTGCAGAAGCCCATCGTTAGGAGCATTCAGGGCACTGCAGCTGCCTCGAGTTGAATGAACATGCTGTTGCCTCACGAGCGACACTGGGTCCCCTCAAGCGGAAGTGGCTACTGATAAGAGGACACCAGCCAATCAGCACGCAGCAGAAGGGCGTCGCCGCAACCGGAAGCAGCAGTTAACTGCAGATCGCGCTCTGTTAGAACTAGAGCGCGATCCTCCAAGCTCTAGCAGCTGCCAAGCAAAGCTCGTTCAAGGTCACCCGCCTTTCCAGGCGTTATGCTGTCCAGGATTAATTTCTGATGTTAGTTCCACCACAGTTCGCCATTTGCCTGTTTTAGCAGTCTGCCCACCCTATAAAGTCCGACATCTGTAACGAGGGGTGTCTGCCCAACTCCACGACATCTGGACGTGGTTTCACCTTGGTTTCGCCACGTGTTGGAGATACTCACCACAACACTCCAAGAACACCCACGTCGTTCAGTTTCCGAAATGTTCGTGCCGAGCTTCCGGGCCATCACAATCTGCCCTTGGTCTAACTCATAAAAAGCGCGCCATCCCCATTCTACACACTGACAGCCTGCTCATTGATACTACATGCACCGTGCGTGTGTCTGACTAGCAGCCATTCCTCGCCAGGTGACGCTACTATCGCCCGGACAGGTTTATATTGGTAGCAGGTCGGTGGATATAATGTAATGGCTGATCAGTGTCGGTGCGCAATAGCTGCATCTCCAAGGAGCAATGACACTGCTGTCTGTTCTCCAGATGACTGACCGGAGTCGCATCAGTGGCATCTGGAATTCTTCTGGGGCCTATGGCTTGTTATTGTTATTACCATACTGATACACTGTGTTTTGTTTTGCGTTGTCATGACCCAGCGGTTTTCGAGATAGGCGACTCGTGGCACCATATTGTCATACTGGTTGGCTGTTGATTAGTGTACATTAGATTAATACTAGATCCATGGATCATGAATACGATATTTCGTAAGGATGTGGTACGAGTCAAATTTTCCAATACATGATATAATTAAGTTAATTCAACAACATAATTAAGTTAATATAACAACTTTTTTATTTTTTTGTTTTTTTTATTTTTTTATAATTTTTTGCTTGGTTGTTTTTCTTTTTTTTCTTAATCTATATCTAAAAATTCCTCTATGGAGTAGAAGGAGTTGTCATTCAGAAATTCTTTTAATTTCTTCTTAAATACTTGTTGGTTATCTGTCAGACTTTTGATACTATTTGGTAAGTGACTAAAGACTTTAGTGGCAGTATAATTCACCCCTTTCTGTGCCAAAGTTAGATTTAATCTTGAATAGTGAAGATCATCCTTTCTCCTAGTATTGTAGTTATGCACACTGCTATTACTTTTGAATTGGGTTTGGTTGTTAATAACAAATTTCATAAGAGAGTATGTATACTGAGAAGCTACTGTGAATATCCCTAGATCCTTAAATAAATGTCTGCAGGATGATCTTGGGTGGACTCCAGCTATTATTCTGATTACACGCTTTTGTGCAATAAATAATTTATTCCTCAGTGATGAATTACCCCAATATGATACCATACGCAAGCAATGAGTGAAAATAGGCGTAGTAAGCTAATTTATAAGATGTTTATCACCAAAATTTGCAATGACCCTCATTGCATAAGTAGCTGAACTCAAACGTTTCAGCAGATCATCAATGTGTTTCTTCCAATTTAATCTCTCATCAATGGACACACCGAAAATTTGGAATATTCTGCCTTAGCTATATGCTTATGATTAAGGTCTATGTTTATTAATGGTGTCATACGATTTACTGTACGGAACTGTATGTACAGTGTCTTATCAAAATTCTGTGAGAGTCCGTATACAAGGAACCACTTAGTAATTTTCTGAAAGGCATTATTGACAATTTCATCAGTTAATTCTTGTTTGTCAGGTGTGATTACTATACTTGTATCATCAGCAAAGAGAACTAACTTTGCCTCTTCATGAATATAGAATGGCAAGTCATTTAATATATATTAAGAACAACAAAGGACCCAAGACCGACCCTTGTGGAACCCCATTCTTGATAGTTGCCCAGTTTGAGGAATGTGCTGATCTTTGAATATTATGAGAACTGCTTATTTCAACTTTCTGCACTCTTCCAGTTAGCTACGAATTAAACCATTTGTGCACTGTCCCACTCATGCCACAATACTTGAGCTTGTCTAGCAGAATGTCATGATTTACACAATCAAAAGCATTTGAGAGATCACAAAAAATCCCAATGGGTGGTGTGCGGTTATTCAGATCATTCAAAATTTGATTGGTGAAAGCATGTATGGCATTTTCTGTTGGAAAACCTTTCTGGAAACCAAACTGACATTTTGTTAGAACTTCATTTTTACAGATATGTGAAGCCACTCTGCATGTCCAGATCTTCAATTTGCCCCACGGGTTAAAACCACATGGAGAGAGAGCACACCACCGAGGTGGCCTGGAGCTTGCACTGCCCCTGATGATTGTCCTCTGCTCACCAAACACTTCTTGCTCTCGTGACAAAGTTGTCAAGGTGATGTGTGTGGGAAATGTCCACACAGACGTTCATCTGCTGTGAATTGATCCACATATGAGTTAAACAGTAAGTGACAGGAATGGTGGATACATTAATCCAAACGAAAAGCCACTTTACAGCTCTAGTAATTAATTAATTTTGGGTGTAAGGCAGATTTGTAATTTCCAATATCAAGACTATGCTATTTCTGCCAATTAGCAGTCTTAATTTGGGTTTCGAATAATAAACTCAAAATAATGAAATTTTAACCGACAAACCTGTGCTGATGATTTAGAATAGTAATATTTTCCGAGATTTTAAAGAAATTCGGGTTTGTTTAGGACAAATGGGAAATTTTTGGGGCGAATACGATTAATAACAAATTTGAGACACTATCAGTTAGCTAAGTTCAGTAAAAATGGCTCTGAGCACTATGGGACTTAGCATCTGAGGTCATCAGTCCCCTAGAACTTAGAACTACTTAAACCTAACTAACCTAAGGATATCACACACATCCATGCTCGAGGCAGGACTCGAACCTGCGACCGTAGCGGTCGCGCGGTTCCAGACTGAAGCGCCAAGAACCGCTTGGCCACTCTGGCCGGCTAAATTCAGTAAATAATATCTCTACAATAGAGGTGGCTGACAAGGATTAGGTAACAAAGATGTCTATCGCTTTTGGGCCTGTCATCTTATCTACGTTTTAAATTTGACAATCGGTCTTGTTGCGTGCGGGTTGCCAATGGCTTCTGGTCGACGGGTGTTTCAATAGCTCGCTCCGCCTCTGGGTAGAAAGTAGCCTCATAACTCCATAAGAAGTCGATACAGCGATGTCCCGCTTCATAAGTAATCACTGCCGCTAAAATCCTGTGCATCTAGGAACATGCGATATTTCCTGGTCGGTGTTTGAGACTAGTGACGGATTTTAGTAGCACACGTAGGAATGAGCACCAGAAATTATAATAAGAAGTTTCCCGCATTTTCTACGGTTTTCTTTGTTGAGAGTCATAGGTGCAGCGTTTATAAATAGAGAGTGATCCATAAAATGTAGACTGCCTTTGGTAGTCAATATTAATGAAACAAAATGACATATCGTTACAATTCTTGCACGGGGAGAAGGTTATTTTATGTATGCGAAGTGACCTGCCATCAGCAGCCAGACAACGTCGATGCCGCTGAATTGTTGACCAAACTACGGCTGTCATTGTTGCAGGAGTGATAGCCGCAGAGGAAGGCTTGATGGTTTCTCGTTGCTTGTTCAGTGTAACTGCCTTCTGTTCATAAACTTCCTTTTCTAAGGTTCCATGTAGGTAGAAGCCAAAAGGACCTTGATGGGTATTCAACAGCTCCTCCTCGACCAGTCGATCGTCGAGGTAGATTTTCATCCAAGCAGGTTCTGACATCTCTGTAGCAGTGAGCCAGAGACCCATCTTGTGGTAGGTAAAATCTTTCATTTTCGAACACCTCTCAGACGGCAGGTGAAATCGATGTTTGCATCATATGAAGATATATCACACCAGTTGTGGTACCTTCAAAGAAGAATGGGCCACACATTAACACCCAGTAGATTAACATGTGAGGACTTTCAGGAGCCCAGTACACGCAAAAAAAAAAAAAAAAAATGGTTCAAATGGCTCTGAGCACTATGCGACTTAACTTCTGGAGTCATCAGTCGCCTAGAACTTAGAACTAATTAAGCCTAACTAACCTAAGGATGCGAATCTGCGACCGTAGCGGTCGCTCGGCTCCAGACTATAGCGCCTAGAACCGCACGGCCACTCCGGCCGGCCCAGTACACGCAGTTGTGGCGTTTTACAGTACCGTTCAGTCTAACGTTCATGCTCTCAAAGCATAGCTTAAACTTGCTTCACATGATTTATCCAGAATAAACTGTTGTTTTCGTACTTCCAGTACCACTTCAATAGGGCTTTCGTTGTTCAAATGACAATCTTACTTCATTCATTGCTGCACTGTCATCTCCTGGAAATTGCGCGCCAACATCTGCTGAGGAAACAATGGACAACGCTACCTCGCAAAATTACAACCATGTGTCATTTTGTTCCAAATATATTAACTATCAAAGAGTGTCTACATTTTACTGGACCCCTCTGTATTGCAAAGTCTACATATTTGAGCACTGTATAATATATTAAAGCTATTTAGAGAACATTGTTAAATCTTAAGTTACAAGGTTTATGGTGAATAAAATTCCGTTTATTTTCAAAACTAGTTGTATAAAGTGTGGATAGTTACGCCATACTTTGTCCATAACGCATCACCTTCCACTTTGAAAGGCAAGAAGGTCTTCTACCACGCAACACATGATATTTGGAAATGAACTGAGTTTCTTTAAAGTCTTAACAGTTTTCCCTGTCTTGAAAATGGAAATTTATGTCAGTTGGCAATAGCTTCTATTTCAAAAAGTTTTTAACTTGTAACTGGTTTTAGATAATGCTTCTTTCTTAATTTGATTTCACTTACTGATTATTGTTGTGTAGTTGATTGGTAATGTAACAGACAAACTGTTAACTGTGTTGCTGAAACTATTTTCTCCTTCGAAAAACTGTTAAATTTGAGCTGGCCAGTGTGACTGAACGGTTCTAGGCGCTGTCTGGAACCGCGCGACCACTACGGTCACAGGTTCGAATCCTGCCTCGGGCATGGATGTTGTGATGTCCTTAGGTTAGTTAGGTTTAAGTAGTTCTAAGTTCTAGGGGACTGATGACCTCAGGAGTTAAGTCCCATAGTGCTCAGAGCCATTTGAACCACTTGTTACATTTGAGTACAATGTTTGTTCCTTGATTCATGACCATTTTTTACCTTGCAAAAGTTTTTCGCATTTGGAAAAACCTTACTATTTTCAGTATAAATTTTGAAATTTCAGAAAAACACTGAAACACACCTGAAACCAATGCTGTAATTTCTAAATAAAATAAGGAAATAGATATACAAAATTAGAGAACTTCTGATATAGTACTGTCTAGAAGCGAAAGTCTGGGAGGTGTTGTAAGGTACAGTGCACGCAGAATACCGTGACCGGCAGATGCGCAGACAGCAGGGCAGTGTGGGGAGGGTGACAGTGGTGGGGGCTGCCGGCAGGCGCTGTCGGGGAAATACCGAGCGCTGGAGGGGAAGTGCGATTCGAAACTGAAGCCTACACTCACATATTTTGCGCCTCCATGCCCAAATTTGCATGGTGACCATTCAAAAAGATCTATCACCTCTTTTTTGATTTGAATTCCACCGAAAATGCAGCGATTTATTTTCGCTAGGTTTGTTAACCATTTGTGCGTTTCAGAGATGTGTCACAAGTGGGGAATTTTGAGTAAAACATACACATTTACCTTGTTGCCATGTTCAAATTTCGATATCTCAAACCATTAAAGAAATATGAGGAATGTTGTGGATATTTCACTCTGGCTTTACTGCTGGCACAGTGCGATCGCAAATGAGTGTGCTATGTCAATGCATGAGTGAAGTCCTATGGGACCAAACTGCTGAGATCGTCGGTCCCTAAGCTTACACACTACTTAATTAACTTACACTAAATTACGCGAAGTACAACACCCATGCCCGAGGGAAGACTCGAACCTCCGACCGAGGTAGCCTTGCAGACTGTGACAAGGCGCCTAGACCGTGCGGCTACCTCGCGCGGCTGTGCTATGTCAGATTGATTTTTTTTTAGACAGATAGAGACCTCCACCAAGTCTAAGGAAAAATTCAATATGACAGCTAAATTTCATACGGAGAAACATATTATGTAATATGCACCAAACGCAAATTCATAGCGACCCCTATTTTTCGTTGCAAACTTTTTCGAATTTCGTGCAGTGTCTTACTTCCGAGTAAACATCAAAATGGTTCAAATGGCTCTGAGCAGTATGGGACTTTACATCTGAGGTCATGAGTCCCCTAGACTTAGAACTGCTTAAACCTAACTAACCTAAGCACATCACACACATCCATGCCCAAGGCAGGATTCGAACCTGCGACCACAGCAGCAGTGCGGTTGCAGACTGAAGCGCCTAGAAACGCTCGGCCGCAAATATCACAATAACTATGACCATTAACGAAATGATGGGCACATCATAGTGAACCTGATTATTAGGCAAATATGCAACTTTTTACCGAATAATCTCTGTAAAATCGTTTGAGAAAGATTGCAGGTCGAATAAAACATAATTACATCATTACTCCGTAACGAGCCAGAGGAGACCACAGACCTCTTATACCAAAATACTCAGAAATGTTCCCGATCAGTCTGTCGGTGATATTCTGCCTCACCATTTATTTTTTGTGAATAAAAGTCTGTCAACTATCTGTATTCCTGTTTTTAGGTTTTAGTCCAGATATTTATCGTAAATGAAATCTAAAAATCTAAATATAGACATATTAGATTAATCGAAAATGAAATATACAAACGAGATACAGACAGATTACATGTTAGATTCACTTTCCGATACAGATCGGGAATAAAACCGAAACATTGACATCAGCGGACTGTTATTTATAAAATGTCCTTATTAGATGTATTAAAAACATACAGTCTAAGGCCACACCTTCTGCTACGAAGACCAAACAATAGGTCTTTCTTTTTACTGTTCTAATTGTAATTAAATGATTAATTTCCTATGCATTAGTGACTGTGTTTATTACATGATATACGCCACCACAGTTTTTAATCTTTCTTCTTCTCATTTGAAACGTGTTTCCAAAGCCGATGGGGGACATCTTCTACGCTACATACATGGATGTTACTCATGAAGCTCACACGAACATCACTTACTTTAGTTTTTTGGCTTATACTAATAAACTTGCAGGTTTCTGGAATCATTTTAAATAATAATTGTGGGGATACATCTGCACTGAATTTGGGGCCCTCGTAGCTTCTGCCAGTTGCTAGAAACCGTAAAGTACCTGAAAGCCTCGCAGCTTACAGATTCTCTCGTGACTGTAATCTCTGTCTCTACATATAGCTTGATGACGTTCAATACCTGAGAAAAATATATCTCGTCCATTCTTTTTCCTGGGTCTTTAAGTACAGGACATAAGTTAATTTTTTCCTTTAGGTTAGCCATTTCTTTGCCCATACCTTTCTCTCGGCTTTTTTCGGTTTGTTTGCTCTAAAATAGTCAAGGCAAAACCCCAATTTTGTGTCTGTTAAACAACAGTAGGACGTACTCCCAACGAACGGAAATTAATAATTCACCATCAGCGATATGTACAGGCCGGCGCTGTACTCGCTGAGTGCAATCGGTTGGGCAATTTGTACGCTGCCACGAAATTGGTCAGTCGGTCGATCGACCGATAAATTGGTATGTGTAGGGCCCTTAATCCCTAAAAATTTGCAAGATCTTCGTTTCTAATGGTCTATTTATACTGGAACCCCAACCAACCACCCATCCACAAATCACTGCTTTATCAGTCGCGAGTCGCAGAATACAAGTCTTGTTCTTTTCCTCCTCTACAGCAGTCTTTACAGAAGGCTAGTCAGAGGTCTTTCGACTGTGTAGCTTGTTTTCCTCAGTAAGTGCAGAATTAACGAGACAACCGTAACGTTAGTTCTTACTCCACCATTGATATTCTGCGTCGTAACTCTTGGTAGCCACGAAGCAGCTCCTAAGTTTTCGCAGAATTGTAAACATTTTGATGCCTCCCTATACGCTATTCTTCCGGTATTTAACAGCCTCTTGTAACTGCATAACGATGCTTTGTTATTATATGTCTGCCTATACGCTATTCTTTCGGTATTTAACAAGCTCTTCTAACTGCATAACGATGTTTTGTTGTTATCATTGGTGATAAGTCGTTATCTTCAACAGGTAAATGATATACACGAGGATCGTTCAATAAGCAATGCAACACATTTCTTTCTCCGGCCAGTTTCGGCCGAAAGAATGCGAAATGTGTTGTGAGACGCCGTGGAATGTTCCCGTTTCATCCCCTACAGTTTCGTGGAGTTCCCATACGTGGTGCTACGTAGCTACGCTATGCTATAAGTAGCCTTCGCCGGCCGAAGTGGCCGTGCGGTTAAAGGCGCTGCAGTCTGGAACCGCAAGACCGCTACGGTCGCAGGTTCGAATCCTGCCTCGGGCACGGATGTTTGTGATGTCCTTAGGTTAGTTAGGTTTAACTAGTTCTAAGTTCTAGGGGACTAATGACCTCAGCAGTTGAGTCCCATAGTGCTCAGAGCCAAGTAGCCTTCAAAATGGCGTCAGGTGAGTTCTAAGCAGAGAGCTGTCACTGAATTTCTTTCGGCGGAAAACCTGAGTATCGCTGATATTCACTGACGTTCGTAGAATTTCTGCGGAGCCTATAACAACGCAAGGTCTCACAAAAATGCGCGCACCCGAGAGAAGGTCAGAAAACTTCTTTGGGCTGTTCTTTTTCATCCGCTCTACAGACCGCATTGCGCACCTTTCGATTTCCATCTGTTTGGCCCACTGGAGGGCGGACTCCGCGGGAAGCAGTACCTAGACGATGAGGAGGTTACTAGTGCAGCAAGACGTTGGCTGCGACGTAGATCAGTAGAGTGGTAACATGCGGGCGTACTGGCCCCCCCAGTATGGTGGAATCCTGAACAAAACCAAGCTGCTTTCAGAAAAAAAAATGTGTTGCATTACTTATTGAACGTCCCTTGTATTTATTAAAATAACGCATATCGCAGACCACGTAAGTGGGGTACAATTTAAAACTACAGTCGCTAATGTTCTAAAGAGTTTTACTGTCGTACGACCTTGATTTTGGCCTAATAGCCTTTGTTTCTTTAGAGTTGTTAAAATATCTGTGAAATTAATAAAGACTTCATGCTTCATTTCTGTTTGTATTGCCTATTCTTTGCACCTATACAGACCATAGTGGCCCAATAAAAACTTTAGATGTAATCTTATTTTGCCAGGAAATGGACTAATAAACAGAAAAAATAGAACTGTAGGGTGTGCAGAAATCACATGTTCTATAGAAAAGTGTGTGTTTGTGCAGGTATTGTGCTGAAACTGAAAACATCGGACTCTTTGCAAACAGTAAAGGCAGCTCGAAATGATCGGAAATTGCTGAAAATCGAAATGTTCTGCTCATCATAGCTAACAATTAAGTGTGTATGTTTTTGTGGTGTATTGGCACTGAGCGGCGTGGCTATCGACGAATTAGGTGTACCTCGAGCTTTGGTCAGAACGCGACTTCGTCTCTGTATAGATAACCTGAGAGCTGTAAGCGGAGCAGGCACCAGAAAATAGTGTGGTGGTGAAGCGTTCTTCTTATCTGGCCTCTGATATAATGCCAGTTATGTACTCACTCACACAAAGAAAAACGCGCGACTATACGAACAGTTTCATCAACGGACTATTTCCTGAGATATCTTAAAAAAAAAAAAAAAAAATGGTTCAAATGGCTCGGAGCACTATGGAACTTACCAGCGATGGTCATCAGTCCCCTAGAACTTAGAACCACTTCAACCTAACTAACCTAAGGACATAACACAACACCCAGTCATCACGAGGCAGACAAAAGCCCTGACCCCGCCGGGAATCGAACCCGGGCGCGGGAAGCGAGAGCGCTACCGCGCAACCACGAGCTGCGGACAGAGATATCTTCAACTTATAACCTAAATTTAGGCAGTGTTTCTGTCAAATGTCGATCCCATACACCATGTAGGGTTGACAACGCCTTACCTTTGCTACTAATTTTCTGAGTTGTTTTATAAGATATATTAAATACAGTGCATTTACATAATCTGTAAATATCTGTGAGTGACTACACTAAACACAACCACTTACATTGTCCATGGTAATACACTACTGGACATTAAAATTGCTACACTACGAAGATGACGTGCTACAGACGCGAAATTTAACCGACAGGAAGAAGATGCTGTGATACGCAAATGATTAGCTTTTCAGAGCATTCACACAAGGTTGGCGCCGGTGGTGACACCTGCAACGTGCTGACATGAGGAAAGTTTCCAACCGACTTCTCATACACAAACAGCAGTTGACCGGCGTTGCCTGGTGAAACGTTGTTGTGATACCTCGTGTAAAGAGGAGAAATGCATACCATCACGTTTCCGACTTTGATAAAGGTCGGATTGTAGCCTATCGCGATTGCGGTATATCGTATCGCGACATTGCTGCTCGCGTTGGTCGAGATCCAATGACGGTTAACAGAATATGGAATCGGTGTGTTCAGGAGGGTAATACGGAACGCCGTGCTGGATCCCAACGGCCTCGTATCACTAGCAGTCGAGATGACAGGCATCTTATCCGCATGGCTCTAACGGATCGTGCAGCCACATCTCGATCCCTGAGTCAACAGATGTGGAAGTTTGCAAGACAACAATCATCTGCACGAACAGTTCGACGACGTTTGCAGCAGCGTGGACTATCAGCTCGGAGACCATGGCTGCAGTTACCCTTGACGCTGCATCACAGACAGGAGCGCCTGCGATGGTGTACTCGACGATGAACCTGGGTGCACGAATGGCAAAACGACATTTTTTCGGATGAATCCAGGTTCTGTTTACAGCATCGTGATGGTCGCATCCGTGTTTGGTGACATCGCGGTGAACGCACATTGGAAGCGTGTTTTCGTCATCGCCATACTGGCGTATCACCCGGCGTGATGGTATGGGGTGCCATTGGTTACACGTCTCGGTCACCTCTTATTCGCGTTGACGGCACTTTGAACAGTGGACGTTATATTTCAGATGTGTTACGACCCGTGGCTCTACCCTTCATTCGATCCCTGCGAAACCCTACATTTCAGAAGGATAATGCACAACTGCATGTTGCTGGTCCTGTACGGGCCTTTCTGGATACAGAGAATGTTCGACTGGTGCCCTGGCCAGCACATTCTCCAGATCTCTCACCAATTGAAAACGTCGGGTCAATGGTGGCCGAGCAACAGGCTCGTCACAATACGTCAGTCACTACTCTTGATGAACTGTGGTATCGTGTTGAAGCTGCATGGGCAGCTGTACATGTACACGCCATCCAAGCTCTGTTTGACTCAATGCCCAGGCGTATCAAGGCCGTTATTACGGCCAGAAGGTGGTTGTTCTGGGTACTAATTTCTCAGGATCTATGCACCCGAATTGCGTGATAATGTAATGACATGTCAGTTCTAGTATAATATATTTGTCCAATGAATAACCGTTTATCATCTGCATTTCTTCTTGGTGTAGCAATTTTAATGGCCAGTAGTGTACAATCGCTAACATTCTACAGAGTTTTATTGTCGTACGACCTGGAGTTTGGACTAATAACCTTCGTTTCTTTAGAGTTGTTAAAATATCTGTGAAATTAATAAAGACTTCATGCTTGATTTTTGTTTGCATTGCCTATTCTTTGCACCTGTACAGACCATAGTAGCCTAATAAAAACTTTAGATATAATCTTATTTTGACAGGAAATGGACTAATAAACAGAAATAATAAAACTGTAGGGTGTGTAGAAATCACACGTTCCATAGAAAAGTGTGTGTTTGTGCAGGTATTGTACTGAAACTGAAAACATCGTACTGTTTGCAAACAGTAAAGGCAGCCTGGAAATGATCGTTAATTGCTGGAAATCGAAATATTCTTCTCATCATAGCTAACAATTAAGTGTGTATGTTTTTGTGGTGTATTGACACTCAGCGGCGTGGTTATCGACGAATTACGTGTACCTTGAGCTTTGGTCAGAACGCGACCTCGTCTCCGTATAGATAACCTGAGAGCTGCAGGTGGAGCATACTCCAAAAAATAGTCTCGCGGTGAAGCGTTCTTCTTATCTGGCCTGTGATATAATGACAGTTACCTACTCACTCTCACAAAAGAAAAATGTTTGACTATATGAACAACTTCTACAACTGACTGTCTTCAACTTAAAACCTAAATTTCAAAATGGTTCAAATAGCTCTGAGCACTATGGGACCTAACATCTGAGGTCAGCAGTCCCCTAGAACTTAGAACTACTTAAACCTAACTAACCTAAGGACATCACACACATCCATGCCCAAGGCAGGATTCGAACCTGCGACCGTAGCGGTCACGCGGTTCCAGACTGAAGCGCCTAGAACCGCACGGCCACACCGGCCGGCAAACCTAAATTTAGGCAGTGTTTCTATTAAACGTCGATTCCATACAGCATGCAGTGTTGACAACGCCATTGCTTTCCTTCTAATTTTCTGAGTTGTTCGATAAGATACATTAAATACAGTGCATTTACATAATCTGTAAATATGTGTGAGTGACTACACTAAACACATCCTCTTACATTGTCCATGGTAATATAATAAGCTTGTTGGTGGTCTGCCATCTGTTTTGCCCACGATTGGTCACTCAACTTCATATCGCACCAAACTGCTACTCACGGGTATCTAAATGAGTTGGCTCATTCCAGTTGAAGCTCATTCATGTTGTAGTCACAGAATACGTCATTTAGTAAAACGCAGGCTTGCATATCTAAATCCTTGAAGGAAGTTGCTAAATGTTGTATCGTTTTAAAATCATATCAAGATCTTTTTTGCACACTTGAGGTTTCTATTACGCCATCTACCCTAAAATCTATAGCTTGAAACGTATCGCCATACAAATTTCGTGCACGTATTATAGCTTGCACTTCGGAACAACGTGCAGTTCATCGAGAAACACAGATCCTCGGTTCACTCCCCCGCCCCCACTACCCTGTTATCACCTGTTGTGCAGGTACCAAGATTATTCTCTGGGACTCCACCAATCATTTATTCATTAACCATTTACTACAGTATACGAAACGCCGTGCCTATAGAGCTGCTGCTGCTGCGGTACTAAGGCTGTACTCGCCAAACAAGAGTCGCGTAACGCGCCACTGTTAATGTAATAGAGACACACTCGTTAATTACGCAACGCACCGAAACAAACACTGCGGAGGCACCTGTGCAGCTGCTTCTCTGGACCAACACAAAGGATAAAACGCCTAAATTAGAGCTGCACAGCTGTTAGTCATATGTTGTTGTGGTCTTCAGTCCAGAGACTGGTTTGATGCAGCTCTTCATGCTACTCTGTCTTGTGCAACCTTCTTCATCTCCCAGTACCTACTGCAGCCTACATCCTTCTGAATCTGCTTGGTGTATTCATCTCTTGGTCTCCCTCTACGATTTTTAACCTCCACGCTGCCCTCCAGTACTAAATTGGTGATCCATTGATGCCTCAGAACATGTCCTACCAATCGATCCCTTCTTCTAGTCAAGTTGTGCCACAAACTCCTCTTCTCCCCAACTCTATTCAATACCTCCTCATTAGTTATGTGATCTATCCATCTAATCTTCATCATTCTTCTGTAGCACCACATTTCGAAAGCTTCTATTCTCTTCTTGTCCAAGCTATTTATCGTCCATGTTTCACTTCCATACATGGCTACACTCCATACAAATACTTTCAGAAACGACTTCCTGACACTTAAATCTATACTCGATGTTAACAAATTCTCTTCTTCAGAAACGGTTTCCTTGCCATTGGCAGTCGACATTTTATATCCTCTCTGTTTCGACCATCATCAGTTATTTTGCTCCCCAAATAGCAAAACTTCTTTACTACTTTAAGCGGTCCATTTCCTAATCTAATACCCTCAGCATCACCCGATTTAATTCGATTACATTCCACTATCCTCGTTTTGCTTTTATTGATCTTCATCTTATATCCTCCTTTCAAGACACTGTCCATTCCGTTCAGCTGATCTTCCAGGTCCTTTGCTGCCCCTGACAGAATTACAATGTCATCGGCGAACCTCAAAGTTTTTATTTCTTCTCCATGGATTTTAATTCGTACTTCGAATTTTTCTTTGTTTCTTGCTCAGTATACAGATTGACTAATATTGAGGAAAGGCTGCAACCCTGTCTCACTCCCTTCCAAACCACTGCTTCCCTTTCATGCCCCTCTACTCATATAACGGTCAGTATTCATGCTGCAGATGGTGCGTACACAGCCAAATATAACTCAGCTCAGTACTGCGGAATTGGTGCTTAACAGAATACAATTCATATTTACTCTCCCTTCAGAAGAGAGTCGGAAATATTAAGAAAAAGAGAAATACATCCAGTGATCAAAAGTATCTTGACAGCTTTAAGTAATGCGAAATTGACCACTAGATGTCACGAGAGACAGACCCGCCAATACAAAAGGAGACAGGGAGTATTGTGTTATCAACAGAGATGCAGTAACAGTAGAAAGACGTGGTCAGGAAAGCTGTGACTTCGAAGGTGAACAAGTCATTGCATGTGTTAACTGAGATTTGGGGTAACTGAGATTTGTGACACAGTTCAAGCTCACACCCTATCTTCCCTACCCTTTCACTGTTAGGCAGTTGTCGTAGGTCATGAACAGTCATGACGCGATCCAAAGTCATAAACAGCCCAAGTGACCTAAGATAGTCCAAGGTTATGTGACGTCACAAAGTTACCCAATTCTTAAACTTCTTTGGAATGAGAAGATTCTTTGGTCAATCCCCGTCATATTTCATTTTGTTGAATTTCTACTGATTCAAATGAAATTTTTCAGTGGAAATACCTACATAACCAGTGCAACCTCCCACTTACATATTGCGCCGATTTGCTAAGAGCCCTGTAGCCACAACGCTCTGTGTTCCAGTTCTGTTGAGTCCAGTTTTCTTACATTGCAACCAGTTTCAGTAAATTTCGCAATGCAAATAGCGCAGTTTGCTAAGTATAACCTCTCCTTTTGCATATACAACCATTTGTCCTATGCTTTGGCGTCAAATGGTTCTGAGTTCAAACCCCGTCATGTGTGATTTTCTAATTCATCATTTTTTTCATAACATTTAATGTTTAAATAATTTCAAACAAGTTGGTACGTGTTCTAAGTTAAAACGGCATCGAAGCTGAAAGGCAAAGGGTTTTTTCTTTAATTTCAACCGATTTAAGTGAAATTTCACACAGCAAATAGCGCAGTACCTACACACAGCTAAGTGCAACTACGCACCCAACCCGCGAAATTCCACTGCTCCCGTCCACCCCTCTAAATCTCACTGTCTCCAAGGTGTCACCGACCCTTCGCAATAACCTCATCTCGTACAGCCATTGCGAAGACATTGGGATATTACCACTCAAGTTAATTAAACACAAACGTTATGGGCTTTAGGGTTCACTTGCTTCGCTGCCAGCCACTGTATATTATGTAAACGGGTTCTTTGGAAAGGAAAGCGATAATTTTTTTTAAATATATTATATTTTCCATAAAATTTCGTCCACATTTGTCATCTATGACATTTCTCCAGCACTGAAGACAAAGTTTCCCCAAATCTTCCATACATCTATGTACTCTACTACGATCACAAGACATTTGTTATCGTATTGCGGAATGATAGACAAAATCTCAGACTATTACTCAGTGAAGAGACTAAATTTTTTTCCTGCAAGCTGCACTTTCTTCATATACGAAGCAAAATGAGTAGTCATGGTCTTTTATACATCCACTATCAGCACTTCCTGTGACAGGTGATTGCTCATACACAGAGTGTAACTACACAGAAGCACCAAAGAAAGTGGTATAGGCAAGCATATTCAAATACAGAGATATGTAAACAGCCAGAATACGGCGCTGCGGTCGGAAACTCCTGCGCAAGACAACAAGTGTCTTGCGCAGTTGTTAGATGCTACAGTGGCTAGTCATCGCGATTTAAGTGAGTTTGAACGTGGTGTTGTAGTCGGCGCTTGAGCCGTGGGACACAGCATTTCCGAGGTAGCGATGAAGTGGGGATTTTACCGTAGGACCATTTCAAGAGCGTACCATGAAAATCAGGAATTCGTAAAACATCAAATCTCCGACATCGCTGCAGCGGAAAAAAGACCCTGTAAGAACGGGACCAACGATGACTGAAGAGAATCGTTCGATGTGACAGAAGTGCAACCCTTCCGCAAATTGCTGCACATTTCAATGCTGGGCCATCAACAACTGTCGGCGTGCGATCCATTCAACGAAACATCATCGATATGGGCTTTCGGAGCCGAAGGAATACTCGTGTACCCTTGATGACTGCACTACACTAAGCTTTACGCCTCGCCTGGGCCCGTCAACACCGACATTGGACTGTTGATGACTGGAAACATGTTGTCTGGTCGGACGAGTCTCGTTTCAGATTGTATCGAGCAGATTGACATGTACGGATATGGAGTCAACCTCATGAATCCATGGACCCTGCATGTCAACAGGGACTGTACAAGCTGGTGAAGGCTCTGTAATGGTACGGGAGGTGTGCAGTGGAGTAATACGGGACCCCTGATACGTGTAGATACAACTCTGACAGGTGACACGTGCATAAGCGTCTTGTCTGATCAACTGCATCCACTCATGCCGGTTTTGCATTCTGACAGGCAATTCCAGCACGACAATGCGACACCCCACACGTCCAGAATTGCTACAGAGTGGCTCCAGGAACACTCTTCCGAGCTTAAACACTTTCGTTGTCCACCAAACTCCCCAGACATGAACATTATTGAGCATAACTGGATGTCTTGCAGCGCTGTTCAGAAGAGATCTCCACCCTCTCGTACTCTTGCGGATTTATGGACAGCCCTGCAGAATTAATGGCGTCAGTTCTCTCCAGCACTACTTCAGATATTAGTAGAGTCCATGCCACGTTGTGTTGCGGCACTTCTTCGTGCTCGTGGGGGGCCCTACCCGATATTAGGCAAGTGTATCAATTTCTTTGGCTCTTCAGTGTAAATTCCCTTTACAGAATTTGAGGGCAGGTGCCTTACACCAAAATAAGAAGATATGTCCAGGAAACATGAGCTCTAAAATGCACACTTAAGAACTATGAACACTTATTCATCTTCGTTACTGTGAAGTACATCTCTTCTGTTGCAAGCTCTTTGCTTTCCGTATTTCGGTAGTTATTATGGGCGTAAACAAGAAAAATATGTCCATTAAACAAGGGCCTTAAAATGCATGCTCTAAGAGCTCTGAGCACTTCCTCATCTTCGCTACTGTGAAACAAATCTCTTACTGAACAAGTGCACATAGCTCTTAAGGTAAGCATTTTAGAGACCATGTTTCTTAGACATTTATTTCTTGTTTTGTTCCATACTACCTCCTCCGGAAATAAGGAAAGCAAAGAGCTTGCGGTAGAAGAGATTTTTTTCATAATATCGAGGATAAGGAAATGCTCGTAGCTTGACAACCAATGAAATTCAGTTTGAGAGGAGCCTAAAGGATTTATTGGTGACCAACTCCTTCTACTCCATTGACGAATTTCTCAGTAAAACCAACTGATTTGTATATATACAGGGTGTTACAAAAAGGTACGGCCAAACTTTCAGAAAACATTCCTCACACACAAATAAAGAAAAGATGTTATGTGGACATGTGCCCGGAAACGCTTAATTTCCATGTTAGAGCTCATTTTAGTTTCGTCAGTATGTACTGTACTTCCTCGATTCACCACCAGTTGGCCCAATTGAAGTAAGGTAATGTTGACTTCGGTGCTTGTGTTGACATGCGACTCATTACTCTACAGTACTAGCATCAAGCACATCAGTACGTAACATCAACAGATTAGTGTTCATCACGAACGTGGTTTTGCAGTCAGTGCAATGTTTACAAATGCGGAGTTGGCAGATGCCCATTTGATGTATGGATTAGCACGGGGCAATAGCCGTGGCGTGGTACGTTTGTATCGAGACAGATTTCCAGAACGAAGGTGTCCCGACAGGAAGACGTTCGAAGCAATTGATCGGCGTCTTAGGGAGCATGGAACATTCCAGCCTATGACTAGCGACTGGGGAAGTCCTAGAACGACGAGGACACCTGCAATGGACGAGGCAATTCTTCGTGCAGTTGACGATAACCCTAATGTCAGCGTCAGAGAAGTTGGTGTTGTACAACAACGCTTCTCAACAATAGATTCGGTGACCGGTGGATTGGTGGAGGCGGACCAATTCCATGGCCTCCACGCTCTCCTGACCTCAACCCTCTTGACTTTCATTTATGGGGGCATTTGAAAGCTCTTGTCTACGCAACCCCGGTACCAAATGTAGAGACTCTTCGTGGTCGTATTGTGGACGGCTGTGATACAATACGCCATTCTCCAGGGCTGCATCAGCGCATCAGGGATTCCATGCGACAGACGGTGGATGCATGTATCCTCGCTAACGGAGGACATTTTGAACATTTCCTGTAACAAAGTGTTTGAAGTCACGCTGGTACGTTCTGTTGCTGTGTGTTTCCATTCCATGATTAATGTGATTTGAAGAGAAGTAATAAAATGATCTCTACCATGGAAAGTAAGCGTTTCCGGACACATTTCCACATAACATCTTTTATTTATTTGTGTGTGAGGAATGTTTCCTGAAAGTTTGGCCATACCTTTTTGTAGCACCCTGTATACAACTTCTGCACAATTTCAGTGCAGTATTATGTTCATTGTATATATGTAAGTACAATCTAACTTCTGCACCATTTAAGTGCAGTAATGTGTTCACTGTAAATAAGTGTTATAGTAGTTGTATTACACGTTTATTACCTTATAAATAAATAAACAAACTTTTTATTTTAAATTCAGTTGATTCTTATTTGTAAAATGACTCTTTCATATAGCGTTCATTAAAACATGACGATCATTCCACTTGGGACCTGTGGAATGGTACATTAACTTATTTGTTTTAGTTGTAAATATTTGTCATGTATTGTTGTTTTTCTGACATGTTCTACATCCTGGAGGACGTCCTCACTACGGATCAATTGGAATCTAATCTAATCTATCTAAAAATGGTTGATATGGCTCTGAGCACTATGGGATTTAACATCTGAGGTCATCAGTTTCCTAGAACTTAGAACTACTTAAACCTAACTAACCTATGGACTTCACACATATCCATGCCCGAGGCAGGATTCGAACCTGCGACCGTAGCGGTCGCGCGGTTCTAGACTGAAGCGCCTAGAACCACTCGGCCACCCCAGCCGGCTAATTGTGGAGGTGTTACGTGGAATTTTCTAGTCGACACAGGGCAGAAAAACGAATACCTAGTTGTTTTGCTAGTAGACTGTTACTATGGTATGGCTTGAGAAAGCAAAATAAGGTTGGGGATTTTTTATAGCATAGACGGACACTTACAGTGTTTTTATGAAACCTTCCGTTAACCGCAAGATACTTCAGTAGCTTTGTGAACCTCAGAGATATAACGTGTTATCTCTTTTCGTTATCTGCAAGACACGTATACTTTTGTTGATTTAAACACAAATCTGAGAGCTTTCATAAACAAATGTTGTGCGTCGTAACCTCTTGCGTAATAACGAGAAGAAAAGTAGCGAGATGTCGTTATCGTAGTGCTTTGAAATCCGGAAGGCGCACCTCGAGCGTAACATAATCTGGAATGAGACACGAGGTAGAAAAATAAACAAAAGCTTTGCCTTATCTTCAATGACAAACACAAAACTACCGTCACTTATCAAAGCAAGAAATGTTCGCGTTGTATTACACAGAGACGTGTTTTTACTCTTCAGCAGACCCTATTACAAGATAAAACTTAGTGCCGGCGGTGCCTACAGTGCGTATACGCTCGCAGACAGTTGAGATGTAGAAAACCCTATCATGTAGTAGCATGCTACGTACCCTCTGCCAAGCGCTTCGCGGAGGTTTGCAGTGCGCAAACGTAGACGTAGACAGAAAAGTTTCATCTCAAAAGCTAAGGATGTTTCGAACACTTCAGCATCACTCATCACCTAGAGACATCTGTTTCGGGTTCTTCGATCGACGGGCGTTTAATTACCAGACAGGTCGTCAGCACGAGTGGCCGACATACTCAAAGAATCATCTTCCACATACACTCCTGGAAATTGAAATAAGAACACCGTGAATTCATTGTCCCAGGAAGGGGAAACTTTATTGACACATTCCTGGGGTCAGATACATCACATGATCACACTGACAGAACCAGAGGCACATAGACACAGGCAACAGAGCATGCACAATGTCGGCACTAGTACAGTGTATATCCACCTTTCGCAGCAATGCAGGCTGCTATTCTCCCATGGAGACGATCGTAGAGATGCTGGATGTAGTCCTGTGGAACGGCTTGCCATGCCATTTCCACCTGGCGCCTCAGTTGGACCAGCGTTCGTGCTGGACGTGCAGACCGCGTGAGACGACGCTTCATCCAGTCCCAAACATGCTCAATGGGGGACAGATCCGGAGATCTTGCTGGCCAGGGTAGTTGACTTACACCTTCTAGAGCACGTTGGGTGGCACGGGATACATGCGGACGTGCATTGTCCTGTTGGAACAGCAAGTTCCCTTGCCGGTCTAGGAATGGTAGAACGATGGGTTCGATGACGGTTTGGATGTACCGTGCACTATTCAGTGTCCCCTCGACGATCACCAGTGGTGTACGGCCAGTGTAGGAGATCGCTCCCCACACCATGATGCCGGGTGTTGGCCCTGTATGCCTCGGTCGTATGCAGTCCTGATTGTGGCGCTCACCTGCACGGCGCCAAACACGCATACGACCATCATTGGCACCAAGGCAGAAGCGACTCTCATCGCTGAAGACGACACGTCTCCATTCGTCCCTCCATTCACGCCTGTCGCGACACCACTGGCGGCGGGCTGCACGATGTTGGGGCGTGAGCGGAAGACGGCCTAACGGTGTGCGGGACCGTAGCCCAGCTTCATGGAGACGGTTGCGAATGCTCCTCGCCGATACCCCAGGAGCAACAGTGTCCCTAATTTGCTGGGAAGTGGCGGTGCGGTCCCCTACGGCACTGCGTAGGATCCTACAGTCTTGGCGTGCATCCGTGCGTCGCTGCGGTCCGGTCCCAGGTCGACGGGCACGTGCACCTTCCTCCGACCACTGGCGACAACATCGATCTACTGTGGAGACCTCACGCCCCACGTGTTGAGCAATTCGGCGGTACGTCCACCCGGCCTCCCGCATGCCCACTATACGCCCTCGCTCAAAGTCCGTCAACTGCACATACGGTTCACGTCCACGCTGTCGCGGCATGCTACCAGTGTTAAAGACTGCGATGGAGCTCCGTATGCCACGGCAAACTGGCTGACACTGACGGCGGCGGTGCACAAATGCTGCGCAGCTAGCGCCATTCGACGGCCAACACCGCGGTTCCTGGTGTGTCCGCTGTGCCGTGCGTGTGATCATTGCTTGTACAGCCCTCTCGCAGTGTCCGGAGCAAGTATGGTGGGTCTGACACACCGGTGTCAATGTGTTCTTTTTTCCATTTCCAGGAGTGTATTTATGGATTAGGTCGAAAATGAGACATTGAAATCAGCACGTTGGAAGCCTGCAATAACGTACAGGCACTTGGATGACAACATCATCGTGTGGAGTTCTAGTGCGGAACGGCTTTGTGACGTTCGGAAACAACTAAACAGCCTCCTTCACATTTAGTTTGGCATGTAAGTGGGGTTGAATTTTGTAAGTCATTACTCACAGAATGGAACTTATAGTGTCCTTAGAATCATGACCCGAGGCAAATGAGAAGCATGATCAAAACAACTCTAATACATACTCGAAGAGTTTGAGAGTCACGGCACCTCGGTCACAACATAAAATACTTGGACTGCGGTTTGATGATTAAGCGATGATCCAATGATATCAATAGTGGTACCAAGTCCGACACCAGGCGAAATAAATCATTCAGAGGCGAAATTCCTACCCCCTCAGAATGACAGTCAGAATTGATTGTGTACAAATAGATAAATAGATTTGATCATAAATAAATCATCTGCTACCATCAGGGTGTTCTTTATTTTATTTTTCGCACGACGCGTTTCGGGAAATGATTCTTATTTTCAAGTGTGCTTTTTGTGTTTGTTATGCCATTTCTATGTGATGTTGTCGATGTGTAAGAGTCTGCTTCATTTCGTTGACTTTATGTTTCCTTATGGTCCATTTCTGCAGAGTCTCACAAACGCTAAACATCACACACAACTTGCTGTACACTTTTATACATCGAAGACAGTTTACATAAACAAAACAGTTACAAAGATGTTCCTACAAGTAGTCAACAGAGATGACATTACAGGTCTTCCACAGAGTATGATATGCCTTTTGTATGGATGTTATTTACCTTAACAATGGTTCAAATGGCTCTTAGCACTGTGAGACTTAACTTCTGAGGTCATCAGTCCCCTAGACTTAGAAAATACTTAAATCTAAGTAACGTAAGGACATTGTGGCGCCGATGAGATCGACACCAGTATCGATCTTTGAACTAAGCTAAACACTATCTTTGTGCAGTTCCACCAGCCAGTTCTTTGTAAGCCTTACTTGTGTAAAGAGGTGAATAAATGAACTCGTGATTATCAGGTGTTGTTTGGTGTAACTGACCTGAGCATCCACCTCACTGGTGACCCCGAGTTGTAACGTCTTCCGTTTTCGCCGTTTTACTGTGTCCGCGGCCTCCGCATCGGTTATTTTCGTGTGTATTACATCAACACAACATTCGAACAATGGCTTCGGCCCAACGCCTAACGCTGGATTTTGTGATCGACATGCATCAGGTTGCGGGCGATGTACACCTGCCAGGACTGCAACACGATGCCTCTCACTCGACGATTGTGCCGATCTCGCCGGACGTTTTCGTGCCTGCAACAATAAGTGATGTTAGGAGTGTCCATGACTCCGGCTTTCAAACGCCTTTGTTCCCATCACATGTGCCCTCCCTCATCGATGGTGCAGTTACCTCTTATGGATATCTGTGAAGTGCTGGATCAATGCCAATTTCTGCAAATACTTCGTTGGATAACCTACCACCGCCAGGACAATGTTTTGCCACGCCGCAATCCGTGCAGTACCACACAGATTCCTGCCACGTGGCTGGAACTGCTTTGTTCACAGGTCAACCTCCTCAGCATCTGACCACAACCGCACCTGCCTCGGTTCAGCATCAGCACATGCCTTCCTGCTTAAATACCTCGGCCTGCAACAGGAGCAATGGCTCGTTATCTGCACCTGACCTCCATCTCCGTCCTACTGCTACACCTCAGTGTTTTGTGCCACGACATTCAACTTATCAGCACACTGTTTTGAGTGGAGTGACGATTAACAGTGAACATTCACACATTCCGCCCGACGTTCAACATCATTTTCCTCACTGTTCTTCTGGACAGCCCGCACCTCCGCAGCCTCCCTGCAACACAGGTGGCTCCGACTCTGATCGTACGTTGAGTTTTCCAAGGACTAGCACGCGTTTTGAAACTTTGAACTTTTTCTCACCTGTCGCCCCCGCGCCGGCCCCAGTAGAGCTTCCGCTACCATTCTCGGCACATCTCGCTGCCTCATCCGCATCGGTCTTCTGCGACACGTCAATCTGAACACACCCGCAAAGTATCGAACTTCCGCAACCGCAATCGACACATTACCGTATCTCACCCGCGTTGGCCTACCATGTCACAATGGATCACGCTCAACCACAACGCGTCATCTTCACGCTGCCACCCGACCAGCCGTCGTCGCCACATACCCTAGAGACACACTCTCCTGGAATACTGCAGCAACAGCAGCTCGTTTCAGGCAGTGCCCCAACGAATTCAACTCAACCTGTTCTTCCGAACGTTCTACAACGCTTACCGACACTGCCGCCGTTCAATCCCGACAGGGCAACAACCTGGTTCAAAATTGTGGACAAAGTTTTCGACCATTTCAAACTCGACGAATCAACCAGATTTCTGTGCCTTATCACCCACCTGCACGACCAGGAGGACTTGATTGCTGACCTGGTCGACGCCCCGGACTCAACTACCTGGTACACTCTAACCAAAAAGACACTTCTACGTCATCTTGGGCTCTCAACTGAGACTGCAATACGGCAAGTGCTCCACGTCGAACAACTAGGCAACAACATACCTTCACAACCCTGAAGACGGCTACGGGACCCGGTCAGCAACCATCTACTCTCTGACACAGCTCTCCTCGCCATCTGGTCAGATAAACTACCTCCTCACATCCGCTTTGCTCTGACTCAGAGGTCTCCTGAACCTGTTGAGCAACGAATGACAATTGCTGACAAACTACATGATGCGTCACTGCTCTATTTCTCCAGCCACTGCCTACCTGGCAAGTCTCAGGTTCAGGCTCCCTGTCCTGCAGCCGGACGCGGCCGGAGCCGCACTGTACTGACTGTTCTACTCGCTTTGGGACGCTGTAAACAAGCAGCTGGGACGTCACCAGCTCCGCCCTCGGTCACGCCCCCTGCTGCAACCGAACCGGCTGTGGCCACCGAACCTCAACCACCGCCTCTGGCAACGAACTTTCCACACTACCCATACTGTTACTTCCACACATGGTTTGGTGAGGCGGCGTGGAACTGCAGACCATCCTGCTACTTCCCAAACGCCAATCGCAGGTAGGTTCGAGTGCTGCCTCCTGCGCACAACATGACAGGCACCCCCCAGAGCTCCATTCTGTCTGGGAACGACTAGATAATTGTGGACAACATTACATTAAAGATATTTCGTCTGGATACCTTTTCCTAGTGGACACAGGCGCCGATGTTTCACTGCTGCCTACGTCCTTAGTATCGTCAAACATCTGCCCTCATCATACTTTACTGCAGGCCGTGAATTCAACTAAACTACAATGCTCAGGTTCAACTTCCCACGTCGTCTCACTCTCCGCAAACTGCAAACTCAAGTGGACTTTTTTAGTGTGTGAAATTGACGAACCTATACTAGGCATTGACTTCTTACGACACCACAAACTTTCACAGGACCTAGTGCGAAACACCGTGTTTCATCACCCGTCCAAGACTCACTTCCCCTGTGCTCCGTTGAGCAAACCCCCCCCCCCCCCCCCCCCGTGACAAATCGATCCGGGCTCGTCTCATCTGTGCATGTTTGTCTCTGTTGACAAAGTTACAAGAAACCACGCATAAGTGCCTTGTTGCGCTTGAACAAGTCGCTCGCCTATGCAAGGAAAACTTCGAGCTCTCCCTCCGGCTCCACGAAACACAGCTCCAACTCTCTGATGCAGCAGAGGAATTACAGACACTACAGCTAGGACAAAGCAAGGTCAGTAAGTGCGCCGAATCTCCTTGCAATCCCAGCAATCTAGCCTCCGTGTGTTTACCTCCCGCTACCCCTCACAACTGTGCTATCAAGACTGCCATAACATGTGCTGACAGCTCTGCAGGGCCACACCCTCCTAACACGGCAGCGTTTGACACTCGGCCTCCTATGCCGCCGGCACCATCGATTAAATGCACGAACAATTGTGGACACCTACCCCATACCCAACATTGTGGACTTTACCAGTTCCCTCGCAGGTGCGACCATGTTCTCTGTCATTGATTGCAAACAGGCCTACCACCAGATCCCCATGACACCTGAAGACATCGAGAAGACAGCAATCACCACCCCAATCAGGTTATTTCAGTTTCAATTCATGCCCTTCGGTCTGAAAAACGCAACCCAGACCTGGCAATGCTTCATCAACGAAGTGCTATTCGACCTAAAATTCTGCTTTGCATATCTTGATGACATTCTTATGTTCAGCTCCTCTGTCAAGGACAACATTCGACATGTGCAAACTGTTATGAACACTCAGCAGGCATCGAGACCAACCAGAACAAATTGCAGCTACATCTACCTGCTGTCACTTTTCTTGTTTTTCAGGTCCCTGCAGACGGCATTTCACCGCCCCCCTGAGAAAATACAAACAATACTAAACCTACCCCGACCTGCGTCATTCAAAGAGCTCCAGCGTTTTCTGGGGATGGTTAATTATTATCGCCGACATCTACCTTGGGCTGCGGAGATTAAGGCTCCACTGACGGACACCTTGGCAGGCACCAACACTTCTGGAACTCGGCCCGTTCCATGGACCCCTGCTATGACTGATTCTTTCACTGTCCTCAAAAATCTTCTTGCCGAGGCCTGCACCATCACGCATCCTCATCCCAATGTGCAGCTTTTCATCACCACAGATGCAAGCGATACTGCCATTGGTGCTGTCCTTAGCCAGACAATCGACGGCCAGACTTCGCCTTTCCTGTTCTTCTCGCACAAGCTACACCAATGCACAACGGAAATATTCCGCATTTGACAGGGAGTTGCTCACAGTCTATGAAGTGGTCAAGCATTTTAAGACTGACTTTCTATGTTTTAATGGACCACAAACCCCTGGCTGCAGCCATTATAAACCCGCCAGCTGACCCGCTTCCTCGCAGCTTCAGATATATGGACTTCATATCAGTTCACCACTGATGTCAGACATATAAAGGGTACTGACAACATAGTTGCTGATTTCCTTTCATGAGTCGATGCCGTCCATTTGCTGTTAGACCTCTCTGAGCTGCCTAACCTCCAACCCACCGACAATGACACACAAAACCTGATTTCAGACTCTACCTCTTCACTACACTTCATTGTGGCATTTCTGGTGAGATCTGGTGCGACAACAATACGGGCACGTTATGCCCCCTCATCCCAACCATATTCCGTCGAGCTCTCTTCAACGCATTGCATAATTTAGCCCATTGCCAGCAATGGGCACACTCCTGCGTCGCGTGCCAATGATGCAAAGTACACAAGCATACTTCACCCCACCTCGGCGCCTTTTCGATCCCTCCTGGGCGTTTCGAGCATATTCATATAGACATTGTTGACCCTCTCCCCCCCCCCCCCCTCTAACGGCTTTCGTTACGTTCTCTCGTCTATCAACTGGACAACTCGCTGGGTCGAGGCTGTCCCCCTCCCCAATATTATGGCAGAGACTGTTGCTCGAGATTTCGTTTAGTCATGGGTAACGCGTTTTAGATGTCCAGCTGTCATCACGACTGACCAGGGCAGACAATTTGAGTCGGCCCTGTTCAACGAGATTTGTAACATTTGCGGCATCCGGAACATCCGTACCACAGCATATCACCTTCAAAGTAACAGGCTAGTAGAGCGTTGGGTCCGCACTTTCAAAGCGGCTCCTCAATGCCACGACTCTCTATGGACAGAGGCCCTTCCCCTTGTGCTACTTGGCAATCATGCAATCTATAAGGAAGACATCAAAGACACAATAGCCAAGTTCGAATACACTCCTTCCACATCGGACTTACACACTCGGCCGAGTGACTTCCAGCTCCAATCGTCAAGCTCTCCTCCGACCTCGCCCTCTACTCCAGTCTCACTCACTCCTTCGAGTGACTACATGCTCCCCACGTCGAGCTTACCTATGATCGTGCCCTGGCCGCTGGGCCTTTCGCCTGCCTCGCCCTGTCGAGGTTTCTCACGCCCCCCTCCATCTTGAACGTGCCCTCACTCGAGGTGTTTGTGCCTGTCCCCTCCCCCCCTCCCCCCGGACATAATCCACGACATCTCAATAATACAGCGCGATGATACACTGTTCGTTATGTGTTTCCCTTCATCCAGTGCTCATGACACAACCTCCACCATTCCCTGCCACCTGGTGAAATGTGTTCCCCTCTCGGCTGACGTCGACCTGGACAAGCTTCGTGTGTTCACCTTGCCCACTGGAGATATCGTCGTTGTCACTCCGTTCCTCCCAAAAACCGCCAGCCTACCTGTTCCTGCATGACCAGCACGCCCACTACGACACCCAGCTCACTTCAACGACTCCTAGGTTCGGTGGCCGAACCTTCCTTCACGACATCTACCCACACAGCTCCCCAACGATGCTGTCGAGCTGACCGTGGTCCAACTCCTGCAGACCACCCCTGCCGACGCCATAGTCACCCCCGCCCCCATGGCCTCTCAAGAGTACTGCGGGAGGGGGCTATGTGTTGCCAATGAGGTCGACACCTGCATTTACCTGAGTATCGTCTTTGAACTAAGCTAAACATTATCTTTGTACAGTTCTACCATGTCAGTTCTTTGTAAGCCTTTGATGTGTTTAGGTGAATAAACGAACTACTGCAAAATGGGAGTGTTGTTTGGTGTAATCGACCTGAACTTCCTCCTCAAATGTATTCCCACTCCCACTTTGTCAGAGCCCCACTCGCGAATATGATGGTTTTTATGCTATCAGGATCAGTCTCATCCAGTTGGTACAGATGTAAACTAATCCAAAGCCAATCTGTCACAGGCATGTAAGACTCTTTATTCATGTCTGGATGCGAAAGCAAGTGCGATTTACACAACTATCATTCAGTCTTTTAAACCCCCTTTGATATTCCTCAGTTCATTGCCATAAGGCTTAGATTCAGTAAATGAAGGTTGTTAAATTATTGATCACCAATAAACTTCCTTCGCAATTAACAGGTGCTGGAAGATCCTTAACATCTAGTAAGTTTGCGTAACTCAGTTTGATTCCTTGTGCATTAATAACACATCCCAGAAACTTAATTTAATTCCTTGCAAATTTCAATTTCTATAAATTCACAGTTACACTCACTTTTCAAAAAGTCATGAGCGCTGCTACAATTATCGCACCCACTCCGAGGACACCACCTGTTCTGGACATCATTAGCTCCGTCGAACAAGGCATCCTAAAACTTCCCAGGGAATCTTCCGAGGAGATCCGGCGGGAGACTTGTCGTGCTCTGACACAGTCTCAAGTGCCTAAGAACAATATAACAGCTGCAGAGAGGTCAGTGGTTCGATCCCTTTGAGAAGTTCCTGATATTGTGATTTTACCGGCAGATAAGGGAAATGCGACTGTTATCCTCTCCGCGCCAATGTATCTGAGCAAGATGCACCAGTTTTTGGACGACTCTGCATGTCACATACTAAATAAGGACCACACAGCCAAAATTCAGCGAAAAACTTTGGAGCTCCGCAAGAGCAGCACGACCTCCAATGTGGTTGCTAAGAGACTACGTGCATAGGCGCCCGTACCTCCCAGGCTATATGGATTGCCCAAAATTCACAAGGATAATGTGCCACTGCGGCCTATTGTGAGTAATATTGGGGCACCAACGTATAACCTCACGAAACATCTGGCAGCGCAACTGAGCCCTTTAGTAGGAAAGTGTGAGCATCACATCCGTAACTCACAAGACTTTATTTGTCGGCTCAAGAACTTACGACTCGCACCATCAGATATACTCGTAAGTTTTGACGTAGTCTCACTTTTTACTCGAGTACCATTGCAGGAATCGTTGGTGCTCATTAGCGAGAAGCTGGATGGGGAACTTTTAGACTTATTCCAACTTGTGTTCACCTCGACGTACTTTCTATTCAATGGACAATACTTTGAACAGACTGACGGCGTCGCAATGGGCAGTCCCTTGCTACCCATTGTGGCTAATCTTTTTACGGAAGAGTTCGAGGAGAGAGCACTCCGGTCGTCGGATTTGAAACCTACGTGTTTTTGGCGATATGTGGACAACACCTTTGTTATCTGGCCTCATGGCACTGCATCAATGAATGTATTTCTTGAGTATCTTAACTCGCTTCATCCCAACATCAAGTTCACTATGGAGATGGAGAAAAACGGCGAACTTCCCTTCCTGGACGTGTAGGTACGGAGAAAAGAAGATGGCACATTAGGTGACGCAGTGTACCATAAACCAACGCACACTTACAGGCCACCAGCTGTCACCATCCTTCGCAACGAAGTGGCGTACTTAGGACGTCGGTTCACAGAGCACGAGCCATATCGCACTCAGACAGCTTATCCAATGAGCTACTCCATCTACGTACCACTTTCCAACAAAATGGATATTCCGAACTGGAGATTCACCATGCCTTACACCCGGAGTGGGTTACCTAACGTGAGGAACTGGAAGAAGGCGAAGAACAAAGAGGAATGGTCATCTTGCCACACTTTGGCGGTGTCTCTTCAAAAATTGGAAGATTATTGAAGAGACATAAAGTTAAATGTGTCTTTCACCCGCCGGCAAAACTCAGAGCTCTCTTGGGCTCATCTAAGTACAGCCTTGGCCTAAGAAGACCCGGTGTTCACGAGATTCCTTGTAGCTGCGGCAGGTCGTACATCGGACAAACTTGTCACACTGTAGAAGAGAGATGTACTGAACACCGACGCTACACTTGTCTGGGGCAACCAGAGAAGTCTGCAGTGGCCGAGCATTGTCTCAGTACACGCCATTCTATGAATTATCAACACACCAAAATTCTCGCAACGACGAGTTCGTACTGGGACAGTGTTATTAAGGAAGCAGTGGAAATACATAGCTCGACGAATCTTGTAAACAGAGACACGGGCTTTCAGCTCAGTACAGCTTGGGATCCAGCAGTGGCCATATTGAAGTCGCATCGAGCAGAGAGGAGTACTATTGGTCCTACGACGGATGACGATTCGCCAGCAACATAAATATTCTGTTGACAACGGGAGGATGGTCACGCACCAACGCGGACGTGCATTTTTGCTTGCGGCTTCCGACAGAGGTCGCTGGGACGGCCGATGGCGGCGCAGAGCAGCGACTGCAGCCTCCACGCATGCGCCGAAGTCTTTGGTTCTTCATCCTGTAGGTGGCGTTGCTGTCCTTCCAGCTATCGGTTGATATCGTCGCTATTGGCCATTGAATTTGGCACCTCCACGCATGCGCACTTCCTGCCTAAGACTGACATAAATAGGGGGCTCTAGTCATGCCTTAGCAGAGTGTTCGTCGCACCTGAAGGTGTCGGCCAGTTGCGCTGATAAAATATTGTGGAGTTTTCACTATGACATCTGACGTCTCGTCCGAGAACCATACATACATAAGTGTATTTAGTTTTAGTTTTTTTATTTATTAACAACAAATAGATTAAACTAGTGTTTGTTGTTGTTGTTGTGGTCTTTAGTCATGAGACTGGTTTGAAGCAGCTCTTCATGCTACTCTATTCTGTGCAAGCTTCTTCATGTCCCAGTACCTACTGTTTAGTGTATTCATCTCTTGGTCTCCCACGACGATTTTTACCCTCCACGCTGCCCTCCAATACTAAATTGGTGATCCATTGATGCCTCAGAACATGTCCTACCAACCGATCACTTCTTCTAGTCAAGTTGTGCCACAAACTTCTCTTCTCCCCAATCCTATTCAATACCTCCTCATTAGTTATATGATCTACCCATCTAATCTTCAGCATTTTTCTGTAGCACCACATTTCGAAAGATTCTATTCTCTTCTTGTCCAAGCTATTTATCGTCAACGTTTCACTTCCATACATGGCTACACTCCATACAAATACTTTGAGAAACGACATCCTGACACGTAAATCTATACTCGATGTTAACAAATTTCTCTTCTTCAGAAACGCTTTCCTCGCCATTGCCAGACTACATTTTATATCCTCTCTACTTCGACCATCATCAGTTATTTTGCTCCCCAAATATCAAAACTCCTTTACTACTTTAAGTGTCTCATTTCCTCATTTAAACCGTCAGCATCACCTGACGTACTGGACTACATCCATTATCCTCGTTTCGCTTTTGTTGTGTTCATCTTATACCCTCGTTTCATGACATTGTCCATTCCGTTCAACTGCTCTTCCAAGTCCTTTGCTGTCTCTGACAGAATTACCATGTCATCGGCGAACCTCGAAGTTTTTATTTCTTCTCCATGGATTTTAATACCTACTCCGAATTTCTCTTTTGTTTTCTTCACTGCTTGCTCAATATACAGATTGAATAACATCGGGGAGAGACTACAACCCTGTCTCACTCCCTTCCCAATCTCACTCCCTTCCCAACCACTGCTTCCCTTTCACACCCCTCGAATCTTACAACTGCCACCTGATAGAAACGTAGGTTTGCCTTTCCTTAATGTAGCTTCTAAGATAAGTCGTAGGGTCAATATTGCCTCATGTGTTCCAGTGTTTCTACGGAATCCAAACTGATCTTCCCCGAGGTTGGCTTCTACCAGTTTTTCCATTCATCTGTAAAGATTTCGCGTTAGTATTTTGCATCCGTGACTTATTAAATTGATAGTTCGGTAATTTTCACATCTGTCAGCACCTGCTTTCTTTGGGATTGGAATTATTATATTCTTCTTGAAGTCTGAGGGTATTTCACCTGTCTCATACATCTTACTCACCAGATGGTAGAGTTTAGTCAGCACTGGCTCTCCCAAGGCCGTCAGTAGTTCTAATGGAATGATGTCTACTCCCAAGGCCTTGTTTCGACTCAGGTCTTTTAGTGCTCTGTCAAACTCTTCACAAAGTATCATATCTCCCATTTCATCTTCATCTACATCCTCTTCCATTTCCATAATATTATCCTCAAGTACATTGCCCTTGTATAGACCCTCTATGTACTCCTTCCACCTTTCTGCTTTCCCTTCTTTGCTTAGAACTGGGTTTCCATCTGAGCTCTTGATATTCATACAAGTGGCTCTCTTTTCTCCAAAGATCTCTTTAATTACCCTGTAGGCAGTATCTATCTTACCCCTCGTGAGATAAGCCTCTACATCCTTACAATTGTCCTCTAGCCATCCCTGCTTAGCCATTTTGCACTTCCTGTCGATCTCATTTTTGAGACGTTTGTATTCATTTTTGCCTGCTTCATTTACTGCATTTTTGTATTTTCTCCTTTCATCAGTTAAATTCAGTATTTCTTCTGTTACCCAAGGATTTCTACTATCCCTCGTCTTTTTACCTACTTGATCCTCTGCTGCCTTCACTACTTCATCTCTCAAAGCTACCCATTCTTCTTCTACTGTATTTCTTTCCCCCATTCCTGTTAATTGTTCCCTTGTGCTCTCCCTGAAACTCTGTACAACCTCTGGTTTAGTCAGTTTATCCAGGTCCTATCTCCTTAAATTCCCACCTTTTTGCAGTTTCTTCAGTTTTAATCTACAGTTCATAACCAATAGATGGTGGCCAGAATCCACATCTGCCCCTGGAAATATCTTACAATTTAAAACGTGGTTCCTAAATCTCTGTCTTACCATTATATAATCTATCTGAAACCTGTCAGTATCTCCAGGCTTCTTCCATGTATGCAACCTTCTTTTATGATTCTTGAACCAAGTGTTAGCTATTATTAATTTGTGCTCTGTGCAAAATTCTATCAGGCGGCTTCCTCTTTCATTTCTTACCCCCAATCCATATTCACCTACTATGTTTTCTTCTCTCCCTTTTCCTACTACCGAATTCCAGTCACCCATGACTATTAAATTTTCGTTTCCCTTCACTATCTGAATAATTTCTTTTATTTCATCACACATTTCTTCAATTTCTTCGTCATCTGCAGAGCTAGTTGGCATATAGACTTGTACTACTGTCGTAGGCGTGGACTTCGTGTCTATCTTGGCCACAATAACTCGTTCACTATGATGTTTGTAGTAGCTTACCTGCACTCCTATTTTTTAATTCATTATTAAACCAACTCCTGCATTACCCCTATTTGATTTTGTATTTAGAACCCTGTATTCACCTGACCAAAAGTCTTGTTCCTCCTGCCACCGAACTTCACTAATTCTTACTGTATCTAACTTTCACCTATTCATTTCCCTTTTTAAATTTTCTAACCTAACTGCTCATTTAAGGGATCTGACATTCCACGCTACAATCCGTTGAACATCAGTTTTCTTTCTCCTGATAACGACGTCCTCCTGAGTAGTCCCCGCCCGGAGACTCCAGGCGAAACTAGTGTTTACACTAACAAAATACCATTTACTGGGCTAAGTAATGAACTTAGCATAAAACCAAAATGAGTAAATTTACACGCTAAATGATGTATCGTACATTGGTTCAGTAACAAATTAATTATATTTGACTATGTCTCAGAAGATTTAAGGGTGTTGATTTGACCATCGATAATGCGAGTGCTTAAATAACTAATGGCCATTTTGATCTGGAGCATTCATCAGTCAGAAGTCTAAGGTGATGGTTCGCTTAGATCAATGATTCCCAACCTGGAGGTACTTACCTCTGAGGAGTAAACTGAAATTTTCGAAGGGGTGAAAACAAAAGCATTCACTTGTGTTTTGGTCATGAAACAAAATTATTTGTAAAAGATTATTATTATTATTATCTTCACTTTCTCAGACGTTAAGTCCGGTTAAAAATGGAGTGACGCGGACCTTGATCAAGCGTCACTTCCTTTTAACTGTACGGTATGTGTTATATTGCATTTAGGAACTTTCAGGTAATTGAACATGTATCAATAACTACGGATTTCTGTAGTTGTATATATATGTTTGGATGTAGCTGTATTGCATTGATGTACTGGTGGATATTGTGTGGTATGGCTCCTGTAGTTGATAGTATAATTGGTATGATGTCAACTTTATCCTGATGCCACATGTCCTTGACTTACTCAGCCAGTTGGATGTATTTTTCAATTTTTTCTCCTGTTTTCTTTTGTATATTTGTTGTATTGGGTATGGATATTTCGATTAGTTGTGTTAATTTCTTCTTTTTATTGGTGAGTATGATGTCAGGTTTGTTATGTGGCGTTGTTTTATCTGTTATAATGGTTCTGTTCCAGTATAATTTGTATTCATCATTCTCCAGTACATTTTGTGGTGCATACTTGTATGTGGGAACGTGTTGTTTTATTAGTTTATGTTGTATGGCAAGTTGTTGATGTATTATTTTTGCTACATTGTCATGTCTTCTGGGGTATTATGTATTTGCTAGTATTGTACATCCACTTGTGATGTGATCTACTGTTTCTATTTGTTGTTTGCAAAGTTTGCATTTATCTGTTGTAGTATTGCGATCTTTAATAACATGCTCATGTCGGCACCAATGACTCCTGCCGTTGAGTCAAAAAGAGCTTCGACGGCGTGTACAGGTACAGCTGCCCATGCAGCTTCAACACGATACCACAGTTCATCGAGAGTAGTGACTGGCGTATTGTGACGAACCAGTTGCTCGGCCACCATTGACCAGACGTTTTCAATTGGTGAGAGATCTGGAGAATGTGCTGGCCAGGGCAGCAGTCGAACATTTTCTGTATCCAGAAAGGCCCGTTCA
This sequence comes from Schistocerca americana, assembly GCF_021461395.2. NCBI lineage: Eukaryota > Metazoa > Arthropoda > Insecta > Orthoptera > Acrididae > Schistocerca > Schistocerca americana. Next base: position 592,573,487 of record NC_060125.1, on the reverse strand, counting down.
GGACCTGCAATATGCGGTCGTGCATTATCCTGCTGAAACGTAGGGTTTTGCAGGGATCGAATGAGGGGTAGAGCCATGGGTCGTAACACATCTGAAATGTAACGTCCACTGTTCAAAGTGTCGTCAATGCGAACAAGAGGTGACCGAGACGTGTAACCAATGGCACCCCATTCCATCACGCCGGGTGATACGACAGTATGGCGATGACGAATATACGCTTCCAATGTGCGTTCACCGCGATGTCGGCAAACACGGATGCGACAATCATGATGATGTAAACAGAACCTGGATTCATCCGAAAAAATGACGTTTTGCCATTCGTGCACCCAGGTTCGTCATTGAGCACACCGTCGCAGGCGGTCCTGTCTGTGATGCAGCGTCAAGGGTAACCGCAGCGACGGTCTCCGAGCTGATAGTCCATGCTGCTGCAAACGTCGTCGAACTGTTGGTGGAGATGGTTGTTGTCTTGCAAACGTCCCCATCTGTTGACTCAGGAATCGAGACGTGGCTGCACGATCTGTTACAGCCATGCGGATAAGATGCCTGTCATGTCGACTGCTAGTGATACGAGGCCGTTGGGATCCAGCACGGCGTTCCGTATTACCCTCCTGAACCCACCGATTCCATATTCTGCTAACAGTCATTGGATCTCGACCAATGCGAGCAGCAATGTCGCGATACGATAAACCGTAATCGCGATAGGCTACAATCCGACCTTTATCAAAGTCGGAAACGTGATGGTACGCATTTCTCCTCCTTACACGAGGCATCACAACAACGTTTCACCAGGCAACGCCGGTTGGGCTGCTGTTTGTGTATGAGAAATCGGTTGGAAACTTTCCTCATGTCATCACGTTGTAGGTGTCGCCACCGGCGTCAACCTTGTGTGAATGCTCTGAAAAGCTAATCATTTGCATATCACAGCATCTTCTTCCTGTCGGTTAAATTTCGCGTCTGTAGCACGTCATCTTGGTGGTGTAGCAATTTTAATGGCCAGTAGTGTAGTATTGCAGTGTGTCATAAGCTGGTCGGCACGACTCTTTGCAGCTGGGCAGAATCATGGTGTCAGCGCTGTCTACCGTCCGCTATTTGTTTGTGGTATCACAGACGTTCACAGGTCCAGTGGCTGTTAGCACAAAAAAAGCAGTCTGGCAATCCATCGTCACAAGCCTATAAAAAGGAATGAGGATGACAGAAGATAGGGATTATTATTCCCAATATGTCTTATGCATTTGCATAAGTGATGGGTACAGCAAATTTGCTGTGAAACTAAACTGAAGGGCCAAAGAAACTGGTACACTTGACTAATATCATGTAGGGCGCCCGCAACCACGCAGAAGTGCCGCTAAACGACGTGGCATGGACTCGATTAATGTGTGAGGTAGTGGTGGAGGGAACTGACACTATTAATCCTGCAGGGCTGTCCACAAATCCGTAAGAGTACGAGGGGGTGGAGACCTCTTCTGAACAGCATGTTTCAAGGCATCCCAGAAATGCTCATTAATGTTCACGTGTGGGGAGTTTGGTGGCCAGCGGAAATGTTTAAACTCACAAGAGTGTTCCTGGAGTCACTCTGTTGGACACGTGGTGTATCGCATTGTCCTGCTGGAATTGCCCAAGTATGTCAGAATGCACAATGGGAATAAATGGATGCAGGTGATGAGACAGGATGCTTACGTACGTGTCACCTGTCAGTGTTGTATATAGACGTATCAGTAGTCCCATATCACTCCAGCTGCAACCACCCCCACCATTACAGAACCTCCACCAGCTTGAAGAGTCCCCTGCTGAAATGCAGCGTCCATGGATTCATGAGGTTGTCTGCATACCCGTACACGTCCATCCGCTCGATACAGTTTGAAACGAGATTCGTCCGACCAGGTAACATGTTTACAGTCATCGACAGTCCAATGCCGGTATTGACAGGCCCAGGCGAGGCGTAAAGCTCCGTGTCACGCAGTTATCAAAGGTACACGAGTGGGCCTTCGGCTCCGAAAGCCCATATTGATGATGTTCCTTTGAATGATTCGCACGCTAACACTTGTTGATGGCCTAGCACTGAAACCTCCAGCAGTTTGGGGAAGAATTGCACTTCTGTCACGTCGAACGATTCTGTACAGTCGTCGTTGGTCCCGTTCTTGCAGGATCTTTTTCCGGCCGCAAATATGTCGGAGATTTGATTTTTTACCGAAATCCTGATATCCACGATAGACTTTTGAAATGATCGTAAGGGAATATTCCCTCTTCATCGCTGCCTCAGAGAGGCCGTGTCCCATCGCTCGTGCGGCGACTATAACACCAGTCTCAAATCTTGATAACCTACCATTGTAGCAGCAGTAACCGATCTAAAAGCTGCACCATACACTTCTGCCGTATGTAGGCATTGGCGACCGCAGCGCCGCATTCTGCCTGTTTACATATCTCCCTATTTGAATACGCATGCCTATATCAGTTTCTTGTATATTACAATACCATGCAAAAACAATTTAAAGAATTAGCGAACAATGAAAGAGCGAAAAATTACAACAATCGACAGACGGAATTCACTGTTCTGCAGATCAAGAAGTTTTTTGTGCTACATGTACAGGCATGCCACACTGGTAGAAATGAATGGTACGAGTAGTAAAATTGCTGAAGTCGCTCACATTATTCCACTCTCAGTTGTAGCAGTTTTCCATGGAACTGATCGAAGGTATGGAGACTTTATATATCACTACAAAGTACGTCGATTAAGTCAATACGCTATTGCTTAATTTATGAAAAAGAGGAGAACGGGGTGTTTGGAGAGGAGGCTTGAAAACTAGATCATCCAGAAAGGACTGGAGACCTAGTATTTTAAGTAGACTTGACTGCACACTGCCCACAATAAGACATTGCAAGGGAGAAACATCTTTCTTCTGATTTTATGGGAATGCATTCAAAAAGAAGATCGGATTATAGAAGGGACATATTCAGACAAACACAGTCCAATTCCCTAAGCTCGGACCGATGACCACGCTGTCTGGTCTCCTTCCCCAAACCAACCAACCAACCAACCAACCCTAAGCTCGCTGCTGTTAAGGAAAACGCGAGGTTTGAAGAATTCACTGTGCCCATGAAAGAATTACAAGGATAGTGTCCTACGACAGTCTGTCTGTCTTACAGGTGTTCTCGAGGACGTTTGCCGTCTCAGTTGAAAGCGCTCCTGTGCATGCGCAATTAACTGTATCTGACTGACCTGAAAGGTAGTTCCCGTTCTAATGAGAAATATTTTTGCGTTAAAACTGTCTAGGACGTCTACATTGCTTTCCTCTCGTAGAATTTCCAAGTCTCCGTAATGAGGTTGGAAAAGTGCTACAATATTTCGACCGCCATAATTGTGGGAAACACATTCTTTCTATTATGAAACTAAGCGAATCATGATTTACAGCAACCTGAGTGCGAAAATCTGTGAATCTGTCGGTGTCTGCCCTTACGCCGAGAATTTGTACCGCACAAAAATTATATTATATTTTCAGCGCGTCAAAAATAATTGCAAAGCACAAAAAATTGTTTCGTTCGTGATCTTTGTTGTTGGGAAACGTGAAATATAAAAGCAAGTCGTATACATTGCGACTGCACTACCATTTAAATGGTCTGTGTTCGCAGTTTCCTCCTCTTCCCCATTCACATACAGACAGCTTGCTGTGGTCACGACGGTAATGTGCAGCGATGCTGAGCGCAGGAAAATGTAATATCTACTCTTTGCAGATGATAGTGCCCTTATTGTTGGAAGTGGGGAGGAACTTATTGATCTGTTCTCCAGAGTGAAGACTACTTGTTTAAATTTAGGTCTCTAGATAACCACAAAAAAGCCCAAACTAATAGTTATAATACACCAAGATATAGATCAAATGCAACTAGCAGGCTGCTTAACAGATCTGAATGTACTGAATGACTATATCTGTTTACGGTCTCTGACAAATGACACAGGACAGTGTGATAAAGAATTTAAGTGAGGAACCGGATTTCCTGGTCCCGACGGTTAAACTCACTAAGGTCTGGCAGAACCGGGCAATATCCAAAACAATGATGATGCGTCTGGTGGAATCATTCTTGTACAGTCGTGAGACGTGGGCCGTGAAAGCTAGTGGCAATACTCGAACTGATACCTTCGATATGCGGTCGCGGAATACGTTATACGTATCATGGACAGAAAGAAGAACCAATGCTTCCATTATAGAAGAACTTAGAGTGATAAGAAATTTATCTTCCCATCTCATTCAAAAATATTTCTAGGTCTTTGGGCACATTTTGAGAATAGAAGCAGGCAGTTTAGAGAGGATCGTCTAGTAAGGCAAAATCGTAAGCAAAAGACTACGAGAAAGAGCGGCAAAGAGATGGTTGGATCATGTGAGGAAGATTATCACTCTACCTCTCTACATTATTTTAGAAAGAGTTAAAGATCGAGGTGGATGGAGACGTCTGGTCGAAGATTCAGTTACTTAAGAAATAAATGACGAAATGAGGTGACGATAATCAGTAATGAGCGAACCAACTAATGATGATGATGAAAAGGTCCAGATGGCGTCAGCTTAACATACAGTGTCACTACCAATTCTGCTGGGTGTTATTTATCCAGATTTCATTAGAAGAGAAACAAAAAATAATGAAACGAGTATATGTACTGACTGAGAATATGGTAGATCTACGAACGCATTGTGCTCAATGTAGGGCCCTACATTCACAGTGGATTATACATGTACATGCAGATGTAGAAGCTGCGTGTATGGTATAGCATCTGATCTGCACTTAATTGAATAGTGTGGCTGAGAGCTGTAATGAATATCTGAGGCACATAGTATTGGACATGTATTGTTATCAATGAAGACATGAAAGAAAGTAAGGACAAACTTGAAACTCAGCGTCTACATGAGTATGGAGGTTTTTTAACTGATGAATTAGCTATGATGAAGAGTGTTTTGGTTCCTCACTGTATACTGTATTGATAACACATTTTTTAATCATTTTCAAGCGATTGACTATTTATTGGCCGGAAATTTCACATACCCGAAATTCCTTTTTCTCTCAATCTAGTTACAGAGTTATAAATGTCTTTGATCTTGGAGAGTACAGCCAACTACAGCTACTCGAATGTCACCGCCATATCGGCTTTTTAGGAACAACGATCTATGCTGATCCTATGGAACAGAATAAATCATAACATATCCGGAAGTTATTAAAAGAAAATAGTCAAAATAGAGAACACTACTACATTAATAATATCACTTTTATAAGTGCTAGTCAAATGAAAATGATTCTGATGGAAAAAAGCAAAAATGATTCCAATGGAAAAAAGCAAGTATACTTCATAACTTAAAAAGTAATCGGAGTAACTGCCAATACGTGTAGACCACTGTGGGAAAAGATGGTCACTACCTTCAGCGAGATAAGGAGCAGTCAAATGGAAATGAGAAGGGGGAAAAAATAAGTCAGCTGTTTATTATTTCAAAATTAATTGACGTAACTGTTATCACATTTATTCCACTGTGAGACAAGACGGTCGTTGCCTTTATGGAGACACGTTTGCGGTTGCCTACAGAATCTTGGTTGTAACCAGACGTGCACCTCTCCGTCCGAAGAAAAGCAACGGCTACGAATGTCTTTCTTCAGTGCTCCAAAAATGTGGAAATCGCGTGGGGAGAGATTGAGACTGTATGGAGGATGTGTGAGGACTTCCCAGAGAAACTTCTGCAGCCCACTGGAAAAAAAAAAAACTTGGCAACTTGCCAAGGGTCAGGCCCACATATTACTTCGATTTCGCTGCAGAAGTTTCGCTAGGAGACCCTCACGCATCATGTATAGAGTCTAAATCTCTCCCCATGCGATTTCCACCTTTTCGGAGCCCTGAAGAAAGACATTCTTGACTGTCAATTTGCTTCAGATGGAGAGATGCACACCTCAGTATAACCAAGATTCTGTAGGCAATCGCAAACGCTTATCCACGAAAGGAACGACGATTTTGTCTCACTGTGGAGTAAATGTGTTAACAGTTACGTTGATTGATTTTGAAATAATAAACAGTTGATCTACTTTTTCCCATCTGTCTCATTTCTATTTGACTGCTCCTTATTATTCCAGAATGAAAAATAAAGCGCAATTGGAAATAATAATAATAATATAGTACAAAAATCTACCACACTTTAGACGTATTATTTATGGAGATAGAAAGGTGTTGACTGTGGACCTATTAGTAAGAACAGTCCAAACATTCGCCTTGAACGATTTTGAACGGTCACCTACAAAGCAAGATGAGTTAGTACTATTTCAATAACCATTTACGAAAATTCAGAACTCACGCTTCTAGCTGCGTAACTGGACTCTCTTCCGCAGGTGAAGTGGCTGAAAGAGGAGTTGGGATTCCATCACGCATTTAACTACAAGACAAATGACGTCACAGAGGCGCTGAAGCAGGCGGCACCTGACGGCGTCGACGTGTACTTCGACAATGTGGGCGGCGAGCTGAGCAGCACAGTCATCAACAGCATGCGAGAGTGGGGCCGCATCTCCGTGTGCGGCTCGATATCTGGATACAACGAATCTAACCTCCCGAAGGCTACCATCATCCAGCCCGCAGCCATATTCAAGCAGCTCCGCATGGAGGGGTTCCTGTATTCACGGTGGCACAACCGCTGGGAAGAGGGCATTACCCAGCTGACGCAGTGGGTCCGAGAGGGAAAAATCAAATACCGTGAGACTGTAACAGAAGGATTTCAAAACACCCCCAAAGCCTTCGCCGGTATGCTGCAGGGTGACAACTTGGGGAAGGCTGTTGTTAAAGTGTGAAGAACCGTAGTGTATCGGAAACAATTTCACAAGCAGGACAAGGACAATTTCTTTCAGTATTTTGTACACAGTACATCAAGAGAATGGTTGCAATGGAATGTTCTTCAAAACTTATGTTTGTAGTTTCAGTTTTTCAATATCATTCGACATCATTATAAAAATTGAATAAATACATGAAAATAAATATTGTAAGTGGATAGTTTGTGTTTTGCCCCAGATGATAATTATACTAATATTTTGACAGGATTTGTAAGTAAGAAGTAAGTTTAAACAGTTTATTAACAGAGGCGGATTATAAAACATGCATGCTACACGTACCCATCATCACTGTGTCTGACATCCTAATTATGGTCATATTGAAAGGCTCCATGACGAGCTAAGAAAAGAGACATATTTGCTCCCGAGGCCACGCTAGTTAATACTGTATGCTGCGGACAGTGGCCAGTGGCGTAATCTGCATCGCAGTGTGGCCGGACGCGCATCTACTGACCAAGCAAATTGTCAGCATTCCAAACAGGTTGGCTGGCGAGCGCGTGTATCGTACCGTACGCCTGCGCGCAACCCTTAAACCCTTACATCACTTTACCCAGAGAAAAAGAGCAACCATAGGTGGCTTCAAACGACCCCCTGGGCGTTACGAATCTATTTCGCCATTTGCGGCATCAGAAGGCACTGCAACACGTATTTCGTTTGCAAATACAGTAACGTTTGGTGCAAAGAAATGAGCCTTCAGGATGGCAAATGGTTCAAATGGCTCTGAGCACTATGTGAATTAACATCAGAGGTCATCAGTCGCCTAGAACTTAGAACTAATTAAACCTAACTAACCTAAGGACATCGCACACATCTATGCCCGAGGCAGGATTCGAACCTGCGACTGTAGCAGTCGCTCGGTTCCAGACTGTAGCGCCTAGAACCGCACGGCCACTCTGGCCGGCTCAGGATGACAGTTTCATACATGACCAATGCTGTTGACAAAAGACAAATTAATAAAAACAATAAAAACACAATACTGATAATCAAGTATGCATTAACATTGCTGGATGAATCGAAGGACTTAATTCTATTCGCTGCTACAATGAAGTTTAACTAATTATTGCAAGAGATTACATTTTCAGGGATATCCTTAACTAAATTATTGTCTTCAGGAAAACTTGATAAGGAATGCTTTCCATATTTTAATATGTATGAATCATTGTAATAAACAGATAACATTCTTGTTAATGGCAAATGTCCAGTGGCATGTAGTTGGCAATACACTAGGCATATCAAATAGTTCACACGATAAATCACAATGTGTGGCATTCAAGATTAATCCGCTATTATTCAATTTGAGTGTAAAGGGTACCTCAGGTGCATCATAATTTTTACATGTAAATGTGACATCAAGCGTGGAGTTAAATGAGAAAATTATACCCTCAGAACATCGTTTAAGAAATGGATGATGAAGATGTGTTAAAATTCTACAGCAATCATCTCTTGGGGAATGATTCATAAACAATTCTTTCTCACGGCTGTACACTCTACTGTCTAAGAATACTGCCGATTCAGGGCAATTAACTTATGACTACATTTACACATATGCAAATCACTTTCATTTAGGGACACAAAATATCTTCAGTCTCTGCTGATCAGTAGGTAATCATTCAGTACATACTTTACATGAGTACCTGCCTGTGTCCATTTCATGGGGTAAGTATAAATCTTACACATTTCAAAATTATGCTTTGATCTAGCAATGAGAATAGAAACAATAACAGTTAATTCATCTTCAATAATTAAAGAGTGTGTGGAGGTTAACTTATAGTAATCGTATAAATTGTAAGAGTTAAAACAGGGTAAATCATAGTATAGGTGGCATCTAGCTTTCGCTCAATTGATTTTAGGATCTGTAAAAATTGTTCTGGATGTAGTAGTACACAGCTCAAACAATCATTTGAACTACTTTCTAAGGCTGTTCTTAAGTTAAGGGCATCAATGATAGCATTTGGTGAACTATCAGTAATCCTTAACAAAAGTGTGTTTAAATCAAAGTGTGCACTGACAGCATTTAATCCTTGCAATAATTCTTGGATATTTGCGTTAGTTTCATTACGAATTACGTGGAAATGTAAGATAATTTGCTTTACAATCTGTTCAATGAAAACTGTGTGGTTAGTAATGGTTCTTTGCATATTCATTAATACGATAATTTCATTAGAGAGGTTAGTTGAATCTGTACTGGACTGTTCTTCAAGAGCTAATATTTTGCCTTTAACTTCCAGCAGATCTCGACTAGTTAAAGTACCAAATACAGACAAAGGATACTCCCTCCAAAATCAAACCAGGCACGTTTATGCCTAATTAAAGTTTTGTGTGACAAAAGCTTTAAAAAACGGTAAATCTCTTGCTCATAATTAGCAAATGTAGACTCTACCTGCATTTTAGCTGTGATCCAGTTATTATACCAAGATTTACCCATTTCCAAAGTTGTATCGTTACCCTTAACAGAACGGATTAGATCAACTTGCTTCTTTACAGAACTGAACTGTTACTGGATTTCTCTCAGATTGTACTTGAGGACAAATTTTGAATTAGTTGTTGAAACTACCATGTCTGATCGTGGTTCAAACAAAACACCTGTACTCTGTAGTACTGTTACTGCAGCATTAGTAGAATACCCTATCACAGCAAACATTAGAATAAAAATGAACATGGTTAATTAGTTCTAAATACTAGAGCTAACAATAAACGTAAAATAAATGAGTTTCTTGTGGTAACCTGTGGAATAAAAGATTTAGTTTCACTTTGCACTCGTGCAATAGCTTCAATACTAAATTTTCACAACACATTCACATACTCACATGGCTGAAATAAACATACGCATTGCACTCTCACACACTACACACGTTTACACAGATTGCAAGGGTGTCTGGAACAGGATCGCTCGGAACGTGGCGATGCCTCGGCCTCGAAGTCTGGACTGCGACCTCGCCACTCTCGCTTCCTGGGTTTGAGAACAGTAGGTCTGCCTCTCGGTCGGTCCTCGTCGTCTTGCGATACTACAGGAAACCTACCCAGAAATGGCTTTACACGATTGACATGAAAGACAATCGAACGAAAGGGCAATTTGAGCTTAAGAGTGACTGTCGACAACACCTCCAATATTGGATATGGTCCTTTCCAAAACTTCTTAAATTTTTCACTTGACTCTTCTTTAACTCCACGTTGCTCAGATACACAAGATTTCCAACTCGATACTATGGCACTACTGCTTGGCTGTCGTGTAGTCTTGCTTGCTGAAGAAAGGATTGATGATTTCGCTGTTTCACTCCCCTCCGTGCTTTCTTAAGCTTGCGTGCTAGATCCCTTACATGTTCATTGCTGATTCCGGCAGTCGATCGTGCAAAGTCCAAGTGTGAGTGCATTCTTCTTCCGTAGACGATTTCATATGGACTTAGGCCAGTTGAGCTGTTCATTTTGGCATTCTAACAACTTATCAAATATGGTAAACAGACATCCCAATTGTCGTGTTTGCTGCTTACATAATGGCTAAGCATTTTAATAATTGTTCTGTGGACTCGTTCGACTCTTCCATTTCCTCCAGGGTGTGCTGATGTATTCCTTAACTGAGTTATTTGCATGAGCTTACAAGTCTATTTAAGTAATTCACTCATAAAATTCGTTCCTTGATCACTAATTATACTTAATGGTGATCCAAACTTAAGAATCGATTCTTTTACAAAAACTTTAGCTATAGTCTCAGCGCTCTGATCAGGTACTGGTATGATGAGAAGGTATATAGAGAAATTGTCTAACATGTCAATATGTATTTGTTTCCATCTTTAGTCTTAGGCAATGGCCCTGTGACATCTAGTCCTACTCATTCAAATGGTTCACTTGTCTCTGGTAGTTCTTGCAATGGTGATCTACTTTTCCCTACAGTGTGCCGTCTGTTACAGGAATCACTTTGTGAAACAAACTCGAAAACGTCAGCTTTGCGACTCGAGCACCAAAACAGTTGAGCTGTTTTTATGTTTGTTGCTTTTTTTTACCACAATGTCCTGATAATAAAAAATCGTGTTGTTCTCTCATGATTTGCTCTTTCATGCTTTCTGGAATAACTGGGCGGTTTCCTTTACTAGTGATTTTGTATAATAATCCATCTATTTCGACAAAACTATCATCATTTTTCCATAATTTGCATTGTGGATCTTCTTCTTGAGCTGCCTTTAACTCTTCTTCTCGACTTATTGTAAGACAAACACTGACTTCTCGACTCATTGCATCAGCATTCAAATGTTATTTACCCATCTTGTTAATCTGGAACTTGTATCCTCTAAGCTCAATTACCATTTATGAGCAACGTGATCTATAATAACTGTGAATTCTCTTCCTGTTAAGAAACATATGTGTTATACCAAAAACCAGAGCACAAAGCACAAAACTCCTTCTCAGTAGTAGTATAATTACATTCTGCTTTGTTTAATTGTCTGGAAGCAAATGAGATTGGATGTTCATGACCATCCACTTCTTGAGACAAGATTGCACCTATAGCAAAATTGGATGCATCTGTTAAAAGAATAAAAGGTTTACTGAAATCCGGATAGGCTAACGTTGGGGCTGTGGTTAGAGCAGTTTTAAGTTGCTCCATTGCCTTTTTGCACTCTGTTGACCAATTAAATGTGGTTCCTTTCTTCCGTAGCTGTGTCAGTGAAAGAGCTATACTCGCATAACGGGCTATAAATCGTCTGTAGAAATTTTACAGTCCCAAGAATGATTGTAGTTCCTTCAAATTCTGTGGTTCAGGAAAATTCTTTACATCTTCAATTAATTTTGGTTCAGGTCGAACACCTTCACTGGTCATAACATGACCAAGATAGTTAACTTTGGTTTGTGCAAAATGATATTTATCTATTGATAAAGGCAGGTTTGCGATTCTTATACGCTCAAAAGCAGCTTGTAGTCTCTCAGTATGCTGCGTCGTGTTTTCACCAAAAATTATTACATCATCAAGGTAGACAAGTGCTTGTGTTGGGGGGAGCTCTCGTAAAACTGAATCCATCAGGCGTTGAAATGTAGCTGGAGCATTACGAAGTCCAAACGGCATACGATGATACTTGTATACTCCTGTTGCTGTTACAAATGAATTGTTTGATTGATCATCTGGATGCACTGCTAACTGGAGATAACCACTTGTTAAATCACATACTGAAAAAATTCGACATCTACCAAAAAAATGGTTCAAATGGCTCTGAGCACTATGGGACTTAACATCTATGGTGATCAGTCCCCTAGAACTTAGAACTACTTAAACCTAACTAACCTAAGGACATCACACACATCCATGCCCGAGGCAGGATTCGAACCTGCGACCGTAGCAGTCGCGCGGCTCCGGACTGAGCGCCTAGAACCGCTGTACCACCGCGGCCGGCCGACATCTACCCAAGTAATCCAAGGTTTCCACTAAATTTGGTAAGGGGTAAATGTTGGGTGTGTTCACAGCATTCAAAGATCGCTAATCAACACAAAAACGGAACTGTGGTTCTTCAGAAATTGATTTCTTCTTTACAACAGGCGAACACCATGGTGGGTCTAAAGGGTCTCTTGGTTTTATAATTCCGGCTTCTAATTGTTCTTTAACCATGTTTTTTGCCAACTCTCTTTGACTGAATGGTATTCGGTAAGGTTTCTGTGTGATTGGTGCTGCATTCCCTGTTTGAACACGATGCTGAACTAAATGAGTGACAGGTAAATTTGCACGTTCTCGGAATAAATCTGCGTACTCCAACTAAACAGGCGTAAAATCTTCTGTTCATCAGCTGTCAAATTTTCTATCTTCTTCCAAATCTTGCGCTTCAGTTCATTATTAACTTCGTCTCCTCGTTGCAATTTTGCGGTACTGTTACAAAAATCCGTGTTTATAACTGCAGCATTTGTTACCTAATCTGGAATCTGTATTACGTCACTGTAACTTACGCTCGACATTTCAGCAACTTTCGTTCCTCGTGGCAAAACATCATCCTCATTGCTCATATTCGTTATTGTACCCGGGACTTCTGCGACATTCTGTCTCACCATTGTAGCGACACCTACACTTCTAGCAACATAACAATGCATTATATCCAGTAACTCACTTTTCTCGGATCGCTCAATTAATAACAGACTTCCCTCCTTGCATCGGTGTGACTTAATTTCAACGTAGATTGTCTTTCCTGCTCCCTTGAGAATTTGCTGAGGCTGATCAATTTGAACATCGACTCGGACAGTTTGAACTGAGTATTGCTGCTCCTTTGAGTATGGTCTGAAGAACGATTTCCTAGGTTGTAGTTGCTACGGCCTAGTCTGATCTTTCTTTCTGCGAAAAATATCTCTGCCTCGTTAGCGGACAATAAATCAAATCCAAGTACACCGTCGTAACGCGTTTCGTTATTTGAAACTACTTGCACCCTTGCTGTGTATTTATCTTTATTTTCACCTTCGTCTTGGCCTTGGCCAAGAATTAATTCTACGTCAACTTCTCCATAGTTGCGTAGCTTCCCTCCGTTTAATCCTCGCTCTTTTAATAGCGGCGGTTTCAGTTTATCCCGTTTATCTATGCCACACCACATTAATGAGATTTGTGCTCCTGTGCGAATAAGTAGTTTGATGTTTCTCCCACGATGTACAGCACCTATCACGAAGTCATTTTCGGTCTGATTTTCACTGGAACTAACAGAAACCACTGTCTCTGGCAAGGGGCGGAGGGAGTGGTGGCCCGTACGTCCCCGTACTCGTTTAAAGATCTGGCAGAATGTCTGTTGTTCGCATTACCTTTATTCTTGTTGCGACAATTTCTCGGAACATGACCCTGCATCCAGCAATGACAGCAGATTTGATTCTCTTTACAATCCTTACGCTTGTGACCCAGCTTATTGCATCTGTAGCAGTGTACTGTCGTGTTGAAAACTCTGCGTTCTTGCTTCTACATCTCATTCGGTCGTCTTAGTGCTTCAAGGAAACCAACAGCTGATGCTACTGCTTCCTGAAACGTTTTACATCGCGTCAGTCTACCAGCTTTGCTTACTTTCTCTTTGTGCAATGAATGTGTCCAAGGCTCTCTGGTCGGCTTCGAACAACTGAATGCATTTTCATTTTCATCTTCTACTAACTCGTACGTTTGAGCGTTGATGTTTCGAATTCTTTCGGCAAACTGCTCGATAGATTCGTTTCGTCGCATTCGCAAACTGTAAAGCGGCTCTCTGTAAAATCTGATCGCATTTTTACGTTTAAATCTCTGAACAACAATCGTTCTAAGCTCATTGTAATCTTCTGTTTCCACGCAAGTAGGCTCCGCGCTAATGAAATCTTGTGCTGCTCCCTGAATTCTTAATTTGGCAAACACTAGCTTATCGGAATCTCTCCATGATCCTAACAGGGCAGCACCTTCAAGTTTACGAAAAAACACTTTCACGTCATCTTTGGTTTTCCCACTAAACACTGGTACTGATGGCAATAATGAAAAATTCTTTATTGTAGTTGTACTGCATGAACTATCATTTGACAAGTCTTTCGGAATGTTACGCTCGCTTCTTTCTGCTTTTAACTGCCGAATCTCTTCTTGCAGTTCATTAATAACAGTTTGTATGTCGACAACGTTACTCTGACTGGATTGCAACATTTTGGCTAATTTAACGCCAATGAGTCACTCAATGTAAAATAAAAATCCATCACTGCGTTTCATATTCTAGCCAAACTGGAGTAGACGAACCTGAATTCCACTGTTGGATGTCCCCGCGTAGTCGGAAGATGTTCACGCTGCCGCTGCTCGAAGTTCACGTTGTACTGCACCTCTTCGGGACTGAAGATTTTCCATAATTATCCCCATGCTGACACGACTTCCATAAGGGGGTAGTTTGTGTTACTGCCCAGGATGATAATTAGGGAAAATATTTGTCAGTATTTGTTAGAGGTGGGTCCTTGAGGTACAGCAATACACGAACACGAGAAGTAAGTTTAAACAGTTTTATTAACAAAGGCGGATTACAAAACACGCACGCTACGTGTACCCACCATCACTGTCGAGCCGTGGAAAAACTGCTGTTTTGAAGAGCGCGCTGCAGCGCGTAGTGTAAAGCAGTCGCCCTCCGATTCTGGCGGTGGCGCCGCTGTGGCAGTCGCAGCTTTGGTGTCTCCCTCTGGTGGGAAAGGGGAAAAGTTGCCTGTTCACGTGCATTTAAGGGGCGGTATGAGCTCGGCAAAGCGGTTAGTCTGCCAGTCTCGGTGAGTCTGGTCAGGTGGTCAGTCGGAGTGAGGCTAGGTCAGTCTCGCGTCACCAGTTGCTGGTCTGTCTCTCGTTTGCATTTGTGCGGCAGTTAGTGTCTGTCTGTCGTCGGAGTGCTAGTATGTCTATCCTTTGGATCAACTTTAAAGCCAGAAAATGAGTCTTGCCACACCGCCAGTAACAGAACTTCGCTAGTGGTCGCCCGGTAGGGGCTGAGTTACTGCATCTGAGTCTGCGCGTTAGGCCGCCAGTCTGCTCGAGTTGCTTGGGCAACGATCATTGGCGGTTGGATCGGTCGGATGGTCGGTCGCGCACTGAGACTCGAGATGACTTGTCCGCCTTGAGCGTCGGCGCGTGTGAGGTCCCCACGTCAGTCCAGTGGGCAGCGCCGTATAGAAGGGGTAGTGGCTTCGCGGTTCACACGAAAGCAACAGGAGCGAAACCACAACATCGGTCTGGCTGGTGCGAGCTGCGACGCCGTGAGACGGGAGATCGGCGCGCCTTCCTGCGTCCGTTGAAGCGGCTGGCAGCGGACGGTTCGGGAGAGCGTTGGGGGTGCTGCGCCAGGTCTTCGACAGAAATCGCAGTTTATTAGAAGTTAAGTGGTTGGAGATACGTTGTTTCATTTACTTGTTAAATTCTACTTGTTTTCTTGGTGAGGTCACCAGCCGCTTTGTTTGGCGGTCGTCCCACCATTCTTCCCCGTTTGCCCACCCGCGTGAAGGTGGTTATTTGTGAATTGGGTGGTCCGTTTTTCCCTTGTGGAATTGGGGAGGTTTACAGCAATCTGCGGTTCGGGTTGTTTAGTAATCCCCCCCCGCCCCTGGTCAATCTGCCGTACGTTAATAGCTGCCTCTTTCATGTTTGTCGGATTCGGTGTTAACGAATTTATAGAATTAAGGTAAAGGCCGAATTCCTGAAATATGTTTTTATCTTGCCTATCATCTTGCGAGTCGTTACATGTGTAATGCAGAGAATGTTGTATATTTCATGTAAGTCTGAATTTCATGGGTTTTATAAAGTTGCCACCCTTCAACCGTAAGAGCCCTTTTAAAAACAAATTGCACTTTTTGTGGCAAATAATTTCTTAGTGTCAGTGTTTGTACCATTTCCATCCCTCTTACGGGGTGCATAGTTAATGTGTTTGTGTGAGTTGTTAAAATTTTTGGTTTAAAGTAATCTGGTGTGTTGCAGATTTGCACCAGTGTAGTTTTTCAGAGGTCGTTCGTGACTACGGCCGTGTTGAAAGGGAGCGGAAGCTTCTCAGCCCGAAGGCTCCTACTGTAAAAAAATTTTTTTGTTATTCTGCCTCTGAATAATTGTAACTTGATATTTCAGGTTGGTTTCTGATTGTAATTTTAAATCTGTTTTTGAAAAGGCTTTTAGGAATAAAATTCACATTTGTTAAAGGTAATTTTATTTTCCATCAGTTACTTCCTGGCAATACTTCCACGTTCACCTAGTGTGATTAAATATGTTAATGTCCTTGGTGAATCGCTAGTAAATAAAGAAAAGATTTTGAAAGTCTGGCATCCTAATTACGGTCGTATCGAAAAGCTCCATGGTGAGCTAAGAAGAGAGACATTCGCGCCCGAGGCCGCGCTAGTTAGTACTGCCCGCTGCGGACGGCGGCCAGTCACTTACCGCTGCGTCGCACTGCGGTCGAAGCGCGTCTACTGACCAAGCGAATCGTCAGCATTCCAGACAGGTCGGCTGGCGAGCGCGTGTTACATATAGTATGGCTGCGCGCAACCCGTAGACCGTTAAAATATTATATGTTTAGTATTTTCTACTATGTCCACCATTTCACTCAGCCATCGAAGTATACACTTGAGTTTGTATTATTCATAAAAGCAGCCCATTCTGAAAGCTTTACTTGTAGAACCATACAAGAATAAGACGATGTATAGGAGTGTTTGATTAAAGTGTGACTTGTGTGGTTATCTATCAGGACTGATGTGGTACCTGTGTATAGTGTTATACCATAATCTTCCAACGAGAACAGTGTTTCAACAAAGCAGTTGCTTCTACCATAAAGCTATTACCAAATATGTTCATTCTGCAGATTCAGTAAAGTGTCTGTTAATATAACTGTGTCGATTTTTCGGCCAATTAGAACCTCTTCCTTTCACTTCAAATGCTGAAATAGACACACATATTACAAATTTTTTGATTACAACCAGCATTAAATAGAAAAAATGTCTTTCTACATAATTACAGAACAGACAGGATACTCAATGGTAGCCACAGCCTGGGGGATGTTTCTAGAATGAAATTTTCACTCTATAGCAGTGTGTGTGCTGATATGAAACTTCCTGGCAGATTAAAACTGTGTCCCGGCTGTAGCAAAGCCATGTCTCCGCAATATCCTTTCTTCCAGGACTGCTAGTTCTGCAAGGTTCGCAGGAGAGCTTCTGTGAAGTTTGGAAGGTAGGAGACGAGGTACTGGCGGAATTAAACCTGTGAGGACGTTGCGTGCGTCGTGCTTGGGCAGCTCAGTCGGTAGAGCACTTGCCCGCGAAAGACAAAGGTCCCGAGTTCGAGTCTCGGTCCGGCACACAGTTTTAATCTGCCAGGAAGTTTCATATCAGCGCACACTCCGCTGTAGAGTGAAAATTTCATTCTAAAATCAGACTGTTAGAATCATAACACAGGTGGTCCTATGTGTCTTAGCCAATGTGTGTAAAAGACAATGATGGAAACTCACATGTTGGTCACGATTGCAGTAATCCTACTTGCGACCAAGATAGTATATGAAAATATAATCTCGGTAATTGTTTCCTGTGTTCGCATAAGATCGCAAACATATTTGCGACTACTTAAAAAGATGTTGTAAATTCCTTGAAAGCAGTCAGCAATGAATTATTACAGCACTGTTACCATGACTTTAACAACAGAACACAAAAGCAAGACAATGCTGATGTCATTAAAATAGAATTACGACGGGTACATGTGCACAAAACGACAAAAACGCTAGTTTTATGAAATTGTTGTGAAAATTTTAGTACAGGAAGCAATTAACTGTTGCTGGCGCACTATAAATGATAACTTCAATTAACGTTTCGAATTTACACGAACTACAATAATTGACGTAAATCGAAGATTAATCTTTGCACTCATTACAATAATTTGTAAAAATAATTAAGTTACTGATAGTGATAAAAACATTTAACTGCATATGTTTCGTGCCAACAGAAGCCGCAGTTCTCTTCTGACTCAGTTGCCCTAATGGTGCTATTCCGACATACCCGTCGGACAAAACCTCTGGTAGTAGGGTTCGAAAATCGTTCGTGGAAACGTTAGTGTCAATGAAATTTTGGACCAGACATGGAGGTGGGCTCAGGTAATCTAATGGGTAAACCACCAGCTAACGGTAAGTAGGAATTTGCGTACGGGTCTGTGGCTTTAGCTACACCTTAGATCGATAAAAATGATTGTCAATGAAATTCGCCAACAGCCATTCAATATGACATGGCACAAATCCGGCTTGTGGATTTTATCACCGTAGTGTGATAATGAATTTAATGGATGAAGTCGGTTTCAGGTCTCTGGTCCCGAAGATCACTTGTGCTATCATGTTTCTGTAACCATGTGCAATGTAAATATTGATAAATCAAAACATGTCTTTACAGCTCAGTATTTATTTCATAAACAACTTGCGAAAGACGCCCCCTACAGACATCGGACATGTTTATGCACTACTGCCGATATCCATTTAGTTGGTATCCACAGAACTAGGTTTGCATGATGTACCACATCATCATCTCATTTCCAAGTAACGCTTGATTTCTCTCTATAATTCATTTAACGAGAGCGAAGTGATGTCACAAAAACTAAATATAAGAATGTATTTAACAACAGAATTAAGTTTCCTGAAGGCCAGCTCTATTTTCGTTTGTACTAGAATTAATGTAAAAGAGTTTTTCTGTTGCATACTAAATTTGTGTGAATCTAAAGGCTTAGCCTAAACGATTAATTGGGTTTCAAAGCACTGTTTATTTACAACTATGCAACACACAGAGACAGGTGGAACATGAAAAGATAGATACATCCACCAAGTTTCTGGTACATTCTACAAATATTCAATATGTGCATCCTTGGTCACCTGGCAAGTATCCCAATGTGTACTTATTTATTTCGGAAAAATTTATTTAGGGCCGGATTTCACGTAGTTTATTTATTACACTGAAACAAAACATTTGCTCTGATGAACTTGAGGCCACACTACATAGCCTACAGACCTGAAAACTACTTGTAAATTATCTAAATAATGCAGTACACTAAGTGCATACATGCAAACAACTTGTGAATTGTCAAAATAACGCATCTATAACGCTCTGCAAATACGCTCTCTAATTGTAAACTGTCGAAATAATGCATTTCGCAGCACACAGACCTGCAAACTACTTGTAAATTGTCAAAACGATGCATGTCAATCGCTCTGCACACACGCTCACTAATCATCAACTGTCGAAATAATGCAGTACACAGCACACAGAGCTGCAAACTACTTGTAAATTATCGAAATAATGCATTACTCTGATGTACAGAGACATCATCTACTCGTAAATTGTCAAAATAATGCAAGTAAAAGGCACTGCTAACACGGCCACTATCGAAATAAGACGTTGCACAGCCTACAGACCTGTTCACAAAATAATGCAACAGACACGTTCACTACGCATAAAATTGGCAAAATAATGCTGTATAACGCTCTACCAACAAGCTCTCAAAGCATAAACAGCCGCAAATAATGCAGTGCAAAACACTCATCGCATGTAAAATCGTTTTTGAACTACCATTTAGAAATTCGACCATGTCGTATCAGCAAACTGCTCCCTACAAAGGCTTCAACACACGCACACGCCGACGCCTACCGGATGTGGGCAGCACAATAGAGACAAATGCCGAGGTGAAAACCATCATTCTCACACTGCTGCCAATTACAGCGAGCAGGTGAAAGTCGTGTCTATTTTCAGGTATACAGTTAGAATTCTACGAGTATTATACTGACGTCACAGTTCTATGTAAATAAGAGCCAAGCCACCCTCTGTATGCGCACCTAATCACTGTGGCCAAGGCGTACCTGATGGTCCAGTGCCAAGAGAGACGTTTGCAAAGCGGCTCACCCTCGCAGATAGAGCTAAAAGGTTCTCAATGTTATACTGATGTCGCAGGTCTATGTAAACAGCAGCCAACACCCCTCTGAATGCACTATAGAAATCTATTGCAAGGCTTCCTAGAATAGCACAGGTTGCATTCTCCCTAGTGATCCCAATGGGACATGCGAGACACCTCCATCACGTATGTGTTTACTCAGCCACCACGCATACCTGCCCAGGATGGGTGATGCATTGCCATGAAGCATTCGCGTAGTGACTCACCGTCGCAGGCACACCTGAAAGGTTCTCGATGTTATACTGATGTCACAGGTCTATGTAAGTAACAGCCAAATCTACCTCTCAGAAATTGTAATGTGTCGCAGAAATAGTTAACGGTTGCTTTTGTAGGAGCTTTTGTGATGTCTCAGCTTGTCTGCATGGAAATTCTTGTCCTAGCAGAACCTGTTTACGAAAATAACCAAGAATAACGCCGAATGCATCCCTCCTGATGGTCCTCATGCAGCACCCCATCCATCACATGTTACCCTACCTGAAAATCATTAAGCTCAGCTTTCAACAAACATATCCAAAACACAAACGTACTCACCACTATGTAGAGGCTCCTATGTCCCGACACAAAGGATGTCTTATGAATGAATGGAACATTCTGATTGGCTCTTACTGAATTTACCTACCAAATTACTGATGCCACCTTTGTGGAAGCACTGTCAATCTTTCTCTTTCTGCAGACAAGACTTTCAGTGGCAAAACTATTTTGTACAGATTGCCATATTGCACTGACAGTTATACCCTACAAAATTGGCCTACAGATCGTCAAATACGGAAAGACTCTTTCTCAATTACACTGCTCTGCCACTGAGGATGGAAGCTTGAATACTAGAATGTGAAACCGATCTCCAACCCAGCAATATATCATCGCATACCACGTCGATCTAGTAAACATACAATTCGTATTGTAAGCGTACTGTCATATCGCTAGCTTGGTTGTGGAGTATCTTTGCGGGCAGCCACGCCTGTAGAGTCGAGCGCGGGACACGGAACTGTTATGTTGTGTAGTGTGTAGCTCTGCATGTGAGAGGCATTGTTAGTATGGAAGTTGAAGTGTTGCTACAAGTTCTATTACAGTAAAGTGATAAAATAAGCAAATGATTCAGAGGAAAGTGTGTCAAGAAGTAATTTAAAAATGTGCAGTGCTGCTGATAACGTATTCATGCATCCTCTCGTTGCGTTTCGTACCATACAGTATCAATCATTCGCAGCCATGTTCAGTCTCCAAGAATGAACTAATGGAATCGGTAATACTGTGCACCACAAAAGAGAGCATTTAAGTGCCTGTGTCTTGTAGCGAGCATAACAACTTTCGTTCGATCATTCGGCTTCCGCATCATCAACAATCACCCGCGTCGTGTCGGTTAAGCATACGCTTGTCTGAGTGAACAGATAATCATCAAGATTGTTAATTGGGATAAACAGTTATGAGTTAGAATGTAAACAGTGCAACCTGAGATTTCCTTTAATCGTCTCAGAATATAGTTGTTCACACCAGACGTAGAACAGTGTTGTGTTATGACGATGAGGGGCTCCCCTGACTCGCTTACATATTTCGATAGATAATTTCAGGCAAGCCAGCAGCACTGTGGAGCAGAACAGTACGACCGCCGCGGGATTATCAGGTACGTGGCGTGGACAGGGCGCACGGTCACGAAACGACAACCAGTTGCCGGCCGCGGTGGTCTAGCGGTTCTGGCGCTGCAGTCCGGAACCGCGGGACTGCTACGGTCGCAGGTTCGAATCCTGCCCCGGGCATGGGTGTGTGTGATGTCCTTAGGTTAGTTAGGTTTAAGTAGTTCTAAGTTCTAGGGGACTTATGACCTAAGATGTTGAGTCCCATAGTGCTCAGAGCCATTTTTTTGACAACCAGTTTAAAGGTACCACCACACCCTTTTGTACCCCCGGGCATGTTACAGTATCCTGAGCCATACAGAATCGCCCCTTTTGCATCATGCATATATCCATTGACCGCCAGACACTCGAACATTTACCGCGATGACAGACAGCATAAGCACATGCACCGTAGGTATACTCCTCGCAGAACTAGATATTTCCCACAAGGTCAGGCAGTAATCCGTCGCAGCTGATGGTCACAAGTCATCCGCTGCTGACCAGTGACCAAGGCGCCCACAGCGGACCAAAGACACTCTCAGAACTGTTATAAATGGTTCAAATGGCTCTGAGCACTATGGGACTTAACAGCTGTGGTCATCAGTCCCCTGGAACTTAGAACTACTTAAACCTAACTAACCTAAGGACATCACACACATCAATGCCTGAGGCAGGATTCGAACCTGCGACCGTAGCAATCGCGCGGTTCCGGACTGCGCGCCTAGAACAACGAGACCACCGCGGCCGGCTCTCAGAACTGTTGTACAAAGTCGGGCTTGTTTGCCCTTGGCACAAAGGCTTTACTGTTTCTGCTGCTTGCTTGCTTGCTTTCTACACCCCTCAGCAGGCTCTGGGATTATTATACCATTTACGCAATATTTCTCGATATCAACCACGTAGCAATATTGCTTGCATAGCAGTATCACTCGCGTAGTATAATTCAGAAGATGTAGACTGGAAATTATTTCTCTAGAAACCCGAAACTTTAGTGAGGTGGAGCGTGCTGTAAATAACTGGGTAACTAGAAACCTATCCTGTCTGTGAAGGCCTTTATGTGATAACGTGAAAAGAATAGACGAAATTCTCCAACCCATCTTTCACCTGCTAGATGCACACACCACAATCGATGTTCTCTCAACCAAATAAAGACGGGAAATGTGCAGAAGCAGTCAACCAGACAATTTACATGGGAGTGAATAATGGTCCAGAGCAAACAAACATCCATACTGGATCGTCTCAAATTTCCACGCGATCACGAAGACTGTCCAACACATTGAGTATTAGTTCGCGATTCAGCCATCTAGAGGACGACACAGTTAAGTCAGCTACATTCCTGCATCCCAACAGGCCTCTCCATTCAGACGGTTCCTGCCATTAGCAGGAAACGTGAATCATTCACGCCGCAGGCCACCGCCATGCAATCCGACACAGAATAGTCCTAGGAAACTGGCTACATATACATTTAATCACTGTACTTACAATTAAATAATATGATCACGGTCTCAAAGTATCGGAAATACACCCCGCTGATGGCTGTGGTCCTGGAAATAGAAATATCTGTACCATTATAACGACTTGACATATTTTTCCCTTTGTTATCGCAGTATTCCATGTCAAATCCATACCTTCCTTACGACTGGACATAGTCATTTCCTTTGCACTTATCGCTCCGAAAGGTATCGCGAAGTCAGGTATAGAGTTAAGTACAGGACGCTCAGAGGCGTTTAAGGAATAATTCTTTCCTTGTTCCTTACAGGAGTGGAACAGGAAAAAAAGTCCTAATAACTGTACGACGTGAAATATTCTCTGCCATGCAAAGTGGTTTATAGGGTATTCATGTAGATGTAGATGTAGAAAGAGAAATATGTCCAGTTTAATTCAGGGCCACCTGGTAAGTGAAACCAAGAAGTTAGCCCGAGTTTTTGTTACTTTTTTAACAACGTTCTGTTACATATCTTCCACTATCACGACCATCAAATGCTGCATATGCTTAAGTCCTGACTTTGCAAGTGCTTATCCTACAATAACATAGCACTTTGAACTCCCTTCCCGCTGTGTCACTTCGTTGCTGCTAGATTACGTCCTGTCCACACAAATACAGGGTCATTCAAAAAGGAAGAACGGATTTCTTGTTTATTACAGAGAAAATGCGAAAGATAGAAACACGTTGCGTATGTCACATTATAGAGAAAGGTTCAAAGATTTGTGTTTGCACAGACACTACGCCATACACTCAGTGGGAGCACCACGCGTTGCTCGAGAAACATCGAATCGGTGGTCCATTTCAGTCCACAGACGAAGCCACATGTCCCTGTTTATTGAATCGACAGCTTCAAAAACTTCCCAGCTGTTGAAGAGTGCTACCATAGATCGGACAAAGACTTTGTCTCTTAATCTACCCCCACAGAAAAAAATAAATTCCATGGTGTTGAGTCTGGGGACCTGGGAGACCAAAAGCAATGAGCAAGATCTTGTTGTCCACCTCTTCCAATCCAATGTTGTGGGATGTTGTTTCACCTCAAGGTGAAAGTGAGGGGAGGCATGTGCTGGCGTCATTCATATAAATGGAATCATTGGCATCTTTGTGAAGTTGAGAAAGCAACCAATTTTGCAGCATGTCCAGGTATGACATTCCTGTCTGTTTCCTACGCAAAAAAAAAAACAAATATCCATAAACTTTGCGAATAGAAACGGCACAAAACACATCCGGTTTCGCTGAGTCCCTTTCAAGCTATACGACGACCCAAGGATTTTGTGACCCGCAAATTTTTACATTATGGAAGTTAACTTTACCCGATAGGCGAAACATCAATTCGTCGGAAAAGATGAGTCGTTCGGAAAATGTGTCGTCGTATCCTAGAGAAATGAAATGCAAAATAAGTAAATTTTGTTGTAGTCTCCGGGGCGCAATTGGTGCAGTAACTGCAACTTGTAAAGCTTCGCATGCAGGGCTCGTTCCAGAGCACATCACACCGTTGTTGTTGTTGTCTGAATAAGGTGAAGTTACTGGTATACCCGTCTTGTGGACTTCCGAGGGCTCCGTGTGAACGCATCTTGTATACGCTCGACATTTTCATCAGATGTGCGTGGCTGACCAGTGCTCTTCCCTTCGCAGTTGCAACAACATTTCAGCAATTTTGTATGTCATCCATAAATTTGCCTGTGCAGACGCGGTTTCTTGCTCAATGGACGTCGGAATGCACGTAGCACACTAGACTGACTTCGCGCAAATTCCAGCACACAGAATCATTTTTCTTGTGGTATAGTCTTCCTGTTGCTACAAACAGACAACAGCGCTGCTGTGTCAAAGCTTTGAACATTTCTCTATCCAGTGACATGCGCAATGTGTTTCTATCTTTCAGAGTTTGTCTGTAATAAATAATTGAAATTTGTTGTCTCTCCTTGAATCATCAAAGTAACAAAAGCCATGACCTCCTAACAGTGCTTTCTCAAGCACTCAACTCATGTACAGTGCTTCAGTGAATCCTTAAATTAAATATTACTTCATCAGAAATAACATATCGGTGAGTGTCATTGCACAGCATAAACAGAAACCACCACTTCATTAACATCTTAAATGCAAAGGCCACATGAGATAAGGTAACTGGTGAGGAAAGGAGGCATGGTGAAGAGGCCAAGCCAGTCAGCCTTTAAGTAGTAAACGTAGTTGTGTTACAAACCAAAGCTAACAGCTTGCGAATAAGTGCTGATAAAAGATAAAACACTGCACTTGCAACCAGCAACAGCCTACCTAACAACAACATAGGGTTCGTTATATGGTGGCCAAACTATGAGTAGCTCTTATTTATCTTAAACATATTCCACCTCCATGGACGAGTGGTCAGCGCAGCAGAATGCCACGCGAAGGGCCCAGGTTCGATTACCGTGTGGGTAGGAGACGGGGACTGGGTGTTGTGATGTCTTCATCGTCATATCATCCTCATCGACGCGCAGGTCGCCGAAGCGGCGACAACTAAAACGACTTGCACCAGGCGACCGGTCTACACGACGGAAGACCCTAGCCAAACGACCTCTCATTTCATGTCGAACATTGTTGTTGTGGTCTTCAGTCCTGAGACTGGTTTGATGCAGCTCTCCATGCTACTCTATCCTGTGCAAGCTTCTTCATCTCCCAGTACCTACTGCAACCTACATCCTTCTGAATCTGCTTAGTGTATTCGTCCTTTGGTCTCCCTCTACGATTTTTACCCTCCACGCTGCCCTCCAATGCTAAATTTGTGATCCCTTGATGCCTCAGAACATGTCCTACCAACCGGTCCCTTCTTCTCGTCAAGTTGTGCCACAAACTCCTCTTCTCCCCAATTCTATTCAATACCTCCTCATTAGTTATGTGACCTACCCATCTAATCTTCAGCATTCTTCTGTAGCACCACATTTCGAAAGCTTCTATTCTCCTCCTGTCCGAACTATTTATCGTCCATGTATCACTTCCATACATGGCTACACTCCATACAAATAATTTCAGAAACGACTTCCTGACACTTAAATCTATACTCGATGTTAACAAATTTTTCTTCTTCAGAAACGATTTCCTTGCCATTGCCAGTCTACATTTTATATCCTCTCTACTTCGACCATCATCAGTTATTTTACACCCTAAATAGCAAAACTCCTTTACTACTTTAAGTGTCTCATTTCCTAATCTAATTCCCTCAGCATCACCCGATTTAATTTGACTACATTCCATTATCCTCGTTTTGCTTTTGTTGATGTTCATCTTATATCCTCCTTTCAAGACACTGTCCATTCCGTTCAACTGCTCTTCCAAGTCCTTTGCTGTCTCTGACAGAATTACAATGTCATCGGCGAACCTCAAAGTTTTTACTTCTTCTCCATGAATTTTAATACCTACTCCGAATTTTTCTTTTGTTTCCTTTACTGCTTGCTCAATATACAGATTGAATAACATCGGGGAGAGGCTACAACCCTGTCTCACTCCTTTCCCAACCACTGCTTCCCTTTCATGCCCCTCGACTCTTATAACTGCCATCTGGTTCCTGTACAAATTGTAAATAGCCTTTCGCTCCCTGTATTTTGCCCCTGCCACCTTCAGAATTTGATAGAGAGTATTCCAGTTAACATTGTCAAAAGCTTTCTCTAAGTCTACAAATGCTAGAAACGTAGGTTTGCCTTTTCTTAATCTTTCTTCTAAGATAAGTCGTAAGGTTAGTATTGCCTCACGTGTTCCAACATTTCTACGGAATCCAAACTGATCTTCCCCGAGGTCCGCTTCTACCAGTTTTTCCATTCGTCTGTAAAGAATTCGCGTTGGTATTTTGCAGCTGTGACTTATTAAACTGATAGTTTGGTAATTTTCACGTCTGTCAACACCTGCTTTCTTTGGGATTGGAATTATTATATTCTTCTTGAAGTCTGAGGGTATTTCGCCTGTCTCATACATCGTGCTCACCAGATGGTAGAGTTTTGTCATGACTGGCTCTCCCAAGGCCATCAGTAGTTCTAATGGAATGTTGTCCACTCCCAGGGCCTTGTTTCGACTCAGGTCTTTCAGTGCTCTGTCAAACTCTTCACGCAGTATCTTATCTCTCATTTCGTCTTCATCTACATCCTCTTCCATTTCCATAATATTGTCCTCAAGTACATTGCCCTTGTATAAACCCTCTATATACTCCTTCCACCTTTCTGCCTTCCCTTCTTTGCTTAGAACTGGGTTGCCATCTGAGCTCTTGATATTCATACAAGTGGTCGAACATTAAAATTTTAATAAAGATTACTACTGCTTCTGCAATACGTGAAATAAATACGGTTTACGTCCAATTAGCTCTTATGCCTTCTTCCACAGTTACTTACCCAGTTATGGGTTTCACGGCTACCACAACAAGCCGCATCCCAGCATTATGGAAATTAACATCCTCTTTGTACATAATACTGTACATGCATAAATTCTCAAAATAATAGAAAATTTGCGATAATACTATTCCAGTTATATCTCCCCCCCCCCCCCCCCCAATAACTGCGAGATCATACATAAGATAGGAAAGGTATAAAGGTTGCAGATTAAGAAAACGAACTATATCCACAGCCTACGCAAGTATCCCATGTACATGACAAAGAATGGCAGATTCTCTAGGAATCCAAACTAACCCTCTGTATGTAGCGCTTCATGTGTATTATGTTTATGAGTGCAAGCTCTTTCTCCGGTTCGGCATACGTCAACTTATAGTCAATGCCACGCTCAGTATTTATTTGCAAGCAGTTATCTTTGGTCTTTATCGAAGCAAGGTCTACTACTTCAAGGCTGACAGGCTTACTTCTTCGTGATCCTCACTTCTTTCCACACCGTCTATCTTCTTCGCCCTTTCCTTAGCTAACATCATCTTTTTTTGCAAGAACATTCCTCTAATCACTTGAAAGTCTACTTTCTCCATTTATTGTGTAACATAATTTCACAGTGGGGAAATCCTGTGGTTCGTGGCAAAAGTTATTGATAATTTCTTCAAAAGACAGGAATGGAACTGACCCATTCTCAATGCTTCGTGTAATAGCACGTCCTATTCATTATTACCTCCAACACATTTTCCCGCAGAAAGTACCTATGTCTTAAATAATGTCTCTCCGACTATTCTGTAAATGCACTGCCTGACAAAAGAGGTGAAGCATCCAAATGGAGAGGAGGAAACGAAATGATTCACGGAGTGAGAGTATATATGATGTTAAAATCGAGTCAAATTTACCACCAACTTGGGGCATGAGCCCACTTATCAATATGACGCTGTACTCCTTCTGGCCTGGGTGCACGCAATGATTCCGTTGGGAGGGGTGCCAAAAGTCGTTGTATCCTCTCCTGAGGGAAGTTGGCTCGCAATTGCTGTTAACTGTTCCTTGACATCCTGGCTCGTTGCACTGGGACAGAAAAAACATGTGAGCTAGCCCCACACTCGTTCTGTCAGGGATAGATATGGGAACCTTGTTGGCCACGGCAGTACCTCATGACGCAGACAATTCACACAGTCAAGTCCCATGTGTGGACAAACATTGTCCTGTTGATAAACGCCACCACAATATTGTCGATGGGAGATAATACTTGAGAACACAGGATCGCTGATGTATCGTTGTGCCGTCAGAGTTCCCTCAGTCACCACCAGCCATGACCTGAAGTCATGGCAGATGGTTCTCCACACTTTGGCGCCAAGTGTAACATCGCTCTCCAAAGCACTGGAAGAATAAGACCTCTCCCCATGTAAGAGCCATACTCACTGACAATAGTCATCCGGGGTAGTTCAGAGCCGCGATTCATCGCTAAACACGATGCATCGCCACCCTTCGGCAGTCCGTGCTTCCGATCACGGCACGCTTCCAAATGCGGCCGTGTGTGCTGTACTGCTGACAGCAGCCTACGCGTGGGAAGGTAATTCCCTAGTCTGGCTGCTGCTGTTCTCTGACCACTGGTTTGGAATGACACAGAGTGTTGCTGGTTGTCCTTTACTATCCGTGACAACCAAACTGACCCTTGGCGCGGTGGCTGATGGGAGCGACTGTAAATGGAAAATACCCTACTGTACATTAAAGTTGCTACACCAAGAAGAAGTGCAGATGATAAACGGATATTCATTGGACAAATATATTATGCTAGAAGTGACATGTGATTACATTTTCACGCAATTTGGGTGCATAGATCCTGAGAAATCGGTACCCAGAACAACCATCTCTGGCCGTAATAACGGCCTTGATACGCCTGGGCATTAGTCAAACAGAGCTTGGATGGCGTGTATATGAACAGCTGCCCATGCAGCTTCAACACGATACCACAGCTCATCAAGAGTAGTGACTGGCGTATGGTGACGAGCCAGTTGCTCGGCCACCATTAACCAGACGTTTTCAATTGGTGAGAGATCTGGAGAATGTGCTGGTCAGGGCAGCAGTCGAGCAGTTTCTGTATCCAGAAAGACCAGTACAGGACCTGCAACACGCGGTCGTGCATTATCCTGCTGAAATGTAGGGTTTCGCAGGGATCGAATGAAGGGTAGAGCCACGGATCGTAACACATCTTAAATGTTACGTCCAGTGTTGAAAGTGCCGTCAATGCGAACGAGAGATGTCCGAGACGTTGTAACCAATGCCACCCCATACCATCACGCCGGGTGATACGCCAGTATGGCGATGACGAATACACGCTTCCAATGTGCGTTCACCGCGTTGTCGCCAAACACGGATGCGACCACCACGATGCTGTAAACAGAACCTGGATTCATCCGAAAAAATGACGTTTTGCCATTCGTGCACCCAGGTTCGTCGTTGAGTACACCATCGCAAGCGCTTCTGTCTGTGATGCAGCGTCAAGGGTAACCGCAGCCATGGTCTCCGAGCTGATAGTCCACGCCACTTCAAACGGCGCCGAGCTGTTCGTGCAGATGGTCGTTGTATTTCAAACGTCCCCATCTGTTGACTCAGGGATCGAGACGTGGCTGCACGATCCTTTACAGCCGTGCGGATAAGATGCCTGTCATCTCGACTGCTAGTGATACGAGGCCGTTGGGATCCAGCACGGCGTTCCGTATTACGCTCTTGAACCCACCGATTCCATATTCTGCTAACAATCATTGGCAATGTCGCGTCGCGATACGATAAACCGCAATCGCGATAGGCTACAATTCGACCTCTATCAAAGTCGTAAACGTGGTGGTACGCATTTCTCCTCCTTACACCTGGCATCACAACAACGTTTCACCAGGCAACGCCGGTCAACTGTTGTTTGTGTATGAGAAATCGGTTGGAAACTTTCCTCATGTCACCACGTTATAGGTGTCGACACCGGCGCCAACCTTGTGTGAATGTTCTGAAAAGCTAATCATTTGCATATCACAGCATCTTCGTATTGTCGGTTAAATTTCGCGTCTGTAGCACGTCATCTTCGTGGTGTAGCAATTTTAATGCCCAGTAGTGTACCTTTACAGTCGCTCCCATCAGCCACCACGCCAAGGGTCAACTTGGTTTGTTTGGGCTGCACTCGTTCTCGGATAGCAGGCGCAGATGTAAAGGAGATACAGTACAACGATCCTTCTTTGCAGTGATCATAGGTGGTCGAGCAGTACCTCGAAGACGAGTATACCATCCGTCACTTTACCATGTAGTCTAGCATCAGGCCACTACCAAATCCAAATGCGCCACAAATCTGGATATTGTACTATTCGACGAGTGGGTCACGTGAAGACCCCACAATAAGGCCACTTTTAAACTCTGCCAGGCACTGATAACGCTGTGTCATACGATACGCGCCATCTCCGCGTCCTTCGCAGTGACCATTCAAAATATGACGCTGTTTACGTCCCTTATATACCTTACCAGCCTGGTGACAATACAAGACACGAACAACACTAAAACACTCTGGTGGCAGTTCTATCTGTCACAGAGAATTTCATCTTGACATTGCCGCGCGGAATAGCCGCGCGGTTTGTGGCGCCATGACACGGATTGCGCTGCCCCTCCCGCCGGAGGTTCGAGTCCTCCCTCCGGCATGTGTGTGTGTTGTTCTTAGCCTAAGTTAGTTTAAGTAGTGTGTAAGTCTAGGGACCGATGGCCTCAGCAGTTTGGTCCCTTAGGAATTCACACACATTTGAAAATCTCGATAGTCTGCGACTTGTCACGAATTCCTTTCCTGCGCCAACCTCTTCATCTCAGGGTAGCTCTTGCACCCTACGTTCTCAATTATTTGCTGGATGCATTCCAATATCTGTCTTCTTCTACAGTTTTTACCCTCCAACAGCTCTCTCTAGTACCATGGAAGTTATTCACTGGTGTATTAACAGATGTCCTATCATCCTGTCCCTTCTTCTTGTCAGTGTTTTCCATACGTCCCTTTCACTGCCGATTCTGTGGGGAATCCTCTTATTCCTTATCTCACCACCCCACCTAATTTCTAACCAACATTCGTCTGTAGCACAAAGTCTCAAATGCTTGGATTCTCTTCTTTTCCGGTTTTCCCACAATCCATGTTTCACTATCATGCAACGCTGAGCCCCAGAAGTACGCCCGTAGAAATTTCTTCCTCAAATTTATCCTAGCTGACTTCTCTTGGCGAGGTATGCCTTTTCTGCCAATATTAGTCTGGTTCGTGATCCGAAATTCTGATGTTAGGTTTTTCGCTGTTCGCGACTCTGCTGTTTCTCATTAATTTGAGTCTTGACTCTTGTAAATATTATATATTATCTGAAAGATAACGTCTATTCAAATTTTTCTTCACTCTTCAGCTTCCATTATCAACCGCAACCTCAGAACTGTGTCTGTAGGCCTTTACCTTTCCTAAGTCCATATTGATCATTCTCTAACAGATCATCAAAGAAGCAACGATGGGAAATAAAAGAAAGGTTCAAGAGTGGAATCAAAATTCAAGATGAAAGGATATCAATGATAAGATTCGCCGAAGAAGCTGCTATCCTGAGTGAAACTGATGAAGAATTACAGGATCTGCTCAATGGAATGCCTGTTGAGTACAGAATATGGACTGAGAGTAAATCGACCTGGAAAGAGCGTTGGACAATGTAAAATGGTGCAAGATGTTCGAAATTCTGACAAAAATAGGGATAAGCTATAGGGAGAGACTTTCGAAATATTTTTTACTCTGTATCCAGAGATCATATTTATACGTAAAACAGTTTTAAGTTTCCACAGGAAGTTGATGTAAGTAAATAAAATACATATAGTCTCCACCACGCAAAATATTTAAGAAGTAATGTACTAGTACTTTTTACAATTTTATTTAGTTATAGAGCACGATAAACTCATAGTGGTGTTCTTCGAACGAGCTGTGTGACACATTGAATTGTGCTGCTGGTAGATGTCACGGTGCTGAGGAAAAGCAAAGTGCATGTGGTGGTGGGCACGATCGATGCATTCTTGTGTTGACCAATTGTACCTTGCAGAATTACGAGATCAGTCACAGAGTGCCACGAGGACACTCCCCAGACCGTAACGCTCCCTTCTCCGGCCTGTACCATCCCGACGATTGTTGCACGGTGTTTTCTTTCAGAAGTTTAACGTCATATACGGCAACAGACATCTGGCAAATGGAACATAAAACGTGAATCACTTGAAATGGTCACGTGAGGCCACTCAATGAACGCCCAGTTGGGGTACTTCCGAGCAGATTTCAGCCT
Organism: Schistocerca americana; assembly: GCF_021461395.2. Lineage (NCBI taxonomy): Eukaryota > Metazoa > Arthropoda > Insecta > Orthoptera > Acrididae > Schistocerca > Schistocerca americana. The sequence continues at coordinate 592,540,521 of NC_060125.1, read as the reverse complement.
TCGTCGACGAACGGCAGTCAGAATGAGTGCATGAAGCAGTTCCGTAAGCAGTAACGTTCGCTGTATGGTCGTTGTAGAGAGACTGTTGGTAGCCCCTTGGTTCATCTGGGTGGTCTGTTTCTCAACAGTTGCATGTCTGTTCACCCGTACATATCTTCAGCCGTCGTTCACCCCTGTCATCAATGTCTCGTGATGGACCACAGTTGCTTCATCTCCGGTTTTGGATAGCACCATTCTGCCATGCCCGGTATTCTTTAATCACTGCCGAACGCGAACAGATTCCAAACTTAGCTGTTTCCGAAACGCTTCCACCCTGGATCCAAAAGTCGATGATCATGCTCTTTTGGACGTCAGATAAATCGCTCCGTTTCTTCATTACAACAGCTGCACTGCTTTCCGCATCCCCTCGACAGGCTTCGTGTACCGTCCACTGCTAGTGCCACCACTTGCCGTCTGTGAGTGGTTATTGGTTGTTGACGACGATTATGGGCGTTGGTCACATTAATGTCACTGTATCGTGTAAAAGCCTATTATGGACTATGTTTTACACTCACATATTATATTTTTGGAGATCTGTCGAAATCGGCATTGATCCACCAACAGAACCCTTAAGAAACTCAGCTACTCTCTTCGGCCAAGAGATCTAGAACGCCAGTGCCCATGTTGATGTAGTATTCTTTGGCTTTAGAAAGGAGTCTTATAGAGTTCCACACTCATTTAGCGAGCAAAATACGAGCTCGCGGAATATGAGACAGATTTGTGATGAGGTTCAGTACTTCCTTGCAGACAGAACTCAATACTCTATCTTATCATAAAAAAATTGATGGATGTAAAGGTAATATCAGGAAAACTCCAAAGAATGTGTGGTAGGATCATTCCTGTTGACAGTATACATAAAAGATCTTCTGAGCCACGATCTGCAGAGGATGGATGACTGGTGCAGGGCTGCCAATTGACCCAGGACATAGACAAATGTAAGGTATTATGAATGAAATTCACTGTGAAAACTTCCTGGCAGATTAATACTGTGTGCCGGACCGAGACTCGAACTCGGGACCTTTGCCTGGCAAGTGCTCTACCATCTGAACTACCGAAGCACGACTCACGCCATGTCCTCACTGCTTTACTTCTGCCAGTACTCGTCTCCTACCTTCCAAACTTTACAGAAGCTCTCCTGCGAACCTTGCAGAACATGGCTAAGCCATGTCCCGCAATATCCTTTCTTTCAGGAGCGCTAGTTCTGCAAGGTTCGCAGGAGAGCTTCTGTAGAGTTTGGGAGGTAGGAGACGAGGTACTGGCAGAAGTAAAGCTGTGAGGATGGGGTGTGAGTCGTGCTTGGGTAGCTCAGTTGGTAGAGCACTTGCCCGCGAAAGGCAAAGATCCCGAATTAGAGTCTCGGTCCGGCACACAGTTTTAAACTGCTAGGAAGTTTAATATCAGCGCACACTCCGCTGCAGAATGAAAATCTCATTCTGGAAAAATCCACTATAGTTCGATTATACTATTGACAATAAGTCACAGGGATTGCTGTAAAACATCTAGCAGCAAGCAGCTAGCGAGATCTAATGCGTAATCACCACACAAAACAAATTATGGGAAAGGAAGACGTGAGCCTGTGATTTATTGGAAGAATCTAAAGGAAATGTAACTCATCCATAAAAGTAGTGGCATATTCTACCGATTATTGAATGTTGTTCATCAGCCTGGGATCATTTCCAGGTTGGATTAATCGAAGAAATAGAGAAGATCCAATGAAGAGCGACACCTTTCACCACACGATTATTTAGTCATAACAAGAACGTTATGGAGATGCTCAACAAATTCCAGTGGCAGGTGCTAAAATAGAAGCTTTGTACATCGAGGTGAGGTTTTCTATTGAAATTCTTAGAGAGTAAGTTGCAGGAAGAGTGAGGTGACATACTATTTCCTTCTACATACATCTTATGAAATTATCGCAACGAGAAAAGCAATGAAATTAGAGCTGATGTAGTCGGTTACTGTCAATAATCCGGAATGAGATTTTTCACTCTGCAGCGGAGTGTGCGCTGATATGAAATTTCCTGGCAGATTAAAACTGTGTGCTGGACCGAGACTCGAACTCTGGACCCGAGTTCGAGTCTCGGTCCGGCACACAGTTTTTATCTGCCTGGAAGTTTCATACTGTCAACAATATTTCCCAAGCGCTAATCGCGAATAGAGCACGTGCTGTGTCCAGGCCTTGTGCCTACTGAGCCAGCAACCAACAGGTTATGCTGGCACAGACGTCACAGGGGATGCTTTTAAGACGAGAGACAATGTATGGCTGTGCTCTGTCTGGCCACCAGGCAGCAACCCAAATGCAGCCAGAGGTCACTGGCCCCACAGACTTTCTTTCCTCTGCCAGCCACATGGCCAAAAGTAGGACTTGCAGTATCCTGGTGCCCGGGTAGTATTTAGGACAGCACCTGGGCTGTGCTCCACCAGTTCACTCTGAGTGAGTTTCCTGAGCCAGACTGCAATTGAGAAAGCATTCCCACAAACAGAATCTGCTCTGTAGCCGCTGCCACGATGGCGCCATCGTCCACACCGACCTCGCCTCTAGGAACTGCCAGGTATGGACCTACACATTCATGGTCTCCACATCGAAGAAACATGCTCTCTGACGTGACATACAATTTGACTTAGTACTATTTATCACTGCTTTTCATCAGCAAGTCGTCAGACTTAAAATTTCATGCAACCTTTTGGGACTTTCGCTCATCCTCTTGGGACTTCAACTTTTTCTTGTCGTCTTACGACTATAACTTTTGAAGATCCCTTCTGGACTTCGGCACGCTTAGTGCATGGACAGTGAATTTTGAAGCTTTCAATTTACCATGACATTTTCAAGTCTTCAGATTGTATTAACGTTCTTTCAATGTTGAATACGTGACTTGTTTTCAATTATTAGTTCAAAACTACACTACTGTCCATAAAATTGCCACACCAAGAAGAACTGGAGATGATAAATGGGTATTCATTGGACAAATATATTATACTAGAACTGACTCGTGATTACATTTTCACGCAATTTGGGTGCATAGATCCTGAAAAATCAGTACCCAGAACAACCACCTCTGGCCGTAATAACATCCTTGATACGCCTGGGCATTGAGTCAAACAGAGCTTGGATGGCGCGTACAGCTACAGCTGCCCAAGCAGCTTCAGCACGACACCACAGTTCATGGAGAGTAGTGACTGGCGTATTGTGACGAGCCAATTGCTCGGCCACCATTGACCAGACGTTTCAAATTGGTGAGAGATCTGGAGAATGTGCTGGCCAGGGCAGCAGTCGAACATTTTTGTATCCAGAAAGGCCCGTACAGGACCTGCAACATGCTGTGATGCATTATCCTGCTGAAATGTAGGGTTTCGCAGGGATCGAATGAAGGGTAGAGTCACGGGTCGTAACACATCTGAAATGTAACGTCCACTGTTCAAAGTGCCGTCATCGCGAACAAGAGGTGACCGAGACGTGTAACCAATGGCACCCCATACCATTACGCCAGGTGATATGCCAGTATGGCGATGACGAATACACGCTTTCAATGTGCGTTCACCGCCATGTCACCAAACACGGATGCGACCATCATGACGCTGTAAACAGAACATGGATTCACCCAAAAAAATGTCGTTTCGCCATTCGTGCACCCAGGTTCGTCTTTGGGTACACCATTGCAGGCGCTCCTGTCTGTGATGCAGCGTCAAGGGTAACCGCAGCCATGGTCTCCGAGATGATGGTCTATACTTTCGCAAACATCGTCGAACTGTTGGTGCAGATGGTTGTTGTCTTGCAAACGTCCCCATCTCTTGACTCAGGGATCGAGACGTGGCTGCACGATCCGTTAGAGCCATGCGGATAAGATGCCTGTCATCTCGACTGCTAGTGATACAAGGCCGTTGGGATCCAGCACGGCGTTCCTTATTACCCTCTTGAACCCACCGATTCCATATTCTGCTAACAGTCATTGGATCTCGACCAACGCGAGCAGCAATGTCGCGATACGATAAACCGCAATCACGATAGGCTACAATCCGACCTTTATCGAAGTGAGAAACGTTATGGTACGCATTTCTCCTCCTTACACAAGGCATCAAAACAACGTTTCACCAGGCAACGCCTGTTGGGCTGCTGTTTGTGTATGAGAAATCGGTTGGAAACTTTCCTTCGTGGCAGCACATTGTAGGTGTCACCACCGGCGCCAACCTTGTGAGAATGCTCTGAAAAGCTAATCATTTGCATATCACAGCATCTTCTTCCTGTCGGTTAAATTTCGCGTCTGTAGCACGTCATCTTCATGGTGTATCAATTTTAATGGCCAGTAGTGTAACTCCCCTCAGAGAATATTGTTTCTATGAGTTACAATAAACTTAATATTCATTTTATATCTGGGTATATTTCCGGCACCGCCTTAGACGGACACTTCAACGGGGAAAAGAGGTATAAGAGTATAGTGGCATCAGAAGTAACGTCCACTAAACAGTGAAAAGTTGTTTGTCGAGTATAAATGTAGATCTAATGAAACATAAACAATGACTAGTTCTTTTCATTCCAATAACTGAGTAAAACATCTGTAAAGTCTTTAAAAACAATCTATTGGGCGAACTGTTCCTGATGACTCAAACTTGCAAAAATTCTTACACTTAACTAGAAAACTTTCCACAGGTACGCCCTTACCTGTACATGAACCAGACTCCAAAAGACTGCCACACTATATTCCGATAAATTTCTTTCAGCCCTTCGGCATGTTTGGCTTCTAGACCTTCATGCTCAGCAATACATCGCACCTGCACCTGAAATAATCCGTCTTCTAGGGATGATTTAACTTTCGCGCACTGCTCCTCTAGCTTTTATTGTCTGCTACTACAGTCGTCGCTAACCTTTTGTTACAGTGAATCGCCATCACTTGAATCCAAACATACAGTCTTCTTACAGTTTCTCTACCTTTTGTTCTAGCTTACAACCTCAAGAAATAACACTTCTATTATATTCCTTAGTGAGTGAGACTTTGTTTTAGTTAAGATCATTTTTAAGATCAGTAAACATGGGGTACACATTTCGAACCAATTGGTTCATACTTCAGAATAACTGCTCTGAGTCTTATTGTAATGCTAGAAAACATTCGGTGCAAAGTTTCCAAGACTGACTGCAACATAATGTTATTACGTACTCGCACTGCCTACTCTAAGTACCTAGACATCTGACAATGTTTGTGCATCAGTTTTCAATTACAGCTAAGCACTAATCTCAAATACAGACCCACACTTCCCTTCAAAATTATCGATTATTATACAGTCCGCCAGAAAAATGAATACACCCTTTGTCAGGTTCTATCGAGAGATCGATATTGTTGTTCGATTTGAGTCATGAGTGTATCGTAGTACGGTCTTTGGCTCAACAGATGTTAGTAGTACTTTCATCTCGGTATTCAGAAAACACAATGGCTGGGGCACGCTTGACATTCGAGTAACGAAAATGTATTGTGAAGTGGTTTTCCAAGTTTGATAATGCCGTTGAAGTGCAACGTCAATGGAGACAGGAGTTTGAAACAGAACTACCAACCTGCTTAACAATTAAACGTATAACTGTCAAGTTTTAATTGCATAGGACGATTTGCGATATCCACAAAGGAAGATCAGCAAGACAGCATTCAGCTACAAGTCCTGCTTCTGCGGCTCTCGTGTTGGAAACGTTTGTTAATATTCCACAGAAGTCTGCTACGCAATGTGCATATGAAGTGGGGGTTAGCAGTACTAGTCCAGAATGAGATTTTCACTCTGCAGCGGAGTGTGCGCTGATACGAAACTTCCTGGCAGATTAAAACTGTGTGCCGGACCGAGACTCGAACTCGGGACCTTTGCCTTTCACGGGCAAGTGCTCTACCAACTGAGCTACCCAAGCACGACTCACGCCCCGTCCTCACAGCTTCACTTCAGCCAGTACCTCGTCTCCTACCTTCCAAACTTTACAGAAGCTCTCCTGCGAACATTGCAGAACTAGCACTCCTGAAAGAAAGGATATTGCGGAGACATGGCTTAGCCAGAGCCTGGCAGAAGTGAAGCTGTGAGGATGGGGCGTGAGTCGTGCTTGGGTAGCTCAGTTGGTAGAGCACTTGCCAGAGAAAGGCAAAGGTCCCGAGTTCGAGTCTTGGTGCGGCACACAGTTTTAATCTGCCAGGAAGTTTCATAGCAGTACCAATGTACGAAGAATTCTGAAATCCGCAAAGTGGAAAGTTTACAATCCACGATTACTGTACGCGATTAATGATGACGATCCTGATCGCCGAATGCAGTATTGCGAAGGGCATCAGCAAATGGTGATTAATGAGGAACAATTTGTGACGAAGAAGAGTGGAGTGACAAGGCACAATTTAAACTTAATGGAACCATGAAACGGCATAACAGTTTGTACTGGGCACCGGAAAATCCGCATGTTTATGTGGATAAAACAGTCTATCTACCAGGGGCTCACGTGTGGTGTGGACTATCATCTAGAGGCTTAGCAGGACCCTTTTTCTTTTATGCTACTGTCACTGGAAAAGGGTACCTGGAAATGTTACGCACCTCAATTTTGCCAGGTATACGTGCGCTTTATGGAGCTGATGAAGTGGTCTTCTACCAACAGGTCGGTGCGCCACCACACTACCACCTAGCTGTACGAGCTTTCCTAGATGACAATTTTCCGGGGCATTGGATTGTACGAAGAGGGCCCACTGAGTTCCCTTCACGGTCGCCAGATCTAACACCTATGGACTTGGGGGAAACTGTGAAAGATAACGTCTATTGACACAAGCAACGCATGCAGGAGGAACTTCGCCAGGGGATTACAGCGACATGTACAGCGGTTTCCACAGTAAAATTGACTGACGTAGTTGCCGCGACCGCTCATCGTTCTGTTATTGCGTATAGCCGCCAGCGGTGAACATTTTGAACATTTAAAGTAACCATGTTCTAAACTAAAGGTTGTACAACATGTGCGATCAATTATTATATGTAAAATAAGCACATAAGTAATACTTTTCCTTTCTTACAGTGGGTATACATTTTTCTGGCGGTCTCGATATTTTGGTATTTTCCGCAAAGCTCGATAGCAACTCGGTTTTCGAATCGTCTTTATATCATAATTCGGCAGATTATTTTTTTTGATCAGAGTAAACCATTTGATCAACAATTACATAAAAAGTCTTAGTTTTTACCTTAGACCTTATTTCGGGCGCGATTTTACATCATCCTTACCCGTATCTTCCACGCCGTACTCTGACAGCTTACATACGACTGCAGTGCTATGTACTCTGGCCAGAGAGTTTCGCTTTTGATCTGAAGATGCTAGACTTGTGCGATGCCGCTACTCTTCTCTAAAAATCTTGCGTACAAGTACATTAATACCGTGCTTCCAAAAATCAGGTCACTACTCTGAAACTCCAAACAAACAAAAGCCATTATTACTTTATTTTGCAGGGCGCATGTACTAAAATTATGACATTGCAGGATTTGTCTTTGTTCTTGATAGCAGAAGTATTTGTTCATTAACACGCGGACATATAAGAATTTCAAATTCTTAGCAGAAATATTGGCAACTGTCATCTGTTGATGGCTAAACGTTCGTCCGCTTATGATACTTCCATTTTACCGTTAAAAAATACTTTCTCAAATGCGACTGTGTTTCACGTACAGAATACGGTTTCAGACTCTTGCTACAATTCATAATAAAAAAACTAACATTCCAGTCATTCTGCATTTTCACTTTTCTTCCCCACTCGAGATACAACGTGAATTCTATTGTAGTTGCTTCCAACATAACGAATTTCTAGAACATAAGAAAAAAACACGAACTTCATTTTACCAAAATCACAAAGTTAACAATATATAATTATCACAGATAATTCTGTACAAGGAGTAAACAGCTAATTTACGCAACGGAGAGCTCATCTGAATAAAATTACTTCTATAGTACGTAGACGACAATCAATTGTTGTTTCTTCTCCATTGTTAATGAAATCTAAAAAGGCGCTTAGATTAAATATTTATGAATAATTAAAATTTTCCCATACCAAGCGTTATGGTCTTCGAACTTTGACTTGAAGAGATGTAATCAGCTTGAAATTATCCTTTCCATTTGTCGTTGCATCTGATCAAATTTCGGGGAATTTTAGATTCGTGAGCAAAATCATTTCAACCTGGATTACAGTACATTGTGATTTTAGTGTGACCGAACGATCTTGCACAATGATTTATCAAAATAGGTGTAATCTCATGCATCTTTACGACCACTCCAATTTAAGTAGATCGCAGTTTTTCCACATATCATCAAATTAATGACCACAGTTCCGTCATCTACTTCTAAATTTACAGCTACGTCTACATAACTACCCTGCAGTTCACAATTAGCTGTCTAGCAGAGGATTCATCGAATCACCTTCAAACTATCTCTCTGCCGTTCCACTCTCGAACAGTGTCCGGGGAAAACGAACACTTAAAAACTTTCCAAGCGAGCTGATTTCTGTTACTTCATTACAATGATCATTTCTCCCTAGGTAGGCGAGCACTAACTTGGCTGGGACTGAAATTTCATGAGAAGATCATGCCGCAACGAAAAACGCCTTTGTTTTAATGATTTCCAGGTAAACTCGCCTGTTATATCCGTGACACTGTCTCTCCTATTTCGCGATAACGCAAAACGAGCTACCATTCTTTGAACACTTTCAACGTACACCGCCACACGGCGTAGCAGAAGGGGATTGACAAGTGTGATGTAGGTAGTCTCTTTAGCAGACCTGTTGCATCTTCTAAATGTTGTGCCAATAAAGCGCAGTCATTGGATCACGTAACCCACAACATTATCTATGTCATCGTTCTGGTTTAAGTTAGTAGTAAGTGTAATCCCTTAGTATTTAGTTGAATTCGCATCTGTGTGATTTATCGAGTAACCGAAATTTAGCGTATTCCTTTTAGAACTCTCGTGGATGACTTCACAGATTTCATTATTTAGAGTCAAAGACGACTGTCGCATCATACAAACACCCCGTCCAAATCGTTTTGCAGTTGGCTTTGATCATCTGCAGATCGTTGTAATGACTTAAGAGGATTCAGAGCTGGCTTCGAAAGTTTTAAGTGTTCGTTTTTCCCGGACGCTGTTCGAGAGTGGAACTGCAGAGAGATAGCTTGAAGGTGATTCGATGAATGCTCTGCTAGGCACCTAATTGTGAACTCTATATTCCTTACTCATCTTTGGACATCTTTATGAGCTGTAGGAACATTTTTAATAAATCAATATGCAAGCAATTCAGAATTAGAGGCCTTATTTGATTGAGACAGATGTTGACAGATGTGAAAATTACCGAACTATCAGTTTAATAAATCACGGCTGCAAAATACTAAAGCGAATTCTTTACAGATAAATGGAAAAACTGGTAGAAGCCGACCTCGTGGAAGATCAGTTTGGATTCCGTAGAAATATTGGAACATGTGAGGCAATACTGACCCTACGACTTATCTTAGAAGATAGATTAAGAAAAGGCAAACCTACGTTTCTAGCATTTGTAGACATAGAGAAAGCTTTTGACAATTTTGATTGGAATACTCTCTTTCAAATTCTGAAGGTGGCAGGGGTAAAATACAGGGAGCGAAAGGCTATTTACAATTTGTACAGAAACCAGATGGCAGTTATAAGAGTCGAGGGACGTGAAAGGCAAGCAGTGGTTGGGAAGGGAGTGAGACAGGGTTGTAGCCTATCCCCGATGTTATTCAGTCTGTATACTGAGCAAGCAGTAAGGGAAACAAAAGAAAAATAAGGAGTAGGAATTAAAATCAGTGGTAAAGAAATAAAAACTTTTGAGGTTCGCCGATGACATTGTAATTCTGCCAGAGACAGCAAAGAACCTGGAAGAGCCTGAACGGAATGGACAGTGTCTTGAATAGAGGATATAAGATGAACATTAACAAAAGCAAAACAAGGATAATGGAATGTAGTCAAATTAAATGGAGTGATGCTGCAGGAATTAGATTAGGAAATGAGACGCTTTAAAGTAGTAAATGAGTTTTGCTATTTGGGGAGCAAAATAACTGATGATGGTCGAAGTAGAGAGGATATAAAATGTAGACTGGCAATGGCAAGGAAAGCGTTTCTGAAGAAGAAAAATTTATTAACATCGAGTATAGATTTAAGTGTCAGGAAGTCGTTTCTGAGAGTATTTGTAAGGAGTGTAGCCATGTATGGAAGTGAAACATGGGCAATAAATAGTTCGGACAAGAAGAGAATAGAAGCTTTCGAAATGTGGTGCTACAGAATAATGCTGAAGATTAGATGGGTAGATCTCATAACTAATGAGGAGGTTGTTGTTGTGGTGGTCTTCAGTCCTGAGACTGGTTTGATGCAGCTCTCCATGCTGCTCTATCCTGTGCAAGCTTCTTCATCTCCCAGTACCTACTGCAGCCTACATCCTTCTGCATCTGCATAGTGTATTCATCTCTTGGTCTTCCACTACGATTTTTACCCTCCACTCTGCCCTCCAATACTAAATTGGTGATCTCTCGATGTCTCAGAACATGTCCTACCAAACGATCCCTTCTTCTAGTCAAATTGTGCCACAAACTCCTCTTCTCCCCAATTCTATTCAATACCTCCTCATTAGTTATGTGATCTACCCATCTAATCTTCAGCATTCTTCTGTAGCACCACATTTCGAAAGCTTCTATTCTCTTCTTGTCTAAACTATTTATCGTCCACGTTTCACTTCCGTACATGGCTACACTCCATACAAATACTTTCAGAAACGACTTCCTGACACTTAAATCTATACTCGATGTTAATAAATTTTTCTTCTTCAGAAACGCTTTCCTTGCCATTGCCAGTCTACATTTTACATCCTCTCTACTCCGACCATCATCAGTTATTTTGCTCCCCAAATAGCAAAACTCCTTTACTACTTTAAGTGTCTCATTTCCTAATCTAATTCCCTCAGCATCACCCGACTTAATTCGAGGTATTGAATAGAATTGGGGAGAAGAGGAGTTTGTGGCACAACTTAACTTGAAGAAGCGATCGGTTGGTTGGACATGTTCTGAGGCATCAAGAGATCACAAATTCAGCATTGGAGGGCAGCGTGGAGGGTAAAAATCGTAGAGGGAGACCAAGAGATGAATACACTAAGCAGATTCAGAAGGATGTAGACTGCAGCACGTACTGGGAAACGAAGCAGCTTGCACAGGATATAGTAGCATGGAGAGCTGCATCAAACCAGTCTCAGGACTGAAGAACACAACAACAACATTATTTGATTCTCGATGGATTTTACAAAGCACGAATGTATTCTCATTTCTGAAAGAGTTTTGATTATTATCTACGACTTTGATTGCGCCAAAAGAGGAAAATCCCAGCCTGTTTTGTTTGAGTGGCGTTATCTGTTGTGTCAGCACATATGCGGCACACAGCCGGGGAGCGAATTAGCGCGGCTAACAGATGGCACAGGTGCTTCGTCATCGTTCTCTCCACCTGCACGACTTGCACTAATGGACGCGGTGTACAACTAGAGTACCGTCTGCAAAACCTACTTTTCGATTGCGCAAGAACATGTAACATAGTTTGCAATAAGCTAGTATCTTTCAGTTCGACATAATATAGAGGTGCAGAGGAACTTTAACACCCTCGAAACAAATATCACATGTACCGAGTTCATTTGTTTGAGTTGTTTCTAAAATAATGTTACTTTGCACTTGTAACATTAAACCTGTGGAAGTGTTTCGATGCACTACTACGTCTGAAATTGCTGTGCTGTTCGGCTGATGTTTCGTAATGTCCGCTAAAGCTTTCTAACCGTTTAACGCAAATTCGTGGTTGGATCCTTTGTAAGCGGCCGACCTCCTTTCCTACTCTCCACCAATATGCGCACCAAAGTGCTGTGTCACCTAACGACCTCGCCGTCTACCGGACGTTAAAATATAATCACGTTTCTTCTTTAAGTCATGTTCCGATTGCAGATGTTCATCGGGAAATGAGAACGGGTACTCGCTTAGCGAGATCTTGACTACCCGACACCAACACGCTACATGTATCAACAGCTGGACCTAGTGTCAAAGGCACAAGGAGAGTTCTGCCGCCTCCTACCCATAATAGGGCAAGAGAAACCAAACTACATCTACATGATTACTCTGCAGTTCACTGTTAAGTTCCTGTCAGAGGGTTCACCGAACCACATTTAAGCTATTTTTCTACCGTTCCACTTTTGAACGGCGTGCGGGAAAAACAAACATTTAAATCTTTCCGTATGAGCTCTGATTTTTCTTATTTTATTATGATTATCATTTCTGCCTATTTAGATGGGTACCAACAAAACATTTTCAAACTCTGAGGAGAGAGCAGGAAACTGAAATTTCGTGGGAGGATCCTGCCACAACGAAAAACGCCTTTGTTTTAATGATTGCTATTTCGATTCGCGTATCATACCCGTGGCACTCTCTCCCCTGTTTCGCGACAGTACGAAACGAGCTGCCATTCTTTGAACTTTTTCGATGTGCTCCGTCCCTGCTACCCGATGCGGATCCCACGCTGCTCAGCAATACTCCAGAAGACAAGCGTAGTGTTGAGCAGTCTCTTTGGTAGACCTGTGGCACTTCGTAAGTGTTCTGCCAATAATTTGCAGTCTTTGGTTTGCTTTCCCCACAACGTTATCTATGTGATCGTTTCAATTTAAGTTATTTGTAACTGTACTCGCTAAGTATTTAGTTCAATTTACAGCCTTTAGATTTGTGTGACTTATCATGTAACCGGAATTTAACAGATTTCTTTAGCACTCACGTGGATGATTTCACGTTTTCATTATTTAGAGTCAGTAGCCAGTTTCCGCGCTAGCATACATCTTGTTTAAATCATTTTGCAATTAGTTTTGACCATTTGATGGGTTGACAAGACTGCAAATGACAGCATCATCTGCAAACAATCTAAGAGGGCTGCTCAGACTGTCTCCTAAATAGTGTATGTAGATCAGGAACAGCAGACGGCCTATAACACTTCTTTGGAAAACGACAGGTATCACTTCTGTTTTACTGGATGATTTTTCGTCATATACCACGAATTGTAACCTTTCTGACTGCAAATCACAAATCCTGTCGCGTAACTGAGACGATACTCCATAGGTATGAGGTCTGACAAGAAGTCTTTTCTGAGAAACGGTGTTAAAAGCCCTCTGGAAATCTAAAAATACGAAGTCAATTTGACACCCCATGTCGATAGCACTCATTACATCGTGAGAATAAAGAGCTAGTTGTGTTTCACGTGAACGATGTTTACTGAATCCGTTCTGACTAGCCGGCCGCGATGGTCGAGCGGTTCTAGGCGCTTCAGTCCGGAACCGCGCGACTGCTACGGTCGCAGGTTCGAATCCTGCCTCGGGCATGGATTTGTGTGCTGTCCATAGGTTAGTTCGGTTTAAGGAGTTCTAAGTTCTAGGGGACAGATGACCTCAGATGTTAAGTCCCATAGTGCTCGGAGCCATTTGAACCATTCGTTCCATTTGTCAATAAACCTCTTTCTTCGAGGTAAGTAATAATGTTCGAACACAGCATATGTTCCAAAATCCTACTGCAAATCAACGTTGGTGATGGGGATCTGCAATTCAATGGATTACTTCCTGTTTTGGGTATTGGTGGGACTTGTGCAACTTACCAGTCTGTGGATACGGAACTTCCTACGAGCGAGCGGTCGTGTGTCATTGCTAAGTATGGAGCTCTTGTGTCAGCGTACTCTGAAAGGAACCTGATTCGTGTACAATTTGGTTAGCATGTTTTGCGTTCATTAAGTGACTTGAGCAACTTCGCTACACCGACGACATCTACTAAGTTACTCATGTTGGCAGTTGTAGGATGTTTGACATTAGAGCGGATTATTACAACCGTGGTTACTCGCGGTCAACAACAGGATGTGCTGTGCAATGTGTCCATGTTGATACTATAGCAATGTGTAGTAGCCTAATAACCTGTTATCAGTGTTATTCTACGTGTAACTAATGTTCATAGTGCGTTTTAGCGGCAGAACGCATGCCTTGTACCTTAATTCATATACAGGTTTAGAGTGCAGTATTACGGTAATTCGCCTCCATCTCTTCTGTGGCATCCGCCGAGAGGTCGGATATAGACTTGTCTTCTGTGGGCTCGTGTCTATTTATAGTTTATGTTTTGGGTATTACCAGGATAATACGCCAAATACGTGTGCTAAACCCTCAGTATCAAACGTATTGCAACCCTGGGAAAGCCACTGTGGGGGCTGTCGTATGAATTCCATATTATCATACATACACTGGTTAAATGCTCAGCATTCAGGAAGAGTAAGCACATTGCAGAAAATACCGTTCTTGTGCAACACAACTAGTTCTTTATTCTCATGAAGAAATGGGTGCTATCGACAGGGGATCTCAAATTGATAGCATATTTTTAGATAGGTTTTTGACACCGTGCCTCAGAAGAGAATTCTAATCCAATTGCGTACCTATGGAGTACCGTCTCATTTGTGTGAGTGGCTTCGTGATTTTCTGTGAGAATGGTCACGTTTCGCAGTAATCGGTGGAAAGTGATACAGTAAAACATAAGCAATATCTGGCATTCCCCAAGCTAGTGTTATAGGTCCTTTGTTGTTCCTTATCTACATAAACGATTTAAGAGACAATGTGAGTAGCGCTCTTAGATTGTGTGCACATGAAGTACTCATTTACCGTCCAGTAAAGTCATCAGAAGATCAAAACCAATTGCAAAGTGCTTTAGAGAAGGAATTTGTATGGTGTGAAAAGTGGCAATTGACACTAAATAATGAAAAGTGTGAGGTCACCCTCATGAGTACCTGCTAAAAGGAATTCGTTACTTTTCTCTTACACGATAAACGACACAAATCTGAAGGCCGTGAATTCAAGTAAATACTTAGGGAGTACAATTACGAATAACTTAAGCTAGAACGATCACATAGACAATGTTGTGGGGAAGGCGAACCAAAGACTGTGATTTACTGATACATCATTTAGAAGGTGCAATAGAAGCCTACATCTCACTTGTCCGTTCTGTGCTAGAGTACTGCTGTGCGGTGTGGACATCGAAAAAATTCGAAGGGCAGCTCGTTTTTTACTGTCGCGAAATAGGGGAGAGTGTGTTATGGGTAAGATACACGAACCAGTGGTGGCAATCATTAAAACGAAGGCATTATTTGTTCCGGCGAGATTTTTTTCACAAAATTTAAATTACCAACTTTCTCCTCCGAATGCAAAAACATCTTGTTGACGCCCACCTACATAAGGAGATTATCGCAATGAAACAAGAGGAATCAGAGCTCTCACCGCAAGACTTTCGTTTTCTTTTTGCCCACGCGCTGTTCGATAATGGAACGGCAGAGAAATAGTGTGAAAGTGGTTCGATGTACCCTCTGCCAGGTGCTTAGTTGCCAGTTGCATGTTAGTCACGTGAATATAGACGTATATTACTATGAGAACCATTTCCAATGAAATCGGTTTTAATCTGTAGATCAACTTACTAGGAGCTGCGAGAAAGCCTCGTTTCTTCTCGTTCGCCTACGGTAGCCGTTAAAAACTGGTTTTAGAATTGAAAAACCCGTCAAATACTAAATACGTTATAATAATAAATGAGAAGCACCAGTTTGCTTTTGTTCTACAATATTACTTTTATTGCTAACCGGTTCTCGGCTTACAAGGCCATCTTCAGACATTTACTTGTAAGCCGAAAACCGGTTAGCCATAAAAGTAATATTGTAGAACAAAAGCAAACTGGTGCTTTTCATTTATTATTATAATGTTGTTATACCAAGAACCGACGGAAGATTCTGTTAATATGACTAAATCCGTTCTATAATCGTGTTCTTAGTGGCAAAGAATCTCAAAGCTAAAGATACCAATTGCGAAATTTGTACTGTATACTTACGGAATCTCGTCGTCAACGTCTTCCTTAACAAGGCACAGCCTACTGCCTTTACCCAACTGTTTTTCTATTCCGCTTGTAGTTCAGGATCTAGGTGAATTCTACGACTTGTCATTCTCATGAGGTGTTGTCTCCAATTTTCATGATACTTTTGAATCTTTTTAGTGCTGAAAATATATAATTCTGTTCAGATGTCTTCATTTATACATAACTATGTCTCTTCACGTGCAGCCCTTCGTCCTCCCGAGGCGGAATTCTATTGTATTTTTTCTTAATTTTTTGGTAACGCCGTTTCCGCTTCCGTAGGATAAGACAGGAGCCGCCATCACTTCATAAATTTCTTGGTGATCTCTTATTGTAGTTTATGGCTCATTACTCTGCTAACTGTACCACTGGGAACTTGAAATCTGTAATTTTTAATATTGGAGTCAAAATCAAAACGTAAGTTGCAGCCCATGTAAGAGAGTCGAGAGACTTGTTCTGAAACTGAATTATCTAAAACAGTTTTTGATCTGACTGTATATTTCCCTTGCATTGCCAATACTTTCGTTTTATTACCATGAATTTTAAATTGCTTGCATATTTCTTTCAGCTGGTATACTGAACATTGTGCGTCTTTCTCATTCTTGTGAATGATAACGATAACATCAGCAAACAGAAGAACATTTGTGATCGTAATTCCTTTGTTTGTATTACATTTTCATTTACAAAGAGTGAAGTCACTGTAAATATCAGAATGAATAGCAGATGTCACGTCCTTTCTTACACCTTCGTTAATACCTATTTCTTCTAATACATACCTACCTATGTTTGTTACAAAGCGTGTATTTTTAAAGACTTTTCACTACCTCTGTTAGGTGATAAAGGTTATCCACATTCAGGGGCAATCTTCCTTTGGCTATCATGACTGACGTGGTCGAAAGTCTGCTCAAGTCCAAAATGGCCATATGTGTTTCTCGATTAACATCACTGTGTTTTTCTAAAATCTTCTTAATTACAAAATGAATGTATGATATGATATAAATCAATTTCGTTTCCCAGAAATAACGGCTTCTGTAATATTTTTCTTGTGGTCATTAACTATCGTTGAGTATAGCTAGTAGCCAGAGTTCAGAAGAATGACGCCACGATAGTTTCAGTAGATATGTTGTGCATCATTGCTGTCCTTTGTGTAGGACTGATAACACGGATGTGCACGGCGCTGACAGAAGTTGAAGGCGGGCTGTGCTATTTGCCATGACGATTTTCTGGAAGTTTTGGCCCTAAATGTGAATGAAGTTACGAATTTGATAAATGTATTCAGTCTCTGTAATATCGATAAAATCATATTCTTTGTAAGACTGTGTTTGACACCGGCGATGTCGGTCAGAGAAGTTAACTTTGCTTTGTCAGAGTACGTCGGATAACAGCAGTAGCAGAGTGTGTTGAACAGTCTGGCAAAGTATTTGATTTGAAAAGAATGGAAGCTGGTCTGCTGTGTTGCGGAGGCAGCATTATTCAAAAAGTATTTTGTAATAATATGTTTTAAGGAAAGATAGTGAGAAAATGAAATTATATTGATGAAAGAATGATAAAAGTCAACTTTTAAGGTAATTTAGTTTTTTATATTTGTAACTGTGTAGCTTCTTGTTGCTAGAACATTGCGTATGGTTGAAGTTTGCTGTAGAAATTTTGTAACAGAGGATATGGTCCTGTCTTATAGTTGAAACAAGTGTCAGGGGAGGCAATAGTACACAGGGGAGTTATTAAGAAATATTTTGCTAACTTGTCTAGACGTGAGGACCTTACGAGAAGGTGTATTGTTGTTGTAGCTTAATGAAGCAGAGCTAAACTTGTAGCCTTTCTTCTCATTTAACAGTAGTTAAGATTAGTTTCCCATTTTCATTTATGCTACGGTCGCAGGTTCGAATCCTGATTCGGGCGTGGATGTGTGTGATGTCCTTAGGTTAGTTAGGTTTAAGTAGTTCTAAGTTCTAGGGGACTGATGACCACAGATGTTAAGTCCCATAGTGCTCAGAGCCATTTGAACCATTTTCATTTACTTGCTCAATCGCATTGCACATCGCGAACAGTGTATTGACAAGCGGTTATGAAAACTGGCAATATACTATCTTGCACTGCACATAGCAAGTACGATTAATGAAATTTGATTTTTAACAGTCACACCATTATTCCTAGTAGCAACAAGTTGCGGATCAGATGAGTGTTCGGTGCCCACAGGTAGGCCAATAAATTTAAGTACCACCAAAGTTCATGTTCCAATGTAAGGCACGGTGTTTGGCAGAGTGTATTTGTGAAAATAATATCAGTATCACTTCAGAAGTTTTGCACCAGTAAAAGATCTTGTGAATTTTCATACAGTTTTATCAGAAAGTCAGATGCGTAAATTTTTATGTTAATTTGCTATTTAATTACAATAACAGTACCGGTACAGTGATTTTTTGTAAGACTAACGATAAAGATTAGTAATATTCAGGGCCAACATTTTTAAATGAGTAATTTTGTTTTGCACTGAGATGGCGTATGTAAATTTCATTGAAAACGGATTGCCCTCTCACAGACCAATTGTTTGATGTACGGGCTAGTGTGTATCTTGCATTGTGTAGCGTGAGATCCTCAAATTTCCCTTTAAAAATAAATTTTCACATAGTTACGAACTTCACATTGACGAACAGGAGGTTAAAAAAATAAGTTGCTTCCAAAAATGATCGTCCGTTTTCCGTGACCAACGAAATGATGAGGAAAACTATCCAAACAATTAGTGGTAACCGTCTTTTCAGGATGTATCATTTGTTGGACAACTACTTGCATGTTTCTCGGATTGTAAGTAATTTGGTACCAATAGTTCTGTGCTCGTTGGGTTAACACTCATGTGATAGAATTATATTCAGAGGGAGTTAAGTAACTCATGAAGAGAGATGATAAATGCTTAAATCTGACTGGTGATTATGTAGAGAAGTAATGCAAACATCTATAGTAAATCCCCACTAATTCCTTCCCTTCCTGACAAAAAATAAATAAATAAAAAATTGAAACGTATGTGAATTCCTAAGGGACCAAACTGCTGAGGTCATCGGTCCCTAGACTTACACATTGCTTAAACTATCTTACACCACACACACCCATGCGGGAGGACCCGAACCTCCGCGGTAGGGGCTGCGCAATCCGTGACATGGCGCATCAAACCGCGCGGCCACTCCACGCTGCTTCCCTTCCCCTCCTATTCACCTGTAAGCCGGAAAGGTTCCGGATGGTAAAACCATGAAAACATTGGTATAGGTTTAAATGTTGATGTGTCACTTAATAATCGTTCTTCTGTTTACACTCTTGAAGTAGCTAACTAATTCGTATGAGCATGAAGATTTATTACGTAACTGTCTACAGATGTTCATTCTGAGTGGAGATTTAATTCACACTCAATCTTTTTCCAAACATGTTTAAACATCCGATGACTCGTGACTTCATCTACTCCGAGGCTCCCCTTAAATCCAAGCGCCGTGCCCCGCTCAAGAAGTGCCTCAAACAAACAACAATGCAACACAAAACAAATGTTTGACCATATAAAAATGTCCTTCGCATTAAAATGACTCTTTCATGTATTTTTTAAACATCATTAACATTATTATAATATTCGCTGTAGAACCTTTTTTTTATCATTTATATACGGCGACGAGAGTTCTAACTAATAAAAAAATTAATTCTTTTTAATTTTACTATTCACGCTTAAATATTGTACGTGGTGGGAGATTATGATTACTTTTATATAGCTATAACAATGAAATCCTACACGAAGCTGAAATGCGATCGTACTGCACCTTTTGTTCATAAATTGTTATCAAGAATACTTTCTTTCGTATGAAATGCTAATGACATAAAACACTGTAATACTCCATAATTTACTACGTAAAAAGTCTTAAACTTAAGAAAAGAGGCGCCACTGCCTACAGAAACTTCATACGCCTAATGATTACGCGACTAATCCAGAATTAAATTTCGCAAAAAATTCTGTATCTTCACAGGCTGACAATGAATAACATACATATCTGTGTTGTGTACAGGGACACAACAATTTAGAAACCTGCTCAGTTTGCTTTCTCAAGCTTACATAATGAGTTACGCTAAATTCTATCTCTTTGATCGCTTAAAAGGGTATTAAAATGCGGTAGTGTATACATCAAGTTTGTTAAATGTTTGAATTTGCATTGCAAACTTCAACGCATTTAATCCAATCGCACATTTTTGTGATATCATTACATATCTTCTGAACTCTGGCTACTAGCTATATTCAACGATAGTTAATGACCACAAGACAAATATTACAGACTAAAAATACACGCTTTGTAACAAACATGGGTAGGGATTTATTAGAAGAAATAGTTATTAACGAAGGTGAAAGAAAAGGACGTGGCAATCTGCTATTCAGTCTGTTATTTACAGTGACTTCACTCTTTGTAAATGAAAATGTAATATAAAC